>NC_051090.1:2818966-3490841 GCF_901709675.1 Syngnathus acus | reverse complement strand
GCTTAATTGGGCGTTGTCTCCATTTACTCGAATCATTGTCCAACCATGGGCCTTGGCTATTCTTGCACATTGTCCCATAAGGACCCATGTGACAACGAATAATTGAACAATTTAGTACATGGCTCGTTGGTCTAGGCGTATGATTCTCGCTTTGGGTGCGAGAGGTCCCGGGTTCAAATCCCGGACGAGCCCTTGTTTATTGGGGGTCGTCCCCATTTACTCCAATCGTTGTCCAACCATGGGCTTTGGCTTTTCATCTGCACATTGTCCCATAAGAACCCATGTGACAACTACTAATTTAACAATTTAGTACATGGCTCGTTGGTCTAGGCGTATGATTCTTGCTTTGGGTGCGAGAGGTCCCGGGTTCAAATCCCGGACGAGCCCTTGTTTATTGGGCGTCGTCCCCATTTACTCGAATCATTGTCCAACCATGGGCCTTGGCTATTCTTGCACATTGTCCCATAAGGACCCATGTGACAACTATTAATTTAACAGTTTAGTACATGGCTCGTTGGTCTAGGCGTATGATTCTCGCTTAGGGTGTGAGAGGTCCCGGGTTCAAATCCCGGACGAGCCCTTGTTTATTGGGGCTCGTCCCCATTTACTCCAATCGTTGTCCAACCATGGGCCTTGGCTTTTGTTCTGCACATCGTCCCATAAGAACCCATGTGACAACTACTAATTTAACAGTTTAGTACATGGCTCGTTGGTCTAGGCGTATGATTCTCGCTTAGGGTGCGAGAGGTCCCGGGTTCAAATCCCGGACGAGCCCTTGCTTATTGGGGGTCGTCCCCATTTACTCCAATCGTTGTCCAACCATGGTGCCTTGGCTTTTCTTCTGCACATTGTCCCATAAGAACCCATGTGACAACTACTAATTTAACAATTTAGTACATGGCTCGTTGGTCTAGGCGTATGATTCTCGCTTAGGGTGCGAGAGGTCCCGGGTTCAAATCCCGGACGAGCCCTTGTTTATTGGGCGTTGTCCCCATTTACTCGAATCATTGTCCAACCATGGGCCTTGGCTATTCTTGCACATTGTCCCATAAGAACCCATGTGACAATTATTAATTTAACAATTTAGTACATGGCTCGTTGGTCTAGTCGTATGATTCTCGCTTTGGGTGCGAGAGGTCCCGGGTTCAGATCCCGGACGATCCCTTGTTTATTGGGCGTTGTCCCCATTTACTCGAATCGTTGTCCAACCATGGGCTTTGGCTTTTCTTCTGCACATTGTCCCATAAGAACCCATGTGACAACTACTACTTTAACAATTAGTACATGGCTCGTTGGTCTAGGCGTATGATTCTCGCTTAGGGTGCGAGGGGTCCCGGGTTCAAATCCCGGACGAGCCCTTGTTTATTGGGGGTCGTCCCCATTTACTCCAATCGTTGTCCAACCATGGGCTTTGGCTTTTCATCTGCACATTGTCCCATAAGAACCCATGTGACAACTACTAATTTAACAATTTAGTACATGGCTCGTTGGTCTAGGCGTATGATTCTCGCTTTGGGTGCGAGAGGTCCCGGGTTCAAATCCCGGACGAGCCCTGCTTTATTGGGCGTTGTCCCCATTTACTCGAATCGTTGTCCAACCATGGGCCTTGGCTTTTCATTGCATTGTCCCATAAGAACCCATGTGACAACTACTAATTTAACAATTTAGTACATGGCTCCTTGGTCTAGGCGTATGATTCTCGCTTAGGGTGCGAGAGGTCCCGGGTTCAAATTCCGGATGAGCCCTTGCTTATTGGGCGTCGTCCCCATTTACTCGAATCGTTGTCCAACCATAGGCCTTGGCTGTTCTTGCACATTGTCCCATAAAGACCCATGTGACAACTACTAATTGAACAATTTAGTACATGGCTCGTTGGTCTAGGCGTATGATTTTCGCTTTGGGTGCGAGAGGTCCCGGGTTCAAATCCTGGACGAGCCGTCTTAATAGGTATTATTTATTTAATGGGTATTTTCTCTTACAAGTCCCACATTTCCTCATGTGACAAGTATGTTGACTTCAAGGCCCTTAATTGAAAGGCAAGGTTTTTAGTCTAGGCTATATTCTAACTATCAAAGTATGAGTTGGGTCACTAAAATGATTGTATTAAAATGCTCATTGGTTTGAGTCACACGTCAGTCATTGCTATATAGTTCAGTCGAGATTTGATCACTTAAAGCATAAAAAGTCCTTAAAAGCAACACATTTAACCTATAAAACGAACTAGCATGCTGAGAGATTGGCAGACAATCAATCTCACCATTCCGATGCAGTTTCTGAGAATACTCCAAATGCTGAAGTCATTTCTTGAAAACATGGGTGCAGGTAAACTAGTCCTGAAACAATAATGAGAAGGGGTGGCAGGGTTAAATTCCGTATTTTCAACAAAAACAGTTTTGAAGTTTTTGCCCCTTTAATACTCAACTTTCAACCCAATCCCTGATGAAATACACTGAAAACGATTCACAGCTGACTGCTCTTATTTGTTTAAACATCGCAGACACACAATAGCTGCAGGACGTCATATCTTATTTAAGTCTCAGCCAGCTAAGGAGCCTCTTCGTGTATTGAGTGACACGCTGCAACAAAACCCAGCGGCACTTGTATGATATGTGGCCTGCCGGGGCCGGCAAGTCTCAAGATGTGCATTGGACTGCTCCTTCGTTCAAAGCTGTCAAAGGATAAAGAATGTGTGTCTGCGTTTGAAGCCACCACTAAACCCAGAGCAGCCATTCTGTTTCTGAACAAAACTAAAACGTCTCCTTAGTCTTAAACAACAGTGCTGGTTTATCCAGGTTGACTTTAAATGCTGATCAAGTCCCGATGAAATCTAGTCACAAGTGGCCTTGTGAGAAATGCAACCAAGAACAGTAATCAGAGCAGGACAGAAGATCTGACCGCTGGAGTCCAAATAAATGTGATGGAGACTTTTGCATGGCGCGTTTATACAGTAAGTGTGTGTTGACGCAGTTCATTAAAAGCTGCCCGCAGGGAGCGGTCAACACAGCTGACTGATTAGGGTCTTACACTGAGCTGCCATTAATATTTAAAGGGCTAAGACAAAGACACCTGTCCTTTCCGTGCTGCTCTTTCGCTCTAAATTATTCAGCACATCAAGTGGAAAGAGCCCAGAGATTAAAATAAGAAGTCGGTAATGAGGAATTTCAGAAAATAAATAAGAAAAAAGAAAGTTTGGTGTTCTACTTTTTCCTACGTAAATAAATAAGTGAAGCATTTTAATATTGAGTCATAATATTCTGAGAATCAGGTCAGCTCTTAGCAAAATTAAAAATGTCATAAAAGTAAAAGGACCCAGGGGCCCTTAAAACTTTAAAAAGTGTTTAAAACGTACGGTAATTTTAATACTTCTGGTGTTGTGTTAAAAAATGTGTGTACAAATATTTTTTGCATTCATAATCATAATTTCTTGTCGCAATATTAGGACTTTGATAGTCCCCTAGGTGGTTTTGGTGTGTGTGTGATCAAAAACCGGAGTGTCTCAGTTGCAACGCCGGCGTGCACCGCTGACCTATACTTGGTGATCCCGTTGGGTTGCATCTGCTGGTCGTTGCCATGGCAATCATCCTGTGACACGCCATCGGGGCCACTGCTGCTGCTGCTGCTTCTGCCGCCAAACATGATGCCACCGTCCTCTTCCTCGAAGGAACGACTCGCTACCGTCTCGAAGCCGCTCAGGGAGAGCTCCGAGTCGGAACCTGGTAGAATAGATCTTTTTTGAACTTTTGGGGGAGATCTGATTATTAAAAAAAAGTTGTCACCTTACATAATAATACTGTCAACATCTTTCATTTCTTCCTATGCAACTGACCAGACAAGGCGTCGTGGAACTCATCGTCGCTGAGCCCGCTGGAGCCCTTGACGACCACCTGCTCCAACTCGTGATGCTCGCTGGCCAGCGTCTGCAGCGCTTTGGACAGGATCTTATTCTTCTCCACCTCCAGCTCTAATTTCATGCTACGCACCTGCACACACACACAATGAAACACTATACTGTATTCTGTGTATACACCAAGAGGAACACAAATGTTGGAAAGAAAAAAAAAGAAGTACGCTAAAGCTATAATTACTCTTAGTTCCTACTTTTAGTTTTTTTTAGTAACATAACAAAACGAACGCTAAACTTTAAAAAAGACAAAGGCTGTTTTTTGAACAAGTGTATTTCTTTTAGGTTGGAGTTACACTGGAGATGATTTGGCATCTTTTAAATGCACACCCCGCTGCTTCATTCGTGGAAAAGGAGAATAATCAGGTTATTCCTGCTGAGAGCCAGCCTATTCGCGAGAATTCGAGGGGGTGGGACCGTGAGCTTTTTATGCCTGCACACGTCTCAGTTGAAAAGGCTTCGCCCAGCTGAGGCGAGGAGGCCCGGGCCAAGGTGTCAGAACCCAGAAAGCTGCGACCCAGCTCTTCCGCTGGATGATCTGGCAGCTTGATTGCTCGCTAATGAGCACGCTAATTCATTCCTGTTTTTTTTTTTTTCTTTCACACCAAGCTCTGGAACCGTGTGTGAGGCATGAATGGCGCCGTTGTCACTGCAGATGGTGGCCAATCTGCTATCGGAGGTTTAGCCGTGTTTGTGAGTGAAACCAACACTCCATTAGGTACAGATGAACTATTCGAGAGTTCACTCAACAATTTTGCCTTTGACAAAAAACAACAACAACGGATATTTGAACATAAACGGTGCAGCAACACACATAGACAGACACAATATTCACAAGCATATATTCTTTATCCTCTTGGAAAAAAATGCGGCCTACTGAGGCATTGTGACCATCTTCTTCTACTATATACTATACATGTATGTATTATCCTGCCCCCTAGTGGCCAGAAAGAACCGTACACTGAATATATGAAATCCCGATTCTCAAACTGGCCGTGAGGTTTTCTTGAAATATTTTGAATTGTGAATGTCAAGAAGTAACTCACCACTTCTTGTTTGGTGACCAGTCCAAGACAGACGGCCAGGTGGGAACTGGTCTCTCCTGACAGCTCGCGGATGGCCTGCAGCTTCTCCATCGTGTAAGACGGAAACTCTGCTCAAGGAAAAAGGAATCATGGGACCCGAATTAAAAACCAGCCTGAAAACGCGCCTTACGACTATTACTTTTAAAAGTGAGTGTGTTTTACCTTCAGATTTATTCGACTTAGTTGTGCTTGTTTTAACCTTGCAAACGATTATTTTATCCATTTGCCTATATTCCTGAATATTGACGAGGTGTGTTTGATGCTGATTATTTGCTCTTGACGAAGGTCTTGCTCTCGTCTGAGTGCCACTCTGGCTTATCATATCTTTTGAGGCTATTTCAATCAATGTCAAATAAACGTTGTTGCTGTTGTCACCTAGTGGCAAGTCGTCCGTCTTGATGGCGGCCAGGAAGGCTTCCGCTTCCTGCTCCAACTTGGCGTTGCTCGCCTGTGCCGCCTGCATCCATAGGTAGAGACAAACTAACAAACACCATCGACATGATGTGAGTGAAACCCGAACCCTCCCGCTAAGTCTCGAAGCCATAAGAAAAAAACCCAATCAGGAGTGTGATTGCGAGTGGGAGGTCTTTGCACAGCGTGAACCTTGCGCCACATTGGGTTTTAGATAATGACTCTAATTGCTGCTTTGGTGTTGTTTGTGTGCGCTTGCCACCTGCAGGGCGTCGGCTATCCGACCCGACGAGAAGCCTTCCTCCTCTTCCTCGTCTTCGTCCTCCCCGTGGCCGTCCTGCTCCTGGGAGCAGTAGTGTGTGCTGAAGGCTGAGTGTTCTTCCAAAGCGTCCAGCCAACCCTACAAGTCAACAACGGGGGTGACGTTTCATTTAATTTGGCTAAACCCTAATCAGGTTTGAAACCGTTTTGAAGCCGAAACCCTGCCTTGATATTCTAATTTGAAACCCAAACCCATGTCTGAAACCATGATTTAAAACCCTACCCCTATCTTTTAAAATCCTAACCTCATCTCAAAACCCAATTTCAAGCCAGCTTAACCTTGCAATTGTGGTCACTAAAGTGTGCATCTATTGAAATCCATTCACTTGTCAGCCTGTTCTGACATGAAAAAAAAAAAAATCGACATCCGAGGCTGGTAAATAGCAGACTACAAAGCATGACAAACAAGGCGGCCATTGACTTTTCCCTCTCAGACAAATGTCACAGCAAACGCGAGGTGATTTGTGTCATCTGTGTTTGTGATGGCAAGCGTAGAGGCTTAAATTTTCAAGTCGTCACAAAAAGAAGTCGCCAATTGGAAGGCGGCGCCTGCAAATTGATCGAGCGGGACGGCGATGACATTGGAAGAAGTGTAAAAGCGTGGAAACATCAAAGCGTACTTTTCTTGTCGCCTCGGGCTCCTTTTTGGATGATACTTTGAAGTAATGGACGCTGTCATCGAAGCACTTCAGGGTGAAGATGCACTTATCTTTGGAGCGAATCTACAACAACAACAAATCAACAAAACATAAAAAGAGCAGAAAAAAATACTTTTATTAAAAAAAATACATCAATTCCATTGTTATTATTATCATAGGGTTCTTGGATACCACGTTTTTTCCAGACTGCCGATACCAAGTACCGATACCACTAGCAGAAATTTACATACAAAATGTTTTCTCTAAAAAACAATGGCAGATGATTTTAAATGTAAAAATGTCAAATTCAAAATCTTGAAACTATACCCACAACTTAAACCCTGATTTTAAAACGAAGTGTCTTTAAGCCCTAATTTAAAACCCTATTTTGAGCTACACTAGTATTTAAAGGGGAGTTGCTTCTCACCAGAATCTGAGCGTGATTGAGGGACTTGCATCCTTGCCTCCTGACGTTGGCGACCGCATCAGACCTTGAGCAGCAGGAGGTAACAAGTCACAACTACGCACTTTTTTTTTTTTTTTAAACATACAACAAGCAACCTTCCAATCCATGTTTAACATTCTCACTTAATATGACTTTCAATGTGAGCCACATCCCAATTTAGAGGGTGTGCACACCATTAGGTCACACTAATATATGAAAAAGTTTGGAAATGGACTTGATGGCCATTTTTATCATCATCATAAAAAGCTGACATTTGATTCGGGGGTGTGTAGACTTTATATTGACTGAAGTTACATTTAATACCCGAAAAATAATCTTGAAAATGTCAGATACATAAAGACTTTTCCGCAGGCAGCATTCATCAAGATGACTCGAACGTCCACCAAAGTTCTTTTCTGTTACTTTTACTGAAGTAGCACTTTTCAGGTCCTTTGACGATTTTCTGCCATCTTTCTAATCAAAAGGCGAGCAAGGTCGGAGACGCCACCTACTGTGTGGAGTACCAGGACAGAACGCCGTTGTGGAGGACTACCCAATAGGAGCGCCAGCCCAAAAATCTGGAGCTCTGCGGGAACAACACACGAGGGAGGAATCAGTACCATCGCTCCATTTTGACAGCGGTAACTCATTTGCATATTCCGAACCCGCACTGGGAAATTTTCCCTTGGCTCTTTGAACAATAACCCCAGCATTTATTCGTATATTTGTCAAGTATTGACTTTCATTTCCATTTCTTATTTGCTTTTATTCAAAACAATACAACAACCCATCTAGTTAGCTTAGCGACAAGCCGGCTAACTCAACAACTTATCGGGACCTGTTTTGCGCAGATGCTTGCGTAATCTCGTCACACTTCATTGACTCCGTCACCGTCTCGGTGTTTACGGAATCGTTACGCTAATCAATAGCCGCTTCACAGGCTGCTAAGTGAGGTTGCGGGCGGACACCCGAGAGGAGAGTAAGCAAAGAGGTTCGGTCACGAGTACATTTTCATTAGGGGGACATTTGCATTGAACCCACTGAAATGGAGCAATCAATGTTGTATTGAAGCACTTTGAGAGTGCGCTTCGTCAAGTGTTGCTCGAGGCAAACAGTATGAGCCCCTTGCTTGCTGATATGTATGCGGTGAATTAACCCTCGTTGAACAGAGTTCCAATTTGAAAGGATATTTTGAAGCGTTGGCGCTAGCTTGCAAATCATAGTGCGTCGTGGAATTCACCTTCCAGAGGAGTCCCTCAAATGTTTTGGCGTGACGTCGCATCCCCTGCAAAGACGAGAAACGTCATTAAGGAAACCAAACCGCAAGCAGAGGAATTATTGACCTGTAGTATCAAAACTCACCCGCCGTGCGTTGCCTTCGAGTAATTGTCGCATGGCCGCGTCGCTGGCTAATTCCGACACGGTCTGCCCTGAGAGAAAAACAACACGAAAGCCAACTTTAAAAACTTGAAATGTGTAATTTACTTTGAAATCTTCAACTGCTCCCACACAATCTGAGATGAGAGAAACGCGTCATCAACATAAACAGAAAGACAAAAAAAACCTCAACTGCATCGAGGCTAATTAACACTGTTAGGCCTCTCGTGTAATCATGGCTTCTTGAGTCACGGCGCTAATCATTGAGTACCAAGCATTTAATCAGGCGATAAGAAAAGAACACAGCGAAACCGTCGCCGTATCGGCGGCATTAAAAGCATTCGTGATAATGTATTTTATGGAGATCTGTTTTAGTTTCAGTGCTCTCCCACATTCTTCAAACTGCTTGGTCAAATTAGGTGAACTATAATGCTGGGATATTTTATTTATACTCAGCGGATTGGGTTGAGGATTTGACCTTTATATTCATTATATACACTGCAATTGGATTTAATATCAAGACTGGGTCACCGGGTTAAAAGAATCCATTCCTTGTTTTTGTACTTTGGGAGTAAGATCCAAGCGAAAAGATGAGATAAAAAAAAAAAAAACGCTCTTGGCAGGTCGTAACTGAATGCCGGCGCGCTGCAGCAATTTGCTGTTCAAATAGCAATAATTAAGAAAGTGCGCCTGGCACTCTGTGCCTCGATGGGATTTGCCAAAATGAAAGTGGTTTTCCTCGCTCCATCCAAACAATAATACAAGCTGGATGGAGAAGTTCCAAAGTTAATTATGCATTTGAAACCCGCATTGTTGTTGTTTCCAAATAGTCAAAAGGGCAGTTTGAAGACATTTGCGCCTTGCTGTACCATCCTTCCCCCTTACCGATCTTGTTCCTGACGCTGGCGCAGGCGCCGGCCCTCAGCAGCTTGGCGGCGCACTGCTTCTGGCCTCGATAGGCGGCGCAGTGCAGCGGAGTGTTGCCCAGCACGTCTGTGCACTCGATGTTCGGCGGCTTCTTGCTGCTCAGCTTCACGCGGAGTTAAATGAAAGTTAAATCAAAGAGAAACAGCAAACACAAGACGTGAGCCGTGCTCGTTTCTTCCAGAATGCTGATATTCTCATCTGACCAGCTGACTCAGAGTGGCCATGTCGCCTTCTCCCGCCGCTTCAAGAAGTTTACATTCCCGTTTTTGCTCTTCGGTCCTCTCGACCGCTGTAAAAACATCACGGCAGAAACGATTTGCCCGACTCTGTATATCACGGTGTGCGATGTTCTGACCTGCCAGCATGTGTCTGATCTCGGCGTTCTGAGTGACGTCTTTGGGAATCTGAGCCGTCCCGTTGATGACGCTCGCGCTAGCGTTGTGGCGCAGCAGCAGCATGACAACCTCCTGATCGATCGGTTGATTGATTGCTTGATCGATTGGGTTGAGCGGATGTGCTGAAGTACCTTTCTCCCCGTGAAGGCGGCCTTGTGAAGAGGCGTATCTCCGACGTTGTTGGGCAGGTTGACCTCCGCCCCGGCCTGTTTTAACACAATTGCGCGAATGTCGGACCTTTTACGTGATGTTTTTTGGTGCTATTTTTGAAGAACAAACCTTCAATAATTCATCCACCACGGCCGTGTGTCCAAAATAAGAGGCCAAGTGAAGCGGGGTCCAACCCCGGTTCGACTTACTCTTACCTGGAACATGAACCCAAAATGGTCAGATAACCTCAAACAAGCCTGTCTTGAAACTTTACTTTCAAATCCCAACCATTGTTTGAAATTGAAACCCTTTCTTGAAAACACGAAGAGAGTGTACAACACGCAGGTGATGGCGACCAACCTTTGCAGTTGATGTCCAACGTGCTCTCTCCGCTCACCTTGGATGCCAGGAGCTTCCGAACGGCGTCCAGGTCTCCGTTCCTGGCGCAGCACAGAAACTGCTCATCCGGATCCAGATGCTCCATGAACACCTGAAGGCGACACGACGGTGAGGATAACGAGCATGCTGCTGTTTTGATTAGCAACAGAGTTCAAAGGATTGCGCAACTGAGATAATTACATTTCTAAATTGGTCGCTATTTTTGTTTGAGGAAATAACGTTCCATTGTATTGTGTCATTTGCATCATGCGAGGGGAACAAAGTCATATGAGAGTCATCTGCCAGTCAGCAAGCCATCGGACGAGCGCAAGGGAATCAGAAGGCTTGAGCGTAAGGGGAAGTCCGCATGCTGAGAAGGTCACATGGGCACAAGTAAAAATCAATCAATGCTGCCGGGATGGTGTTAAAAGTGAGGAAATGTTTTGTACTGCAGGAAGTGTTGAAAGTCGAAAGGCCCACCCGGTGGGTTGTGTCATCATCAGTCAGAAAGAACCAGAAAGAGACTATTGGGATAGGGGAGAGGAAAACAAAGCTTGCCAGAAATCGAGACGAAAAAAATGCCTCTGCATACCACGACTAACGACATTTCTCTGCATTCTAGTTGCACGTTATTGTGCCTTCAGGAAATGGCATTTTGATGCTATTAATCTGATTTCGGAGGATTTGCGGCAGAATTGAATATTTATGGTTTATCCATAAGGATGTTAAGGGAAATGGCTACATACAGTTATAACTCTTGTTTTTTTTTGTTTTTTTTATCTAAATGTCTTGATTGCTTCTATTCATTACTGTTGATGGGATTAGATGACATTCTTAATTTTGCACGGGGGTCATAATTACTGACTCGTTGGACACATTTCTAAATATGCTCATTTCATTGATATCTTAATGTATTATTCGATTTCCTAATGGCCTTAACAGCTTATTTATTGTGCGGTTTCAAATGCTGAATGTCATTAGCTATGGCACGTGGAGAAATGCATCCATGAAGTGTGTTTTAGTGAGTTTATCATGTTTTGTTCACGACTGGCTCAGCTTTTACACTACTTCCACAAGTAAATGACATGTCGGGCTACTATTTGCAACACTTTGAAAAGATGAAGTAGCCTGGATTGATGAGGCAAGCGTATAATTACACAAGCAGCACGAGTGAAAAGAAACCAACAATTACAGGCTGTACCGTTGTTACTATCATTTAGTGAAGATACCAGACCAGTATTTGTTATTTTTCTGTCAAGTACATAAAGTGTGCATTTTTGTCACCTTTGATTAAGCCACACACGTCAGTGGCTCAACACACAATAGTGAGTATTGTACATACTGCAGTACTTACTGAAAGTAACTAGGCACTGAAATCCAGCAGCGGTGTCAATTCCCTGCTCGGTGCGGTTGCATGTGATATGGATCATCCGAGTACAACAAGTTACTATAAAAGCGCAACAACTACAAGGATTTGCCTCAGATACGAGGTCGAGTGTAGTAAACACTTTGCACGCGTCTGTCTTCTGTTTACACTCGAATCAGCTGATTTGGACGTAGCGGAACTCGTTAGGGGGTGCTTTTCAAAATAAAATAATAACGCAACTTTGTCATCTAAGCTTGATAATTTAATAGAGTTTAAAGTAAGAGTAAAATACACACATATATATTTTTAAATAATACACTTTATTCTACTATGTTTATTCGAATGATTTTGAAACTCCATCATTGTGTTCTATATTCTTATTTTGTAGGAACAAAGCGGAAACACAACACTGTTAGGCTAAACAGCTGTTACTCTCCGGAAATCAAACGCTCGGCGTCTTCACGTGTGGCCACGATTCTTCGAAATTCGTCGTATTTAGTTTCTCAACTTATCAACTCTCTCGAACAAGTGTTTATTTTCACACTAGAAACTCGTAGTGATGTTTTAATGGCTGACACGATAACTACAGAGAATGAAGGAGATGATTTGCAGTCACAAGTGAGTGACCTGTTTCTACCTGGCGAGGTGTCGTCCCCCCCCCCTCTTTACTTTCTTTCTTATTTTGAGTGTTGTAATGGTTTGATGCAGCCTGCAGAGAGCGCGTAAGTATAACGCTGTATGGCTTAAAGAAGTCTTGGCAGGTTGTCGTGATGATCCGAGGATCATCAAACACAACGAGTTCATTTGCCATCATGGATATCATTGGATAGTTAGCTAAGCACAGAAACGGACAACGTGTAATTCATGTTCAGTCATACCTGAAATAATAGGTACAACTCGTGCTAATAAAACTAATTATAATTTGTAAAAGACAAAAACATGTGACAATGATAATAAAGATCTATTCTATTCTATTTCAACATAAAATAATCACACTGCCTCCTTTTGTAAAGTAATAAAATGTACAACTGTTAAGTGAATTAAGGCAAATTGCTGTACATTGTGGTTTTTTTTTACGAGGTGCCATGCACAGATTTAAAAAAAAAAAAGTCAAGAATGAACAAACAGTTCATAAATTGTAAACATACTCTTGGAACAAATATACTACAGTTAAGTTACTTTTGGAGTTTTATAGTCTTTTATGCAGGCTAAAACTCACAAATGTGCCATTTGCGACACTTTTGATGTCTTAGTTGCGAGGCAGAGGAGGTAAGTCTTATGATGTGATTGATGTGTTATTGTCACTCCATTCAGATGGAGGAGGTGGAGGCCCTGTCGTCCATCTACGGTGACGAATGGTGTGTCATCGACGAGGCGTCCAGAATATTTTGCATCAAAATATCAAATGACATGGCAGAGAACAAACTGACAGCTTGTTTGCAGGTGCAGAGACAAAAAAACACAACATCATTTGTTTTCCCCTTGCAATCTGTATAATGACTTTTTTTTTTTTTTTTTTACCCTCTCTCTCGTCTAGATTATTCTCCCGCCTGATTATCCCAGCTCTGCCCCGCCAATCTACCAGATCAAGTCGGTGCATTTGCCTTTCAAATTGAATTCTCGGGCGATCTGACTAATTTATCTGACAACAAGCCACTCGTCGCCCCCACTTGATAGCGTTGCGTTTGTTCTCGGCTTTTTTGTAGTGCGGCGTGGCTGCGGGGCGCTGAGAGGGTTCGACTAGCCAACAGCCTGGAAGACCTCTATGTGTGAGTGCCTCTCTCATCTCTGGCTTTTGACAAGAGCGTGGCACAGAAACCCCCTGTGGTCACCCCCACCCCCAGTCACCCCTCTGAATGTTTTGCAGCCAGCATGCAGGGGAGAGCATACTCTACATGTGGGTAGAAAAAATCCGAGAATTCCTGCTCGAGAAAGCTCAAGACTCTGAAACAGGTGAGATGGACAGACACAACATAGTGGAAAAAGAAATATATTATGATGCTTATTTATCCCTTTTCATCAGTATAAAGTTAATATTTTTCTATTACTGATTTCATTTTCTTTTACTTTTAAAAACGCATTTGACATCACATCACACATGGTAATGACCTATCACTGTTTTATGGGTTTGGTCATGTGACGTTTGCAAACTGAGCCGTGATTGGTTGTTACCTGAGCCCTGGGCATGTGATGTCATTTTCATTTGACAGCAACTGTATTTATTGTACGAGAAAAATTAATTAAATGATCGAATTAGTTCTTTCTCTAGTATCTCTTTAATATGCAGCACACAAGTGTGACGTGGCCCCGTGTTGATATTTTTCATTCATTTCCACCAATGAATGACCGAAGGTGGATTCATGGCAGTGTCAACAGGATACGGAAATGTTACTTTCCACGCAGCGCCCGCAAGCCGCTACCCGATGCAATCGTCTTTCACACAATCCCGCGTCACACTGATGAGTCATTTGCATAAAAGATCCTGGCAACTAGCGGTGTATTGTTGCGCTTGAATAACATCACACTCTGACAGCGAGCAGCCTCCGATTACATTCCAGTAAAAAAAAAAAAAAAAAAAAAGTATGTTCTTGTGAAAGATTTTCCTTTTTTTTTTTTTTTAAACTGAAGTTCCAGCTAGGTGCGGACGTAACGAAATGTGGCGAAAAGCTTCAAGCGGATGAACACAAAAGCCTGCTTGCTCGCTTTGAGTGACGGCATCGCATTTAGATGACTATCGGCCTAACGCCCGCCGTTTCTTTGGCAGTGTCTTTTGAGGTGGACGAGATAACCAAATGAAAGATTTCCTACACGTGTCTGTCTGAAGGCCGTATTGTGGCGGAGGGGAGGGGATGTTGTTATCTGTGGGCCGATCCCGACGGAGTGCAATACTCCGCCAGACGCTCCTTTTGAGCAACAACCTGGAGGTGTGGCCAGAGTGTCATTGTGGTACAGCACACTACATTCACTTCTTGGAATTCATGTGATAATAAGTCGAACTCAAGATGTCTGATTGACAGCTCCTGGCATTGGCTTGAAGAATTGTCTGGAAGTGTGTGTGTGAGTTAACAAAGGTGTGAGAGCGAGCGTGCATCTCATCAGGTATTCAAATCAGGTTAAGCTTGCTTGATTATTATTTGACCCTGTGATGACTAAATGCCAATTAGTGCCATCGTTTACTTCTAAAGCTAAAATTGCCTCATCCCCCCCCAAAACGCCCCCCCCCCCCTTCCCCTGCAAAAGTTAATTGGCTCGCTGTGTGTGTAAAGCTATGACATCTTTTGTCACCCAAGCGCCTTTCATGCTAAAACAATTACAAACACATCAATGAGCGATGCGGTTGCCCCGGGTGACATGCTCCTCCGTTGCCTCTCAAATCAACACACGCACGTAAAAACACTAGTGGGGCTGCTTAGACCATATTGTAAAGACCATTTTGGATTTTCCCTTTATACTCGCATGTCGACACGTGTTTTTGTCTCTCGCAGTGGAGCAGTCAAAGCAGGTGACCCTCACCGCGGAGGAAGACGTGGAAGACGAAGACGTGCCAGACTTGACGAGTCTCACGTTGAGTGCAGAGGATGCGCAACGTTTCCTGGAACACGCAAACGGTGCGCGGAAAAAAAAAAACACCGTTCATCAAACCTAACAACACAACCACAGAAAGGCTCTTCAACACCTCGGTGATGTAAAAATTCGTCCCGGTTTAGATGAAGAGGCGCCGCCGATCAAACACGGCGACTGCATCACAGACCGCCGCAGCACCTTCCAGCCTCACCTGGCGCCCGTGGTGATGCCAAGACAGGTGACTTCAAACAACACACACACACAAACACACTCAATTTGATTTGCATAATTGAATGAGATCCACAGTGCCACTCCATCCCCCCCCCAAAAAAAACCCAAAGTCTGTTTTTGGATCTGCTTTTGCTACAAGCAGGCGCCGGCGGCGTGTGACATTTACATCCCATCTCATTGCAACGCTCTGGAAGCGTTCAGTTTGTCTTCTGATGTTCCCAGAAGAAAAAAAGAAAAAAAAGGAGCCGCAAAATTTGTTGCGCCAGCTGCTGTTTGCCAACTGCTTCGAGTTTCCTTTCCGCCCTCTTCACTCTCTTTATCATCTGTGTCATGCTTGAAGGTATTAGTGTAAAGGTTCATTCTTCAAAGTCAGTCAGTACGAGGTGGACACAAGAATTGAGAAACAAGGCCCTCGGATCAGGAACTTTTCCAGGCCTGAGTGGGGTGTCAAACAAGTGGTGCAATTTCAAGCCTGGGTTCCGATTTGAAATAATTGCTTTAAAAACAGGATTATGGCTTCAAATTAGGGCTTTAAGCAAAGAGCAGAGAATCAATTGAGGGTTTCAAGCTTGAGGGTTTTTTTTTTTTTTTTTTTCCCCCCCGAAGTTCTGACACTTGTTCTTGCGTCTCAGGTCAAAGCTGCGCTGGAGCGGCTGTATGACAACAAAAAGATCGCCAGCGCCACTCACAACATCTACGCGTATAGGTCGGTGACACTCACCAGCTTTTCCCTCCTCTCCAAATGTCGCAATTAAAGGTCAAGAAAGAACTGCCTTGTCCACACATACACACACACACACACACACACTTGGCTTTTTGTGTCGATTTCTTTTCTTCTTTTCTTGCATGCTCTAATGAGGTGGAGCCCCTGAAGCGCTGCCTGCCCGACCGGGGAGGAGTTGCTGACATTTAACGCAGACGTCACTAGTGGTGACAAGTTGACCAAACAATTTTTACACTCTGTGTGTGTGTGTGTGTGTGTGTGTGTGTGTGTGTGTGTGTGTGTGTGTGTGTGTTAGGATCTACTGTGAGAATAAGAACAGCTTCCTGCAGGACTGCGAAGATGATGGTGAGACAGCGGCAGGTGGCAGGTTGCTCCATTTGCTGCAGGTGAGCGGTCCACTAAGCACAAGCTCGGCACATTGAGGACTCTGTGAGTGTGTGTGTGTATATAATAATATATATAATATATAGTTTAATCTAATAATATATATATATATGTATATATACTATATATATATATATATGTGTGTGTATGTATATATATATACGTATATGTGTGTATGTATGAATGTATGTATGTATGTATGTATGTGTGTGTGTATACATACATACATGCACACACATGGCAGGCTCCAACGCAAAGTTTTGGTTGAGAAAAACAGATGGTACAACTTCCCAGCCGCTTCAAAAAGAAAATGTTTTATTTTAATTGCGTCTGTTCCAAGCGCACGGCCTGTTCGCTTCCACAGTCTGCCGAGCATTTTTAGAGTGTGATTGTTAACGAGGAAAAAGTTCCACGCTCGCTGACCTTTAAAAAGTGTCGCTTTCTAGTTGGCACTAGCTGAAAATGCATCAGGTTTCTCTTCTTCTATTTTTTCATTTTGAAGTTTCTAAAACGTCCACAAGATACTGGTATCAGGTCCCATCGCGAGTACCGATACCTTGACATCGATACTCTGTATCGATCCTCGCCCATCCCTTCTCAGTGCGTTACGTAACTTGCAGTATTTCCATATTGTGTAATGACAATCTGTTCCCCATGCAGAGATGATATTAATCTTCTCATTTCTCAAATCAAAGAGACGCGTTTTGTTTTGTTTTTTTTTAATCTGGGTTGCAGTTGTCAGATGGCATTGCGATTCACAATCCCACGCACACCAATAATTGTCAAGGCATTATGCGGACGTGCCACACAAAAGCCGAGCCCGCCGCTCGTTATCAAAACACGATAGGGTAATTATAAAGTTTTCCTCGGCGGGCTCGTTAAAGTTGCAGAGTCACATCGGGTGAGCGTTTTCCCGTTCGTTTGCGTTTGGATGGCGAGTCTTTCCTTTGATTCGTGACACTGGAGCGAGGCTGAAAAAAAAAGGTTTGACCTCCACGTGATGCGATCGTGATGAGAGGAGAGGAGGTGTCTTGACGGCTCCGCGCTTAGCTCATTTCTTTTTCTTTTTGATACCAGAAAAGTCTTGCATTATATACATAATGCATGCAGACGTCTATAAAATAACAGGGAGATGGCATTGTGAATTCTTTTATGGTGCTTTGATGCCAAATGTGCTTTAACATTTGATTCGTACATCTGTGGGGGGGGATTCCCCGTACTTATCGTAAACAGTGTCGACCTCCCGAGAGAAAATGTAAAATGAAATGTAATTTTCTCTGACAAGTCCTTTGTCTGGATGTCTGAGTTATACATTACGGAACCTATTTACGATCCACTTTTCACAGATTGTCCAATTAACCCTTTTTTTTATGTGGAAGGGATTTGCTGAAAAAGTCACCTGTTCGTGGCTGGTGGGCTAATTCTGGTACCACAAGACCGTGTCAAAATCCGAGCTAATTGGAAAGTAGCAATTAGCGTTTAGGTTTGCTCCCTTCGACTACACAGTTTGAAGAGCAAGGTCCTCAATTGTGGGAACAATGCACACTTTGTCTAAGTTTAGTTTGGCTAAACCGAGATTTAGCCACGCTAGTTTCTAGCTTAGCGAGCTCGTTGCTACTTGTGCCGCAACCGAAAGTTCATCCAGCAAAGTAAAGTTAGGCAAGCAAATGAAAACTAAAATATCTCTTTGAAAAGTTCTTCGAGAGCCAAATGAATGAGAGCCATTCCGACCAATAACCCTGAAATTGAATTCTGGGGATTTCTCGCTCCTATTGTTCCGCATATTTGTCTTCAAATTGTTCGTTTTTAGTTCCTAATGGAAAAGCAGCAGCCATCCGCTGGACGTCAAACTTTCACGCATGAGAGAAGACTCACGGATGCACTCCATTCCTGTCTCAAAGTGACACTTTTTATCTTTTGGTCCGTCCCAGTGAGGGAACGCACGCGTTCATCTTCTCCTTGTGACACTCGCAGTGCACGGAGCAATTTACATCAAGTGCTTTGGCATTAATCTGTTCTGCTCTAATCTCATTGCTCTCCAAGCAAGCCTTTCTTCCCATTTGCTCATTCTTGATTGGTGCTTTTACACCCGTGAGCATCCGATTGCATGAATAAAAGAAGGCGCTGATTAATCATTTGGGTTGCCAGATGTGCGGACGGTCCCCTCCGATACTCTCGCCGTCGAAAGAATGGAAGCTTTGTGTGAGTTGGACATTTTTAAAAGGGAGGGATAGCATGATTAGTGATTTACCGGGACTTTGATGAGAGGATTAGAGAATAATCCATCTTCGGCGGTGCTCGTTACATGGCGGGGATTGGGCATCTTCATCGCCGATCTCGATAACTATACGATACGTGTAAAGCCACTCTGAAGCAATGACATTATTTCACGCAACAACCTTTTTAGACACTTCCAAGGCGTTGGAAGCTAGGCTAACTATTAGCATTGCGGTTGAAAAGTGATTGTCAGTATGAGTGCAGGCACCAATGCAGAAAATGAAGGCAACCCGCGAATTTGCCGACTTTCATATCTTATCCGATCATCATGATTCAATCTCAAATTAAATCTAGGACACAGTTTTTCCATATCAGGCCATCACCTCGCAGACACTGACTTCAAGACTTATACTTTTGAGTTAAAAGTGAAAGTCAAGTCTAAACGATTCTTTGCGATAATATTTTGTATGCACCCCCACGGTATTCGGATTTTATGGAATACGTTCAAGGAGATGAATTCACCCGTTTTTATGCATCGTCGCTCCCTGGTGTTGAGAACTGGCCTTGCAATAAAACGTTGACTTGGTTTTGGGATGTAACATTTGATTGCTGGACATCACTCCAAAGGTTCAACTGTTGGAGCACTCATTTATTGTTTAAAAAGTTCGATACTATGTCCACTTTGTGTCTTGCTACAGATTCTGGACGTACGCAACGTGCTAGTAGTGGTGTCCCGGTGGTACGGAGGGATTCTGCTAGGTCCGGACCGTTTCAAGCACATCAACAACTGCGCTCGAAGTATCCTGCTGCAAGAGGGCTACGCCGCCTCATCGGTGAGTCTTCCCCATTTTTGTTTATAGGATTTCGAGCCGCCACAGCTTGTCCCACAAAAACACAAAATAGCATTCGAGGTGAATGTCAGGTGTTCAAATAGCAAAAGACATTAGTGAGTGCAGCTGTGTCACATCGACACGGTAATAGCATCCCGCGGGGACTGCGAAAAGGCCTCCGAGGCCGACTGAGTGTCGGGTTCAAGGAACCGGTCGGGGAGGCGGCGTGACAAGTAGCGTTACCCCGCCGAGCAAGGGCAGCCATTAGCGGGCAGCCTCGTCGCTGCGCTCTTTGAATGATGCTCAGACGCTGCAACAAAATGTCCGCTCGCACGTGCGTACTTTGCCGCTTCCTCGCCTTCACATTTGGACACCGTTTTGAAGCAGCTGCTTTCAGAGATCAAACGCTTCCTCCCCGAAGTCGGCCGCCGGTCCGCTTTGAAGCTTTTTTTTTTTTTTTTTTTTATGTTCCCCAAACTTGTTTCATTGATAGCGCAATGGAGCTTTTGAGCTGGAACGTCACACACAGAGATTAAAGGTAGTCCTGCAAAAAAAAAACACTGTTGCTTGATTTCCGCTTTAACGGCCAGCTGAACATCAAGCTGCGTGCCAAAACAGGTGCAGGGCCTGCTTGCTTGCTGTCGAATGACCCACAAAAAATATTTGGCGCTTACGTATTACACTCGTCTTGTTTGAACAACAAGCTAGCAGCTCAGATGAACAATTTTACCTCAGGTGGGCTCCAATTGGCTTCATTTTACTGATTAGGAAGCCTTGAAAAGATTTATTTGTTTAAAGCGGTAATTTGGTGCAGACACACATTAAGTGGGCCATCTGAAGCCGCGGGGAGCGTTTGTCCTATCACAAGCCGTTTCAGTTCTTAAAAAAAACAGGCTTTGACTTTTCGCTCGCTCGCTCTAAAATCTCAAAATATGTTTGTGGAGAGAAATCCATGTTTACTCCAAGGTCACCTTATAAATCCAGTCGGTGGGCTTACAAACCTCTTCAATTTTGTATTTGCAATGCAATCACAGGCCCAATCTGAACTTTTAATTGCATCCTGATTCTCCGCTCTGCAAAACGCCGCCGTGGCGCCGAAACTGTGCACTTACGGCATCATGTGATAAATAGGTCACGACTCCTTATAGATTCACACTATTCCCCCACGGACTGGCGCTCCAGGTAGCGTCTGCGGCGGGAACAAACTCTTCGGGCGTAGCCCCGCCTTGATTATCCTCGGTATTTACTTGTACGTCGTAATCCAGCCCGAGGTTCCCGTGCGGAGGTAATCGATAAAATTAATCAAAGTGTTGTTGTTTTTAGCCAGCCCGTGGCAATGGTATCAGACTTGTGGCCCATTTAAGTGTCCCGATTAATGTGATTAATTATATTTACTCAACAATGACGCTCCATGTTTAAAAAAAAAAAAAAGAAAAAGGTTAGATCAGGACACATTAATCTAAACTTCGACTTTTATTAAGAAGGAATTAAAATAACAAACCAAGGTACTAAGGTTTTTTTATTGGGGCAATTGTGATTTACGAGCTCCGTAAAACCCAGACAAGAGCGTCGACATGCCCGTTGGCCTCACTTCTGTGTTTACCGCTGAGAACTAACCCAAGAACAGTCACTGAAAAAAGAAAAGAAGGAATGACAGAAATTGTGCCATGGATGAAGCGTTGTGGCATGTCTACATTTCTGCCAGTGGAGAGCGCCGATTAATCGTTTCAGTTGGGGACCTTCAAACAAGAACGGCCCTAATTTCGTCGAGCGCAAAGCGCGGTCCAATTTTTTGTTAACCCCTAAAAAAAGGACTCCATTTGTAAATGAATTCTCAATGCTTTGCAACGAGAAGTGTTTTGATTTTAATGGCTGTCAAGATGGAAGATATGGCTGCGGGCAAAGGTGAAATAAGCTCGCTTCTTGCAGGCTTTGTGAGATTCTCTCAGATGATTTCTCTTCTGCACCCGTTGGCTGGTGTGCTCCATCCAGCTGAGGTTCAAAGTTCACGGCGATTTTGTAGAGGAGCGCTCGAGGAGTGCAACGTTTGATGCAATTATGGGCTTACGTTGAAGAAGCAACCGGGGCCAATCAGTAGGTTGTGATTAACATCGTTCAGTCAGGCGGCGACACAGCAAGCGGCAAAAAAGCCCAAATGTCTGTCAAAAACTCGAAAGCGCCATCCAAAAAAAGAGGGGAAAAAAAAAAGCCATTAGCACAATCATAAGTCCCTAATACTTTTTTTTTTGGTTGTTTAACAGGATGATGTCACCAAATCAGCAGGGAAGGCAAAGCGGCTAAAAGGCAAGAAGACAAAATGATTGTGGCGGAAAAGACTTTTAATCTATTATGTTCCAACCTTTGTTGGAAAGCATTTTAGTAAGTATTAAAAGGCAACATTTTGCTTTCAGCGTTTCTTTTCGAACACGCAATTTGTGTTGATGACTAGTGCAGATATCGTTTTTTTTTAATCACAAAAACATTTGAACAGAGAGTTTTTCTCAGAGTGATGCGACACCTTTTCCAAAACATGTAAAACTGTCAATGCCGGAATAAGCGTCATCGCGGCGATCTTTTTGTTCCAAACCCAAATGAGATTGACGCGCATTTATTCCGATGAATCAGAACCCAAGTTGACTGAGTGAAGTTTGTTCATGTCCGTGCTTGCTCGTGTCATCGGCAAGTGTTTTGCATGCGGCGTGGGGTCTCGCTGTGGAGGGGCTCCCTCACCTCTGATGGGATGTCACTTCCTCACCAGGAGGGGGGGAGACATCATCTGAATTTTAAAAACGCTCCCTTGCTGGCTTCAGGCGGATTCCGACAGCTTCCTATAAATATCCGGGGGTTCATCTTACGGCGCTCTCGGCACGCGTCGCCCTCACGAGTCCTTTTTAAAATGTTGATACAAATTCAGCGTTTAGTCGTTTTGCACTGAGGGAGCGGGAGGGGGGCTTTTTAAGGATGGCGTGTTCATTTTGACGTGCGAAGTTCCTGCGAGAATAATTACAAGGAGCTGCAAGTACGCCCCCACAAGCTTATCATTATCATCATCATCATCATCATCGTGTCAGTTTAGATTTGCTCCACAAGCTTGAAAAGAACCAATACACGCAACCGACAACACATAGCCAACCATTCGTTACATTCGGAGGAACACCATTTTTTAAATCGGATGCAAGTATTTGAGATGATGCTGAATTGACAAGCTTTACTGATTTAATAGAAAAAAATTATGGCTGTCTGATAACACTTTTGTTTTGCACCGATACCACTACATTTGAAAACAACGACAGATCATTTTAAAGAAAGACTGATAGTATATCCAAATATCGTATTTTTATGTCAATACTTTGAAATAACGGCGGTACCGATACCCGGGGTCGGTACTCGGCCATCACTCATAAAAATGGCGAATGTAGAGAATGCTTTTAAAATCAACAATGCTTGGGAGGGCCAAGACTTTTGTAAAAGTCCGATCCATCTCCCATAGCGGTAATCTTGAGCGATTGTCGGCATTGCGGATGAGCATCACAGAACTTTGCCTCTAGTTTGACTTTTATTTCACGGGCGGCTGCGATAATCCCAGAATATGATCCCCCTTGAGCTTGACTTCTTATCCTCCTGAGGGGAACACCTTGAGCTGAGCGGAGCCAACATGGGATCCGCTTGACGGGAATTACATACCTTTGTAGGCGGATCACGGTGGGAGCTGATGTTTTAAATTTCTACTTCAATTATGCTGGAAAACTCCGAAGCTGAAGAATATATATGCCTATGATTATGGATCCAGTTTACATTTAAAACACACATGCAATACATTTTGTTTTTGAAATTTCAATTACGGTTCTTTTTGGCTCGCAAAAATGTTGACATTTGAAGGCGTGCTTAAAATATGCACGGTATTATAAACAATAAATAAATAAAGTTGCACGAAGTAAAAATTCAAGGCAGGAAACTTTGATAACCTTTTTGTGAAAAATAGTTTTTCCTGCGTAACTTGAATAACTTCAAAGTGACAGCAACAACAAGAAGTTATTCAGTCCTAAATATGCGTTTAAACTAATAACAAAGATAACCACCGGCTACACACTCTTGCACGCGTAGCTTTCATTGATTAAATTTCAAAGTGGATTTGCATATTTTACACAACCGTTGTCTATGCAGGGCGTCTTTGACAATTCGCTATTAGGCTTTGAGAACTCGGGCGGGGCTCCAATTCGGATACTCCAATTTAGACATAAATAAAGAAAAAAAAACAAGACACTGCGTCTTCGCCTCAAGACAAAGCAGTCTTTTCTCAGCTTTGATGTTCTCATCTTGATATGTGCTCACCTCATCATCTGTGCACACAGACAGGCTCGTAAAAAGAGACCTTAATCTTTATTTGATTTTTTTTCGGGGGGGGGGGAGGGATTCCATTTGTCATGAGCTGGATCCTAAATGGAGCTGAGTTCATGTGGAGTGAACCTCTTCAAGGTTTGTGAATGCACACTGCAGGAATGAGAAGGGGGGGGAGGAGGAGGAGGACAAAGAGGCGCTGCCGGATGCTTGCGTTCTTTCACAATAAAAGAGCACACGTGGTGGGTGAACAATTTGAAGCGAGGGGGGGGCGACCCGGTTTAGAGTCTATTTTGGAGTCCCTTTGAAAGGGATAGAGCATGAAGAGGGGGGAAAGCTTCATCTAAATCCAGAAGACAAAAAACACACTTAAAGAACAAGTGTCAGATTTTTTCCAATTTAAATTTAAACTGTACTTAAGAACAAAGTGATGCCAACATTTTTGAAAATGTCTACATTGTGCAAACTTCAAATTTCGTTACGATTTTTAATTCTCTTCCGTTTCTCTTCTACCATTGCTGAATCATACATTGACATTTTTCATCGCCTTAATATTTCGACATCGATTTTTTTTCTCCTGCTCCTTCGTGTGACCTTGTCGTGGTTGTGGAGACGCTTTTATTGCAGAGCTCTGAACGGAAGTAGAGCTGCCGATGGGTGACAAAGAAAAAAAAGAACGTGCGCTCACACCTCTCATGCGCACAAGGAATAAAGACGCGCGCCACGCACGAGGAGAATCTTCCCGCGCTCCAGCGTCCACGCGAGGTGACCCGCGGATGCCTCTTTTTCTTTCCCCCCCTTTTTTGTT
This sequence comes from Syngnathus acus, assembly GCF_901709675.1. Classification (NCBI taxonomy): domain Eukaryota; kingdom Metazoa; phylum Chordata; class Actinopteri; order Syngnathiformes; family Syngnathidae; genus Syngnathus; species Syngnathus acus. The sequence continues at coordinate 3,466,351 of NC_051090.1, read as the reverse complement.
TCAATGAACCGTGCCCTCTTTTCCTCTTCTTCCCAAAACTTCTCCAAAGTCCCCAAACAAACAATGGCACACGACTCCACCCGAGGGTCTCCCCTGATGTCTTTTTGGCAGCTCAGAACTTAGGAAGTGGCAGCCAGGCGAGGGGGCGGCGACGATGCTGCGGGAGCGCCGCTAACCATGGGCGTGTTGGAGTCCAACTCCAGCGGCAACTTAACCCCGGCGGTGTCGGGCGGCGCGCTGCCGCTGCCGGGCTACCTGGCGCTGCTCCTGTCGGTGCTGATGGTGACGCTGGTGGCCACGGTGGTGGCGGGCAACGCGCTGGTCATCCTGGCCTTTGTGGTGGACAAAACCCTGAGAACTCAGAGCAACTACTTCTTCCTCAACCTGGCCATATCTGATTTCCTCGTGGGTGAGTTGCCCCTTTGTGTCTAGCCCTCTCTTTTTTTGCGTGCACATTTTGTACCCCCCCTTCCCTCCCTCCTCACCGCTTTCCCTGCCTCCCAAGTCTTTTGTTCCTCCCTGCAATTATCTCCCAATCACTCAGTATGGAGTGGACAATGTTGCTCAAAAATAGATTCCATTTTATGATTTTTTGGGGGCGTTGGTGGGTGTTCTTCCTCACATCTTCTTTGTGCTGCTCTTATCTGCAGCACAGGATACATTTAACCCCCCCTCCCCTCCCCTCCAATCAAACCACTGCAGGGAATCAGATTGCATTCCCAAAACGTTGCTCATCTCCCCTCCCTGGCGTGAGCAAACTGGCATGATCCTCATTCCGATGTGCGTGATGATGTGCTCCTAGGTGCCTTCTGCATCCCGGTGTACATCCCGTACAACCTGACGGGCAGGTGGATGCTGGGCAAGGGTCTGTGCAAGGTGTGGCTGGTCATGGACTACCTGCTCTGCACCGCCTCCGTCTTCAACATCGTGCTCATCAGCTACGACCGCTTCCTGTCTGTCACCAGAGCTGTGAGTCCTTAAAAAAAGACAACTGTGCTTTTGATGCTGAGCCTCAGTTTGGCACTTTTAAAGGTGGGGCGCACTGCGTCACAAGATGTTCCTCATTGTTTGACCGTCTCGGAAAAATTGGGCACTAATTAACTGCCGTTGTGAATGGATGAGCACGGCGCATGTCTGCCTCGCAGTCCGGGCTCTGGGTTCGACTCTCAGCCTCAGTTTCGAATATTCTCTTCTATGCTTGCTTGGTTTTCTATGCCAGTTTTACTGATGATTGCAAATTGTTCCTGAAGGTGAATGTGCGGGGCTCCGTGATTGGTCAGCGACCAATCCAGGGTGACAACTGGAATAGGCTGCAGCTTACCTGCAATACATGTATGGATTTTTGTTGTTCTCTACCAGAATGGGCAACTTAATAGCTGGAGGGAGCCATTTTTTTGTGCGAGTGCCACTGCACTGGACGGCCACCCCCCACTCGCTATTTGGGGGAGAAAAAAAAAAGAACAAACTGTGCTTTTGATGCCCCGGCTCAGTTTTGTAGGTGGATTGCACTGCGTCACACTGAGAGCTGTTTCTAATGGTTTGAACGTCCCAATGAAAAAAACAACAGGAATGAATGGAGCAGCATGTTGCCCTAGTGGTTGGCACGTGTGCCTCACAGTTCGGGGTTCAGACCTCAGTTTTATGTTTTTGTCCTCAATCCGTTTTTCTTCAGGTACTTTGACGTTGTCTCACCCGGTTGCCTTTTTACGATGTCCGTAGGTGGCAATGTGAGTGAGCGAGTGGCTGTTGGTGGAAGTTCATCTGAGGCAGCTCACTCTGATGAGGATGAAGAAAAATGGATGGACAGATATCTTCATGCGTTATTAACCAAGTGTTGACAATCACTTGAGAACAAATCAATTAACTCTCCTGGACAATTGAGCCGTCTGAGATGGGCCATGATGCATTTGACCTACTCCACAGCGGGAAACGTTTTTTAATTTTAGACCAATGAGCAAAAATAGATACATTTGAGTCAGCATGTTTTGATGAAAATGGATTGCCGGAATGCTGCAAGGCAGAAGGCACAGGTCAGCCATGTAGTTTAGTTGGGTGCTGATTTATTTCCGCTGCTTGCTTAGTCAGCATTTTTTTCCCCCCCCCCATTATTTATTGCATCACTCATGGACGCTTAAGACCTTTGAGGTGGGAGGTGATGTCGTTGGTTTTGTGAAGCGTGAAAGTTTTCTTGTCTGATTGGCATCGGGTGCACATTCTGAATGGTTGGAGATGACTATTGATTATCAATTATTGATTTTTTTTACAATGATTTTTTCTTTTGCAGTAATTGTTCCTTTTCCCCTTAGCGTCTCCTCTTCGCCAGCAAGATGTTTTTTTAATCAAGTACACACACACGCAGTTTGAATTCTAATGGGCATCCAGTCTGTCGGAAGTTGCCATTAATAAGAACACATTAGCATGCCAAAAATGTGCTTCTCCCACAGCGAATGAAAAACGGACAGTTGTACTGTCTAACTCAGTTTTTCCTCAATTATTTTCTCGTACCCCCCCAACTCTCGAGTATGTTCCCCAGGGTCTTTCATATGCACTTGTTACAATTCGACAATTAGAGCCTGACCGATTAATTAAAACATACATACAACGAATGAAAATTATTCATATTCTATTCTCGGAGGTCATCGCTTCCTTGAACTCGGCCGGAGCATGGAAGGAGACGAATTTTAGAAAAAAAATTCAATAAAATACAAACTTCAGGATGGCAGTTACATGAAAGGTGAAAGAACTTTAGAGGAATTCAATAATAAATGGCCAGAGGCGAGGTTTCAAAAAGAATTTTTGAAGCAAATTACTTGCCATTTCATGTTCATTTTGCCATTGCTCCCTACTATTGGGCAACATTAGACATTCATTATGCATTTGAACACCCACTAAGCGCCCCGGTGTGGAACGTCGGAGCGCTTGAAAGGCACAAGAATTCCAGTTATGTAACCTTGAGTCAATTTGGAAAACGTTGGCAACCAGAGAATACCAAGCAGCGTTGATTTATGGATGCCTGTTTGGACTATTTTAGGTGGCTTTTAAAAATTCACTTCTTGCACAAGCTGAATCTCTTTGACAGAGAGTTGGCCTACATTTTTGGTATTTTTAGTCGTGTGTAAAAACTTTTTTTTTGTTTGGTACTCGCTTTGTCCGAATGAAAGGTTTGGTTGTCAGATTAGCATTGTTAAAAAATTCATGTGTTTTGACTAGGGTTTCTTTTAAAAAAGATTTCGGATGATAAATTACAGACACAGATTATTATAATTTATAATTTTTTTGGAATCTGAACAAAGTAGAAATCAAAAACATCTTGGAGTGTCTGCAACGTTAGAGCCTGTTGTTTTGAAAGTGGCTAGCTTCTTCAATCAATCTATTTTTTCTTTACCTACCTGTTAACTGGCGCGCAAAGCAAAATGATAAAAGACAAACACATCAAACGCCCTTCAACAATCTCAACACCCCCGAAGACCCCCCACTGTCCGTTTATAAAAGTAGTTGCCATTTCAAAATACTGTCAAAAACAAAACATGGCCGCTGAGAAAAGATTGCGCAGCACCACAAGTTCCCTTCCCCATTAAGACAGTGAGCAAAAAACTGATGCAAGACTGACGCATAAAAACTTACAAAAGCTAATTGATAGGACACATAAAGGAAACTTTGATTAAAATTCGAGTGTTATTGGCAAACACTGTAAAAGTAAAAGTGATGCTGCAGCTTTTTTTTTTTATATGCAGTGGCTTGCAACAGGGGGGGGGGGGGGGATGCACCCTCCCACACTCGATGATCATTTCTGAAGGGGCATCAAACAATCCGAAGAGCTCTCTGACAGAAGGGCATAGAGCTCATCTGACAGCGGATGTAGTATATTGGCAGCAAATGGCTTAAGCTTCCTGTACCCCCCCCCCCCCTCCCCATCATCACCCCTCACTTCCCCTCGCTGTCAAAAAAAAAAAAAAATCATCCATAACATGGAAGAGAGCATACGGCACAACAGACAGTGGCAATGTATCAAAAGTAAGTTTATATCCGCTACGCTTCGCAGGCCACTTCAATCAAACCCTGATTTCAAGTCTTCGGTACACCTAACAGTGGAATGTGAGAGCAAAAACATGAATGAAACCCTGAAGCTGAGAATCAAACCCAGAACCTCTGACTGCGAGGCAGACGTGCTAACCACTCATTTTTAGATGGCTATTTCTTTTTCATATTTGACGTGCGAGGACTCATTTTTTATCTGGCTTTTTTTTGACGTGTCAATGGAGCAGCGGTGCTTTCTTTGAACGCTGCCATTTCGGCTGAGTGGCGATGAAGTGAAGATGGGGTGATGCTCACATGATGGCCACAAAGATGATGATGATGATGACGAGAATGAATGAAGTGTGCAAGCAGATGTCTCTTACAATCCCTCCTGTCGCCCATAGCCTGTCCTAATAGATACTCCCGCGTAGGGCTGCGGAATTAATCAAAATTTAATCGATTTCGATTTTTGGCTTTTCACGATCATAAAAAAAATATAAGAATCGAAGAAAAAGCAATTAATGTGCCAAAGGGCACAGCATGTGTTTCAAAGCACCCCGTGTTGCTTGTGTAGAATTACACATATATTTAAATATTGCTTTGTTTTACAAACATAGCCACTGCTAATGCTAGCAGCAGCACACAAATGCTGTAGCAACACATACAGACAGGTAATGTCGCAATACTCGAAAGCATATGTACTTTCTAATCTGCAAAAAAAAAAGCTCAAATGTGACTTCCTTTTACTTCTATTTTAATCTAAGCATATACACAACTGCCCCCTAGTGGCCAACGGGCACATAGCAATTTTATTTAATGTTTTTCTTGCTATTTCAATATTTTCCTTTTTTACAAATTTAGATTTTTTTTTCCCCTCATTGCTTTCTTAAATTCTATTTATTTGAGTTTTGGTAGTTGAACAAAAACTGACAAATCAAACTATTTGATTGACTGTTTGATTATAATTTTTTTATCTATAGCTGCGCAGCCCTACTCCCCCGGTAGCCTTCCTCCCGTGCCTCTCCCTCGTCTGCGCTGACACAAGGCAAAATAAGAGCACCATGAGTGGCTTTTTATTTACGCCATCACTCTGTCAGCGTGGCAGCACTCTGGGCTTATTTAAACGCGTCGCTCTGAGGGTGTTTTTCAGATTGGCGAGGACGCCGACAGCTGCGGATGATAAAAAATGGAATTCATCGCCAGTGTTGGAAAGTAGATTTGTTTTAGGAACAGTCAGTGTGGACAAGTGCCTGAACTTCAGCGAGCCAAAATATGACTCTAAATTTTCTTAGCGTACGTTGTCTCTGTTTAGCTTAGTGCTAACAAACAATATAAAATTTCATAGACACGCCGTTTGTGTGTGCATGGCAGAAAGTCACCCGCCCCGTGGTTGTTTTTCATCTCAGGTGAAATACAGAGCACAGCGCAACATGACCCGTCAAGCTGTGCTCAAGATGGTGGCGGTGTGGGCACTGGCTTTTCTCCTCTACGGCCCCGCCATCATCTTTTGGGAGGCGGCGGTGGGTTACAGCGTGGTGCCGGCGCACGAGTGCTACGCCGAGTTCTATTTCACCTGGTACTTCCTGCTGTGCGCCTCCACCTTTGAGTTCTTCACCCCCTTTGTGTCGGTGGCCTACTTCAACCTCAGCATCTACTTGAACATCCACCGGCGCAACAAAAATGCAAGCGCCGGCCCCCATGAGGTGGCGACCCCCCGGCCGGCCATGAAGCAGAGGGACGGCGCGGCGTGGTCCGTGTTCTTCGTCAAGACGCGCAAGGTTATTTGCCATCTTTTTGCTTTTTCTTCACTCCCAGTCGCATGTTTAAATAAAACACGTGATCATCATATGTTTCTTGTCACGAAGGTGTCGTGCAGCGAGCCCACCGCCATCTCCGCCGTCATCGAGGATGACGACAGGGTCTCGCCGTCCTCCTGCGCCAACCTCAACGCCGGCCAGATCCTGGCGCAGAGGGAGAAGCTGTCGCCAGGGAAGAGGAGCTCCCGCCCGTTCCAACCCTCGCCGGCGGTGTCTGTGCCGGGTCGCAGGGCGCCGGGATCCAGGCTTTCCCGAGACATCAAGGTGGCCAAGTCGCTAGCTGTCATCGTGTGCATTTTTGGAATCTGTTGGGCGCCTTACACGCTGTTGATGATCATCCGAGCCGCCTGCAGCGGCGCATGTGTGGCCAACTATTGGTACGACTTCACATTCTGGCTACTGTGGCTCAATTCAGCCATCAACCCGTTCCTGTACCCGCTGTGCCACAGCAGCTTCCGAAGGGCTTTCTCCAAGATCCTGTGTCCTAAGAGACAATCGGTGCAGCCTCAGGTGGTGGAGCTGCAGTCGTGCTAGAGCGAAAACACTTGAACCAATGCAAAAACTGCCAAACTGTGTAAAAGAGGGAGAAAAAAAAAAAAACTCCACTTCCTTGTTCTTCCATCCCAAAAGTCCAAAATGAGAAAAAAAAAGTCTGTGAGGATGCTCAAAGCACATTAAGATAGAACCACAAGGGCGAAGACCTCCGCCAAGGCCGGACAATCAAGAAAAAACGCGTTGCCCCCAAAATTTGCAGTAGTCAGCAAATAGATTGGATCTTCAGACTACAGTGGAACGTCTCAAGTTCACAAATTCGTGCATCATACGAGTTGTACATAATGTTTATATAATTATGCCTATTTATATACGTTCACAAATCCTTGCATCATACGAGTTGTACATAATGTATATATAATTATGCATATTTATATACATTTTTATTCTACATTGAACTTTATGTATTTCCAAATTCACCAATATTTCAATATATTTTGGGCAATATATTTTTTATTAGAATTTTTTTTTTTTCCTCACCAAATCCAATTGTCTGAACTACTTTTTCCTCAGCACTTTCATGAAATGAAACCAAAAATGAAACAAAACCCTTTTGATCTTAAACACTGATGTGACATGTTGAAGAGGCAAGCCTTAAATAGTTCATCACTGTAAATGGTAAAAGTCGAGTGATGGCAAATGGCATTTTCACCTTTAGCCATACTTTAAAACTCTTTTTAAGATTTTGAAATTTGAGGTTCCACTGTAATTTGGAGCAAATTGCAACCCCGTGGAAGAAAAGCAGCTCCTGAAAATGCTTGAATTGTGCTCTTGAAAGTTTGCATGAAGTTAAAGGATCAAGTCGAGTTGACTTTTTATTGCGTGTATAACAAATTTGAACTGAGGATCCGACATTTTCAAGCCACGGTTGGACTATGCACAAGTACTATCATATCAAAACCAAAAGCTAAGCAGAGCTCCAGTGTTAGCACTGATTAGCATTAGCACGACAATACTCAATTTTTGGCAATATGTCCGCTGCTGGTGTCACATGAATCAGCTTCACAAATTGACAAGAGTGAAGTTTCGCCTCTATAAGTGAAGATACAATACAATCCATGCCTTACTGGTTTCATTTTTACTTGCTATTCTTAAAAGAAGGAGCCGCCTCAAGCTAAAGAGAGGAGTTAGCTCATTTGCATGAGATGGGACCGCCCCCTCAAAACAGGCTGATTCCAAAAAAGAATGTGAACTGTTTAAAATTGTGAGGAAAAAAAAACTGTCTTCTTTAAGTAAACTGTAGAAATGTAAAATATAGAAATTTATCTTCATTCCTCTTCATAAAGTTTTGTAAAAATCATCCGAACACAACCACCTTGGCGGAGGTAGCAGCATGGGACCTTAACAAAAATGGAAAAAAAAAATATACAATCGCTCGAGATGAAAAGCACAGATTCTCTGTGAGATGTACGTGTCCACGTGGAAATGCATGCCAACATTCACAGACAATCTCTCTGCAGTGACGTGCTTTAAGCCTTCCAGCCACTGTGTGTGCGTGTTTGCCTGTGCGTCCTTTTTTGAGCTGATGACGACAATAATTCATCCTGAGATGTTTTACGCTGCCTTTTAATATCGGCCCCGACGACAAAATGTCCTTTCACAAACAACATGATGCCATTAGGAGAATCCTTACGTTTTGTAAAGATAGCAAATCCGAGCCTGTCGTCTCGCAGCAATATTGTGACGAATGTCGTTAACATTAAGAACACTTGAAAGGAAGTGAAACGCTCGCTTTTGTCCGCTCAATACTGAATGTCATTTTGTTTTTATATTATTTAAGGAGAAAAAAGTTGGCTTAATAGGTGAAACCTGCCAACTCTAAAAATCTGCACTTGTCATCCTGCGGTTGGGGCTTCTAAATGTACAGCACAATAAGCAGTTTTGTACAAAAAAAAAATATCTATGCCAATTCTGTGTTAAATAGTTGTGTGTACTTTCAATGCAGTATTTACTACAATTCAAAGACTGATTTGTATCCTCCCCCAAAAATAGCACTTGACAACTTTGTAACTTGATGAATGTGTGTCGGTGTGAGTAGCCAAAGAAAAAAAAAAAAAATTAAAGACTGACGAAAAGAATGGAAGCCTTCGATGAGTACATTTTCTTGTTCATACATTTTTATTGAGAGGGCTAGCATGCATCAGGCAAGCTAAATTAGTATTATTAACATTAGTTTGGCATTCAACTCAGCTCAAATTTACTTACAGAACACTTTTGGATCTTTTAATAATGAGTAATTGAAACGCAAATTCTCTTTCATTGAATCACTCGGCTGGTTGGAAGAAACAAAGTTCTGGAGTCGTTCCAAAACAGTTTTGACTCACTGAGCTGTTGAAAATGTATTTTTCAGCTTCTAGCTGTGCTATTGTTCTGCCACTGACCCCATTTAGCACTCGTCATTTTTGTTTTTTTTCTCTCGCGCTGAATATGTGCAAACACTTTTGAGAGGCTGCAAAACAAGCACTCAAAGGCGTAAACGCTTTCCCCTCGACGGGTGACTGACTCCTGGGATAGGCCGCCTTATCAAAAGCTTTACGTTTGGATGTAAATAGGCTAGAGTCGAACAAGGAGCCAACGCGGTTACGGGCAAAACAAACGTATCAAAGTCAATTTGGAAGCATTTCGGAAAAGGTCAGCAGAGGATCCGATGAATAGACCGCAGCTAAGGTGACCTGTGCCGAGACGCAGGTGGACTTGCAAATAGAAAACAAATTGCCGGCTGCCAGAAATGACATTGTTTCAGGGCGCCCTGGGAGAGCCACCAGGTGATAGTCAGAGCCATTCCAAAAAGGAAATTACAAGCGGTTCGCACTCCTCTCGTCAACATCGCTTTGGGATAAAATGTTAGGCGACGGCGACAAAATTGTCCCGTTGAAACAATTTCCACCCAAACACAGCACACATGAGACCACTTTTTTTTGTGGAGCCCATGATTGCGCAATCTCGAAGTGCGCTGTGAAAAACAAACAGCATCATAACGTTGAAACTATTTGTCTGGATTGTTTGCACCCATTTTTTTTTTGTGCCCAGTGCATCGAGGAGTTTTTTAGTGCGTGTGGACCACTGATCTATTCGCTTGTGAGCTACTCCATAAAACCATATTATGTTTATTCCCGGCTTCCATAGTGTAGTGGTTAGTGCTCTGGACTCTCACCCCAGCGACACGGGTTCGAATCTCAGTGGAGCCTAAAAATTTTTACAACACAGTTGCTCGTGTGCTGCCCCATATGATCATACACCTCCCTAAAACTTAGGTCTAGGGTTAGGCTAAGCGCTAGGGTTAGAGCTAGGGTTAGAGATGGAGCTAGGGTTAATGTTAGAGCTAGGGTTAGGGTTAGTGCTACAGTTAGGGTTAAAGCTGGGGTTAAAGCTGGGGTTAAAGCTGGGGTTAGGTTTGGGATTAGGGTTAGCGCTAGGGTTAGAGCTAGAGTTAGGGTTAAAGATAGGGTTAGGGTTAGAGCTGGAGATAGGGTTAGAGCTAGGGTTAGGGTTAGAGCTGAGGGTTAGGGTTAGAGCTAGGATTAGGGTTAGAGCTAGGGTTAGGGTTAGAGCTAGGGTTAGAGCTAGGGTTAGGGTTAGAGCTAGAGCTAGGGTTAGGGTTAGAGCTGGAGATAGTGTTAGAGCTAGGGTTAGGGTTAGTGCTAGGGTTAGGGTTAAAGCTGGAGCTAGGGTTAGGGTTAGAGCTAGGGTTAGTGTTAGAGCTAGGGTTAGGGTTAGACTAGGGTTAGGGTTAGAGCTAGGATTAGGGTTAGGGTTACAGCTAGGGTTAGGGTTAGACTAGGGTTAGAGCTAGGGTTAGGGTTAGGTTTAGGGTTAGAGCTAGGGTTAGGGTTAGGGCTAGGGCTAGGGTTAGGGTTAGAGCTGAGGGTTAGGGTTAGAGCTAGGATTAGGGTTAGAGCTAGGGTTAGGGTTAGAGCTAGGGTTAGAGCTAGGGTTAGGGTTAGAGCTAGAGCTAGGGTTAGGGTTAGAGCTGGAGATAGTGTTAGAGCTAGGGTTAGGGTTAGTGCTAGGGTTAGGGTTAAAGCTGGAGCTAGGGTTAGGGTTAGAGCTAGGGTTAGTGTTAGAGCTAGGGTTAGGGTTAGACTAGGGTTAGGGTTAGAGCTAGGATTAGGGTTAGGGTTACAGCTAGGGTTAGGGTTAGACTAGGGTTAGGGTTAGAGCTAGGGTTAGGGTTAGGTTTAGGGTTAGAGCTAGGGTTAGGGTTAGGGCTAGGGTTAGGGTTAGGGTTAGAGCTAGGATTAGGGTTAGAGCTAGGGTTAGGGTTAGAGCTAGGGTTAGAGCTAGGGTTAGGGTTAGAGCTAGAGCTAGGGTTAGGGTTAGAGCTGGAGATAGTGTTAGAGCTAGGGTTAGGGTTAGTGCTAGGGTTAGGGTTAAAGCTGGAGCTAGGGTTAGGGTTAGAGCTAGGGTTAGTGTTAGAGCTAGGGTTAGGGTTAGACTAGGGTTAGGGTTAGAGCTAGGATTAGGGTTAGGGTTACAGCTAGGGTTAGGGTTAGACTAGGGTTAGGGTTAGGGTTAGAGCTAGGGTTAGGGTTAGGTTTAGGGTTAGAGCTAGGGTTAGGGTTAGGGCTAGGGTTAGGGTTAGGGTTAGAGCTAGGGTTAGGGTTAGAGCTAGAGCTAGGGTTAGGGTTAGAGCCAGAATGTAGATTTACTTATAGTAGGTTTTAAATAACGTATATGCATATATATATGCCTAATTGTTGTTATTCAATATATCGACTGCAGTTTCACATTTGATTGCTGGTTTGAGATGTACTTTTATTATTACTTTAATAAACATTTATGTTATAACTTGTTTTATTCCTTGTTTTTATATTCACTGAAAATGGCGGTGTACCTAATAGAGTGGCCGAATGACGTCACAGATCAAACAGCCAATCAGAAAGTGGGGGTGAGGGCGGGTGTGGCACTTTTCACTTGATCCAGGGGTGTCGCCCTCCAGTCCTCGAGGGGCCGCGTTCCAATATGTTTTCCAAGTTACCCTCATTAAACACACCTGTGTGAAAAGATTTTGGTCATTTTCACGTTCTGCAGGAGCTAAAACATTTCACGCAGGTGCGCTTAACGAGGGAATCACACGGACGCTCCATTAGGTACACCGCCATTTTCAAGTGTACCTAATAACAGGCCACTTTATTAGGGAAATATCATGGTCAAAGGTCACAGGTGTCAAGCTCTAGTCCTCGGGGCCGCGTTCCAATATGTTTTCCAAGTTACCCTCGTTAAGTGCACCTGCGTGAAAAGTTTTAGCTCCTTTCACGTTCTGCAGGAGCTAAAACTTTTCACGCAGGTGCACTTAACGAGGGAATCACACGGACACACCATTAGGTACACCGCCATTTTCAAGTGTACCTAATAACAGGCCACTTTATTAGGGAAATATCATGGTCAAAGGTGTCAAGCTCTAGGCCTCGGGGCCACGTTCCAATATGTTTCCCAAGTTACCCTCGTTAAACACACCTGCGTGAAAAGATTTTGGTCATTTTCACGTTCTGCAGGAGCTAAAACTTTTCACGCAGGTGCGCTTAACGAGGGAATCACACGGACACTCCATTAGGTACACCGCCATTTTCAAGTGTACCTAATAACAGGCCACTTTATTAGGGAAATATCATGGTCAAAGATTACAGGTGTCAAGCTCTAGTCCTCGGGGCCACATTCCAACATGTTTTCCAAGATTCCCTCGTTAAACACACCTGCGTGAAAAGATTTTGTTCATTTTCACGTTCTGCAGGAGCTAAATCTTTTCACGCAGGTGGTTAGTAACACGGGCTCTTGCTCGGTAAGAACTTGGATCATACACAATCAAAGTGAGGTTCCAGTTCCAAAAGAACATTTATGTATGTGCTACCACCTGGGATCGAACCAAGTTCTTACCGAGCAAGAGCCAGTGTCACTAACCAGTCGGCTATTTCGACCTGGCAGCCTTCAGCCATCTGCACTCTTTTGTACTAGTGATGTGCATTCCAGTTAAGTGAACTGAATCTTTAGAATCAGTTCACTCAAAAGATTTGTTCAACAGAATCGTTCACCGAATCGTTCGCTACACTTTCTTATTTATTTATTATTATTATTATATATATATAGTATATATATATATATTTTTTTTTTTTGGGGGGGGGTGTAGTTGTATTGTTTGATGTATATGTTGCCTCCTCTGACCTGATGTACTGGTATAATTACATATACCATATACTATATTCTGACTGTCTGCTGTATGCACACTTGCTCCTCTTATTTATTTATTGTGTTATTTGTTTATTTATTATTTATTCATCTCTCTTATTATTCATTGTTTGTGCCTTGTTTTTATTTTGTGTTGTTTGCTTGTATGTATGTCGTGTACTATGTCTTGTCACCGTGGGATAGTGGAAACGTAATTTCGATTTCTTTGTGTGTCTTGGCATGTGAGGAGGTTGACAATAAAGCAGACTTTGACTTTTTTGACTTTGAGAAGTACATTTTGGGAACATTAGCTGATTTAGTTATTGTATTATGATTTTCTTTTCCAGAAAGGCGCACGAGTCGAATCGATTCAAACCTATTTGAATGACATGAATACAAATGGAGATTTCAGGTGTGAATTTTGTTTCTTGAAATGTGGGAACTTGGTCTAGATTCCCTCATTGCCTTTGGAATGATGACGAACACAGGCGGGATCATCACCTCTCTTAAAAGAACCGCACTTGTGCGTCCTTGGGACAGTGATGAAATAATAATAAAAAACAAAAAAATACTATTATGTGGTAGGAGGTCAAAGAAGCCATTGTGCACATCATTGCGCTTTTCATCATCCCCAAGTTTACGCCCTTTAGAGCGATACACCTTTAAACTCTTCAGTTTATGCCAACTGAGCTTCCATAAAATTTCCCAAGTCTTCAGCTTCTTCGCCTTCACACGCAATTTATCCACAAATAACGTTCTCTAGTTTGACCTTATAATAGTGGCTTGCAAATCATTTGGCTGCCTCACTGGTTTGTAATAAGGACAATTGCTTCTCTGTGGTTGTCATGACGACCCCACATCAGCACCAGACACCTCGTGTTGCGTTAGCGCTAGGCTGTGCTAATGTTTTGGGGGCCACAGTTGTCTTCCATCCATCCATCCATCCATCCATCCATCCATCCATCCATCCATCCATCCATCCAATGCATATCACATTGCATTTGTGTAATGTGCCGCCCCCCTTACCGCCAAAAATCCACTTTCACTGTGGATAGTTCTCACAGCGGACTGCCCATTACACAGTTTGCGACTCCCTCGCCTAGAATATTATTTTTACTCACCGTCACCCCGCTGAGTTTAAAGGAAATAATTCCAACTTTCATCAACAGGCTCGGCTGGTGGTACTGCGACGGGAAATCGTCTGGTGGCTTTGATGCGGCCAGCGAGAGAATGACATCTTTGCCGAACAGTACTACTGTTGAATGCACGGCGCAAAACTGGCAAAACTCAAACGCAGCAGGTAATACAACAACGGTGTCAGATGTGAATGCGCAGATGAGCTTCTTATCCGTAGCGATTTGTATGCGGCGCGAGGAGGACGCAATGCAGCGCGGAGCGAAGCAATTTATTCGAGATACAAAGTGACTAAGACAGCAAAAGATTCCCCTCAGACTGCCATAATTAGCAGTAGGAGGGAAGAACAGACTGCATATATGTCCCGTTACACATTCACTGCCAGCCATTTTCAAAGCCCAAATTTCCCATCTTTGGGGAATTTGATTGATCTTAAAAGTTTGTCTCTCGCTCTTTCAATTCTTCTCACCAGCTTGTTTTTGGCGCAAGCCGCAATCTCACCCGGGGGCGGGGCTTTTGCGCTGGGTTAGTAATTTCACCCAATTTGGGCTAGTTTCAACTTTTCATCATGCCCAATCCAACCAAAGGTCAAAATACTGAACCCACCCATGGGTAAAGTAACTCAATGCACTCAAAATCCACTGTCATAAAATAAAAGTTCAAGGTCTGTAAAACAGCATCCAGAAGAAGTCGTCATTGCCGGGTAGATCACCAAGATAGAGATCCCACGGATTTTTAGTGCGGCCATAAAAGCTCAAATGACTCGACTGCACAATGGCAAAAATGAAGTATTCCTACTCCAGTTCTCAGCGATTCAGTTACAATAAATATTTAACACATCGAGACCACAAATATTAAACAATCAAAAAATATAATAAAGCACTCTACAACCAGCCTGATTTCAATACGGTTGCGTCACGGGGGAGGGAGTCTTCCTCCCTTTATAGCTACCGCACAGCTCCGGTCTTGTCCTGAATTATTTTACTGTGGAAAATTGATATATCACAGCAAAAAATAGTCAGTTACAATCTCCCCATGTTTTTCCAGTGGCCGTTTTGACCCCCGCTTACCATCTCACGCCATGTAATTGCAGACCAAAAACATCACTCCACCTGATCTTTGCTGACTTTGCAGCCTTCTAAAACGTCTTTGCTAGTCATGGCTACATAACTGCGTGCGGGCTGAAGGACAAAAGCCACAAATTTCACTCCTTATCATTCTACTGCGTTATTGTCCACGCGGCGCCTCGTCGGCAACATCATTACTTTGGGAAGAAAAATGACATTTTGCGCTGGCGCGGTCAACAGCACCTGAGCTTTCCATCTTTTCTTTTTAGCGTTGTTGTTTTGCTCTCCACTGGAAGTCACTTTGCAGTCAGAAGACAATTTAAGGCAGTTGAAGTTGAATGGGCAATGCGCTCCGCCTAATGCAATTCTCCCAATGCTCTTGTCAAGCTTTTCCCGTTGATCCCATTCCTCAAATTCAGATTGAAGCCAGGCGGTGACATGAATAATAAGTGATGACAATCAGAGGACAGACAAAGCCTCACAGTCGAGGACTGCTTACATTATCCATGGACTTCTCATTGAATTTCCTATTTTTCCCTTTAATAGCAAATTTACTGGAAATTTTGCGGGCACTTATCCGAGAGAATGTAGCGTTTTCCATTCATCATTATTTAAAGTCGGGATGTTAATTGAATCATCGCAAATCAATTGAGTAGCGCACTGCACGGTTGGTGAGGCGCTAACAATTGTTTTGCTCTAAAGAACAAAAATTATACGTTTTGTCAGCGAAGGCCTCGGTCCATATATATATATATATATATATATATATATATATATATATATATATATATATATATTAACACAATTATATTAAAAATATATACATTATATATTTATCCTCCTGTCCTGTGTGCATTTACATGGGCTAGCCAAGTTAGCACACAGGCTAGGAAGTTAGCACATTAGCTTTTCTTCAGCAATGTTAGCTAGACTAAGTGTCATGGACCAGAAAGCTGTAGATACCTTAGTTTGTTATGTCTGTCATGTAAATTTCATATAAAGTTATTCCGTTTAGACCTCAGGCTCCACAGAGAATAAATATTAATATTTAATGGGAGCATTTGTAGTAGTGAAGCCACGAGAAAGATGTAGCCGCACATCGCTATTAAATGTATTTAAATGTTCAGCTTCGTTTTAACAGTAAAGTGGATCTATGTAATGCATATAAAATTTAGAACACTTATTAGCATGGGAAGATGTTGAAGAATATACGGTATACATATTTTTACAAAACATTCACCAACAACATTAAAATGAGCCATTTAAATTTTAAAATAACATGTGCCACACATTATCATCTCATCAGTCTCATTAAATAAATTGCTAATGAGATTTTTTTTAATTAGTGGTCATCTTCCATTCTGATATGCTTGCAATGTAATTACCTCCCGGGTCACCCACCCTGTGTCAGCTCACCTTTGTCACCCCTATTTACAGCTGCGTGCCAAAGAAAAAAACGTTTATTACCAGGCTCGCCTCGTAAAAGTCACCGTTAGGTCAAAGTTGCAGAAAGTGACATGATACCGGCAATTACACCACACGCGATTGATGGATGGTTAAAAGAAAAAAACATAAAACACCGCACGGCAGACAGAGGTGATAAATTGTTTTGTAGCCGCTCGAGAAATCACTTGTATTGATCTTGTGTAACTCTAATTGTGCGTGAGTGGAAAAGTAACACACTGAAAAGTCACTTTTTCGTCAACTCGTCTCTCATTCAGTTTGTCACTCGCGAGGCCTTTTAATTTTTTAATACGCGTTTGAAACTTGATTATTTATGACCTCGTTTTGTATGTTAATTTGCCGGCGGGGAGACGAGCAGCCGGGAGATAAATAAGAAGTCTGCCACAGGAGTGTATGGACGGCTAATTGACTGCAATGAATATGCAAATGACATTTTTGGGAGGGTGTGCACGCACCCATTCAGGATTGACCTGCCGTCGGTCCTCAAAATGAATGACGGGAAATAAACACCCATCGTGGCTTTATTAAATCAAGCTGAGTTGGAGGAAGCAACCTATTAATGTTCTGAACTCCTGTTTTAACTGCGAATAATAATGCTGAGGTTTTTTTGTGGGTGCGCCTGCAGTTAAACTCAAGTTGTTTTTGTGAGTTTTTTTTTTTTATACTGCTATTTTCTCTACTTTTTGCAACAATGTTACAGCACACCTTGCATCATTTTTTTAGGTCCCGAAGCAAGTCAGGTAAAATGCAGGTTGAGCGTTTTGCTTTAACATCTTTCCCAGTGGCTCGCAAGATGCAAGAAGATCTATCACCACGCAAAAAAGTATCGGGGCTGCCGTGAGTTTTTTGACACGCTGCCTTAAAAGCAGAGCACATTTGTCAGTGGAGGGAGCAGATGCTCTCCGATGATGCAACATCTGGCGCAAACTACAAGGTGAATGTCTTTAACGTCAATGTCTCTCAAAGGCAAGAGGAGGCAAGGGAGAGCCTGTTTCCGGAAATACTTTGAAATAATCGATAGTGGGGCCAATGCTCGGTTCAAAGTTTATTTGAGCCGACAACAGAGGACTGAGTTGGCGACAAGCGGGCCATTGGAAGCAACCTCGTCAGGCATTTTAAATGGGGGCAGATCCATCATGATCTGTTTGGTTAAATTCCCTTGTTAGGTTGCTCTAAATTCTTTGAAAAACATGTTCAGCACTTCATGTCAGGTTCATCTAAGGCTTTAAGTTGTTTACAAAAACGCGCGACATGAAAATTGAATTCGTATCAGTGATTGATAGTTGCTCGGTCCACCTCGCCCCCAAACCATCTGGCACGGGCTCCACTTTCCGCAAGCTAAGCGCTTTCTTAAATGCATGCCTGTTAAAATGTTTCAATGAAGCATTCGTGTACGTCACCTTTCCCAATTCATATGCAAACATCAACTCCCACACTTTTGGCCAAGATGCAAAAGATGTGGCGACGCTGCGAAGCATGCGTAGGATGATGAACTCCAAAAATTTCCTAGTTGACTGGTTGCCTTGGCAACCGTGTAAACATATCCAGTTTAAGGAACAGCTGAAAATGAACGGCAATAAAGCAGACCATTGAATTATGCCGTGCCGGCGGCGTTGGATTTTTACCGTGGGTGGTCAAAATTGCTCTCTGCTGAACGGAGTCAAGTTACAGCAGCACTTGTAACAATGATACATGATGTTAATGAATGCACCCAAATTTTACTTTCCCAAGCACTATCCATGGTGCTGAATTCCATCATGATCTCTTATGTACAGTATTGACACAAAGGCATCAAATTGAAGCAGCCTGCCTTTGTTCAACATTTACATATTGTTTTGTTCTTCTTTTTAATCTAAAATGAGGGTACCGTCATCGAGTGGCCGATAGTGAAATTGCACCCAAAATAAACACTAGATCAAAATAGAGTACTAATTGTGTTAAAAACAGCTAAAGAATCTATCCTAACTAACCTTAACTAAAAATATTTAGAATAAATATAAATATTTACATTTGGGGCAGAATTTTAAAATGTATTCAGCGGCTGACTGGGAGCCAGAGAAAAGCCTTTCCGACCGGATGTTCTGATTGATAATAAACACGCGGTCATTACAAGTAAAGACAAAATATCGATAAAGGACACATGGCTTTTATCGCCATACGATCGATTCAAATCTTAATAACTTCATGCAGACGCTCAAAGGAATTGGCAGTGTCGACACGAGGGAGAGGAAAGCATCAATAATCCTGCAAAATAGTTTCCAAGCAATGCTTGTATACACAATTTCCCAAATAATCAATACTCGCTGAATTGATGTCAGTGGCCTGTGCCTCCTTTGTTTGCGATAAGCACATTCAGTTTATTTCGCCGGTCTCCAGAAATAAAATCGCCTCCAAACGGGTTGTGCACTTTTAAGATAAGACTCAAAAGGAATGACTAGTTTGAGTGACGTATTTAGGTTGCAATCGCTTCGACGGACAAGATGCTTTTAATCCCGGCGTCGTGTAAAATTGCCAGTCCCAGCTGGTTTCGAGAGACTTTAGAGGAGAGTCCCATTATTGGTCTCTCGGGTTGCTCTTCCTCGTGTCACATCGATGTAAAGACCATTTCACCTCAACCTCACTTGACCCGTGGGACAATGAAATGATGCTAATGCCGCTGCGTCGCACAAGGCCGCCCGTCAGATGTCGGAAGGGCCGAGACGAAGACCTTCACAAAGGCTTCTTACGTAAGCCGTGAAAAAAGACGGATGAGTTTCGATAACGGCATGGAAAGAGGTTTTGTTTCACTGAAAAAAAAATCAGCAAGTGCAGTGGTGGTGTTCCACTTCAGTCCAGTAGGGGGCACTGTTTTGAGTTACAAGCCAAAAACGTAAAATCCCAAAAATACGCTGGAAGGCCGACTGAGATGTAGCAACACACTAAACTAGACTTGGAGGATGAGCTTGTTTGTACGCCAAGTGCTCAGGCGCCGGTCTACAAAATTTAAGGCCAATTAGTTTCAATTAACCCAACGAACTTCTTTTTGTCGACATGAAAGGCAATGTGGAGTCTTCAAAGAACCTAACATGACAATTTAGTACTAAAGTCATGTTTTTGAAGACAACAAAGACAATTAGAGTTTCAATTAACCTTACGCACTTTTTGTAAACATCCGAAACAAATGACTTATTGTTTGGAAACATCAAAGTCAGTCTTTTCAAAGAAGCTTGCAAAGAAAGCATCAAAGCTGACGACGCTTTTAATGGAAAAAAAACTAAGTGGGGACAAATGTGCTGACACCTGTAATTGAGCCTCTCTTGAGCGAGGGAGCGCTTGATGCATGTCTTGCATCAGAAGTTACCCTCACACTGCCTTAAGAGCGATGTTGCTCGTCGTGACGCTTGCGCTCACCGTCTCCAATTTGTGAGACAATGTGCTGCCTCCGCACAAAGACCAGACTGTGTCATAACTAAATTGGCTCATTTTCACTGGTTCCACGCGGGATGGGATGACACAGCAACACTGATCAAAATCAAACCTGGCGCAAGCACACCACCTTTTTCATAACATCCTCTCGCGGTCGTATTTAAGCACGCGTGTTAAATAAATAGCAAGTCTGCGTGTGATTGATGGACAAAACTGTTAAATCATGGCAAAGCATATCTGGGCCAAGATAGAGTGGACCCTACTAATTAGACCGGGCCTTTTTTTTTAAACAACAAAAAGGTTGTCAAAGTCTGGGATGGACCTACAGTCAAATATTTTTGTAAACGAAAGAGAGAAAATGACGGTCGCTGATGTTACTGCATGGCTGTCAACTGAGTCAGCGTTTAGCATTAGCCAAAGTATAACACAACCACTGGTCACCTGATTGACTAGCAATGTTAAAACATTCTTTTTCATCTGTCGGAGGTTGCACGGCGGACAAAAATAAGCAGGTATTTTTCGCATCATGTCTGAACCTAGCATAATAGTGCTAAAGCTATCAAATAAAAGTCAATAAAAATGCTACGTTTGTAGCATTTAGCCTACAAGTACGTTGGTAGTTGCCAGTCAAAATATTTTACTCCACATTGGCAATTTCATGTTTTGGACTTGTTTTTGGTGGATACAAAAGAAATCAATTTAAAATTCCACAAAAGTGAAATCAGTGAGGAATGCAAAGAGGTCATCAAGCTCATCTGGTTTGATTGGCACGCTGGCCTCAGTTCAAAGAACACGCCGTTCACATCAGATGAGCTGGGATGTTCAGTGTTTCAGCTGAAAATCGGCTTAAGAAAGAGCGGAACATGTATGACGGGGTGAGTCGTGACTCGTAACGACAGGCGAGTAGGTTTTTTTCTTCTTTGGAAAGATTTCCTGAGGCGAACTGACAATGACGCACAAAACAGCACGGGGAAGGTGGGAAGGGATCTGTGTCACTCGCAAAAAGTTTGGACATTGCGAAACACTTTGATGTGCCAGAAGTTGGAGATGTCGACGCCTGTCATTTCCGTAAGGGAAAGACAGCAAAGGGAGGGAAGATCTTAATAAATAAGTAATGTGACAAGAGCTTGATGGGGCAACTCATTTTGGATACAAGCTCAAATGACCCAGTTGCATTTCAATCGATAAATAACTAATATCTGTTAAACTACGAGAACCGCTAGCATTTTTTAAATTTAGTTTAATTAAAATGATCGGATGGTTATCAGGTGCTTGCTAGTGGCCCTCAGGAACCAGATTTTGACACTTGTGTTGAATACAAATTCGAATTTCAATTTTGACACGAATATACTTCCATAGATTTCCTTAATATGTTCCACACAAGTGTCATCAGAATAATTGTTACTTGTCCCAAAACGGCAAAATTCATTAGCCAGCGTTGGTGTTGCTTAACGCGCGAGAAAGCCACCTACAACATTGAGACGGATTATGTAAAACACTGAGACGCTAGAAAGTCGACGGCTTCGTAATCGCCGTGTCAGACACACAACGGTGAGCCCGCCGTACATTACTGCATTCCATTACTTCTGCCACCAAGTAAAACTTCTTCCCTGACATTTAGCGGGAATTAGGTGTGGCGGTGCGCAACCAAGGCAGGACTCCGTTTAGGTACCAGTGTCAGGAAGACGAGGAGGCCTGTTCATTAATGAACTCAAAGGTTAATGTGAATTCCGGGCCCAGACGGCACACAAATTCAACTTGCACACTGAAAATGGACTCACTGAACACACTTGGTAGATAGTCAGCATGAGGAATTTGTGTTTATCACACAGCAGGGATTTAATTGCAAAAGGAACGGATAGTAAAAATATCATATGAGTGATACTAGCTGGATTGTGATTCAAGCGGTATCATGATACGAGTCATATCGATATTAGCGGATTTGTGATTCTAGATATTTTATGATACTAGCTCGTTTTTTGGCCCTGGTCTAGGCTGAATCATGACACTAGATGAATAGTGATACCAACTGTATCCTAAGCTTCTCCTTGATACTGTCAGTATCATGATACTAGCACATTCGTGATACAAAATGATGCTATGTGTATTGTGATGCTAGCTTATTTTGGTGCAGGTGGTGTATTTGATGAAGCATTTATTGGCTGTATCGTGATACCAGATGATATCTGTTACAGTTGTATTGATAGTAGCTGATGTGTGATACTAAATATATCATGATACTAGCTGTAGTTATTAAGTCGTATTTTTTGTTCCTTTCTTGAGGTTTTATAATGTATATTGCATCCATACAAGTGATTTATAACCAGTCGGTGGCTAAATTGGAATTTGCATGGATTGATGGATGGATGGACATGACATGAGCTAGTGAGCATAAAAGAGTGTATTTATGAGCATCTATTTAAATACACAAACATCAATGGATGAGAAAATGACCTTTCGGAGAAGGATAATATTTGCAGCAGGATGGCACAATATTGCTATCTTGAGATCTTATGGAAGAAATAAAGGAGGATTAAAGCTAACTTCCCTCATTGACTTCCAAATTAATTCCGAAACAAGGTTTCATATTGAAAAAGTTTGGCTGCTTTTAAAATGTAGCATGCATTTTGTCAAGCTATTAGATGCATAAACAGCACATCCGCCCTTCATTAACGGGGGCCATCTAGTCACGACGTGAGGCGTCAACAAACAAAGGCTAATAAAATTCAAAATCAAGGTCACGCTAAGCTTTTTATTTTTTCCCTCGCTTTTCCAATAACATGTTTCTCTTCCGTTGAACCTTGACCAAATGTGTTTAACATTAAGCGAGTGTTAAGAAAATTCCCAGATGCATTAATAAATAAGCTGTTTGAGTTCAGATTTGGTACAAACTCTCATCCTCGCGAAGAATAATACATTCATAACACGAGTTTATTCTTCGCATGCAGGAGTACATCACGCCCACATTAGCGTGTTTTTTTAAAGTTTGCTCTCAGCTCACACGATTTAAAAATCAACTATACGGCTTTGATGCAAATTAGCAAAAATTGCCATATGGTGAAATTCAGTCTATGATGTTCCGGGCTCGAGAACCTCCGGGCTCGAAACTTACTAACCACTGCATTGCCCTTCTGTGTGTAAAAAGTCATTTCAACCTAACCATGCCCAAAACCGCACTGTCAAGGACGACAAGTTATAGTTGTTAATTATTTTGGAGCCCGACTCCAACTTCCATTTTGACTTTCAGTCTTTTCCGAGGAGAACTCCAACATTTGCCCGGAGGCTTTTTCATTCCTTTGCTCTGGCCACAATGTCAGACTTTAGATTAAGTTTGACGAAGCGCTTTTCTTGATCCTTTCAAGGGCAAAGGTCATCCCCCTATAGCGCGCCATAGTTCCTTTGGTGCACAGTGACGTCGGTCACGCCGTGTACCTGCGTGAGCTGCCGGCAGTGCAAAGACGCGAGTAATTTCCTGGGCCCGGCAAGCGTGGGCACCAAGTGCTCAGTCAGGGAGACGGTGGCTAGGCTTCCGATATCTCTGAAGGGAGGGGAGGGACGGGAAATGACAGTTACAAAAAAAGGTGTGTGTGAGTGTGTGCGTGTGTCTGGAGGGGACGATGTTTTTCCGCTCACCCGTAAAGAATTTTCCGAGCGGTGGCAAGGCCCAGTCCCTCCACGTGGAACATGACCGATTTCAGCACCTGAGGTAGAGGATTAGTGAAGGAAATATCCACTGCCATCTTCTCCCCGACGACAGCCTTCCCGATGGGCTGACGCAAAAAAATAAATAAAAATAAGGCACACTTGACAGAGCAATCGGAATAGTCACGAGGATTTCATTTTTCTAATTGTCTTACTGTTAAGAGCAGGTCTGGAGTCCTGAGTCTGAAACTGAACTGAGTGGCGAGGACCTGCTGCGTCTCTTTGACTCGGCCTGATAGCGTCAACATGAGTGCGGCCTGGTCCACCAGTTGGTCCTTGTAGTCTTCGTACTCCAGGGTCCATTCCAAAACCTCCACTAAAAGAATAAAGAAGACACATACCGTATTTATGTATAAAAAAAAAAAAGGCAATCACACAAGTGACTGACAGCGGTGCTGATTGGTCCTGCCATTTGATATATTGTGTGTTGTGCTCAAAAGCAACTGAGGCAGGCGGCGGATTGCCAAGGCTGATAAAATTGTGGCAGACCCATCAGCGTCCTTCAAGGTTTAAATGTGTTGGAAGCAGCGGAAGCTCGTAAACAATAAACAGACTCTTTATTGGAAAGAGAGCGCTCAATGTCAAATTGTATAGCGAAAAACGAAACTTTAATAAACACATCAGTCAGAAAGAGGAATGCAAATTAAAAAAGGGAGAATGAGGATTTTTTTTTTATCCAACAGGACACTAAGGGCAGGGTAAAAATAAGAGTGAAGCAGCATAGCAGACTTTTACATAAGAGGAGATTCAAAACAAAGATTGTGGAGTCGGACAATTCAGAGTTGATAAATTGTCCTCTCGGCAAAATGGAAATGATGGCGTCAAGGGCACTCACCCGCAGCAGGCAGCAGGTCCAGATCGGTGTGCGCCGTCTTGACGGTGGCCTTGTGAACGCCCGTGTAGTACATGACGGCCACCTGGCTATGCAGGACCACGCGTCGGTGTTCGGCGCTGGTGTTTTGCAGCGTGACTGTCAGCTGGGCGTCTCGGCCCATTTGGGGGCCGTCGCCCTCCATGGTCACCTTAACGAGGACGTCCTCCACCTCGGCGGACGTGTACGCGTCCGCCTTGGAACCGAAGCGACACGCCGTCTCCACGGCGATGCGCTCCGCCGCTGTACCTGAACGGATAAAACAGTTCTAATACTTTCGATTGCGAAAAATTTGTTTTTTATTTACAAGCCTGTCAAGCAGATAACGATGAAGCCGGCGATACCTTCGGGATGCTTGTAAAGGTGCGTGATGTCGCTGCGTTGGTCCGAGCCGACGGCCTTGGTGCTGATGAGGTGGCCCACGACCTTCTTCTCGCTATGTATTTTGGAGAAGGTTCCGTCCGGGTTCCTCTGCCAATAGATTTTATCGCTGTTCACCTGAGGGGAGCGCGAGAGAAAGAGAGCTCAGAACAGATGCCAAGTGTCACTTTTGACAAGCGCCATCTGGCTGAGTGTTGACACACGTTGCACACGCTGTCAACGCTCAGACGGCCTTGTACGCAACGTGCTCTGGGTTTGGCACTCGCTGCTCCTCGCTGAGATTTTCTGTCCAGCACTCGTAATGATTTTATTCCCAGGGCCGCCTAGGGTTACCCTTGAGCAAAAACCCGAGCCGCCCTCCTCAATGCTGGATTTGGCAAGATACAAATAAATGACATCTCGACTGACCTCGGCAAAGACGAACTGAGCGTCGTGTTTGAGGAACACCTGGCCGCTGCGGATGGCGGCGAGGGAGGCGGGGCCGCAGCGGAAGGTGCCCTGACTGGTCTCTTGGGGCGTGGCGTCCAGCGCTTGCCAGCCGCCCATTCCCGGGGGCAAGTCGTGACGAGCCATCCAGCAGTCGTTCCACACGTGGAAGTTCCTGCAGGGAGCACACGTCGCAATCATGTTATGCCGAAAACATCGTGACAACAGTGAAGCTGCCATCAAAATAAAAATAAATTAAATACATTTTAAATATTATATTTAATATTTACATTTAATATTATTATTATTATATTTTAACAATTTAATATTAAATAAATATTAAATAAATCCCTTGGGGTGTGAAAGTCAGTCCAAACCACCTAAATGACATTCAGCAATCCATATTTGTAGGATTTATTTATTATTGTTGACTGGTGCGCTGCGGCCCTGACAATGTTGACACTCGAATGGAACTATTAGATGTCGCGACTTGGATCAATTTATTTCAATCACGACCGCGTCACAAAACTCAACCTCACCATGATCACACCAGAATGTAAAGTCATGGGTTCGGCGGTGAGGCTCACTTGAAGCCAATATATTTATTCATGTATATTTTGGCGCACAGCAATCATCCGCTTCTACTCGGAGGAACGGGTGTGTCACGACGAGTAAAAAGCGGAATATTGGACGAGCGCACACACCAGACGGAGTCCGAATTCAGATGAGCCAAGGGCTGCAGGTTCTCGTCCAGGTACACATCTGTTGTCAAGGAGACGTCGGTGTCATGGGCTGAGCTGTAATTGGTCACCGTTCGGCTGGGAATACCCAAGCACCTCAACACTGCATACAAAGGCACATTGGTTTTCTTTTTTAAAGAAAAGATAACACCACTTACTGGAGGGAAAAAATTATTATTAATTAAAAAAAAAGATAAATAAATAGATAAAAATGTAATTAAAAATATCGAGTTTCATTGGTTCCGACTTAAATCAGCCACTCTAACCAACTTTCATTTTTGCATATTATTATTATTATTTTTTTTTATCTACCTGTGGTGACAATCCCGGCAAAAATCCAACACTGGCCGTATTTGACAGGGGTGCCGTTGTTTTTGTGGTATTGCGTCAGTATTTCCATACTTCCGCTCCAGACAGTTGGACATGTCCCTTGAGTGTAATTCCCTGACCAGTTTCCCTCCACAACACCTTGGTCATCGCGAGAGTTGATCTAGAGTAGATGACAGCAAAGACCCAAATAAATCATTTGGGGTTGAAGGGGACATATGCCTCTCGCACTCCTGAAAAGGAAACGTGTGGGCAGCCTAAGGGCCGCCACATACTGAGATGATGTGGCGGAACTCCACTCAACACTCAGGTTGCGTGTGTGCGTGTGTGTTCTGCCACAAACCCAATTTCTCACCATGCCTGACACGACTCGCACCACATTGACAGGGTCGCCCCACCCGGATGGAGGAGTTCCACTCTTGTCCAGGACAAAGAGACATGCTTTCAGGATCCCGTCGTCAAACTGAAAATCAAAAGAAGCGCAAAAAAAACGTCAACGTGCGCTGTAAATTATTGATCACAGACACTGCCGGAGCTAAAGGGGGCCGCGGGGGCACTGGCTCCTCTGAAATATATTTGGACCCCCTGGATGCCAAGCCAGATAATTGAAGAATTACTTTTTTTTAATATTAATATATATTTTTTTAAATTCAAAAAATAAAATGAAAAAATAAATGCAAATAAATAAATAAATAAATACATAAATAAATACAGATAAATAAATAAAAAATAAATAATACATAAATGCAAATAAATAAATAAATAAATAAATAAATAAATAAATAAAAAATGTGGTCACACACTCACTTGTCCGTAGTCCCACGTCCGGACAGCAATTTGGTCCTGCGTGCCGTAGTAGATTCGCCCCACGTCGTTGAGGATGTACTCCTGACGCTCGTCTTCATCGTCCATGAACACCGCATCCACTGGCACCGGGTGAATACAAGCAAAAAAAATTCTCAATCTCAGAGTTACTTTCTAGTAAAATTCAGAAGGGCTTACAGTGATGTAAAAAGAATCAAGTTGTTCAATTTCACACTTGATTAGAGGGAGCAGGCACTTCAGAAGACTATTTGTAAACAAGTGATTAAAAAGTCATCGCTTGAAAAGTCATTCCAATGCACTTTAGCCCAAGCACAAAGTCTACAGCTGGCATCCACGTGCTTGGAACGCTGTGCACAACCATATGCTGAGTATTCTGTACACTAAACAAGCGTGCTATTATCATTGTTTGATTTTGCTCCAGGGCTCCACCTTGCATCTGTTTTTTGTTGGTTATTTTTCTATAGGATAATGTTTTATTGGTCCAATTTCCCCATCATGATGGTATTTATTATACATCATATAATGATGTATTAGGTGGGCTCACAGACCACCAGAGCTCCCTGAACCTGAATTTGAAAACCGCTGACTGCAGTGTAGACGACTGGACAGAAACCCAACAGGGACACAAATCTAATACCGTTGGAGATTGTTAGGTGTTTTATTTTTATATATTTACCGTCACACCAGGGGTTGAACAGCACATAGATGTCATTGGCCGGGTCGTGCTCAGAGACAGTACGTCCACCCGGACATTCGGTTTCCACCTGGAGGCGATAGCGGCCCACGGCGGCGGCGGCCGAGGAATTGACAGACAGCTTCATCCTGGCGCCGTCGCATTCCTCAAGGGCGGCCTGCCAGTGGTTGTCCTGCAGCTCGTCCACCAGGGGGATAATGACGTGGGTTCCTTTTGACACAGTCGGCAAAGGCCCTGAGGGGGGAAAAGCAGAAGCGGGCGGATGTGAACATGTCCCGCTATGCCACAGAGATCAGCAAGTATATTTATTCTGCTGCCACACCTGAATTCCTACCTCGACGAGTTTTCTCGGACGAGACCGAGAAGGGGGAAGGAAATAAACCGCTGCTATGCCGATGATGACAAACACTCATAATGCATTCTTATATTGAAGGAGACGTTTTGGCCTTTTTCACAATTAAAAATCGCAATTAGATACAATTGTTCAGCCCGACATAAGTCAACTGGTGTTTTTCTTGATAGCGCCATGACAGTATATTCGCAATTCTGCCTCTACTTTAATAAATAAACTTGAATACTCCATTTTGATGGACACCATCTCGTCGGGATTTATTATTAAGTACTGAGGCATTGTCGTGATGTAAATAAAACACAGCACTGCATCACAATGATACTTGAACATACTCTGATCCATCGCATTGTGGAATTTGTGCATCTTTAGAAATTGAGAAATCATTTGGAAATGATTCCATGAAAATGATTTGAGATAGGAGTGTTCAAAAAAGGAATGACACTTGTATCTCGAGGTAGTATCAAGAGATATGAAATATGGAAGGGATATGGAAGTGTGACTTGGAAAACAAAATTCTACTCGCTCAGTCATACGCAAACGCGCACACACACCAAACGGTCATTTGATCTCGGCTGCCGCCTCATTCTAAAAAAAGCAATGATTGCGCGTACGGTCATTTGCTGTTGCGCTAGATGCCCGGAAGGATACGCTTACTTAACAGCTCCATAAATTGGGCTACATTATTTGCAGGATGACACGTGCTGCACTTGCTAATAAGAAGCAAGAAGGTAGCGGTAAAGGAAAACAACAAATAACCTCCAACATTTATCTTGCAAGCACGTATCGTTAAGCCCAAAATAATCAAGTTATTGTTCGTTGGGTATCTTTGAGCTGGAAATGACACAACGACGTGTCTTGTTTTCAAACTCAGTCAGCTGCAATCCTATTTTTTGCAGAGGATAAAGAATATATACCTGTCAGTATTGTAATGTCCGTTGCATTAAGCTAGCAGGGGCTAGCAAAATTTGGGGCTTCTTTGTTATGCTATTTATCAGAAGCTAATGCTAATCTGAGCTAAACCTTTTGGCTTTGGCTTCATAGTAGTCCAGTTGTCACTTGGAAAGTGGCCGATTGTCACCGGGCCGAGCTGAAAATTAGAAGCAGGACAAACTCAGCATCGGAGCGGTAATCCGCAAATGAATCACAAATCATATTTTGGGGAACTGAGCTGCCAAAAAAGTAATAACTGTGTAGCTAAGTGTGATTTCCCTCTTGATGGCTAGGCAGGCACTCCAGAGAGCCAACTATTTGCAAACAGCGGAAGAAAAGTCCGTTTTCCATCTTAATATCCTTTTTCATATACTGTATATGAAGTGTTCTACAGTCCACTTAATGCTTCACGTGAGACTATTCGGCTCAAATTGCGGGATTTGTGTTTTCAAGAGCTCCCGTTTGATTACTCTCACCACCGCTTTGTGTTAATGCACCCATGTAATAAAATTTTATGATGCTGATTATGAGAAAATACAACTTGTGCTAATGGAAAGATGTTCTTTGAAATGGTTAACATCCAGCTTCAGTTGCTTGTGTATATTTATCTCATTAGTGAGATGCAGTTTTACGGCTACTATGCCAAAGCAAAACAATTCCGATACAAAAACATCATACAGTGAAAAATTGTCTTACCAGTGAAGACCAAGAGCAAATTCGTAAATGGCCTTCAGGCTGGATATCAAGCAAAGCCAATAAACGGCCCCATGAAAAGCTCTTTATTGGCGATCAGGATGAGCTTTCTTATTATTTATCAGGGCAATTTGCTTCAGGCACAACAAAATTGCTGAGGAGACAACTACAATCATTAAAATACAAGAGGCAGCATAGAGTACAATCCCATAAAAGAAGCAATCTAATATTTTGTCCCACCCTAAGAAAGAGGTTCCAAGCGACAAAGCAGATGACTAGTGTTTAAATATGCGGTGAATAGAAAATCCATCTGGTAAAATATGAACTAGGCACTAAAATAAAATGGCTCTAGTGAGAAAATAAGAAATTACATTGTGACTTTCCAATCTAAAAAAAAAATCTCAAAAATAACTTATTGCTATTTCTCCACATCGGTTACAATTCGCAGCACTTGCTTTCAATCCCGCAACAGGTGACGGAGGGAGAATAGCGCAATTGTCAAAGCGAGCTGCAATTTGCATACTTTCACACCATGTGGAGTTTCTTCTTTTTTTTTGCGCTGTAAAGTTACAGCTTAAGATCCCGCCACTTGGAAATTGCACGAGCCACCCAAGTCGAATCGAATGGCCTCAAACGATTGAATTTCATTCAAATGTGAGAAAAGTCAGCACGGTTGTTTTGAACGTCGCTCTTTGTGCTCGACTTCACGCAAAGACATCAGCAGTCAAACGCCATTCAGATGTCGGCAGTGCCATTAGTTGCCAGCTGGATGCGTCTTTGTGCTGTCACATCAAACGGGCCGGGACAGTGGAAAATGTGGCCTTCAATAGTAATCCTCTTTTCATCCCCCACAAAAACAAGAAAGAGGCTAATTACCTCCACTGAGTAGGACGCACTGAATTGATTCATTTGGGCTTTTATATAGAAACCTGGATTGCCCATGGACGTTCCCGCTTATCTTTGGCTTGAAATCATCAATCAATAAAGTGATGGCCATTATAGATGAATAAAAAAAATATCTTTAAAAAAATAAACCGCCAATAAACCGAATAATGATTTTTTTTCCCCCATGTAAAAATATACATTTATTTTTTTATTTATTGTAAAAAAAATATTCATTTATTTTAGCCTTCATTTTATTTATTTATTTATTTATTTATTTATTTATTCATTTCGCCTCAATTCAATGGATCCTGTGCTTCTCCTTCTGGTAGTAAAATACAGCCCTACAAATTTAAACCGAGGTGCTCAAAATGGCTCAACAATTTGCAATAACATTTGCGATTCTTCGCAGAGGATAAGGAATATATGCGTTGTCTTTAAAAAAAAAATATGTAGCTGATTTAACAAGCTGTGAGGTTGTTGTCAATTATGGCATAGGGTGAGTCTATTTGTATGGCACCATTCACACTTACAAAAAAGGCTTTACAGAGGAAACTGAAAAATAATAATTGCCTTGTTGGAGGTTTAGTTAAACCCTGGTACATTTCATGGGCTCGATTCATCATGGCTTCCAAATACGGATGCACGGAAACTCCAGTTAAGTCCCGCAATCAAGCGTCACAAGAAGCACTAATTGCTGGATGTAGACGGGCTCCTGTCGCGGCATCTCCAGTCCAAAGTGCGAGTAGGGTAAACAGGAGGCTCTCACTGTGTCTGTGGCAAGCGCGAGGGCGGATTGTCACTCGGAGGGATTTCTCAGGAGCCAGCGCTCGGCATCGGCTCGCCTTCTGAAGCATAGCAACCGAGAGCGGTTGCCATAGCAATACTAGCCCAAAAATTCCCCCTCCCAAATTCACCCTTCCTCCCATCGCTCTCTCGTTTTTTTTTTTTTGCTCAATCTCCCGCTCCATCACGCAGAAAAATTGCAGCAACACGTACTTATTTCATCCGCCAAATCCGAAACATGTTGGCGTTCCGGGCCGATTTAACATCTGCCATTTTTAGACAAGAAGGCGGCCAAACGGAGGGGCAATTCTCACACGTGGAATTAGAAATCACACTCGTGCCTCAGGAGAGGATGTGGACGCTGATAGGAATGAACAAAGTTTAAAAAGAAATTAAACTGTACTATAGTGGATTTTTCACTTATCTGTATTTAACGTTTAATGCTCGCCATTGGCATGCTAACGATTAGCATCAATAGTCGTGGGGTTGAACTCCTAAAGCAACGGAAGGAGCAACGTCGTTTGAAGACAAATATCAGAGGCACATATTCTTTATCCTCATTGAACAAAAGGGTGATATCATTGCAGCTTACTAACTCATTGAGAACAGTGAAGATGAACATATATATTGCCCCCTGGTGGCCAAGTGAAAAATGAAAGGGAGCATCCATAAATCATGCCGGACAAACTTTTCCTCCAGTCCAGAAATAAAGTATTTGACTTTTTCTACCTGATATTGATGAAAATGAATTACTATGCAATATTAATTATTGCTGTTCACTCTACTTTGAATTAACCGCAGTGTCAGTGTAAATCAAACTTG
This sequence comes from Syngnathus acus, assembly GCF_901709675.1. Classification (NCBI taxonomy): domain Eukaryota; kingdom Metazoa; phylum Chordata; class Actinopteri; order Syngnathiformes; family Syngnathidae; genus Syngnathus; species Syngnathus acus. Next base: position 3,434,302 of record NC_051090.1, on the reverse strand, counting down.
CCACTTCTGGATTCAACACAAAGATTTGACTAACCCGTTTTGAGTTCCAGATGAAGTTCGTCAGTGGCGGGTCGGAACGGTCGTGATAGCGTGAGCCACATGTGGAACGTCTGCCCTCTGCGGATGATGAAGTCGTCGGATTGGTAGAGGTGCGTGTGGTGCGTCAGGCGCTCGCCTCCCGTTTTGCTCTTCATCAGGTCGATTGATTTCACCTTGAGGGGCAGCTCTGCGGAAGCCGAGCACACAGACAGATTAGAGTTGAGTTGAGATTTTCAACTGCTGAGAGATCAGGTGTGCTGCGGGGAAAAAGATCCACTTTCACATAATTGGTGCATTTATTCATCCAACTATGCAGAGCGACGGATAAGGATGAATAAATCCTCTTCCGCTACATGGCAGACGGTACAATCAATCCATAGATGCCACACGATGGTGACAAAGCACTACTTTTGTCCGAAAGAGGCTTCTTGGCTCTTTTCAATAGGCTTCTACAGGAAGGCGGCAAAGTGCTCGTTTTGTCAAAAGCTTCACAATTCCCTTAAACATGGTTCCTCGGGACAAAGATGTCACAAGCACTACTTTTGTTTGAATGAAACTCATTTTAACTGTCTGCTGCGGGGCTCTGTTCCAGGCCCACACTACTTTTTGGAACATTTTGTTTTGTCGTGTGCCGTGAGATTTTCAAAACGCAAAAGAGTATGGCTTTGATGAATGAAGGTTGGGAGTAGAGTGTCAGCAGACAGACAATGGACAATAATGTGAGCATGCCAGGTGTGCCGTGTACCTCCGAGCTCGCTATCGCCGGGCACAGGCGTCCCCCCGTGGTCCATGCCTTCTTCCAGACCCGTCACTAGCGTGTTGGTGATGTCGTCGTCGTCGTCGTTGGTCTCGAGGCAGCAGCCCATGCGGCGCAGCCACCGCTGGCAGCCATTCTCTTTGGCCTTCTCGTTGGACTCCTTCGTGCCCTCCTCGGGGTTCTCGTCACCGGCGGTGAGAGTCACGCTCGGGAATCGACCCACGGCGGACATGTTTCGAAAGGAGCGCGTCTCCATGGGCATCCTGAGAAAAAAATTCGCTGTGAAATCAATTTCATTTCATGCTCATTTTTTGTTATGTGCACATTAATGTGGCCGAAAACCTGTCCAGCACAATTGAAAAAGTGTGATTGCATAAGTATGCACACCCTCTGATAATTGTTCAGAATCATCCATCATCATATTCAATGTTAAGTCATGAAACAGAATCTGTAGGGGGGAAAAAATGTGTTACGGTTCCACAAAGGTGGAAATATTTGGCCATAGCTGTATAATTCACAAACACATCACTAAAAGAGGACCACCCCTACAGTGAAGTACGCGGGTGGCGGCATCATGCTTTGGGGCTGTTTTTTTTTTTCAGATAGAACTTGAGACTTGGTGGAAGGAATTATGCAAGGTTAAAAAGAAAACCTTCAGGCTTCTGCTGCGGGGAAAAAAAAAGCAAAAAGTCAGCAGGGGCCTTTCGATCATCTTAACTTTAGGGCACTTTAAAAGGTGGCAGGTGCGCCAATTCCCATTTGATATTACATTGCTAGTTATAACAGGGTGTGCATACTTGTGCAACATCATCATGTCAATTGATTTTTACGTCCCCTATCGAAAGTTTTTAGTCTGAATCATTTATTGTTGTTTACTTCCTTTTTTGTGTTCCCACTTGAAATGTCCATGGAAATACAACCCCTGCTCTCCCAAACAAAACAAAAGTGATAGTCATTAAATCCTAATTAGAGCTGCAGTGTTAATCCAGCCTTAAGTTAAACGTTCAACACCTCCAGTGATTGATCTTACAGCCCGGCTTGCTCGTGCCAGCCACTGTCGACTCCAATCCGCCTCTTAAGCCTTCTTATTAAAACACCATTCAGATGTAGCTATATCGCACCATTAGCGATGACTCACTTTTAATTAGCACTATCATGCGTTTGTTTCCTGACAGCCCTGCTTCCACCTCCTCCTCTTCATCCCCATCGCACTAAAATCCGCCTGCTGCTCTCGCGAGGGGGGAGAAGAATGTATCCTTGAACCGTAACCTGTGGTGTTAAAAGAGAAATTATGAACGGGTTTAAATAGGATTGGGGGAAAAAATGAGCAGAAAAGCTTTTGTCATAGCGGTTTTATACTAATTACGTCCTTTTGTCTGCTTATTAAAGTAATCTTTGGTTCTCTCCGGTCTTGTTCTGTGACAATATTGTAACAATACACCCACTGTGCACTTTTTTTTTTTGTGTCTTGATTCAATTAGAGAAAATATTTCATTTCATTGTCTCTGCCCGTACAATAACTTTTTGGTTGACTGTATATGAGATATGCAAAATGAATGGATGGATAGTAAATAATTAAACAGTTTATGTGTCACGATTTCAAGCATTTATTGTTTTCTGTTGCCAAAACTATTAACGGCAGGGGCATAAATAATGGTGGAACAAATAATTTGATGTAAAAGAATTATTGTTTTTTTAAAAACGTTTTTTTTATTTTTTTTAAATAATTATTTAAAAAAAACTTTTTTTAGCGGCAGATTTGTGAATGTGGCGCATGCTATAAATAAATAAATAAATAGACCCAAATAAGATTTTTTTGCATAGAATGTCCCGTTTGACGCTTTGTATATTTCCTGTATTCAAATGCCAATCCCTCACCAGCAGTGACGCTTTGAAGAATAAAGCTCAGCGCCGACAATGGGCTTCGCGCTGCATTCATATGAAAATGGAATCCAGACAATGATTGGGGGACAACCAGATAGACAGACAGACAGCAGAGAAAACACCCCCTCTGCTAGCGGCTGGCTCCGTGCCCTTTAACAATGCGCCCCAAAAATGCACAACAACCCGATGAACAGCCGAGATATGCTCGCTTGATGCAAAGTTGGTATCGGGGATGGCTTGAAGAGAAAAATGTGGCCTTGTCTCACTCATCCATTTCACATTCCACAAAAAGCAGCATCGCTGTTTTCTCCCTTTCCCCTCTCACACTAAATAGAAAATGTAATCCACCCTTGGCACCTGCCCCGGCGCCAAAATGCGGGCGGATTTAGTGGTACATGCAGTGATGATCCATGTTGGGGAGATTACAGCCTGCGCAGGCCCAGACCCACAAAAAAAAAACAGTCTCATGCAACAGCCTATTCGTAAAAAATGTTGGTGCAGCACAGCTACAGGTATCATGCGCCTTAACTGATCACAGAACAGATTGCATCACCCGGTACGCAACATTCCTCCCAACCAGACACCTCGAGCTGAGAAAATCTCGTGAATGAAGATCATCCGACAAATAAATAAAAAGTACGCCCTGTTCCACAACCCCTCCCCCGCGATGTCAGATCCAACATGGCTTCCTGCGGGAGGATGCAACAGATGCAAGAAGGCCCACTCGTGAACCGTTTTCGCCTGCAGGCTGCTTGTTGTTGAGGAGCTGCTGCCACAAACAAAAGGCAACATTCAACTTTTTGGAATGTTGCACTTTGGGGCTTATAAAGATTACACAATGTGCTTGTTGTGTGCCCCTGGTGGATTTAATTCAACGCAGACATGCTAGCAAACTATACAAAGTGGAATATCTTAAAAAGTGGGAGTACGACTCCAAATTTGTCTTTGTTTTAAAAAAAACAAATCAATAATTTGTCATATTTTGGGGGGGGAAGTGCCATATCAGCGATTTGTCTTTTCAAAAAATGACTGATGTGTATGACAAGACCATAAAAAAACCACAAAAAAACCCATTATGCCATAAAACCACAGCTTGAATTTGTTCTTGCCGCGGCTCTGTCTGAAGAGCCAGCAAGAGGCTCGTCAATTACGACTCCAAGTTGGCCTCGCAGCGATCTATTTGTTTCTTCTCTCCGTGATTCACCGAAGCAACGGCTCAGCACGGCAATCGAAGCAGCAAACGCGGTGAAATATGCTGCTGAGAAAGTAAGTTTGCATGCAAGTCATCACCAGAAGGCCCGACAGCTCCCACAAACCACAAACAAAAGTTAGCAGAGAGCGACTCACTCAAGTCAGCGGCAGACGAATTGGGACACAGAAAAAAGGAGGTTGAGCGGAGGAGGAAGGAGAAGAAAAATAAATTGTCTTTCTTTTCCCGAAGGCTTTGCAGTGGTTCTTGAGACTAGTTGCATGTTCACGCCTCTTTAAAGTAGTGCTCAGACGCCGAGGGCACACCTCTCTTCCTCCACACCCACACAGGCATTTCAATGTTACTTTTGGCCAACTTCCCAAATGTCATCTTAAATGCCAGATTGTTTTATTTTTGTTGCTCACTGGGTAGATTTGTTACGATGACATCATTCATTACCTTAAGGTGCCGTCTTTGCTCAATGTCTTGCGCCACGACGGGACATCTGAGGAGGAGGTGGTGGTCGAGATGCTACGTAATCGGAGAGAAATGATGCATTAGATGACCGGTTCATATTTCATTTGAACTGACGGGTTAAGTGGATTTTCAGTAAGTTAACTGTGAAGTCTGGATAGGAAAGATGGAATAAAATAAAATTACTCACCCGGTGAAGACGACTGGGGAGGGGGTAAAGGATGGCATTTGCAGGAAGTGGTGTTTTGTAAGCAGGTGGAAAGAAAAATGCAGTTCGAAAATGAAATAAAAAATTGAGAAATAGGTTTTTGGGGGTGGAATCGTCATAATTGTTGCAAATTGTGTTAAGTCGGAGGATTAAACTTCTGTAGGTTTAAATATATTTGTCAACTTTGCAAATGCAGACACTTATACACTTAAATTTGTAACACAAAATTAAAAATGTTCAAAAATTTGCATAGCATATTTCAAACATTTCCCCTGCAGAAACACAATTTTTAATTTTTTTTACTCAAAAAATAAATATGCAGTGGGCCACCCATAACCATTTTTGCTGCTACCAAAAAAAATAAAAAAATAAATTGGATTGAGGTGTGACTCTGTGCCAACACATTCCAGTTGCGCCATTTAATCTTAATGTTGTTTCTTGTGTAACATTGTGTGTTATTCCGGTAGGCTCACGATTCACATGAAAGGCGCAACACAAAGAATTTTAAAAAGTGGTGGAATTCCAGCGAGCTGAGTCAGCCAACACTCCCTTCTGTTAAAAAATACCTGAGAGGGTCATTGACATTCATTGATAAATCACAAAAGAAGCTTTGACGTTGAAGGCAACAGTGACACACTTTAATGTTTTGTGAGGCCTGGGTGCGTCACTTGACAAGTACAGGAAAAGTTTTCCACCAGAAATACACGTGACAAGTCGGAAACCTCGCCATTGTCACTTATAAGCCGCGGCTGTTAAAGCAACAATAAGAAATGTGCGGATATCATTTTTTTTGTCTTGGTATCGGGGTGTTGGATTGTTAGTTTTTGAGCAATTAACATTAGCGCTAACATTACAGTTAAAAACAGTGTTGTGATTTTAGGTTGCCGATCGAAGTGACCAATTGATTGGAATGCTAAGCACGGTTCAGCTGTATTGAATTTTAAGTTAAAAAAAAACAACTAATAGCATTGAAGCTTGTTTGCTTTGAAACATTTCGCCACAATTTGTAGTGAAGCTGAGTGCAAAACTGAATGTTGAGTGTTGATATTCAAAGTGCATGATAAATTAACCGCATTCATTTTGATAAATATTTACACCGACAGCGTTTTAATCTTGGGAATGATGATGTCAAGCAAAGTTTTATTTTTTTTAGGGGGCTAGATCTCAGCGAGGTTTGCTCACATGGTCGCACCACATTGGGTGAGTTCCATCATGTTCCTTGCTGTTGCTTTAAGTGACTTAAAAGCTTATAAAATGGGATGGCGCTGATCCATCCACACACTGTCAATTTGTTCCATTATTGGCACTGTTGCAGCATGCATTTGGACTCGGAGGTATTAATAGACCTTCATTCGCACATTTTGACCAAAAAAAAAACAAAAACAGTGATGACTCACGCACACACGCGCACACACACACATGGACGACACATTTTTTTCATTACAGGTGTTTTGATATCTGCCTTCATTCAGACGAGTGGGGGCTGTTTTGATCACATTTCTACCAAACAAGTGGGAGTGACAGCACACTTGGGAAGAAAAAAAAAAAAAAAAAGATCCACTCACTCCTTCGCACACCAGCCGGCAGCGACGGCGGCATCATCCTTGAGTGATGGTCGCAACGCCCACCGTCGGCACATCAGAGCAGGAGACAGGCCAAGGAAGGCAGGAGCTCCGCCAGATGCGACTCGGCGTCGGCGTTCTGAGCGACGGGGTTGCCGCGGAGATCGAGATGCCGCAGCTTGGGGCAGGTGGCGAGCGGTCGGAGCGCTGCCAGCGTGGAGAGGTCTGGAGCGTGCGGGGTCAAAGATCAAGACTTTTGTTTTGTTTACCTGCGATGTGAATACGCCGACACACGGTCAATAATACCAAATAGAGAGAGGAAATAGAGCTTTCACAAATTCATCAAATGTCATCCAAGGATTTCCAAGGATAATAAAGCAATCTTGTACAATGCACGTTTCAATTCTCGGAACGGCGGATTTGAGGATTTAAGTGTCATTCTTGAGGAAAAATAATGACTTCATTTTAGAAAATCCAATTTAAGGCTTATTCAAAAATAATAACATGAATTATAACTTGAACAATGTCCCAAAACCTTCACACATCACCTCGATTTTTTTTTTATTGGACCAGCCAAAGCCCCGACCTAGATTTTACTGATCAACACGAAAGAGTGTAATCATCCCCGTGACCGACATGGAACGGGAAGGCAGCCATTTTGATTTGAAGCGGCCCTGTTGGCTGAATTCCTACAAGGTCCCAAAGTTTGGACCGAGTTCATTACTGCAGCCTTCGTTTCCATCATTAAAAAAAAAATAAAGACGCTATTTCAACATCGGTGTGTTGACTCACTACAGTTGACGTCTTTACACGGTGAGGCTGTCCAAACAAAGAAAACCAAAGACAGAGTAAATGCCTCCTAACCTTCAGAACTCATTAATCGCTGCGGAGATTAAAGTGAGAAATGAAGAGGAGGGGGGAAGCTGCCGTGGTGACTTCATGAAGTCTGTTTGTTTGTTTTGTGAAATAGCTATATTAGCTGTGGACATCCAAATGATTAGCAATTAAAAAAAAAAAAAAGTCAACATTGATTTGGAATGGAACAAATCAAGGAAGACTTTATTTAAGAGTAACAGTGTGTAAAAAAAGAGCACTGTGATATATTTACACTGTTTTGGCTGCTAATTGCGTGGCAAATAAACCACTCTGTTATTTTTATTAATTGATTTTTTTTTTATGGTCGCTCTCTGCACACTGTCAGATGCTCCCGCCTGTTTTCGCAGCAGACACACTCGGGCCCGATTCGCACATTTCCTGAGTCACCGCCAACTGTGCGCGGAGATTAAATATAACATTCGGCACCCGTAATGCCGTTGATGTTCCCTAGAGCGTAATGATAACATGTAAACAGAACACAACATCGCACACTCTCGGGATTATTTACCGAGGTTGACTTTACCGCTCGTAATGCAACTTTGGGTAAAAAGAAAAAAAAAAGTTGTTAATTTGGGCAAAGAATTAACAAATTGGCGGCGGTAGCTCAGTCTGGGAAGATTTAGCCGAGCGTTGCAAGGTCAATTTCAATGGCAGATGGACAATCTGGTAATTAGGACTGACATTGCTTTTCTGTGTAAAGACAATTTCCCTTATGGGCTCAATAAAGCACAATAAAAAAAAATAGGACCCGGTGGAGTGAAGACTGGCCAAATCATCGTGTCCGACTGGCTTACCTAATTCTCTCTGCCGGTGCTAATTAGCATTACCAAGTAGCTGTTGCAGGCCTGAAACTTTTTTTTTTTCAGCTGCAGGATCTGCTTCACTTGGCCCCCCCCCCCCTGATGCAGACGGACTGTAACTGTACGAAAAAAAAATGGCTTATTCGCTGCCCGTGTGACAGCATGACGCTGTTAAAAATTAGTTAGGAACCCCAAGTAGGGTTCCGGTTGGAGTAGCACGATTTGGTTGAGGAAGGACATGCAAAATGTGCTTACAGAGTGGCTGCAAGAGGAGGCAATACCACATCGAATTAACAAGTAGGCCACCCATCACTCAATTTCAACTTAAGCTTTATGAAAATATATTAGGAAATTAATGAGGCCAGCCGCAAGAGATAGCATGTTTGGATAAATAAATTAAATGATGGGGGGAAAGAAAATGATGAATGGAGCGCCACAAGCGCCCTCTAGTGGTAAATTAAGGCAAATACTGCAGCAAGAAGGATACTGTTATTCTTCAGGCGGACCTCCTCCAGTTTAGGTAGGCGGTAGACTCCTTCCAAATTCTCTATAGAGTTGTTATCAGCATCTAACACCTAAAAAATATCGAGAGCATTGGGACATATTGCAAAGCACACACAAGAGAACAAACACCAGCAAATAGAACAAGGGCAAATATTGCATTTGCCGTTTTTTTTCTTTTTTCTCACCTCCAGGCAATGTAACATGGAGAAGTGAGCGGGAATGCGCCGTAGCTGGTTTGAGGAAAAATTGATGTGAGTGACAAGGAGCAGCTGGTCCAAATGGCACAAGGTGGTCAGGTTCTGTTAGATGTGGGGGAAAATAGTCAGAAATGACTCCATGAGGGGTGGGCGAGAGAGGATTGCGTGCGCAAACCTTGTTGGAGATGCTGAAGACGCGCACTTCGGCATACTCCATCTTCAAAATGGTGTTTTCAATCAAAAATTTGCTGCACAGGTCGCTGTAATAGGCCGTCCGCATGGAGTCCACTTCCTGAGGGAGGGAGAGGTAATGAGCGTGTTGCGTGTGAATACATCTCCGCTTAATGGGATGGACACCAAATTTCTGCTGCTGCTGCTTACTTTGAGAGTTTGGAAATGAGCGAGCGTCTCCTTTTCGTAGCCAAGGGGGTCGAGAGCCCTCATCAGTAGGATAATGGTCAGCAGGCACCCTGCGGAGAAAAACACACATAACCTCCGGAAATCAACACCAAATGTCAAGAAATATTCATAACTAGGATCCCGAAATATATTACTGTCAAACATTACCCTAAAAAAAAAAACCTAGTATTGATTTTAGAAAGCAAATGCTCAGTAGTCGGTCCAATAGTCCTATTTCAGGATGTCCAATTTTTGGAACACCCTGTGAGACTGACAGCAGCTGCTATCGATGATACAACCTCTGCCAAGGTTCTAATACAAAACACACACACACACACACAAAGACAATTAAACACAACCGCAGCCAGTTTTGAAATGAACCAAAAGCCACTTGTTACTTGGCCAGAGACCAGTGGCAAGACCTTTGCCCTCTTCCGAGAGAGGCGGTCCACTCTAGAGGGTCCGGGGGTTGAGCCAGCACATCTGCAACAAAACCTGATATCGCAAGCAAAATGTGGATTTTTTTTATTTTAATATATATCACTTATTTTTATTTTATGATCTGATATGATGACGTCTGTCACTAGCCCGAATAGCGAAAATGTTCGCTAATTCAAATGTTTCTTCAAATCCCACTTCCAACCCGAGGTGCTATTATTCAAGTGTCGGAATATATTTATCTGTACTGTGTGAGTTCACCTGATTGAAAAGTGCACCCTTGCTGCAAGGTGCTTCCAAAAACGTATTATTTCTTAATCGCTCCGAACAGCAGCGGCGACGCGACCGTAGCGAGCAGCAAATAAGGCTTCTCGCTCCGTGAAACACACACACGCACACGCGCTGACAGAAATTGCATAAAAAAGCACTTACACTTATTGAGCGGCTCTAGTTCGAGCAGTTGGTTACATGATTGTAGCTCAGCTTGCAACACGGAACTCTTCTCCACAGAGAGCTCACTCCTGTGGACCGAAAAACAAAAAAAGACAGAACTTTTATATTCTAATAAGAGTTCCAAGAAGGGGAAAAGGGACACTTTCAACATCTTGCAAATCATGACCTGAAGAGCTCCTGATCAGTGGCAGAATCGCGGCACCAGCTCTCATTTCGACCTGAGGAAGGAAACACTTTTAAAATATGACTGAGCAAGGACCTTGGATTCGTTTTGTTTCAATACGCCTGTTTTTCAAACCCATAGCAGCGCAGTTATTAATTCTTGCGTAATCAAAGATACCGATACCAAGTACCGATACCGCTAGTACTTTTGATCGGGACAGTTTCTGTAAAGAACAATGACGAGCCATTTTAAAGATCCCAATTTAGCAAGTTAAAATTGCATAAAATTAACCAAAATTTTCTATTCTTCTTTTTCTAATATGGCTTACTGTGCTCCTTGTAAAGGGGCTAACTATGCGACACTCGCTCTCGGCGCGGATCCATTGGAATCATTTTGCCCCCAAAGGGATGAACGAATACAATGAGTGCCTGACCGGTGTAAAGGGCGCAGTCTCGACGAGAGGCTTTCTCGGACCAGTGCACCGCCAGATTGTGTTCGTTAGCGATGTCGCTGATGGATCCCGGGGGAAGTTGGCATATCTGAGACATGGTTAAGAAGCTTAAACACAGGGGGGGGGGGGAATAAATGGAGTTGAAAAAGTAAGGATAACTGAAAGCAATTGATCATGGGAGTACCAAAGGTCCCACTGCGCGAGTGTGCATACTAACACACCTTGTTAACAGCAACAGCGATCAATTTATTTTTGTTGTATTTGAAGCCACTAATGGGAGGCACACTAAGCGTTGATAAATCAAGCATTCTCAATCACATAGTCCCTCCAAGGACATTAGATTGTTGTCTCTGACTATTTGCTTATTAGTAGGCTTAAGAGGGAACTTTTCCTCATCAATCTGGCCTATGGAGGTGCGTTTCTTTTCCCAATAGGACTTTCCTGCCCAAAACAAAGCCTGAAGATCTTTCTGGCCCATGGCTGGCAATTTACTTGCATCTCTGGTTCGACAATTTAGTGACCGGTATCATTAGCGATTATTTTGATAACAATTAGTTGCTCATTGTAAATTTTTACGGCAATTCATTTGAGTTTGGACACAAAAGGATACCCAGACAGGACTATGTTTGAATCGTGGGTGGACACTCCTCCAGTCCACTTTCAGCGGCTGACCGTCCAGGAAAAGCAGTAGGCCAACGGTCTGCACCTGCATGATTGCATACGAGGCCCAAAAAATGTAAACATACTATAAAGAAGAAGAAAAAAAAAACAAAAAAAAAAAACAGAGGCTCATGACTCACCTGGACTGGCCTCGAAAAGGCAACAGCCACCCTCTCGTCATCCCGGCTAATGAAAACACAACTTATCATCTCTTCACGCTCGGCTGTCACGCAAAAAGAAAGATGCATGCATCAAGGTGGGCCCATCACTGCGTTGGAAGACAATATTGGACTGTGCTAAACATACACACACGAGCACATTTTAAACACACACTTAAACACACCTCTGCCAAGCAGCCAGCGATAGTAGAACCAAGCACTCTGGTCGTTGGGGTCGGTGAAGAAAGCGTTCTGCACAAGCTCATATTCTGAAAAAGGGGGTAAAGAAAACACATTGAAATGATTGCGCATTAAAAATATCAACATGTCAATTTTTAAAAAATGATCATTTTACTAATCTTTCAACTAATCTTACTAATTGGAGTGCTTTTATTTTATTAAAATGGAAGACTTCCAAAATGGCCCATCTTTCCTTTTTTTTCCTCACTCAACTTCTAGTATAAACTCTTAATACCGTCAATTATAAACACGAGGCGGGGGAGTCAATTACTTTAGACTTGTTCTCTTTTGGCCTTGCTCCAGTGGTGCAAATAGTGGAGAATTACAGTAGGGCATTACGGTCGCCGTCACTTTCTTTAATGACATGCAACGTTTGTTCGCCACAGAATAAATCCGCGCTTACTCATTTTGAACCGTGTGGGTGGAAAAATATTAGTCAGCAGCATTCTGTTGCGACGTCACTCAATTTGTAGATTCAGACTGCCCCCTGTGGGTGGGTGCTGTGTAATACCGTCTGCAGCGGGTATACCTTTGAGCAACTGCTCCTCACAGACGCGATGGGAGTGCGACTGCGGCGAGGAGTCCGGAGGGGGGGCCGATTCGGGAGATTGCGGGTGCAGCAGCGGCAACAGGGTACTGCGGTAATGCCAGCTGGAGTAGTTGGAAAAGTTGGAACCGATGAGACGATCGGTGAACTCCAACTCCTTTCCAACGGGGACGGCGGATTTCTTCACAACCATCCGACGGTAATCCCAGCAGTGAACTGGCGGAAACAGCCAAACGTGGGCATGATGAGTCCGGACAAGCGCAGGGCTGTTCACTCAATAAATTTCAAGACAGCACTGAAACTACAAAAATTCCACGATAACCCAACAATTTATTTATGTTGTCCTATTTTCGGTGACCGACAGATTTTCTTTTCGGACCCTCCCCAAGAGGAGTGCGAATTAATCCGAATAGGACCACCTCTGCTTGAATTTGAGCCAGGAGAAATCCTGCAAGCGTAAAAGGATCTTCTGTCACTCACAGTTGCGGTCATCCAGGCCGAGGCAGCGGTCGCACAGGCTCAACTCTCGGGCCCAGTCCATTTGAGGCGCCCGTTCCGAGACCCAGCTTCGGTGGTGCCAGCTCCCGTATGACTTTGGGTTGACTTTCAGGCAAGACTCTAGAAAAGACAGCTCAGCCTGGTACATCTTTTGCACTTCACTCTCGTCCCTGAAAGCACAAGTCAATCAAATATGTTAAATCACCTCACGGGGCATAGACAATGGTGGATGAACTCACTTGATGGTCTCCTGGTGCATGAGGATCTCCCTTCTGTAATTCCAAAGGGTTGCAAAGTCAGGGTTTGATGATAGCAGCTGCTGGGTCAATTGGATGGCCTCTTCATCGCAAATGCCGTCCTTCCTCTGCCATGACAACATTTTAGCATATTGGTTTAGTATTGCCCGTGATAAATTCCAGACCCACACTATAGAAAGACAAAAGCTCCATTAAACATTTATGTAAACATTTCCATGATATATTTCGGATTTGTACAAGACACAAGTTCCATAACAAACAAGTACCTTGGTAAAACAGGCATCTCGTGTTGTCGTGTATATCTTCAATTTCTTCTCCCGTTCCTTTTTTTTCTCCTCCTCTTGCTGGGCGGTGGATTTTATCTTCACTCGACCGTGCTGTCAACAATGAAATGGATAAGAAAGGATGTCACACTCATTCATTTATTGGGTAGGACTTGTTTTTAAAAAAGTCTACATACGTTATTTGCAAATAAAAAAGATGAGGCATTGACATAAAGATGTATCACTCACCATCTTTTACTGTTTAGGAAGAAGACTTTCCCAGTATCTGTATGCAATGCCATATAAAGACAGATATTCAAAACTGTTACATGTATCGAAAACACATACAGGCGACATTAAAACGGAATTACAAGTCGAGCTGCGCATCTGTGTAATGTGACACAATTAACAAAGTGAATGAAAAACTGATTTGATTTATCAATTTGAGTTTGCATCCTAATTTGCTCAATTCCCAGTGAACATCAGGCAGATCATTCACAAACTAGAAACAGAATGCTGTTTGGATGGATTGCAAAAAAATGAGACGTCAAATTAGGTAAGCCACACAAATACGCACCTTATCTTTAGCTTGTCGTCTTGTGAATATTTTAAAAAGAAATATGTTTTATGAGAGTCATCGGCGATGTATTGCTTACTTCCGTCTCATGAAAATGACGTCACCGCCACGCCTTTCACAGTACGTTGCTGCCCTCTAGTGGAGGTGATGAATTATCAATTGTAATACTCGACCTGCTCAAGCAAAACAAACACTTTATAATACCCAAAAATATATTTCAACGTCAATCCTGTATCAAATTTCCGGTGGAAAGTGGGACGAGAAAGTATATTAGCAGTTTTTTGGAAGGAACATTAGTTGCTGTACTAAGACATGTGAAATATAAAAATATTGCTTTTGCGTCATCTAGTGGCATCTTGGTTCCAAGCAACTATGATTAACCGAAGTTGAAGAGCTTCTTTTATTCAGGCCAAATAATTATTTTTAAAAGAGGTACTTTGCTGCTATTCAGTGGCAATTACTAACTTTTTTTAGTTGGTGTCAATTCTACGCACAATTTGGCTGTTCGTGGCAGGACGCTGACTCTATACTGAAAAAATATAAGGAAGATATTTTCTATCAACAAACACAGATGAAACGTGAAATAAACACGATAGCAACAATTTGCCAACTTTTTATCTCGAGTATAGGAAATTATTTTATTTTTTCATTGTGCACATACATTTTTTAGTATGACAAGACATGAATCGATCCTTACACCAGATTTAGCAGAAAATTACATTTCTATCTGTAGTCCAGCACAAAATAAATAAACGAAATATAAACATAAAAACAAAACTCAAAAGCCCTCAATTGGCCTACACAACAAAATCCGATGCATAATATATACAATAAAATGCATCACAGATAAAAATATATATATATTAAAACATAGTACACTGCAAGGATGGTGTAAGAAGCCAATTAAAATTAGTCTACAGTGTGAGGACAATGTTAACATCCCTACAAATTCAATTTAAATACAAACGGTGGTCATTCAGAGTTTCAGTGAATACCAAAAATTGTTGGCATTGTTCTTTACTAGAGTTAGGGTCACTCTGTTGACCATTCTTCCAGAATGGAAACAAGACAGAAGTCAGAGCAAACCATTTACAAACATTTTCACACTTAAAGTCAATTTAGAATATTCAATTAACCTAAGAAGCAAGTTCTGGGATTGTGTGAGGAAGCCTTTTCCCTGATTGGCACACCGACGACATAATGCAGCTCAGTCATCCAGCGCAAAAACAGGCGACGATCTGTATCCTGATGACTCTGACATGTTGAGCATCGAGTTATAATCATCGGTGTTGCGTTGATATTTAGACATCCATTCCAGAACTTTATTCATTTCTGGTATCGATTGACTCACTGCAAATGAATACAATTCACATATTAATAGGCATCACTGACACAAATGAAATGCTAACAGTCGGTATGCTAACTTTGCTAACAGTAACATCCACACAACGAGACATGTTTACGTACAATTACGGGGCAATTCCATGCTGTTCGTTGACTTGTTTAACGTCATGATGTTCGTACCCAGCTTGTGAACCTGCTCTTCAATATCTGACAGAACAGATGTCGTCTTGGCCTTGGCTTTAAGAAGAGCAAACGTGAAACGCAAAGAATATTAGATGATCAAGATAAGAATTTAATAGTACTTACTCGGTCCATTTAGAGAGGGAACAATCTCCTTTATGTTATCATGTAGCTTCTCCAGCTTTGTCTTGTGGTCTCTCAACAGCTCCAGCCTTTGGCTTGTGAACGCCTGCACCACCATATTACGAACAGTAAGTTTCCTCTTCTGGAACTTTTCATCAATACTACGGTAGATGTCGTTCATGTTGGGACAGAAGAGGCGGTCCTGGTTCTTTGCTGACATGTCCTCTATCTTCTTAAACAGCTGGATGTGCTGGGTATCATCGCGTGTCTCGAAGATGTTCAGACAGTGGTAATTGTTTCCACATTTGTCTACCAACTGTCGCAGTGCTGGGTCTTCTTTCTCGATATACTCCTCCAAGGATTTGTCTGCCAGAGTGTCCTCGTTTGTGAACAGAACCATTGTGTGGTTCCAGATTTTGTCGCCAAAGAGCGTGATGTGATCCACCAGGGCGTCATGATTGGCCTCCCTGAACTTCAAATCCAAGGAAAACACAATCAGAACAGCGTCGAACCCCTGAGGACTCAGGGTCAGACCGCTGACTATTTCTCGGTCCTGTTCCCGGGTGCACTGGGACTCCTCTGCCCAGCCAGGGGTGTCGACCACTGTGACCTGCCTGTCGGCGACCGGGGCCTGCCTGGCCATACACCCGTGATTTGGTTGGGTAGAGAAGACTTTGTCTCGCAGGATCAAATTTGCTGCTGTTGTCTTTCCGGACTTCTTTTCACCAAGTATCAAGATTTTTATCTCGTGCAACTTTTTGTTAGGTCCTGTGTGGCAAAAAAAAAAAATCTCAAGATCAGAAATGTATGAGTGGAACAGATTCATTGCGTTCCCATTCAGTTCAAGGGGACACACTGTCTTGATTTATGAACATTTCAGGTTACAAACGGGCTACCATAGCCAACTAGGTTTGGGGCACCAAAAACGCAAATTCTAAACATGCAAGACATTGGGACAAGTACCTTTCACTCCTCTGGTGGCCTTGAGTTGAGTTCTCCGTTGGACAGCGAGTTGCACTTTTTTTTCCTTCTCTCTCAGGGCATCCAAGATCTCCTGGTTGGGTGCAAAATGTTGCCCACCATTCCCTGCCAGCGTCTGAAAGATTTTCTCCAGCAGCTTGTCAACCTGAGCGCCGTCATATTCGTTCGTGTTGTCCAGGACGTGATATCTGTTCCCGCATATTTCCAGCAGATACTGCAGAGATTTGCCTTCATACTCAATGTATTCTTCGATGTGGCGTGAGTCTCCTCGAGTGAACACCACCATGCTGTGTTTCCACACGTTCTGCCCAAACAGCTCAACGTGAGTGGTGGCTGCTTTCAGGTCCCAGCGGTTGAACGAAGCATCTGCATCGATCACCAGCAAGAAGACATCGGGCCCAGGGCGGCATTTGAGCAGGCTATGCACAACCTCATCCTTGATCATTTCCGGTGTGTCACGCGCGGGGTAGCCTTTCCGCCAACCGGGCGTGTCCACAACTGCTATTTCCATCCTGCCCACCCTGCCCTCGTGAAGCTGAGAAAACACCGTTGTTTCGTCTTCTTGTTCGTTGATACCCAAGATGGTGTTCGTCACGGAGGTTTTGCCAACACCACGGCTGCCCAGGAGAATAATCTGAAGTTTCTGGATGGGCTTCATTTCTACATTTTTCAGGGGGGAGGAAAAAACAACAACAACAAGATATTGTCGTCAAAAAGTTGCTGACTTGAAGAAGGTCATAACAAGGTGGTGGAGTAGCTCTTGCTATACTTACCTGAAACAATCTTATTCAGTTCCTCTTGTTGCTCCAAAGCCTGCCTGAATCGCTGTTGGGCCTTCTTCGCCACTTCGTCCCTCTTCTGAATAGCATGGAAGACGCTGTTGTCCATGTAGTAGCTGCCGTTATTCTCACGTACCATGTCGTCGATCTTCTCCAGAAATTGAATGACCTGAGATAAATTGCTCTCGTCCTTGTTGTTGAGCACGTGGTATCTGTCGTTACATTTTCCTATCAGCCAGGTGAGTGCTGCACCCTCGCTCTCAATGTGCTGCTCGATGGTCTTCTTGCCCAGGTAGTCTCCGAAGGTGAACAGGACCATGGTGTAGCTCCACACCCGGTTCCCCAGCAGCTTCATGTAGTCTAGCACGGTCTTTTTCTCTTTCTGGGAGAAGCTGGCATCTGTAGGGACCACAAGGAGGAAGGCGTGCGGTCCCGGTTGGCACTTGGAGGCATATAGCTTAAATTGTTGCTTGTCTCTCTCTGGAATCTCGTTGAGGGAAGGCGAGCGCTTCCATCCCGGAGTGTCGACCAACACCAGGTGGCGGCCTTTCACGATTTCGTGTCTGGCTTCGGCCTGTAGTGTTTGAGTTCGAGAAGATTCGAAGCGTCGTTTTGTCAGTATTGTGTTTGCTGCTGAGCTTTTGCCCTCCCGTCGAGCACCGATTATGACTAGTCTTCGCTCAAGCATCTCGTTTATCTCTGGAAAGCAAAAAGTACACAACGAAGCAGAGTTACTATATATAACATCATCATCAGTTTAAAGTCCGCTTTCCAGGCGCCGCTGGGTTGGACTGGATTCTCAATATGGCTTTCTTCCACCGAGGACGGTCCATGGCCATCTCGTGGTTGAAAGTCCTATACTGAGAAAACTTTTGGAGCAAAACTTTTTACAGCCGGATGCCCTTCCTGACACCAACCCAAGGGGAAATTGATTTTCTGTAGGGGTTGACTCCCTTAGCCCATTCCTCTCCCGAGGAGCCCACTGGGCAGTGGTACTATTTAACCCATAGTTGGGGGCTGGTTCGTGGGCACCAGGGCGTGTCCACACACCGGTGGGCCTGCGTGCCGCACGTCTAGGGGCCAAACCTCCTCCGAGTCCCTTGTAGTTTAGCCTGGGTCCGCGTTGTACCCAGTTACCATGTGTCGCCGCGTGGAGGCACTACATAGGGCTTGCTGTTAGAGAGCCTATGTACTGGCAGGGAGAGACTTACGCACTCGGCTCTCCCGTTCGCATACTGCTAGCCAGCGGTGAGGGTTGACAGTGAGAAGTGACATGCACTGGGCACTCCACCAACACACTAGACGCATCATAACAACCCAACTTGGTCTTATGAAGTCAGACACACAGTGTCACAGTTACTATATATAACAAAAAACAAAAAATAAAAAAGCTGAACTCCATGTTAAGCATCTATTTATTTTTTTCCTGAATCCACTGAATTCAACACTTTCAGTTTACCTGATATGAAACTGTCGCTGTTAGGGTGGCGCTCACTCTAACTTATTTTGCAAGAACCACACAGGAGACAGTATGCCCTTTGAAACACCTGCAGGTGGAGAGTCATTCGTCGCTGTGCGTACAGCGATGATCAAATGAGGTCTGACTCAGGCCTCTTGCAGGAGCATTTTTATTGAGAGAAACAGAATGGGAGTGAGAGTGGGGGTGAGAGTGGACAGGATGGGGTTGAAGCCCCTGGCCTGCTGATCAAAGCATAGCAGGGGGTCTTTTACGACGTTGTGTAAACAAAACAACTTTGATTACTTCCTCTGCAGCTAGTTAATCAGTTCAAAAGACCTTAGCACTTTGTTCTACTACTGTTGTTAAGACAGGACAGGTTAATCATTACACCCCAACATAATCATATGATCAAGATAATCTGTTAACCCTAACAGTCGCTGGCGTATTTGGATATATTTTTCCAACCGCCTTATTGTGTCCCTCAAACATTTCTAAACAGAGAATGAGGTCTCTAGTACAAAAAAATATATTTGATCCACTACAAAGTTCAGAGTGTTTTTCCAGTTTTAAAAGTTGACAACAAATGTTCTTTGGGCCAGGACTTCCTTGTCCCTGTAATCAACAAGTCTTTCACTTTAGTCAGGTCTTTTTGGTTTGACGGTTGCATTTCTTTTGAATGTTAACACCCAACACCACCAAACAAAAGAAAAACTGCAAGAGCCCATCACCACCTAACAAAAGTTACAAGACCTTGGAAAATGAAGTTTTTTTTTTTATTATTTTTATTTTGCACATGCAACCTTCACAGTAAAAACCCAAAATAAAAAATGAACACCTTATTGACAAATTTATGTTCATTGCATGGAAGAGAGTCAACTGACCTTCTGGGTTTGCCATTCTGGGGTGGGGTGGGGGGTTTCAAATGGTCCCAAAGCCAAGTAAATCAACTCCCCCTGGTTCCTGATAGGTTTCTCCTGATTTTACGCTTCTTCGCCAGAACGCTTTGAAAGAAAAGTCTTGTACCTGTTACAAGATTGACTTCACCAGACTGACTTCCGTCATGCACCGTTACTGAGTGATGATTAGTGGGCGGGTTTAAGAAAGCAATCAGAGTTCTGCCAAGAAGGACAAAGTCAAACTGGTTTCAGCCAGTAGGTTGCACTCTAAAGGTAGCCATCTCAAAATGATCAAGTATGTCATTCGTGCCCAAAAAAATGTGATGACCAAAATTGTGTCATTCAATGTCTTTTTCAATATCCCTACCAAGCCTTTACTATGAGCCTGAAATGACCAAACCATACACTATCTACATCTGAGGTGTCAAAGTCCAGTCCTCGAGGGCTGCTGTTGGACTTTGTCCCCAATTTAGGGAGCGCGCTATCTGCCCCTCACGGCAAAAGCCATTGCCGATCACCTGTTATCCAATTTACTCACTGCGTGCTCGTTTGATTTCTTCAGATTTAGGAAAATGCTAAGACACTGAAGCAGATATGGGAGTGGGTGCTGGTTCGGTGAGAGCTGGTTCCGTGGGGGTGGGTGCTGATTATGGGCGATTCGGTGTGTGTGGGGGCTGTTGTCTTCCATCCCGTCTTTCGGCCTTGGCGATCATCTTTGGCCGGGTTCTTGGCTGTCTCCCTCTGCCACCTGCTGGTTTTATCTCCAAGTGACCTTCCTGTAAACATCCTGCTCCATTCTTGCACATACACTGTCGCACCTCATCCATTCGTCATTCTTTCAATTTTGTCATTTTGTACGGAATTATGTGAACTTTCGGCTGTGACATCATCAATTTATTAATGTTCCCTGACTATGCAAAGTTTGTACTCACCACTTACCATGTTTTTGTTTGTTTGTTCTTTTGATACTCCATGTACTTGCTTACGTCGTCATATTCTTAGTTTAATCATGCTTCCAACCATATCTTTTCTTTGTTAGGCCAAATATTTCCCTCTGTCCAGAACGTTCAGTAGTAATCGGAAACCGGCGTCTAGCATTAGTCAGAACATAAGATACAATCAAGTACTGAACATTTTTAGACGACTTTGGCAGTGTCCGTGATTTAGAAAATCATCAGGCATGCATTAAACAGTTCCTTAAGGGTCATTAAGCTATTCAGGCAATATATCAAAAAACATTTGTTATTTCAAAGTGCTCAGAAATACATATATATCAGATCATAAAGTTATAAAAACCTTTGTCATTACCCCCTATCAAAAATGTCTAGTTATGTCTACTTTATTGATTTGGTGTGTAGGTATAATTATATGCTTAAAATGTTTCTTTTATTGATTTAATATGTGAATATACTTTTCTGTTTATGTACTTTATTCAATGAAGTTCGAGCATATCTGTTTTTGTAGCTAGGCAGGACTTTTTGTATTTCGACCCCATTCCTTCACTGCTATTCTGCATGTTTGAAATATTTCTCATCCAGCAAATCTGATTTAAATGTTGAACTCATCACCAAGATCCAAAGGGGCCTGATAACAATCATGATGGTTCGAATCAGGTATGTTGGAGGAGGGAAACGTCTCAAACATGCAGGATAGCGGCCCTCGAGGACCAAATATAAGAAAGATATTTTCTATCAACAAACACAGATGAAACGTGAAATAAACACGATAGCAACAATTTGCCAACTTTGTATCTCGAGTATAGGAAATTATTTATTTTATTTTTTCATTGTGCACATACATTTTTTAGTATGACAAGACATGAATCGATCCTTACACCAGATTTAGCAGAAAATTACATTTCCATCTGTAGTCCAGCACAAAATAAATAAACGAAATCTAAACATAAAAACAAAACTCAAAAGCCCTCAATTGGCCTACACAACAAAATCCGATGCATAATATATACAATAAAATGCATCACAGATAAAAATAGATATATATTAAAACATAGTACACTGCAAGGATGGTGTAAGAAGCCAATTAAAATTAGTCTACAGTGTGAGGACAATGTTAACATCCCTACAAATTCAATTTAAATACCAACGGTGGTCATTCAGAGTTTCAGTGAATACCAAAAATTGTTGGCATTGTTCTTTACTAGAGTTAGGGTCACTCTGTTGACCATTCTTCCAGAATGGAAACAAGACAGAAGTCAGAGCAAACCATTTACAAACACTTTCACACTTAAAGTCAATTTAGAATATTCAATTAACCTAAGAAGCAAGTTCTGGGATTGTGTGAGGAAGCCTTTTCCCTGATTGGCACACCGACGACATAATGCAGCTCAGTCATCCAGCGCAAAAACAGGCGGCGATCTGTATCCTGATGACTCTGACGTGTTGAGCATCGAGTTATAATCATCGGTGTTGCGTTGATATTTAGACATCCATTCCAGAACTTTATTCATTTCTGGTATCGATTGACTCACTGCAGATGAATACAATTCACATATTAATAGGCATCACTGACACAAATGAAATGCTAACAGTCGGTATGCTAACTTTGCTATTGCACAGTACGGTAATTGCTCAAATGCTAACCACAGAACAGTAACATCCACACAACAAGACATGTTTACGTACAATTAAGGGGCATGTCCATGCTGTTCGTTGACTTGTTTAACTTCATGATGTTCCTACCCAGCTCGTGAATCTGCTCTTCAATATCTGACAGAACAGATGTCTTCTTGGCCTCGCCTTTAAGAAGCGCAAATGTGAAACGCAAGAAATATTCAGATGATCAATATGATAATTTAACAGGACTTACTCGTTGCTAATGGAAGAAGAACAACCTCCTTTATGTTATCATGTAGCTTCTCCAGCTTTGTCTTGTGCTCTCTCAACAGCTCCAGCCTTTGGCTTGTGAACGCCTGCACCACCATATTACGAACAGTACGGTTCCTCTTCTGGAACTTTTCGTCAATACTACGGTAGATGTCGTTCATGTTGGGACAGAAGAGGCGGCCCTGGTTCTTTGCTGACATGTCCTCTATCTTGTTAAACAGCTGGACGTGCTGGGTATCATCGCGTGTCTCTACGATGTTCAGACAGTGGTAATTGTTTCCACATTTGTCGACCAACTGTCGCAGTGCTTGGTCTTCTTTCTCGATATACTCCTCCAAGGATTTGTCTGCCAGAGTGTCCTTGTTTGTGAACAAAACCATTGTGTGGTTCCAGATTTTGTCGCCAAAGAGCGTGATGTGATCCACCAGGGCGTCATGATTGGCCTCCCTGAACTTCAAATCCAAGGACAACACAATCAGAACAGCGTTGACCCCCTGAGGACTCAGGGTCAGACCGCTGACTATTTCTTGGTCCTGTTCCCGGGTGCACTGGGACTCCTCTGCTGCCCAGCCAGGGGTGTCGACCACTGTGACCTGCCTGTCGGCGACCGGTGCCTGCCTGGCCATACACCCGTGATTTGCTTGCGTAGGGAAGACTTTATCTCGCAGGATCAAATTTGCTGTTGTTGTCTTTCCGGACTTCTTTTCACCAAGTATCAAGATTTTTATCTTGTGCAACTTTTTGGTAGGACCTGTGTGGCAAAAAAAAAAAAAAAAATCCCAAAATCAGAAATGTATGAGTGGAACAGATTCATTGCGTTCCCATTCAGTTCAAGGGGACACACTGTCTTGATTTATGAACATTTCAGGTTACAAACGGGCTCCCAGAGCCAACAAGGTTTGGGGCACCAAAAACGCAAATTCTAAACATGCAAGACATTGAGAAAAGTACCTTTCACTCCTCTGGTGGCCTTGAGTCGAGTTCTCCGATCGACAGCGAGTTGCACTTTTTTTTTGTTCTCTCTCAGGGCATCCAACATCTCCGGCTTGGGTGCAAAATGTTGCCCACCATTCCCTGCCAGCGTCTGAAAGATTTTCTCCAGCAGCTTGTCAACCTGAGCGTCGTCGTCTTTGTTCGTGTTGTCCAGGACGTGATATCTGTTTCCGCATATTTCCAGCAGATACTGCAGAGATTGGCCTTCACCCTCAATGTATTCTTCGATGATGCGAGAGCCCAGCCAGTCTCCTCGGGTGAACACCACCATGGTGTGTTTCCACACGTTCTTCCCAAACAGCTCAACGTGAGTGGTGGCTGCTTCCAGGTGCCAGCGGTTGAACGAAGCATCTGCATCGATCACCAGCAAGAAGACATCGGGCCCAGGGCGGCACTCGAGCAGGCTATGCACAACCTCATCCTTGATCATTTCCGGTGTGTCACGCGCGGGGGAGCCTTTCCGCCAACCGGGCGTGTCCACAACTGCTATTTCCATCCTGCCCACCCTGCCCTCGTGAAGCTGAGAAAGCACCGTTGTTTCGTCTTCTTGTTCTTTGATACCCAGGATGGTGTTCATCACGGAGGTTTTGCCAACACCATGGCTGCCCAGGAGAATAATCTGAAGTTTCTGGATGGGCTTCATTTCTACATTTTTCAGGGGGGAGGAAAAAACAACAACAAGATATTGTCGTCAAAAAGTTGCTGACTTGAAGAAGGCCATAACAAGGTGGTGGAGTAGCTCTTGCTATACTTACCTGAAACAATCTTATTCAGTTTCTCTTGTTGCTCCAAAGCCTGCCTGAATCGCTGTTGGGCCTTCTTCGCCACTTCGTCCCTCTTCTGAACAGCATGGAAGACGCTGTTGTCCAGCATGTAGTAGCCGTCGCTATTCTCACGTACCATGTCGTCGATCTTCTCCAACAATTGAATGACCTGAGATAAGTTGCTCTTGTCCTTGTTGTTGAGCACGTGGTATCTGTCGTTACATTTTCCTATCAGCCAGGTGAGTGCCGCACCCTCGCTCTCAATGTGCTGCTCGATGGTCTTCTTGCCCAGGTAGTCTCCGAAGGTGAACAGGACCATGGTGTAGCTCCACACCCGATTCCCCAGCAGCTTCATGTAGTCTAGCACGGCCTTTTTCTCTTTCTGGGAGAAGCTGGCATCTGTAGGGACCACAAGGAGGAAGGCGTGCGGTCCCGGTTGGCACTTGGAGGCATATAGCTTAAATTGTTGCTTGTCTCTCTCTGGAATCTCGTTGAGGGAAGGCGAGCGCTTCCATCCCGGAGTGTCGACCAACACCAGGTGGCGGCCTTCCACGATTTCGTGTCTGGCTTCGGCCTGTAGTGTTTGAGTTCGAGAAGATTCGAAGCGTTGTTTTGTCAGTATTGTGTTTGCTGCTGAGCTTTTGCCCTCTCCTCGAGCACCGATTATGACTAGTCTTCGCTCAGGCATCTCGTTTATCTCTGGAAAGCAAAAAGTACACAACGAAGCAGAGTTATATATATATAAATAATTTAAAAAAAAGCTGAACTCCAGGTTAAGCAGCTATTTCTTTTTTTCTACTGGTTTCAGTTGCAAGTTACTCTTTGTGCAAACAATGGAAATTTACCCGAAATGAAACTGACGCTGAATATTTTTCCAACCGCCTTATTGTGTGTCCCCCAAACATTTCTAAACAGAGGATGAGGTCTCTAATACAAAAAAATATATTTGATTCACTACAAAGTTCAGAGTGTTTTTCCAGGTTTACAGGTTGACAACAAATGTTCTTTGGGCCAGGACTTCCTTGTCTCTGTAATCAACAAGTCTTTCTCTTTAGTCAGGTCTTTCTGGTTTGATGGTTGGAGTTCTTTTGAATGTTAACGCCCAACACCACCAAACAAAAGTAAAGTTACGAGACCTGGGCAAATAAAGTTTCTTTTTTATTTCTTTTTTTTATTTTGCACATGCAACCTTCACAGTAAAAACCCAAAATAAAAAATGAACACCTTATTGACAAATGTATGTTCATTGCATGGAAGAGAGTCAACTTACCTTCTGGGTTTGCCATTCTGGGGTGGGGTGGGGGGTTTCAAATGGTCCCAAAGCCAAGTAAATCAACTCCCCTTGGTTCCTGATAGGTTTCTCCTGATTTTACGCTTCTTCGCCAGAACGCTTTGAAAGAAAAGTCTTGTACCTGTTACAAGATTGACTTCAGCAGACTGACTTCCGTCATGCACCGTTCCTGAGTGATGATTAGGACAAAGCAGTCAAACTGGTTTCAGCCAATACGTTTCACTTTAAAGGTACAGATCTCAAAATGATCAAGTATGTCATTCGTGCCCAAAAAATGTGATGACCAAAATTGTGTCATTCAATGGCTTTTTCAATATCCCTACCAAGCCTTTACTATTAGCCTGAAATGACCAAACCATACACTATCTACATCTGAGGTGTCAAAGTCCAGTCCTCGAGGGCTGCTATTCTGCATGTTTGAAATATTTCTCATCCAGCAAATCTGATTTAAATGTTGAACTCATCACCAAGATCCAAAGGGGACTGATAACAATCCTGATGGTTCGAATCAGGTATGTTGGAGGAGGGAAACGTCTCAAACATGCAGGATAGCGGCCCTCGAGGACCAAATATAAGAAAGATATTTTCTATCAACAAGCACAGATGAAACGTGAACTAAACACGACGGCAACAATTTGCCAACGTTTTCTCTCGAGTATAGGAAATTATTTATTTTATTTTTTCATTGTGCACATACATTTTTTAGTATGACAAGCCATGAAGCGATCCTTACACCAGATTTAGCAGAAAATTACATTTCTATCTGTAGTCCAGCACAAAATAAATAACCGAAATATAAACATAAAAACAAAACTCAAAATCCCTCAATTGGCCTACAAAATAAATAAACGAAATATAAACATTAAAAAATTGCGATTGGCTGGCAGCCGGTTGAGGATGTCCCCTGCCTACTGCCCGATGACGGCCGGGATAGGCTCCAGTACGCCCGCGACCCCGCGACCCCATTCATCCGGAATGGAAACAAGACAGAAATCAGCGCAAATGTAATTACACAACCATTTAAAAACGCTTTCACACTTACAGACAATTTAGAATTTTCAATTAACCAAAGAAGCCCGTTCTGGGATTGTGTGAGGAAGCCTTTTCCCTGATAGGCACACCGACGACATAATGCAGCTCAGTCATCCAGCGCAAAAACAGGCGGCGATCTGTATCCTGATGACTCTGACATGTTGAGCATCGAGTCACAATCATCGATGTTGCGTTGATGTTTAGACATCCAGTCCAGAACTTTATCCATTTCTGGTGTCGATTGATTCACTGCAAATGTATACAAGTCACATATTAATAGGCATCACTGACACAAATGAAATGCTAACAGTCGGTATGCTAACTTTGCTATTGCACAGTACGGTAATTGCTCAAATACTAACCACAGAACAGTAACATCCACACAACGAGACGATGTTTACGTACAATTAGGGGGCAAGACGTCCATGCTGTTCGTTGACTTGTTTAACTTCATGATGTTCCTACCCAGCTCGTGAATCTGCTCTTCAATATCTGACAGAACAGATGTCTTCTTGGCCTTGCCTTTAAGAAGAGCAAATGTGAAACGCAAAGAATATTAGATGATCAAGATGAGAATTTAATAGTACTTACTCGGTGCCAATGGAGAGGGAACAATCTCCTTTATGTTATCAAGTAGCTTCTCCAGCTTTGTCTTGTGGTCTCTCAACAGCTCCAGCCTTTGGCTTGTGAACGCCTGCACCACCATATTATGAACAGTACGGTTCCTCTTCTGGAACTTTTCGTCAATACTACGGTAGATGTCGTTCATGTTGGGACAGAAGAGGCGGCCCTGGTTCTTTGCTGACATGTCCTCTATCTTGTTAAACAGCTGGACATGCTGGGTATCATCGCGTGTCTCTAAGATGTTCAGACAGTGGTAATTGTTTCCACATTTGTCGACCAACTGTCGCAGTGCTTGGTCTTCTTTCTCGATATACTCCTCCAAGGATTTGTCTGCCAGAGTGTTCTCGTTTGTGAACAGAACCATTGTGTGGTTCCAGATTTCGTCGCCAAAGAGCGTGATGTGATCCACCAGGGCGTCATGATTGGCCTCCCTGAACTTCAAATCCAAGGACAACACAATCAGAACAGCGTCGACCCCCTGAGGACTCAGGGTCAGACCGCTGACTATTTCTCGGTCCTGTTCCCGGGTCCACTGGGACTCCTCTGCCCAGCCAGGGGTGTCGACCACTGTGACCTGCCTGTCGGCGACCGGTGCCTGCCTGGCCATACACCCGTGATTTGGTTGGGTAGAGAAGACTTTGTCTCGCAGGATCAAATTTGCTGCTGTTGTCTTTCCGGACTTCTTTTGACCAAGTATCAAGATTTTTATCTTGTGCAACTTTTTGGTAGGACCTGTATGGCAAAAAAAAAAAAAATCCCAATATTAGAAATGTATGAGTTAGTTTTGGGACTGGAACATCGTGTCCCTCAAACATTTCTAAACAGAGAATGAAGTCTCTAATACAAAAAATACATTTGATTCACTACAAAGTTCATGTCCATTGCATGGGAGGAAGTCAACTCACCTTCTGGGTTTGCCATTCTGGGGTGGGGGGTTTCAAATGGTCCCAAAGCCAAGTCAATCAACTCCCCCTGGTTCCTGATAGTTTTATCCTGATTTTACGCTTCTTCGCCAGAACGCTTTGAAAGAGAAGTCTTGTACCTGTTACAAGAGCCACTTCACCAGACTGACTTTCCGTCACGCACCGTTTCTGAGTGATCATTAGTGGGCGGGTTTAAGAAAGCAATCAGAGTTTTGCCAAAAAAAGACAAAGCAGTCCAACTGGTTTCAGCCAGTCACTTTAAAGGTACAGATCTCAAAATGATCATGTCAAAAACATTTTATACCCAAAGACCAACATTTTGTCATTCAATGACTTTTTCAATATCCCTACCAAACCTTTACTATGAGCCTGAAATGAACAACTATACACTATCTACATCTGAAGTGTCAAACTCCAGTCCTCGAGGGCCTCTATTCTGCATGTTTGAAATATTTCTCATCCAGCAAATCTGATTTAAATGTGGAACTCTATACTAATCTATACTGTATATTAACCCACTGCAATTGCCGATAAAAGCTCAAACTTTATTTGAACATGGGAAAATACTCAATGCCAAAACAATCTGACAGTTAGAAGAATAACAGGAAAAAATGAGTTTGTTGCCTTCTGGCTGCCAAGTCCTTCACTTCATTTGCCCGGATAGAGCAGGTTGGACATTTCCATCCAGGAAAGATCCCACTGTACCTCCGTCACGTCCTGTTTGGTGGCGGGAAGGACGGAGGCGGGAGTCTCCTCGCCAGAAACCGTCCAGCAGCTGCGCGTGTAAAGCATCTTGTCATGTTTTTTGTTTTTTTATAGACATACATTATTATGACCGAGGACCCACTGTATAATAAAATATTTTTTAATATGCTACTGACCTGAAGTGATGAATTAGCAAGATAGCAAGCGGGATGAGGATCATAAGAATGCATGAAACAGCGAGCCACGTCCAGGAGCCTGTTCAAAGAATGAGTCATGTTTCTTTTCCTGAGTGATGTGACGATTAGATCCATTTCATGGTCTTGAAGGAATGGGGTCAAAATACAAAAAGTCCTGCCTAGCTACAAAAATAGATATGCTCAAACCTCATTGAATAAAGTATATAAACAGAAAAGTATATTCACATATTAAATCAATAAAAGAAACATTTTAAGCATATAATTGTACCTACACACCAAATCAATAAAGAAGACATAACTAGACATTTTTAATAGGTGGTAATGACAAAGGTTTTTATAACTTTATGATCTGATATATATGTATTTCTGAGCACTGTGAAATAACAAATGTTTTTGATATATTGCCTAAATAGCTTAATGACCCTTAAGGAACTGTTTAATGCATGCCTGATGATTTTCTAAATCACGGACACTGCCAAAGTCGTCTAAAAATATTCAGTACCTGATTGTAGCTTATGTTCTGACTAATGCGAGACGCCAGCTTTTCGATTACTACTGAACGCTCTGCACAGAGGGAAATATTTTGTCTAACAAAGAAAAGACATGGTTGGAAGCATGATTAAACTAAAAATATAATGATGTAAGCAAAGACATAGAGTATCAAAAGAACAAACTTTGCATAGTCAGGGAACAGTAATAGATTAATGATGTCACAGCCAAAAAGCTCACATAATTTCGTACAAAATGACAAAATTGAAAGAATGACAAATGGATGAGGAGCGACAGTGTGGGTGTAAGAATGGAGCAGAATGTTTACAGGAAGGTCACCAAGAACCCGGCCAAAGATGATCGCCAAGGCCGAAAGACGGGATGGAAGACAACAGCCCCCACACACACCGAATCGCCCATAATCAGCACCCACCCCCACGGAACCAGCTCTCACCGAACCAGCACCCACTCCCATTGAATCAAACTCTACTGCGAACTCGCCCCACCCCAAAAGACTCATCACCCATCAAACTCGGCCCACACCGGCATGTGCAACTGAATATAAGCTGACCAAAGAACCTTGAACGTTGCCTTTTCTGAATGGAGACTTTCTGCTCTTGAAAGGCCCAGCGCTGTATTGTACTTTCCTGAAAACAGAGCTTTCTTAACAAGAATTGTGATTGAACTCAACCAACCTGTGTAAGTCTAATTTCTGCTTCAGTGTCTTAGCATTTTCCTAAATCTGAAGAAATCAAACGAGCACGCAGTGAGTAAATTGGATAACAGGCAAACAGTTTTAAACAGAGGATGAGGTCTCTAATACAAAAAAATATATTTGATTCACTACAAAGTTCAGAGTGTTTTTCCAGGTTTACAGGTTGACAACAAATGTTCTTTGGGCCAGGACTTCCTTGTCTCTGTAATCAACAAGTCTTTCTCTTTAGTCAGGTCTTTCTGGTTTGACGGTTGGAGTTCTTTTGAATGTTAACGCCCAACACCACCAAACAAAAGTAAAGTTACGAGACCTGGGCAAATAAAGTTTCTTTTTTATTTCTTTTTTTTATTTTGCACATGCAACCTTCACAGTAAAAACCCAAAATAAAAAATGAACACCTTATTGACAAATTTATGTTCATTGCATGGAAGAGAGTCAACTTACCTTCTGGGTTTGCCATTCTGGGGTGGGGTGGGGGGTTTCAAATGGTCCCAAAGCCAAATAAATCAGCTCCCCTTGGTTCCTGATACTTTTCTCCTGATTTTACGCTACTTCGCCAGAACGCTTTGAAAGAAAAGTCTTGTACCTGTGACAAGATTGACTTCAGCAGACTGACTTTCCGTCACGCACTGTTCCTGAGTGATGATTAGTGGGCGGGTTTAAGAAACAATCAGCGTTTTGCCAAGAAGGACAAAGCAGTCAAACTGCTTTCAGCCAATACGTTTCACTTTAAAGGTACAGATCTCAAAATGATCAAGTATGTCATTCGTGCCCAAAAAATGTGATGACCAAAATTGTGTCATTCAATGGCTTTTTCAATATCCCTACCAAGCCTTTACTATGAGCCTGAAATGACCAAACCATACACTATCTACATCTGAGGTGTCAAAGTCCAGTCCTCGAGGGCTGCTATTCTGCATGTTTGAAATATTTCTCATCCAGCAAATCTGATTTAAATGTTGAACTCATCACCAAGATCCAAAGGGGACTGATAACAATCCTGATGGTTCGAATCAGGTATGTTGGAGGAGGGAAACGTCTCAAACATGCAGGATAGCGGCCCTCGAGGACCAAATATAAGAAAGATATTTTCTATCAACAAGCACAGATGAAACGTGAAATAAACACGACGGCAACAATATGCCAACTTTTTATCTCGAGTACAGGAAATTATTTATTTTATTTTTTCATTGTGCACATACATTTTTTAGTATGACAAGCCATGAAGCGATCCTTACACCAGATTTAGCAGAAAATTACATTTCTATCTGTAGTCCAGTACAAAATAAATAAACGAAATATAAACATAAAAACAAAACTCAAAATCCCTCAATTGGCCTACAAAATAAATAAACGAAATATAAACATTAAAAAATTGCGATTGGCTGGCAGCCGGTTGAGGATGTCCCCTGCCTACTGCCCGATGACGGCCGGGATAGGCTCCAGTACGCCCGCGACCCCGCGACCCCATTCATCCGGAATGGAAACAAGACAGAAATCAGAGCAAATGTAATTACACAACCATTTAAAAACGCTTTCACACTTACAGACAATTTAGAATTTTCAATTAACCAAAGAAGCCCGTTCTGGGATTGTGTCAGGAAGCCTTTTCCCTGATAGGCACACCGACAACATAATGCAGCTCAGTCATCCAGTGGAAAAGCAGACAGCGATCTGTATCCTGATGACTCTGACATGTTGAGCATCGAGTCACAATCATTGATGTTGCGTTGATGTTTAGACATCCAGTCCAGAACTTTATCAATTTCTGGTGTCGATTGACTCACTGCAAATGAATACAATTCACATTTTAATAGGCATCACTGACACAAATGAAATGCTAACAGTCGGTATGCTAACTTTGCTATTGCGCAGTACAGTAATTGCTCAAATGCTAACCACAGAACAGTAACATCCACACAACGAGACATGTTTACGTACAGGTAGGGATCAAGATGTCCATGCTGTTCGTTGACTTGTTTAACTTCATAATGTTCCTACTCAGCTCGTCAATCTGCTGTTCAATATCTGACAGAACAGATTTCTTCTTGGCCTTGCCTTTAAGAAGAGCAAACGTGAAACGCAAAGAATATTAGATGATCAAGATGAGAATTTAATAGTACTTACTCGGTGCCAATGGAGAGGGAACAATCTCCTTTATGTTATCATGAAGCTTCTCCAGCTTTGTCTTGTGCTCTCTCAACAGCTCCAGCCTTTGGCTTGTGAACGCCTGCACCCACATATTACGAAAATGAAGTTTCCTCTTCTGGAACTTTTCGTCAATACTACGGTAGATGTCGTTCATGTTGGGACAGAAGAGGCGGCCCTGGTTCTTTGCTGACATGTCCTCTATCTTCTTAAAGAGCTGGACGTGCTGGGTATCATCGCGTGTCTCTAAGATGTTCAGACAGTGGTAATTGTTTCCACATTTGTCGACCAACTGTCGCAGTGCTGGGTCTTCTTTCTCGATATACTCCTCCAAGGATTTGTCTGCCAGAGTGTCCTCGTTTGTGAACAGAACCATAGTGTGGTTCCAGATTTTGTCGCCAAAGAGCGTAATGTGATCCACCAGGGCATCATGATTGGCCTCCCTGAACTTCACATCCAAGGACCACACAATCAGAACAGCGTCGACCCCCTGAGGACTCAGGGTCAGACCGCTGACTATTTGTCGGTCCTGTTCCCGGGTGCACTGGGACTCCTCTGCTGCCCAGCCAGGGGTGTCGACCACTGTGACCTGCCTGTCAGCGACCGGTGCCTGCTTGGCCATACACCCGTGATTTGGTTGCGTAGGGAAGACTTTATCTCGCAGGATCAAATTTGCTGCTGTTGTCTTTCCGGACTTCTTTTCACCAAGTATCAAGATTTTTATCTCGTGCAACTTTTTGGTAGGACCTGTGTGGCAAAAAAAAAAAATCCCAAGATCAGAAATGTATGAGTGGAACACATTCATTGCGTTTCCATTCAGTTCAAGGGGACACACTGTCTTGATTTATGAACATTTCAGGTTACAAACGGGCTCCCAGAGCCAACAAGGTTTGGGGCGCCAAAAACGCAAATTCTAAACATGCAAGATATTGGGACAAGTACCTTTCACTCCTCTGGTGGCCTTGAGTTGAGTTCTCCGATCGACAGCAAGTTGCACTTTTTTTTCCTTCTCTCTCAGGGCATCCAACATCTCCTTCTTGGGTGCAAAATGTTGCCCACCATTCCCTGCCAGCGTCTGAATGATTTTCTCCAGCAGCTTGTCAACCTGAGCGCCGTCGTATTCGTTCATGTTGTCCAGGACGTGATATCTGTTCCCGCATATTTCCAGCAGATTCTGCAGATATTTGCCTTCACCCTCAATGTATTCTTCGATGCTGCGTGAGCCCAGCCAGTCTCCTCGGGTGAACACCACCATGGTGTGTTTCCACACGTTCAACCCAAACAGCTCAACGTGTGTGGTGGCTGCTTCCAGGTGCCTGCGGTTGAACGAAGCATCTGCATCGATCACCAGCAAGAAGACATCGGGCCCAGGGCGGCACTTGAGCAGGCTATGCACAACCTCATCCTTGATCATTTCCGGTGTGTCACGCGCGGGGGAGCCTTTCCGCCAACCGGGCGTGTCCACAACTGCTATTTCCATCCTGCCCACCCTGCCCTCGTGAAGCTGAGAAAGCACCGTTGTTTCGTCTTCTTGTTCTTTGATACCCAGGATGGTGTTCATCACGGAGGTTTTGCCAACACCATGGCTGCCCAGGAGAATAATCTGAAGTTTCTGGATGGGCTTCATTTCTACATTTTTCAGGGGGGAGGAAAAAACAACAACAAGATATTGTCGTCAAAAAGTTGCTGACTTGAAGAAGGCCATAACAAGGTGGTGGAGTAGCTCTTGCTATACTTACCTGAAACAATCTTATTCAGTTCCTCTTGTTGCTCCAAAGCCTGCCTGAATCGCTGTTGGGCCTTCTTCGCCACTTCGTCCCTCTTCTGAATAGCATGGAAGACGCTGTTGTCCAGCATGTAGTAGCCGTCGCTATTCTCACGTACCATGTCGTCGATCTTCTCCAACAATTGAATGACCTGAGATAAGTTGCTCTTGTCCTTGTTGTTGAGCACGTGGTATCTGTCGTTACATTTTCCTATCAGCCAGGTGAGTGCCGCACCCTCGCTCTCAATGTGCTGCTCGATGGTCTTCTTGCCCAGGTAGTCTCCGAAGGTGAACAGGACCATGGTGTAGCTCCACACCCGATTCCCCAGCAGCTTCATGTAGTCTAGCACGGCCTTTTTCTCTTTCTGGGAGAAGCTGGCATCTGTAGGGACCACAAGGAGGAAGGCGTGCGGTCCCGGTTGGCACTTGGAGGCATATAGCTTAAATTGTTGCTTGTCTCTCTCTGGAATCTCGTTGAGGGAAGGCGAGCGCTTCCATCCCGGAGTGTCGACAAACACCAGGTTGCGGCCTTCCACGATTTCGTGTCTGGCTTCGGCCTGTAGTGTTTGAGTTCGAGAAGATTCGAAGCGTTCTTTTCTCAGTATTGTGTTTGCTGCTGAGCTTTTGCCCTCCCCTCGAGCACCGATTATGACTAGTCTTCGCTCAGGCATCTCGTTTATCTCTGGAAAGCAAAAAGTACACAACGAAGCAGAGTTACTATATATAAATTTTTTTAAAAAAAAGCTGAACTCCAGGTTAAGCAGCTATTTCTTTTTTTCCTGCCAACCTCTCCCTAGTGGTTTCAGTTGCAAGTGAAACAATGCTAATTATACATCCACTGAATTCAACACTTTCAGTTGCTGTTTGTGCAAACAATGGAAATTTACCCGAAATGAAACTGTCGCTGGCGTATTTGGAAATATTTTTCCAACCGCCTTATTGTGTCCCTCAAACATTTCTAAACAGAGAATGAGGTCTCTAATACAAAAAAATATATTTGATTCACTACAAAGTTCAGAGTGTTTTTCCAGTTTTACAGGTTGACAACAAATGTTCTTTGGGCCAGGACTTCCTTGTCCCTGTAATCAACAAGTCGTTCTCTTTAGTCAGGTCTTTCTGGTTTGACGGTTGGAGTTCTGTTGAATGTTAACGCCCAACACCACCAAACAAAAGAAAAGTTACAAGACCTGGGCAAATAAAGTTTCTTTTTTATTTCTTTTGTTTATTTTGCACATGCAACCTTCACAGTAAAAACCCAAAATAAAAAATGAACACCAAATTGACAAATATATGTTCATTGCATGGAAGAGAGTCAACTTACCTTCTGAGTTTGCCATTCTGGGGTGGGGTGGGGGGGCTCAAATGGTCCCAAAGCCAAATAAATCAACTCCCCCTGGTTCCTGATAGTTTTCTCCTGATTTTACGCTTCTTCGCCAGAACGCTTTGAAAGAAAAGTCTTGTACCTGTTACAAGAGTGACTTCGGCAGAGTGACTTTCCGTCACGCACCGTTTCTGAGTGATCATTAGTGGGCGGGTTTAAGAAAGCAATCAGAGTTTTGCCAAAAAAGACAAAGCAGTCCAACTGGTTTCAGCCAGTCACTTTAAAGGTACAGATCTCAAAATGATCAAGTATGTCAAAAACATTTTATACCCAAAGACCAACATTTTGTCATTCAATGACTTTTTCAATATCCCTACCAAACCTTTACTATGAGCCTGAAATGAACAACTATACACTATCTACATCTGAAGTGTCAAACTCCAGTCCTCGAGGGCCTCTATTCTGGATGTTTGAAATATTTCTCATCCAGCAAATCTGATTTAAATGTTGAACTCTATACTAATCTATACTGTATATTAACCCACTGCAATTGCCGATAAAAGCTCAAACTTTATTTGAACTGGGAAAAATACTCAATGCCAAAACAATCTGACAGTTAGAAGAAAAACAGGAAAAAACGAGTTTGTTGCCTTCTGGCTGCCAAGTCCTTCACTTCATTTGCCCGGATAGAGCAGGTTGGACATTTCCATCCAGGAAAGATCCCACTGTACCTCCGTCACGTCCTGTTTGGTGGCGGGAAGGACGGAGGCGGGAGTCTCCTCGCCAGAAACCGTCCAGCAGCTGCGCGTGTAAAGCATCTTGTATCTTCACAAGAATCATAAAATGGGTCATGTTTTTTTTTTTTTACAGACATACATTATTATGACCGAGAACCCACTGTATAATAAAATATTTTTTAATATGCTACTGACCTGAAGTGATGAATTAGCAAGATAGCAAGCGGGATGAGGAT
This sequence comes from Syngnathus acus, assembly GCF_901709675.1. Taxonomy (NCBI): domain Eukaryota; kingdom Metazoa; phylum Chordata; class Actinopteri; order Syngnathiformes; family Syngnathidae; genus Syngnathus; species Syngnathus acus. The sequence goes on along the minus strand of NC_051090.1, from coordinate 3,398,163 downwards.
CATAAGAAAGCATGAAACAGCGAGCCACGTCCAGGAGCCTGTTCAAAGAATCAGTCATGTTTGTTTTCCTGAGTGATGTGACGATTAGATCAATTTCAAGGTCTGCATGTTTATAATTCAGGCTTAAAACAAAACGAGTTACTAGAGGTGGAGGCGGCTGACACATCCGTAGATAAGAAGTCGCCTAAAACAAATAGAAAACGTCAACACTGAACAACGAGAGAAGATCCAACAGCGATGATGTCTTACTTGTTACTGACAACCAGCTCTGTGGGCTCTCCAGCGTTCCGTCCTCTGACGCACATTTGTAAAAGCCTTCGTGTGCCTCGCTCACATTCTGAATGGTTAATTTCATTTCCGCGGTTGGACTGAGGGAACTGGATGTGAACATTTCAATGCCGTTCCTGAAGAAGGTCGTCTTTGTGTGGTTGGATTTCTGATAGCGACATGCTAAGACCACGCTACCCCCTTGTGGTACGGAGAAGGCGGGGGTCCTCATGATGACCGGACCGGCTGTCGGACAATATAAAAGTCAGGAAAAAAAAATGACATGACGCTGCGTTGACATCTTTCTGAAGACTCACAGGTGACGGTGATGTGAACGGCATTGCTGCGGCCTTCGGCGCCTTCGCACCAGTACAGCCCACTTTGGCCCTTCGTAGTCGAGACCAAACAGGTGCTGGATCTGCCTGGGTTGACTACACTGCCTGGTGAGAAGCATGCACCGGTCTTGGAGTCTGCGGTTCTTATGAAGTGGCTGGTTGAAGTTTGCCTCAGGAGCCAAGCTGTGGAGTTGGTCAGAGTCTCGGGACAGTGCAAGGTAAAGGTCTCGCCTGCGAACATGTGCCTGGAGCTGGGGGTCAGAGTCAGTGAGGGTGGGGGCAACTCTGAAGCACACAAAAAAGTACATACAATATTATATTCAAATTAGACATGCCCCCCCAGGTGCCAGGCAGGATCATTGACTTTGGGGCATTTACCGATTCTTTTAGAATTTTTGTCAACATTTCCTCACATCCACACGGGCAACATATTGAATGTTAACTAGCATTTTCCAAAGAATTGTTTGAGTTTGTAAAAGTTTTGTTTTGCAGACCCTGTGATATATTTGGCCACCCCATGCCCCTCCCACAAGAAAAAAAATCCACCGGTGTTACCAAACAAACTTTTCCTCACCTGACACACTCAGTGAAACCGGACCGCTTAGGAGCTCCTTGGTGGTGTTAGTATCGGAACACTCGGCCTGGCACCAGTACCTGCCGGCGTCCTCCCTCGCCACGGCGGTGATGGAGTAGCTACCCCCGGAAAGCAGATGCCGGGGGTCCTTCCCCGTCCGGGTGGGGCGAGGCTCATTTCTGAACCAGCGGTAAGTCCACGCCAAAGTGGAGTTGGACTCCACCGTACATCGCAGCAGCACACACTCCCCGAGGAAGACCTTCGTCCCCGGCGGCCACACGGTCACGCTGACTCGCGAGTCATCTGGGTTGGAAGTTTGATTGATGCTGCTGAATGATGTCCTCGGGACTGAGCGATGCACAATGCAGAGTAGAGATGTAACTGGATGTGCTTAAATGTCTCTCCCTCCTTAGCTCCACCTCACCTTCCCAGTAATAAACCATCATGCAATTTTAATTGAAGTCAATTGTGCCAGTGACCTTACCTTTAGAAGCTGCAACGAGGAGTACGAGTGCCGCTACACCTGAAATAACAAAAACAAAACCTCACACAGAGGATCCAACAATAAAAAAAAATAAAAAAAGACGTTAAAATAACGTTGATACAAAAGAATGAATCCCCAAGTGTTGTGACAGCCCTGCAAATTGCTTTAAGCTTTGCAGTGCTTGACAAGTCCGGACCAGTCACATAGACACACACAGTTGTCCTGATCTTGTGAGCCTTTTTACACATGTGCTGTAACACAACAGCCTCACACTCAATGAATCTTTCACGCTGACTAGTCGTCCTCATGGGAGCGCCTGGAATGTGGATGGACTTGTTGGATTTTCGTCTCTCGCCGACTCACTCATAAACATGAACACACACAGACGTGTATTGGCAATACCTTGCTTGAAGGCTGAAGTAAAAACTACACAACAAACTACAAACGCATAATTGTGTATTCTCTCTGTATATGTACCACCACCACCCCCACTTCATTTGCCCGGATAAAGCAGGTTGGACATCTCCATCCAGGAGAGCTCCCACTATACCTCCGTCCCGTTCATCGTATTTATATATTTATCATAAATGTATTATTTATTCCTATAAATGTATTTTATTTATATAAAGGCCGGTCCGCGGAAATATTTCTGACACGTAACCGGTCCGTGGTGCGAAAAAGGTTGGGGACCACTGCACTAAGAGACTTGAAAATAAAAGTTGAATTTGCATCTATTGATGTACTCACCCAGCAATGAGGAGATTAGGATGATGTTCATTCCGCCCCAAGCTTTGAGATCTTTCTCACAAAATGAAAAATTATTATTTGATGATAAATATATATATTTTCAGTCTTAAGTTTGGAAAATATCTCAGTGCTGTAATAAAGCAAAAGGCAATGAAAGAGGCCAGTCACAGAAGATAGTGATGGTCATCTTGGTGGAGACATTTCCTTCCTGTGACAATTTGTAAACAGGAGGAGGGTCAGATAAAGGGGGGTGGGCAAATTCCCTAAACTACTTTCAAACTTTCTTTAAATAAGAGCTAGAGCACTCAAAACGTACATGCACGGTTTTGGGTAATGAGAGGAAGCCGGACTACACAAAAAAAAAAAAGATTGAAGATAAGAATCGAACCCAGAACATCAGTAGTGTGAGGCGTCTATTCCATAAACACATTAAACCAGATAGTGTGCATTTATGCTTACATGATCATACTTGATTCATATTCATGGGGCTTATTTTTGCTGGCACTTTGTGAAATGATCAATTCGCAATAAATATGAATAATATTAAATGACATTCTATAACCATTTTTCCATTCACTTCAATGCCAACAAAGAAATAAACTAGTGTTTTTTTTTACTAGGGAATATTTTATTTTGAAAAAATCTACTTTTTCTTTTTTTTTTTTACTGCAAACTCTCCCTTTAACTCTCAAATCTTCTGCAGGTAACCCCTCCCTCACCCCTCCTCCCCTCCTCCCTCCCTCCATCCTTTCACATCCATCCTCCCATAATCCATAGGTTTTCTTCCGGGAACCTTTTACGCGCTGCAGGAATGCCTGCAAGTGCGACCATTGTTTTTGTCCGTGACTGAGGAAGAATAACAAAAGGGCGTCCATCAGAGGAGGAAGACAAAAGAGAAGGAGCGGGAACAGGGAGCAGGAGCAGGAGCAGGAGCAGGGCAGCCAGCCGCTGCAGTCATGGCCGCTAGAGAGATCACCGTTTTTGGCTTTGCCAGTGTGAACAAGGACATCACAGGTGGGTCTTCTTGTGGTTCTGCTTCCCAAACCATCCCCCGCCCTCCTCCGACTCACTGCGGGCTCAATCGGGCATGTCGTCCGCGCCCCCTTCTCCTCTCCTCTCCTCTCCTCCGAACACGCAGTTTGCTACGCGTGACATCTTGTTTGCATGCATGTGCAGATGCATGCAGCGGGAGAACATTCAGCAGAACATTCAAGGACCTCTACACGGACTAAAAATTGGGTTTTAAAAGGGCGGGGGGGGAGCGTAAGATAATATGAAAACAATTTATTAGATTTCCAGCTGATTGGAAGCCGTTTAAGTGGGGGGTTTTTTCCTGCCATCCAGTGCGTGAAAAAGGAGGGAGGGGTGCTCGAAGGCAGATGTTCCATGCATCTCCATGCTCTTTTCTAAATTTTGGAATCCTTGTAACACATTGGCTGCTGCTGTGTTAATTACTCCTAATGGCTCTTAGAGTCGCACTGTGATGATTGAATCAAGCATCACTTCATTCAAAACACCCTCCTGGCAAAAGGGGGTGGGCTGCGCCGGAGTGGGGGTAGGGGGGGGGGGGCGCTGAGCCTTCCTGTAGGCTGGCACAAGGTCATCGCTCTCAGTTGAATACTTCTGTCTGGAACATCTGAATTTACTTTTGAGGGGGTGGTTCTGTGTCACACTGCTCACCCCTCCCCTTTGTATTACAGGCGGGTGCCAATCCAAAGTACTTTTTGGGCCCACAATCTAAAAACTTCATTTACTGACATCACTGACATCTTTTTGTCTCTTTCATCCACAGACAGCATCAGGAAGATCATCGAGAAATCAACCATCAAGTTCATTTGCGGGATTAAGCTCGACACCAAGAGTGGTAAAACCGAGGACCGGATTCTGGTAAATTTGAAGACTACTCGGGTATTTCACAAATTATTTCCCAATGGCAGCCCCAATCGTAGCGAACAGCACAGCTCGGTGAGAAAAGGGATTTTGTTAACCACACAGAAGAAAGCGTAGGATAGCAGGGCGGGTTCCTCAGATGCCGCTGGTTAAGCGGTAGGGGGGCCGAGCAGTCCACGGCGTTTGATTCCAGGGCACTTTCATCTGAGAATATAGGGCAGAGATGCAAGATCTCGTTTTTGTTTAGTGCCAGTTTATCTGGATTCGATCTGGGACAATCAGCTCGCCCGCTATGAACTTGGAATGGATAGAAAGGATGAAGGCTTGACTCGTGTGAAGGATTAAGATGGAGATTGAGACAACGATCAATCGGTTCTGTTTTTATGATTTACAATATCCTCAGTTGCCCTTCCTGCAAACCCCGCAAGGCCAATGAGCTTTTATCCCGCTCAGAATCGGTCTGGCTTTTGGCAGCTTCTGCTGCTCTGTGGATGTGTTCATGATTCATTGTGTGGCAAGAGCAGGCAGTTAAAGATTTTTTTTTTTTCTTTTACATGTGCAGCCTTTGATTACCGCGCAATCCTTCCAAAACTCTCTCTCCGTAACACCGCTCTCCATTTATCTTTGAACGGGGAAGCCGTCGCTCGTTACGTAGCCCCCTACTGGGTCCCCGCGTCATCGATTTAAGTACGGATTTTGATCAGTCACGCCGCTTTGGGGATTTTTTTTTTTTTTTAAATGCACTTCTGTGTCATGTTGGTAATCCACAAGAACATTGGGTGGGAGTGCAAAGTCAGATGTGTGGAAATGTACCGGAGGTTACGAGGTGTGTTTCGCGCTCTGACGCATGAAAGACTTTGGAGACGATTGAAGTCTTGAGAAGACTTCAGTTGTGTTGTAGTCGCGGCAGCGGTAATGACGGTCCTCCTGCTGCGTCGGCGCACTTCACATCCGTTTACTCTTAACTATGCCGCCGACTGCCGACTCATTACTGTAATGCGATAGGGTCGGGCTTTATCGACTCGGAATATCTATCCAGAATGTTTGGAAGCGCTCCGGCTTGGAGTCCTTCCTCGCCACATAAGAAAGCGTCAGGTGGCTTTCGCAATCGTGTGCTCATGCTAAGTGTTGTTGCTGTTTGTGTCAGAACTCCCATATTTTGAAAATTCTTTTAAAAAAAAAAAAAAAAAAGTGAAAACATGAACATGAGGGTTTGAGTACACAGAAAATGAAGAAAATTGATTAAATTCATCACCTTTACACACAAGTGACCTTGTGGAATTTTTATGTATTTTTTTTAACTCTTTCACTGTCAGCCCAGATAAAATGGATCTTTGACGTCTATGGCCGTCAATGGCAGTGAATGAGTCGATTCGTTTTTAGAAAAATAACGAGCATTTTACAAATGTGTCGGAATCTTTCTGGAGACTTCTCAACCACACGGGATCGATTTACTTTTAAAAGCTCTGGCAATTCTTTCAATATTTAATAGCAAACTGACAATCCGCTTGTTATTCTTGTTTTGTTCAGAAGCGTCCGTGTGAAAGAATACAGTTCCTGTTTTTCCTCTGTAATGAAGGAAACACGAGGAGACTCTTTGGTCTCCGGGGAGTGTTTTAGTCGGGCCTTCGGAGTGTATGAAGTCAATGATTGGGAGCGACGGGGCAGAAAATGCGAGCAGGAGTAGCAGAGGGCAGTGCTCTTTGCTGCTGGTAGAACGCATCAACCTGCCAAAAACTAACCTCGAGATGTTACCTGACTTTTTCAGTTGTCAAGAACGGATGTGTGCTCCATTTTCTGTGCTCAAAAACAGCTGGGAAGGTAGAAATATCCATCTTGGCGCTAACGAGTGATTAGGTTGCAAATTAGCTCGCTAGATAGCAAATGCTAGCTTTGTTAGTCAAGAAAGGATCTGACTGGTAGTGTACTGAAAGGTATGCCTTGTACCTTTTTTGATATGTACAGAAGTCTTTTTGACATTTTAGGGCCACGTTTTTTTTGTTTTATTTGTGACAGCTCAAACAAGTCTAATTTGAGGTCTATTTTTGTGCCCAGTACAAGTAACACAAAGGATAATCAAGTGGCGTTTTCATTCTCTTGGTATTTTTGCTGACGAGCGCAGTGAAAAAGGGGGCGTTTGCGCCGTTGTAGGTGTGAACACAGTCGAATGAATTCAACTCGAATCTCAAGGCACCGCAAGGTTTATTATATGTTTTGTCGCAATCTAGCCGAACACATCTTACGACTCAAATGCTAAAGACATAACGTTTTCCCCTGAAGCGCTAATGTAAACGCGGTAAGAAAGTTGTGGCGGCTTGTCGAGCCTAAGGCCACTTTGTGCAGAAATGTGAGTGGAACCATCTTTTTTTTCCCCCCTGCCTGAACGAAGTCGTCTACCGAACATGGAAGGGCTTTTAGTCGGATCAATACAAGAACACGGAAAGAAAGCAATAGATGAGTCTCATCCTTAACTGTCTTGTATAGCGTGCAGATTATTGTTTTCCGTCCTGTCATAACCATTAAAACTCCCTCGACTGTTTTCAGCAACAACAAAATGGCGTCGATATGATTCGTCTCTCCTCAGGTGCTGGCGACCTGGCGTCTCTACTTCCTGGCGCCCAAGATTCCCGCCAAGGTACCGAGACATACATTTCCGGCTAAAGTCGGAATCTTCTCTCAACGAATGTTTGACGACAGGTTGAAACCACGTTTAACTTCTTGGAGATCCGAGCTTTGAATTCACACCCAGATCACCAGGTGAGTTTTTGTTCATGAGTCACGGTTTAGTTCTTGATTAACTGGTCTTGTCGCAGGTCATTATCGACACCGACAAGTCAACCTGCTGCCTGAGGTTCGAGTCACGTGACCACCTCAACCACGTGGTCAGCCACATCAATTATGCGCTCTCACGGATTTTCAACAACTCAGTGTTTGCGTAAGACTCACCAGCGCACAACTGGACGACTTAATAAGCGCATGACCCAGACATTTCCATCTTTTGCGATGTCTTGACCTCCGCAGACCTTCCATCTGTCACTCCGATAGCGATCTCTCCGAGGGTAGCAGGAAGTATTCGCCCAGCTCGGAGACGTCGGTGGAAACTCAGCGGGCCTGCGGTAAAGAAAATGAGCAAGTTATCTTTCACACAATTAGTTTCCTAGGTGTTCTTTATTTACACACACCCACACACGATCAAAGAAAGACTCGCTGATGTCTGTTCCACCCCACAGGAGGATTTTCAGAAACGTACGCCGCGCTGTGCGACTATAATGGCATCAGCTGCAAGGAGGAAGTGCAGTGGGTAAGGAAGCATTTTGAAATGTTTCACCGATGAGTAATATCAAAGGTGGGGGAGTCGAGTCACGTCGCCGATTTTAGAACTTGGGACTTTGCTTGACTAAATTTATCTAAGACTGTCTGAATTTTCTAGCTAGTTTGCACTTTTGTTGACTTTTTGTGACTTTATCTGTGTCCTCTAGGACGTGGACACCATCTACCACTCCCAGGACAACCGCGAGTTTAACCTGCTGGACTTTAGCCACCTTGAAAGCAGGTCAGATGATGCAAAAACAAACATATACAAAAACATGCTAGCTTACAAATAAATTCTGATGGTCACCCCCCCCCCCCCCCCCTGCAGGGATCTGGCGGTGATTGTCGCATCAGTGGCGTACAACACGTGGTTCACTAAGCTGTACTGCAAAGACCTGCGCTTGGCAAGTGAAAATTAATCCGTGGCTGCGTTGTTTTGTTGTCAAGCGGGACGCTTACGTTTTCATATGCTTAATTGCGTTCAGGGCTCGGAGGTGACCGAGCAGGTCCTGCACACGGTCAGCAAATCATCCAGCCTTGAAGAGATCACGCTGGAGAATGTCGGGTTGAAATCGTAAGCACCAAAAAAAAAAAAAAAAAGAATCGATTTTACAGCTGAACGAGGGTCCGACTCAAGTGGAAAATTCTTAAAGTGATCTTGGGTTGAGCCTTGAATATTAAGCAGAAAGAACTTTTCAACAATTTCCAGCATTTCATTCGCTGTGTTGCAGAGACTTCCCGCAGAAGATGTCGGCCGCTCTCTCGGAGAACCCCGCCGCTGTCATCCACTCGCTCAACCTGGCCCACAACTCTCTGGACAACCAAGGTGGAGATAAGCGGCCATCACACTCTAAGAATAACCAGCCACATGCTCTCAGTCCAACCATCCTCCAATTTGCACGGACATTTGACAAGCCACGGGTGTCTCCACTGGAAGTTAATTTTAAGGGTGGTGACGCGTCTGCAGAGGCTTTAGCACCCGTGTCCAAGTGACCGTTAGCAAGACGCCCAAGCGCTAATTGCTCCTGATGAGTCGACTGCCACCACGCACGGATGCCTTGGTCGCCGGCGTGTGACTGTGACTGCGAGTGTTAATGTGAGAGCGACTTGGCTGAACAGGAGGCGATGTTCAAATGTTCAGAAACGACTCGCTATTTCACTCTTGACTTGTTTTGTGGGAATATATTGCCACTTTTGTAACATTTATACAGGCGTGGCCAGTCTGATCCAGCAAATGTGCCACCTCAGCAAGGGTCTGCGTCTCCTCAACCTCTCCAAGACCTCGCTCACCTCAAAAGGTTGTTGGGTTTCCCCGCCATTTTCGATTCGTTCTAAAATTCATCTAACATTCGACCAATCCACCTTTTCTCCATCTAGGTGTGGTGTCGCTTTCTATGGCGCTCAACTCCAGTGACGAATACTCCAACTCGCTTCTGCACCTGGACCTGAGCAAGAACCCCGGCGTCCTGTCCGGGGACGACGCCTCGGTCAGGAAGCCCCATGCATTTTCTTAAACGGAGCCATTTCTCCTTGACGTCTCTTCTTTCTGTCTTTGCAGAGCTTGTATCTGTTCTTGTCGCAGCCCAACTGCCTGGTGCATCTGGATCTGTCGGGCACAGATTGCTCTGTGGACTCAGTAAGGCTTCAACCGTCCAAAGCTGTGTGTCCTTCCTTTGCTCGGATTTAACCCTTTCCGCTCTGTCTCCGGCAGCTATTCGGGGCTCTACTGAGGGGTTGTTGCGCTGATCTCTCCTTTCTCAATCTTTCCAAAAATTCCTTCTCAAACAGGTCAGTCCTGTGCAAAGGGCTAGAACCCGGCCTCCAAAATACATTTTAGAATTCTAAACAGTGTTATTATTCTTCATTTCAAATGCAACCCAAGATATTTTGAGCGTCTGGAACGGATGAATGCCACTTCAGTTCATTTCAAAGGGGAAACACGATTTGGTTTCCAATATGAGAAAACCGAGTCACGATCTTGGTCGTAGAATGAATTAAACTCTCCGGCTGTGTAGTATTTTTTGGCAGAACTCACTGTTTGCGCTTCACGGATGGATTTGAGAGCTCTCATTGTGTATGAATACTTAAGTGGTGCCATCCATCATCGCTTTCTTCTGTATGCGATGTCCGTACTCTGCGCATGTCAAGAGCGTCGACGCTTGTCTATGTGGCCACTCTCGCCTCATCTCATCCATCTCGCTTTCTCTTTCCCTACTCTTACTGGTTTTTTTTTTTTATATATATACCTAGCAGAAAAGGGAAGGACACGCTGCCGTTGTTCCGTCAGTTCTTCAGCTCCGCCTTCAGCCTCACCCACGTCAGCCTGGCCGCCATGAAACTCCCCCCTGACGTCTTCAGGTACTCCCTCCATTTTCCCAAACACTTGTTCTCACTTGAGCTTCTAAAACTTGCAAAGAGCAATTGTCTGGGTCAACAGGGCTCTGCTATTGGGCTTAACCTCCAACCCTCACATCACTGACCTTCATCTGGACATCAGTGGCTGTGAGGTGAGAACAGATCCAGAATACGAGGGTTCTTCTGCGATCTTGAGCTTGTTTGCCTTTTCTTACCATCCTCCAGCTTCGATGTACCGGCGCTGCCGTCCTGCAGGAGCTCTTCCCCAGAGTCTCTTCCATCGCCACTCTGGACATCTCAGACAACGGTACGGTGACACGGGGTGACATATTGTACCCTGCCCTTCCCATCCTGCTTTGACCTTGTCTGGTTTTGTCAAGTTTGTCCCCGGGGCGACTTTTGAGATGTTCTCGTGTCGACAGGTTTGGATGCCGACTTGCTCACGGTTCTGCCCGCCTTCTCCCGACACCACTCGCTGAAACACCTTCATCTCGGCAAGAACTTCAACATCAAAAACAGGTGATCCGCGTCACGCTTTTAATGTGGTTATTTGCGGCTCAAAGAAGAAAAAAGAATCTCAAACACGGCATGCGCCAGCTGGAATCAACAGCTCTGTTGACTCTAGTTCACTTTTCAGACGCCGTCGGCTTCTCACCCGCTATGCAGCTGCAGCTAAATTACGATAATTATCCTCGGCTCATTCGCTGTCTGTCTTCACGTCTTTACATCCGCAGGGTTTTGGATGAAGTCCTGCAGAAGTTGGTGCAGCTCATACAAGAAGAGGAATGTGTGAGTGAGGACAGGATGATCTATCCAAATGCTCTTCTATAGACATCACTACAGCTCGAGAGTGAAAGAGAAATCCTGTTCACACTACGTTTCCCAGAAACATGAATTATTTCTGTCTCCCTGTTTGCCTTGTGTTCCACCATCTTCACATGCATGTATAATCAATAATTCATACGTGCAGTGTATCAAACCACATGGAAACTCGCTTCCTGTGTCTCTCTCCAGGCCCTGCAGACCTTGTCGCTGACCGACTCGCGCCTCCGTTCCCGGGGTACGGTTTTGGTCAACGCCCTGGGGAGCAACACCTGCCTGAGGAAGGTGGATCTGAGCGGCAACAACATGGACGACATCGGCGCCAAGATGCTGAGCAAAGCCCTGCAGATTAACACCACGCTCCGGTAAGCTTGTGGTTTTGGGGAGGTCGGAGGTGGTTACAGGTAGCGGTTGGATGGGGTGGAAAATCTGGGTGGTAAACGTTCATCCATGTGCTCACTGCAGGAGCGTGACATGGGATCGCAACAGTACCTCCGCAGCAGGATTTCTTGACGTGGCCAGAGCACTCGAACAGTAAGAGCATAAGATTGTCTTTTGAGGTTATTATTGTCATTGTCATTATTATTGTTATTATTATTATTGTCATTGTTATTATTATTGTCATTATTACTATTATTATTTTTATTATAATTGTTAGCATTTTTTTTACTATTATTTTATTAATATTATAATTTTATTATCATCATCTGGGAAAACGAGCATGTAGTTGTTCACCCGCATTTTCGTAAGCAGTTATCCCGTCAGATGTAGTTTGTGCAGTAAGACCTACAGTGCCAACGTCGTTGAAATTGGCAACACGAGCCTGGCGAATTGATGTTTTCCTCGTGGCTATCTTAAAATGTTCAGCCGTCTCTTCAGGCCAAGTAGGACATGGTTGAAGAGGGTATTACTCACTCGCTCTCATGAGGGGATATTATGGGATGGTCTTGTCCAGTGGCGATACTGAACTGAGCTAACCCTCAAATATGGAGGCAGCCGTGGAAAAGTGGTTAGCAAAAGTGTGTGCCCGATCCAACTCACTGCCACGTTTTCTCTCTTCTTAAGTAATTTCACCCTGCAGTACATGCCTCTCCCCCTGAGCGACATCAGTCAGGCGTACCGTAGCGCCCCCGAGAGGACGGAGCAGGCACTGACCAAGGTCGGTGCAGCGTGGTGTTGTTGTTTTTGGGCTCGGTGGAGAAATCTTGACTTCCTGCTTAGATCCAGCGAGCTCTGGTGAGGAACAACCAGACTCAGCGGTTCTCCCAGCGTCAGGCTCTCCGGCTGCATCAAGGCCTCGTCACCAGCACCGCAGAGCAGGTAGCGCTGCTGTTTTGACAGCCGGTGACCTCGATCTCATATGAAAATTTTTTTCCGTTTCCAAGGTGATGGAGCGTCTGTGCGCACGCGTTCAGCAGCAGGTGTGCCTGCTACGAGGCGTCGGTGAAGCGGAGGATATTCAAGCGGCCAAGCAAGTGCTAAAGGAGGCCAGGAATTCCCGCGCGGTGAGCCACTCGACTCTTCAAGTGCGGGGCAGTAAAGCTGAAAGCATGTTTTGTTTTTGCACACTCCAAGCTGTACCCCTCCCTGTGCGAGCTGGCGCACGTGCTCTCTATGGACGGGCCGGTGCGACAACGTTTGGACTCGCTGGCTGGCGAGCTTGCCAAAGCCGCCGACAAAGAGCTTCAGGTTGTTTGCATTGCTCGTCCAAGCGCCCAATTCCGATTCAGGCCATAAGTGTTCCTTAGGTGACGGAAGGCTGCTCTTGCACAGGTGATCGTCGATTCAATGGTGTCGCTCTGCCGTGAGCTCTGTCCTTTGTCGTCCGCCGCGGCGGAGCGACTGTCCCCGCCGCTCTCGTCCGTCTCGGACCGCGTGTCCGTACCTCGCGCCACCATTCGCACCGCCCTGATGGAAAGAGCAGCACAGGACGTCCAGCGAGCCTTAGAGTAACTCTTCGTGATTCGGGCAAACTACTGATTTTCTATTTTCTTTCCCCCGGCGGGTATGTCGTTTAAAGAAAACCATTTTCCTTCCGTAGAGAAGTCAAGCTGTCCGTGGTGTCCTATCTCACCAACTCCATCGTGGACCAAATCCTGCAGGAACTCTACGCCACCCACAAGACGCTGGTAAATCCGACGTTGTCGACATTCATGTGTGCCTTGAGCGGTCAAATATCCATCCTTAAAGAGGACTCCCTGTCCCAGACCCGGCAGGTGTCTCATCTGAAACGCTGGGATGGCTCGTGCGAAGACGGGACTGGCTGGAGGTTCAACAGACACAGAGACTCTCTGGACATCACTGAGGAGGAGCTCGGCACCAGTATAGTAAGTGAGGGTACGCTGTGAGGAGAACCGCAGGGATCTAGTTCCGTGCCACCGGGTCTAAGATCTGAATTTCACCCAGCAAAAGCAAAGCGGCTGACTTCCTGTTCCGTTTCAGATATTGAGACTTCTTTGTGCATCCTGTTTTCATGCCCACCCAATTATGTGTCGGTTCGTCAAATTAATAAAGACCAAGTGGCCCCTTTTTTGTCTTTGTTTAGCTTAAAACATTGTTGTCTTGAGGGGAGTTCCTCAAGGTTCCATCTTCAGCCCCTTTGTCCTCACTTTAATAAGAAACTTCTCTGCAAGCCTTTGCTAACAATTTAAAGACCTCAAATATCTCTGTATCCGTCACCCTGAAGGATCTCAGGTGCAATCTGTCAACATTCTATATTTAGCTCCCTTTTTAAATTCCTGCAGAACCTTGCTGCAACAGAAAAAGCCTTTAAAAGAGGATTTGTTCTTTTCAAACTCCCACTGACAAAAGCACTCTTTTTACCCTGGACCGTCTTTGTATTCTTGGGTCTTGACGTCATGTTTCTGTCTCCAGTCTTTCAGTATCTTCTTCCCTTCCAGGACACAATAGCCATTAAGAAGCGCAGCTCAAGAACGAGACGAATACGACCCGTCTCCACCAGGCTGAGTGAGTAGTCCCACACATCCCGCCCCTACCTCTTGTTTTCCCGTCAGACCTCCAATCCCCCCTGCAATGACACAAATGGCTCCATTAGAGTACTTTCTGATCAGCCCATTTTTCCCTTTTGCGGTATTGCCGTCTGAAAGATGACTTTATGGTTTCTTCAGCGGCGGCTGAGCCGTAATGGACCTTCCGGGAAATATCCCTGATTGATGATAGGGAAGATTAGCAATCAAAACATCAGTTGATTGTTTACTAATGGGCGGCATTGATGGCGAGTCTGCCTCACAGTCAGAGGTTGATTCTTGGTTCTTCTGAGTTTGGACGTTCTCAACTTGGGTCAGTTTTCACATTTCCTGCGCACCCATTTATATTCTCTTCGCCCTCAGGTCTCTGCGACGACTCCAGCTCCTCGCCGCCCCCTTCCATCCCGTCCTATTCCACACCTCTGTCCCGCTCAGCCTCCTGGGAGGGCCTGTCTGAGTTGCCCACGCAGGGTCTGCCCCTCCACCACGTGACCAGGGTCCGCCCGAGACCTCCGCGCAGGCACAAAGGAGGATACCTTCCGGCTGAGACGGTGAGGGGCCTTTCGCTCCTACTATCTCGCCATTTGAAGTATACTTTAATTCCAGAGGTGGCAAAAGTTTGCACACCCTGTACTTGAATGTGGGGTTGTAACGGATAAACAGTATTTCCATTCATTCCAATGGGGAAATATGATTTGAAGTACAAGCAGTAACCCCTAAGCACATTCTGTGTTATGTTCTTTGTGTTCAGCAGTGTAGTGAAAATGGAGGAATAAGCCCGCTGGATGATGGACTGCCAGATTTCTATACTAAAAGAGTCCTTCCAGACAGGTAAGTGCTTCTTTATTGCTGTTGTTAAGATAATTTTGGGACATTACTTCAAATCTGCCTCACTTCAAAATATATAAAAAGTCACGATGCTTTTCCATTATTTCAAAATCAACAGATGTAATTCGTCCAAAGGTTTTTGAATGCACAAATTTGCCTCAAGAAAATGTGCAAATATTTTATTGACATTCCACATTGGATTATAAAACAACAAAGCAAGAGGTATTGACAGAGATAAACCATTGTGTATATGAAGAGGTGTTGCCTAGCAACAGTCAAACAGCAGAAGGAGAAACCGCAAACACGCGGCTGTTGAATGCAACGAGGTCCCGACAGAGTTGACAGAGGACGCGAGGTATAATTGTGCCAGACGGGAGCGAGTTTGTCTGACACGCCAACTATGACCTTCATCGTCTCCCGCAGTCAACTCTCCTCTTTGCACAACACGCACTCACTGAGGAGGAAGAAGAGGAGGAACGTGCTCGCCATCTTCGGTTTCCGCAGAAACCGCAACCAGACCAACCAGGAGTCGGACATCGACTTTTACGGCGAGCACGCCGTTGCTACGGCACCATCGGGGTTCGTATACCAAACTGTATCAAAAGCCCCTCTCACTTGCCCATTAGTCCCGCCTCACACAAATTCCGCTAATGTCGTGCTTTACATCGCTGCCACCAAAATACCATCTGCTCCGCATCTTGCAGTGTTCCAAAACGCGTCTTCGTGGTTCTTTTGAGGACACTCTGAGGCTGTGAATCCCCGAAACGACCCAGAAAAATATGTGCCTCATCTTGTTCAATATGCCAAGCAACTTATGGTGTACACAGGCGTGAGGACACAGATGTCCACGACAGCTGGCAGATCACACTTTCTTTGCCGGAAAATGACTACAGGAAACCATATCTGTCCATATTATGTCTTTTGCATTTTTAATAGAGAATACCAGCACTGAGTTGTACAACTATATTTTAAAATAATAATGAAATAGAATGTAAAGACAAACTGTAGAATTCCTGTCAAGGTAGCTGGAGTCGGAATGTCCGGCTAGTTCAATGTGAGAATCCGGGCGTGAGTTGTGGCCTCCAGCAGTTCCTTGCGAGTGCCGTTTTATATTTCTGTGTTTGACTAACTTTTGATGCTCGTGTGTTTTGTCTTCAGGGCAGCCACAGAGAACGTGTACACACTCCTCCAGCCCCCAAGGGCCAAAGCAGGGTCTCCCGGAGATAGACCCGATGGGAAGAATACTCTGGTTCTGAGTCTGCCACCACCCATGCCGGGCATTCCGTATTCAGTGATGGCAGGAAGCAAACACCCCTTTTACTCCCCCACTGAGGTACTGATGCCACCGGCTCAAAGATTTTTATGTAATTTCTCAAACTATTCCGGGTTGTTTTTGTTTTCGATAGCGCTCCGAAAAAGATGCGGGGCCCGGCGATCATCCGCCGATAGAGGCCGACAAGTATTGGGCGGACGACAAGCAGAGGACCAGCGAGGTTCTGCAGGCCGAGGACATATGGCTGGACACCAGGACGGGCGAGCGGCACGTGGAGAGGCGGCGCTCGGACGAGAGGCCGGGGGAGGCGTGGCCCGTCGACAGACACCCGGACAGACAAATAGACAGACAGTGGACGGCGGAGAGACACACGCAGTGGCAGATTGATCGCAAGATGGAGAGACAGCGGCTGGGCGGCAGGCAGATAGACCGCTCGTGGTCGGAAGGCAAGCAGACGGACGTGCAGCTGGATGCCCAGTTGATGGACAGAAGTGTCTGGAAGCCCGACAGACATCATTTCACTCCGAGGCCGTTGCCGCCGTACCCCTCGGACAGGACGCCCTCGCCCAAACAGGATGTGAGCGCCGAGGTGGACGCACAGGCGGAAAGACGGGTCAGTCCCGATTCTTGCCCGGAAGGGTGGCGGAGCGGCTACGGCGGGCGAGCGGCCCCCAAACCTGAACCCCCGCCGCAAAGTAGCAAACCCAATTTGTCCAAACTACGGCAAAGGCATCGGGTGGAGAGCTCAGACACACTACCTGGTAAGGGTAGTTGTAGGGGTCAAAGTTCATGCCTGAGTGTTGCTATGTTGGAGGTAATACAAAATACAATTTGCTCTGTTGCTGCAGAAGAAGATGACGATGTCCAGAGGGAACCGGCCAAGAAGGACCAGGAAAAAAGAAGAGACCAGGAGACTCAACCTCCGCCGATTCCCGAAAAGGTATACGACAAATATCCTTGCGCTTAATTACTTTGCGAGTTGACTTTCTGTGCCGATGGGCTTCAAACAGCCAAAGGCGACGTCGTACGTGACTTTCCTGAAAGAGCCGGCTCCGGAGAGGAGCTTGCCCCCTCCACCTTTGCCCCCTCCGTTCGGCAGACATGCGCACGGGCTGCCCGACAGAGCTGCCAGTCAAGGTGTGTGAAAACAAAACAACACCGTCAGTCAGACATAAATGTGACGGTCGTGTCGATTTCTAAATATTTTCCTTTCCTTTCACTCACTCAGGTGAAGAAGGATTGCGCCCTCAGGCACCCATCAAGCCTCAAAGGAACCGGAAAGCCATGTCATGCGACGCAGGTATCGCCTCATGATGCGGTCCACGAGTCTAAGTGTCAGTCTGCCATTTTGTATCTTGCTAACGTTGCGCCGTGTCTCCCCTTACCCATGTCCTCCATCAACTCAGGCACGGACAGGGACAGCCCCAATAGCATTGAGAAGCCCCCCAATCGCAAACCCCCAGAGAAAAAGCCTAGACTGCCCCAAAACAGAAATAAGTCACTGGACTTGTCCGGTACATGTCTGCTTTTTATATCTGTGTGCTGTCAGTGTGGTGGTTGTCCTTTATTGTTGTACCAGTGTTAAAATTTCCACCATTTGAAAATGTCACGGCAAATTAATTCGCTATGTATAAATTCCGATTGTATTTATGATGAATGATTCAAACACTGTACACAACTGGATGTGTTTGACATAAAAATCTTTTTGTCTTCACAGACAGCTTCAACTCAGCACATGGTCACAGCGAGCTGGTGTGATGATGTCACAGCACACACACACGTGCTCCCCTTATTTAACAGTGTTTGCTTCTTGAGAAGACCGCCCTCAACTTCTTATCTGACTTGTGGCTTGTAAAATCTTCATTTTTTTTAGTCATATTATCAGAATGTGATTTCTACAACTGGAGTGCCCACCGACACAGCCGACTGCCTTGAACATGACTTGAGGATTTATATCTGAAAGGTGATATTATATTTTATAGAGAGAGAGAAAAATCAATATTATGTATGAGCACCCCCAATAAACCATAAACGCAGTGTATGAACGAATGTATGAATAAAAAAATGGAATGGATAAACTGTTTTTGCCAGACTGTTTTTTCTAGTTTTGATATTTTACTCATTTATTATTTTGTGCTTATTAGTTGTGTCCATTCATCCATGCAGCCAGAGGAACATTTGCGACCCTGCTGTCTTACCTGCTGCCAAGGAACCGTCATGGACTTGAGGTCAGGCTCTCCATCCCCAAACTCATCATTTATTGATGCATTATTTTATTTCGATTCTTCTTTTACTTGCTCTAGGAAACTTCTCCCTGGCAAAACAGACGTGTGTGTACATGCGGCTCCTTAAAGTGCAAACTGCCCCACATCAGCAGTCATTAGTCCGGCAATGGTCCACTTTGAGGATCTAATCACTCACAAGCATGTACTGTGCGAAACGCGGTTGCTTTGATTATCGACCTTGCAGGTGGATGCTATTTAAACGCCTCATAAATAATGTCCCCCTCCCAAGCCGCCCACCACCCTTCTTGCGTTGGCATGGCGACAGCTTTTCCCGCCACAAGCTGGAGAATATGGAACAGCAGGGGGCGACTGATCACTATAAATAGGCAAAGGCAGGCATTGGACACAAATACACACACATTCATACACAACTGGAGCCTTCCCGGTTGCTATTAGCAACCGTTGCCCTGACCTTTTCTCCTTTTCTGCTGTAATGAGTCCAAAGGAAGCCTGACGACAACACGTGCGCGCACACCACATCATAGTCGAAGTATTTATCCATCCATCATTTTAATTTGACTTTCCACTACGGTCATCTGGAAGTCTAGTTGGATCCTTTGCGATGCAATATTGCACATTTTCTAACCAAAATAAGGCTTCGATCCTGGGTAAGGTTTCAATAAAGGGGTAGGGCTGCAAATTGGGGTATCGTTACGCGAGCAAATTCGCACTCACAATAATTAATCTTTCAGTTCCGCACTTGATATTGCACATTTGTTCATGTGGGCAGTACGGCTGATGAAATAAAAGGTAAGGCTCTCGCTGGGTAATTGACAGCTTCTCTCTGGAAGCAAGTTTCATGCGGATGTATGGCCTCATTAGCGCTTTTATTGCCGTTTACAAGTTTACAAGCAAGCTGCGGGAAAAATGGCTGAACCGTGCCGTGAACTTTTAAACTCACTGTGGATGTCGCTTGTTCTCTCTCTTTTTTCTTTTGTTGAGCTGATGACCGCTACGCATATTCCTCTTAATCATCAGCCTTCTTCAGTGGTTGCCAGGCAACGTGAGGGAAGGAAGCTGGGGATAGAGAATGAGTGGGTAGAGCTAGAACACAAATGGATCTGCTTGCCTTACAGGTCAAATTAATTTGATTTTTTTTTGTAAAGGCTGTGGCAAAAAATTTAATTACATATGTATTTTTTTTAATAAAAACATAAAATTAAAATAAAGGCAAAGGTAACACCTGTCAAAGTGAATTAAAAAAAAAAAGTCACTTCACTATTTTATTAAAATCCATAAAAAACTATTTTTCACCAGCAGACCACTCTAAACGCATTTCCCCATCACGCCTGCAAAAGGTCACAAGTGGTCTGCTGGGCTCAGTCGCCATGGGCACCGTCTCCTTAACGGGGACGGCGTAGAGTCCCCTGGAGGATCTGGCAGCTGTGAGCACCATGATGTCATGATAATACAAAAGAGCAGTACACTGATCTTTCTTTAAGATAGCTAGGAAAGTCAAAATAGACAACTGATGTGGTTGCACAAGTGCACACACCCTCTTACAGCAAGAAATGTGGCTGTGTTTAGAACTAGCCAGTTGCCTTCCAACTCCACCATCCGCCATTTCCTTTTGATGACGGCTAAATCGATTTCGAATAAACTATCTGCTTTGAATCATGGCATTTTTAACTAATGACTGAATAAATGGAATGATAGATACATGTTTGACATGATGTGGTATGCTTTGGATGGTGAGCTATTGAATGACAAATGGATGGAACGGTCATGATGTGATCTTCGTTGGAACTAATTCTTATGCTGTTTGTTAAAGTCAAGTCATAAAAATATGTGAAATTGCCCCCCCCCCCCAAAAAAATAGTTGAAAAAACTTGCTTAAGACAGAAGAGTGGGGGGGTTGATGGTGAGGGGGGGCTGCGCAACTAGGGGGGGGGGGGGGGTGAATTAACAGATTTAGTGTCATCTCTCAGTCTGGGAGTATCGACCACCTTAATCCCTCATCATCCCTCTCTTCCTCCTCCTCTCCTGTCTACCAGCACCCCCTGATTTTCCACCTCTCTTTATCCGTGTGTTTTTTTCCATACCTTCAGATTAAGATAATACTTCACGTTTGTTTGTATGTGTCAGCGTCTACGCTGTAAGCCTGGAGCAGACCCAGCAGCGTGACGCCGGGGACCGCTGGAGATTGTCAACATATTGATTTATTGGCACCGAGGACAACCCGTCAATTATTGCAAGTGACATCATAGCCCGTTTTACTTTTTTATTGATTGACCTGCAGGGGGTGCCACTTTGCGCTTATGAATCGATGGGACCGGGAGCTCGGCGAGCGAGAACTCATCGATCCGAGGCGGGCAAAGGCGCGAGGAGGGCGAGCTAATATCCTCGGCGGCTTATGTCTTCACTGCAGACGGTTTATGAAGACGGCGTTGCTATCTGTTAATCCGACACCCGTTTCAAGGGGGACAATCAGCGCTAATCCCATGACTAGCCTGATAATACCACTCACAATAAGACAATAAGAGTTGTGTGGACAACTCACAACGCATTCATAAACAATCAACAAGGCAGCATTGGCCCGGCTTGGAAAAAAAAATCGATTAAAACCAAAAACAATAAAGGGAATTGTTTCAGTATTGGACATTGGAATTTTGGATATAATAAAAACAATGATTGGTACAAAATATGTTGCCACTTACCTAAAATGAAGATTTTGCCATTTCTTCAAAAGAAGAGAAGCTACTGAGTTTGCAGTTTCTGAAAAAGAAAACACACTTTTAATATTGGACTTTACTAAAAAGAAGACAAACAATATTTGTTAAAAAAAACAAAAAAAAAACAGGTGATGCTAACTTAGCAATTTCTGAAAAAGAAAATAATTGTTTATGTTGGATTTAACTTAAAGGAAGACAAACCTTTTATGTATAAATAAATAAGATACTGAGGTTGAAATTTCCCAAAAGATAAACTACTCAGTTTGCAATTTCTGGGGGGAAAAAAAAAAACCTCATAACAAAGACAAACTTTAGAACATTCCTTCAAAGAAGATAAACTATTCATATCTCCTAAACAACAGAAAAGATTTTGAGTTCCTAGTATGTCCGAAAAAACAACAACTTTTTATGTCACTTTCTTGAGACAAAAAGACATATTTCGCAGTTTGCTAAAAATAAAACATACTGTATTTTCTTTTTTTTTTTAAATAAAAATGTAATGTTGAATGATTTGTGCGGCCGTTTTGTGCATGCGTGTGCGCACGTGTAGAGAGTGAAGGAGCCCGCTCGTGCAGGGCACGAGGGCGGGAGACGGCCCCTCGCGAGGTGAGACGTGTAAGCCTGACGCTTGCGCTGGCGTTAGCGCGGATTAGGTCATGTATCTCTGGGATCAGGCCGCGTTAGTGGAGACCCTGCGGCCCCCTGACGCCTTGCCGCTTCACCCCGAGCGTCACCGCCCCCGAGCACCGGCGCGGCGGCGCTCACCTCACATCCTGTCCGTCCCCCCGTACGTCAAAAAACAGCTTGAGATTTGCTTGGCTACTGTTTGATGACCCCACTTGAACTTTAGAGCCACTCGGGGGACAAAGGCTGAGAGGTGACTGGGTCAGATTGTCATTGACAGCAGGCGGCGGGGTAGCCATTCCGCAAATTTAAAGGGTCAATCTAAGGCGAGGATGAGCAATCTATGGCCCTGGGGCCACATTGGGCACGCTCTTGTATTTAAACGGGTTTAATCAGAAGTTCTGTAATGTTTGAAATGTGCTAATATGGATAGAAGCATCGGACAATAAATAAGCGGGGTATCGTCAACAAACATAAAATATCATACAATGTGTGCAGTAGCACAGAGCTGACACTAGATGGCAACAGCAAAGAGCTACAAATACAATGATAACAGATGATTTTATCTACGACTACTTCTCATTCTTCTTTGTATTTGTATATGCAGTCTGGATGGCGGTACTGCCTCTCACAGGTCAGCCTCGGTACTACAACATACATGTAGTTTGGGGGACTCGACATGGCTGGTGAAGATATTGCTATAAGCGCGGTAAGCACATACATATATTGTAAAATTTCAGATGTTACACATGTTTATTACTGAACAATGACATTTTGGGGCTTTGTTATACAAAACAAGTGGGAGTTGTGCCAATGAAAAAAGTTGACCCCTAGTTGACCCTTTTGATCCATCATTGGGTCATTTTCGACCCAACTGTTTTTAGAGTGTAAATTGATATGAAATGATTGGCTGACACGTTGCATGATTCTCGCGAGATAAATGTGTGTGCAGACGCCGGAGGGATGGCGGTGTGCCGTGGACTATGAGGTAAGTTCCTCTGTGTGCCTCCCACTCTTTTTGTCCCGAACCCTCGCTCACCACGCCGGAGGCCTTGTTGTTTTTGCCACTAAGCTTTCCTCCGGAAACACAAACGATTACAAGATAAAGAGGTTAAAAGACAGAACAAGAGGGAGAGGAGCAAAAAGAAGCGGGTGGAAATTGCAACTAATGGGAACTTTAAGCAGGCATGGATGAGTCTTTGAGAAACAGAAGTGCGGTCGCATTTTCATGACTCAGCGGTTTGTTTGTCGTTACAAATCAGATTTGTAAAGGGAAAAAAAATCATCATTAACTGCTTAACAAGACAACGGTAAAGCGCACACAGACTCCGGATTAACAAGTTTTAGCGGGCAGAAATGCTTGTTGTGCATTTCTCGACTTAGATGGCTTGTGAAGAAACAGAATTAATTGACAGATTTTGAGTCTAACAGACAGAGGCAGGACCATGGGGGCAGGGGTGGTGGGTGGGAGGGAGGTGTCTCAAACAAAGCGCTTCATGGACATTTGAGCAATCTTCCAGAAGACGCCTCACTCATATTTTGTCTACAATTACATTTCATTAGCTTGAAATATTTTATTTGACACTGGACAAAAAAATTATCAACATTTTAAATTAGTTATCACTTGTGAATTTATTACTAATTTAATGAGACTAATAAACTGCATTTGTCTTATTTCTAGATATGATTATATGAACTGTATAAGTATTTTACCAATTACATTACTAGCAACAACTCAGCTTTTTATTTTAGTTGTACTTTGTTAGCAGAGATACAGTTTACTTGCAGCGCACTTTTTGACTTGTCCATCCAACAATACACAACACGTAACAAAATCAATCCCCTCACAATATTTATGAACAAGTCTTGTATAAAAGCACTGCAGTCAAGTTAAGAAGTAAGCTAATGCTAACATTAGCGCTAGCGTTAGCGCTAACGATAGCGCTAGCGTTAACGCTAGCGTTAGCGAGAAGCTAATGATCGCATTTAACACATTGTGTTACCCAAGAATAAAACAGCACATACAAGGCAATTCATTTGAAACAACTACTCAAAATACATCCACAGGAAGTGAAAATATAGAGCACACAGTGCTAAAATCAGCAGAAAGACTGATGCTAATGCTATGAAAACGAGGGCATTATACACACACAATAATATGAAAATGAAATAGTTTAGTATTTTTGTGCCGTCTCAAGCTTACCTCTTTACTGTGTCCGTCATTTTTATAGATTGAAGGAACGGTCTTTCGGCAAGTGCTTCACACAGACTTTGCCCACAGATTTGGGAACTTCGTTCTGAAAAATGAAATTTAACCAGGAACTACTTTGAGGTTCTGATGCTGAGGAACGGTGTAATGAGTAATTAAGATGGCGGACCTAGTTTGGTTTGTCCCGCCTCAACGGATGTGACGTAATGGTTAGAAATACGTAATAGAAAATGAATAAAATTGAATGGAGTAAAAAATATTCCCCAATATATATATAAAATATATATATACTATATATATTATAAAAGTATCTCTGTCGCACCTGGAGGGATTGGATTAAACTTTTCTACAATCCTGGAGACCCCAAATGCACAATAAAATGTATATAAAAGCTAAAAAAGTGGATTTTGCATATGGGTATGTATATATATATATATATATATATATATATATATATATATATATATATATATATATATTAGTAATGTATATAAATTTTATTCATTTACTTTTGCATAATAATTTATTATTACTTGCAATTTATGTAATTATAAAATGTCCAACACAATTTAAAGCTATGTAAAATGAAATGTCAAATTACTTCATTTTAAAAATTGCATGATTAGCTATATTTTACTCTTTGTATTCAAAAGGTAATATGAACGTCTTATTTTTAGCAGTTGCATTTTATTCCATTTGGATCAATAATTGTTGTTTGAGCAATGACCGAAACACAAGATGAGGCAGAATGCAGTAGCCGCCAGTGTCCACACCGAGGCTATGCTGAGTCAATTTGCCAACGGTCCCAAATTTGCAGCCAAAACCAAATGTGAGCAACAAGTGTGTCAGGAGTGAGTGACACATCACAGGCATCACAAAATAATAAAACAGAACACTTAAAACGTGTGTGTGTATGTGTGTGTGTGCGTGTGTGTTGAGGTCTGACAGGTAGCCAGATAAACTTCAAAAACAGACAAAGGTTGACAAAGGCCGATACAGAGGAGAAAAACAGTGGAGGGATGGGACGGGGGGGGGGGATTGGTTCTGGTATGGAGAGGGGGCACATGCCAGTGAACCATGTGAGGGGACGCTGTGGCTGGGTGGAGGGTGCGAGGGGATGTGGGATTGTTGCAAACAGGGATTTGCATCAGCGGGGAAAGAAAGGAAGGGGGCAGCGACACTTTAGCCACTCGCACACACCGACCGACACACTCACACACACTCGGTGTCCGCCTGTCAGTCACGCAGTGGTGCGTCCATCCTTTTGTTGTGTGTGTGTGTGCGTGCATGTGTGTGTGTGTGTGTGCGTGCCGTCATGTCGACCCCGGCTCATCGTTCATCTCTATGACGGACGGTAAGTTCATCTCATAGTTTTTTTTTATTCATGTGTGCGTGTGTGATGATGGAGGCCTCCGTCGCCGCTGACGACCACCGCGGCTCATTGGAGACCGTCGGGGTCCCGACTAATGAGGTGTACCGCAGAGGTGCAAGTCAAAGGTGGATTTTTTTTTCCAAACTTTCATTTTGATGGCAATCAAAGGTCTGTAATTAGCGATCACGCTCGCTCCAACACACCCGAATGGCATTTTGTGAAAAACGTGATAGCCAATAAAAACAGTTCAGATCCATCATCGAATCCTTAAACCTGCTTTTGCCGTGTTGTCAGGTCATTTTGACCCGCTGTGTGTTATTTTCATCATCAAGATATGAAGGGGCCAGTTTGACCCACTGAACGTGACCCACTGCAAATGTGTGATTGTACTTCTTTGTAGTTATTTGAAATGGCGGCTCGGCAAGAGCGTGCTTGCGTTCCCGTCGAAAGTGTCCGCTGTGGATTAAGCATCCGACCTTAATTGGATTTGGCCTATGAGACTTGTGAATCTTTGTGTCAAAAATGATTAAGCCTGCTCAGTTATCACACTGCACAAGACATCTATGAGTGCGTCTAATCAATAGTCACTAAGACCTAAGATATCAAAGTTAATCAATTGAGTTTACATTTGTTTTGAGAACGCATTTTGATGGAAATTTGTTTGCGAGAAGTTTCCAATGGCTGACGCAAGGCTGCATTATTTTGGTTTTAGCAATTGATTGTTTTTGGAATTATCAAGGCACCATGTGTGGAAAAGATCTTTAACCCAGATTATGTTTGATGAGGAAGCTGTCAAACTGAGAAATTGGGCAAATCATGGATGGATGGTCGGGCTATTATTGTGTCAGTGGGCAACATTTGTCAACTTGTCATTTTTTGCCTTGACTTCTTCCAGGAGCAGAGAAGCACACGGCCAGAAGGAATCACGCTTGGAAAAAGAGGAAGATCCTCACCTGTCTTGCTTGCCGCTGTCGTCTATGAGTTACCCCGAGGTTCTCCAGTGGACTTTCCAGCATTCCTGATTGACAACAGACATCATGTCCTCACCCCCCCTCCCTATGAACTCCCTCCCCCCCAGCCCGCTGGCCATGGAGTACCTCAACGACTTTGACCTCCTCAAGTTCGAGGTCAAACCCGACACGCCGCCGCTGTCCGCTCAATGCGGGTACCCAAAAGCGGGCAGCTCGCCGTACGGCGCCCGCCCCCCGCCGGACTCCAGCCTGAGCTCCAGCCCTTACGACTCGCTGCCGCCCTCGCCCACCCTGAGCGACGGCCAGCCGCCGCCGTCGGGCTCGTCCTCGCTGTCCTCGTCGTCGTCCTCCATCTCCTTCCCGCTCTCCGGCTTCACGTCCGCCGTCGGTTCCGGCGGATCGCAAGGGAATGCGGACGCCAGCTCGGGTCACGCCGGCCATCCTCAAGGCGCCGGACCGGCCTCGCTGGAGGACCTGATCTGGTTTGCGGCCCTGCAGCAGCAGTTTGGCGGCGAGGTCCCGGGGCCCGCCACCCTGCTGGGCGCCCTGGGTGAGCGAGAGAGGGCGCCCGGCAACGGCTTCCTCGGCTGCGAGGACGCCGTGGAGGCTTTGCTGAACTCGGCCGCCGCGGCCGTCAGCTCCCAGGTACAGGTCTACGAGATCCTTGCACAGATAGTTGAATGGATGGTCGATTAATCGAATCTGTGTATCGGTTCAGTTTCCAGGTCTTTCTCAGAACTCCAGCAGCACCCTGTGCGACTCGGGCAGCGACAGCGGCGCCGACGCGTCCTGCTCCAAAAGCGGCGACCTCTGCCACCGGCCGCTCCTCTTCCTGTCCAACCCTTCGCTACCCAACGCCGCCACCTCGGCGGGGCCGGCTCCTTACCCGCAAGCCCTCAGCCCCCAAGGCCGCCTCGTCCCCCACCAGCATCACCACCATCAGCACCACCTTCATCACCAAATGCACGCCGGCCTTCACCATCATCATCACTCGCAAGTGGGTCAGGTGAGTCTAATGAAATATATGAAAAATAAAAAGTGATTACAATGAGAATTTTTGGGGGATATTTTCCCCGAGGGGTGCGCTCACTTTTGATGCCAGCATTACTGGCTTTTACAAAAATGTTGGATGTCTTGGTGGATGTTTCTGAGCTCTATGTGGAGCGTAGTTCCGTCTTACATTAATATCTGCTATTATTGTTGGCGTAATCCCGATAACTGTCAGGCACACTTAGGTCAGATTACGTAACAGATTATTGGACAGCCAACCCACAAACAAACATCCACCATGACACTACAGCATAAACACATCATTCATTATCTTCAACCCGGGTGGGAAAAATCAATTATTCTCATTTCTGTGCGTGGCAGTGCGACGGGAACGATCGTTTCTCCGACGAGCAGCTGGTGAGCCTGTCGGTGCGCGAGCTCAACCGCCATCTGCGTGGCGTCAGCAAGGACGAGGTGGTGCGCCTGAAGCAGAAGCGACGCACACTTAAAAACCGCGGCTACGCTCAATCGTGCCGCTACAAGCGCTTACAGCACCGCCACGCTCTGGAGTCGGAGAAACACGTGCTCACGCAACAGGTACGCCGATGCTGCCCGGGTTCGTTTGGCCATCCGGTATGGACCACGCTTTCTGAGAACCACCCTCAACAGTCACAACCATCATCATGTCTTTTTGCCCACTCAGCTGGAGCAGCTCCAGTGCGATCTGACTCGGGTGCTGAGGGAGCGTGACGCCTACAAGGCCCGCTACGAGAAGCTGCTCAGCGCCAGCCACGCCGAAGCCCCGACGGGCCGCGGCGACGGCGGCGGTGGCTCGCCTTCGCCCGATTTCTTCCTCTGAGGTGACCCATAGCCGCCACCACAACCACACAGAGGAAAAGACAAGAGCTGACGTGGAGCAAACATGGATGCTTGTGACTCTTCATTCGTTGGGTTTGCTGCTTGGACTCACTTTGACTACACTGTGAATGCTGGTTGCACTAGCTTCGGGGACAGCGGTGCAACTGTGGACGGGGACATGCTACACTATGTGGACAAAAGTCCTGGGACACACCTCACCAAATTTTCATGTAAAATTATTATTAACATTCTAAAACATTTTTTCCTAAAAGTACACCAAAGAAATCCATGGAATATTATTATTATTATTATTATTATTATTAATCTATAAGGAAAAACTGCATTAACGTAAAATGTCAAGTTACAACTAAAATAAATAAATAAATAAATAAAAGACCTTTCATTTATATACAGAAAAATTCTTTGGTCATGTTCAATTTCATTTTTCAAAATGTTGTAATATGTAGCCGTATTTAATTTGGAAATTGACTCCGTTTTCTTCAATGGTGATTTCCACTTTACGTCCCAATACTTTTGTCCATATATTGAATTTGATATGGATTTACCTTGCATTAACACTGCTGAGCATTTTAGTCTATGCAAATTTCACTCAGCCTGCATTAGAGGCTGAAAATGTCGTTATTTTTATATATGCTGTATCTCAAAATGGTTTACGAGGCTGCTTCTGAGATGCGAGTCGTGCAGTGGTGCTGCTGGCTAACCAAGTTTGAAGGAAGCGTCCGTGGCATGCAGTTAATATTTCACAGTTGCCTACCAAAGCGTTTCAGCTCTTTCTGTCAGATTGACGAATGTACCACGGGAATCTTCTTGCATGCGATTGTGCTCAAGCCGGAACAAGATGCACCTTTTTTTTTTTCCTCCATTATGCTCTTTTCCTTTTTTTGGTTTTGTACATATACAAAAGAGTTGCTGCTTGAAAGGTGTTATCGCATCAGACTGGGACTTCAGTCCCAAACTATCCTTGGCATCAAATTGACCACAGGCAAAAAAAGAAAAAAGAATTTACATTAGTTGTCCTCAAAATTTCCTGTCAGGTGCTCGGGTCTTAATAATAAGTCATGATGCAGCGAAACAATCTACTCATGGAGACATGAAATTCTTTGACAGGGTGGATGCATTAGAACTATTTATTTTGTTTGAGGGTAGAATAAATAAGGTGCTGTTTTATTTATTCACTTATTTATTCCGTATTTATTGATTGTTTCCTTTTGTGCTGATTCTAATCACTCATTTGATCTTATTAGTGTGTAATTGACTTTCCTACTCTTGGTTTTGCCCTGCGACAATTAGAAGGAAGACAAATGAGGACAAAATGTGAAGGGATCTCGCTCCAACTGTAGTGTAGTGTGGTTTCACGGCAAATAAACGCGACATACTTGACCATATACTCTGACTCGCTGCCATTTTATGAATTGAGACATTAAATCAGTTTTGAAATACAAAAACGACATTTGAAAGGAAAGCTCCGGCATGCGGCTAGCCACACCGTCATTTTTGTAGCTTTCCATTCAGCGCTCCGCACGCGTACCTCTCGGCCTATTCTTTCCATCCATCCCTCCATCCCTTTATCCACGGCCCTCTATGGGTGTGTGTGGGGAGGGAGGGGGGGTCAGTGACCCCGGCTGTGCGCTGTTTGGGATGACCTCATCTTCAACGCCGCCTCCCTTCTCTCTCTGTGTGTCTCTGGCTCTCTCTCTGGCCTGCAGGATTAGGCCTATAATAGCGTCCTGGCAGTCCACTGCCGGACTCTTTTGTGCCTTTGTGTGTGTGTGTGTGTGTGTGTGTGTGTGTGTGTGTGTGTGTGTGTGTGTGTGTGTGTGTGTGTGTGTGTGTGTGTGTGTGTGTGTGTGTGTGTGTGTGTGTGTGTGTGTGTAAGAGACTCACACGGCCACACGTTGCATTCTGACTACAGGGAGCACATAGCAAATTATGAGGTGCAGAGTGATCCATATTTTGATAACAATATTAATGGGTTGTTTCGTCAAGAGGATAAGTGATGATGAACAGAGAACTACACAAAAAAAAACACACAATTTTGCCTTTCATTAGCTTCTTGCTAACACACAATGCAAAACACCATAGACTGGCTAGGAGATAGCTTTGGTGTTTTAGAGCTGGAATAGCCTCAAAAGATGGGGAAAAAAACTCATCATGAAGATATTGTACTTTGCTGCTCTCTAGCGGTACGTTCTTGCATTGACACAGAAAGGTCAACTCCGAGAGAGCGAGAGAGAAAGAGAGAGAGCCAGAGAGAGCGCTCCAATCATCTTGTTGTAGTTGCAGAGAGCCGCGTGACAGGTGAGGACGGCTCAGGTACTCACTGAGTGGCTGCGTGAGTGGGTGAAGACGGGATTGAGGGTTGGGGGATGCTTCTGTTGGATGGTGTCTTTTCCCCAGTTTGTCCCCCACCCCACCGAGTCCTCATCCAGCGTCGTGTCTCAGCTTGCAGATGCCGACAGATGTGCCCCAAGACGGACTCAAGACCCAGGAGGAGCTCCTTAAGGTAAAGAGACGATCAGCAATCAGTTAATTAGTTGCTGCTTTTGTGTGTGTGTGTGTGTGTGTGTGTGTTTTATGGTTAGTTTGACAGAAATATGAATTGATGGCAAAAAACTGCTGTCTGACTGCCAAACACAGCCACTCCAAATCCTTTTTCTTCTCGATATGAAATATGTTTGTATTTTTAAATTTTTCTAAAATATACTTTCTTTTTACTAGGTTGCGACCTTTTTTTTTATCCTGACTCATTGGCAGGCAAAAACGTACGGTTTGAACGCCCACTCAAAGATGGTTCCCTGCCAAACTTCCAACATATCTTCCAGTGTGACCCCATGACCCTGACCGGCACGCCGACCGCCCGCCGAGGCAGCACGCCGCTGCCCATCAAGCATCAGCTCAGGCGGGAAGAGGCCGTGCACGACGACTGTGACTGGTCCTCGGAGGCGGACTGTGGAGCCGCCGCCGCCGTCGCCACGCCGCCCATCCGCTTCAGCCTGGCGCCGGACGACGTGGCACCAGCGGAGGAGGCGGAGAGCAGGCCCGACGGCCCCCTGAGGATAGCCCTCCTCGGACAGAACGGCGTGGGGAAGTCATCGCTGGCCTTCGCCCTAGCGGGGGACGTGGACAGGACGGCGTCGGTGGATTCAGACGGTTGTTTGTTTTGCTCATTCCATACTTAATTATCCAGGCTCACCCGTGCTCTTGTTGTCTTCAGGGGAGGGTCGCGTCAGCGCCGTCACCGTGGACGACGAGGAGAGCGACATCGTCATCTACGACAACTGGAGACACGTGAGACAAACATGCGTGGACATGCAAATGAATCCTTTGTTGCACTTCTCCTGGGATCCAAATAATGGCCACATTGTGACGACTCAGTGTGCTCATTATCCGTTTGTTTTGCGTGTTCCATTTCCCGGAGGCACGACTCAGGTGTGTGTGTATGTGTGTGTGTGGGGGGACTGCCAACAGATGTGAGAAAAAACTGCATGAAGGTGTCAAATTCCAGAGGGAGTGCTCTAAAAACAACATGAATCATTGGATGTTGTGTTTCTACTGTGACATTCATTTTTCGTGTGTTGTCAGGACCTGTCAGCGTTGCGCTGCGAAGTGTGCGTGCTGGTGTTCTCGGTGACCGACCGGCGCAGTTTCCATCGCACGGCGCAGCTCCGCCTGCTCCTGCGAGAGACCCAGCCGCAGACTCCCATCATCCTGGTGGGCAACAAAAGCGACCTGGTTCGCTCTCGAGAAGTCACCACTCAAGGTCAGACTAAAGTAGTGGTACCTCGGGAATTTTCGCCTCGCTGTTTTATAGGTCAGATCAAAACTTTGTTTGAAGTAAAAGTAGTGCATTAGAGACATCTTGTGGTGTCTTGGTGCTAAGGTGCTATGTGTACTGCCATCTATTGGTTGAGAGTGGAATTACAACCGCTATAACAGACCCAATTCAAAGTCTGCACACACAAAAAAAATCTGTAACCTCATGCGACCCCCCCCCTCCAGAGGCCATGTCCAGCGCCACCCTCTTCAACTGCCTCTATCTGGAGATATCGGCCTCTCTGGACCACCGCACCCCGGAGCTCTTGGAAAGTGTTGTACGGCTAGCGCGGGGCCAACCCCCGTGGCCCCCGGGCACCTGCCCGGAGGAAATGAGTGCCGGGGGCCAGTGGGAGAGCATCACTTCACGCGCCAAGCGCTTCCTGTCCAGCCTGGTTCCTCGTTACCAGCGCGAGCGAGGGGACGCCGGACGCTTCCTGCGGCAGAAGTCACGCTCTTGCCACGACCTGGGGGCCCTGTGACGAGGAATAACATTGAAAACTTGCTCACTTGAAAACTAGGGTACCCTATTCACAGTGAAACCACATGCAGTGGATATAATAAGTCTACACACCCCTTTCCAAATGCCAGGTTTTGTGGTGTAAAAATGGAGACAAATCATTTCCAAACTTTTTTCACCATTAATGTGATGTGTACAACTTCACTGGAAAAACAAATTCTTTAAGGCAGAAGCTAAAATAAGCTAGTGAGGTAATATGGCTGCATAATTAATTTACCTAAAGTTTTAAAATGCCTTAAAATTGACACCTGAAGCGTAATGTTATATTTATCCACTCATATTTTGTACAAAACGGACAGACACAATACTTGTGTATAAATAAGCTGCTGTAGTGATACTTCAATGTGAATAAAAGGCTTTTTTATAGTCAAACAATAGTCTGCCTCGTTCATCTCAGTGACAACGAGGAGGAAGCAGCAGTGCTCCTGTTGACCGAATATTCCGAAATCATTAGCGAGGAGGGATACCACGCTGATGATTCATTTCGTCTCATTGTGGTCTCCATGGCAACGACGGTCAAGCAGGGGAATCCACTGATTAGTAAGGAAAGAGATAAAATGAGGATGGAGGAATATATACGCGGAAGCATTGTTGCCACGTTACGGTCGTCAAGGAGACGTGGGCCCCATCATAACGCAATGATGACGTCATGGCACGCTTACCTCCTCTGCTGCTGCGATGCTTTTGGAATTTCACCCAGCAGCTTCTTTCTCCTCCTCTTGATCTTGGCGCTCGCTCTCTCATCCGCTATCCTCCCACGTCTTCAGCCCACACGTGCACCGTTTTTTGGAACATCACAGGTCGTTTTACCCATTGTTTGTTGCCAACAAAGGATTGCGGAGCTGTGATATATTGGAATACTCAGAAATATTTATATTTAGTAAAAGTGGCAGGAGGTTCTGAGTCATTCCCTTGGCTGAAAACTGCTGGAAAGACAAAAGAATCAGATTCATTGTAGGTAAAGCGGACAACGAGCTCCGCCTTGTGGTTGAGGTAGTGTCCTGCAACTAGATGAGACGCATAATCATCCAAATATATAGAGAAAAGTAGAAATTAATTAAAAACTTGGAAGTATTTTTTTTTTTTTTTTTTAAAGGACGCAAATAATAAATATAGAAAAATAAATAAAATAGAAAAACACAAATTCATAAACTGAAATAAAAAATGAATTAAAAAAACATCACAGCTTATCTCTAAGTTTGGTTGTATAAGATCAGAGACATTGCGTTAGAAATTGTTTTTAATGGAACGAATGACGCACAAATTCATGTTAAAGATTTTCTTGCCAAGACGAGCTGAATCAGCCAACTAGAGGAGGAGGATGATTATGATGATGTCAACATCAATGGGACATTGGCTCAGAGGCTGCAGGCCTGGAGCTTCTTGTCGGCCACCTTGAGAGCCACCCAAGTGTTGAGCATGGAGGCCCTCAGCTTGCTCCACACCAGGTGATTGGTCAGACCAAAGATCTGAGCTGCAAATTGAGCAGCCGCATCAGGGGAGAGGATGGTGGAACAGCCCAGACCTGTAGCAAACGAGAGTAAGATGCTTTTCAATTAATGATCTCAATTGAAAAAGAAAAAAAAAAAAGCATCACTCACCGCTGGGCATTCGGAGGGAGGACCACACGTCCTGGGAGCCCCAGTCGGGCGTGATCGGTGGGCAGTTGATGACGGGATAAGCCGTGTTACCCGACATCACGGGGCCGAGCCCGTTGCTCCTGCCGGCCACCGCCACAAACACAGTGGGAACGCCGTCTCCTGGTAAACAACAAAAAAAAGAAATAATCTGCTTTCTTGTTTTATAATGATTAATTAGATTCATATCAAAAATAGATCTAAACTACTTGGTTACGTCCCACTGGTAGAAGGACAATACCAACCTTCGTATTCCGCTTTGATACGCAGAGTCTCGTCCGGGCCTTTGTGCGCAGAGGTGACGCGCAGCACGCAAGGAATTCCATAAGAGTCGCAGGCCTTCTTGATCTTCTCGCAGTGGGCCATGTCCGAAGTGGAGCCCATCAGGACCACCACCCTGCTGGTGGCTTGGGACTCCAGCAGAAGCTAGACAGGGGCAGCAAAAAGCACAGTTGGTCATCCAAAGCAATGGCACTCCCCCACCCACCAAAATTGATCAAAGATCAAATTCTTCTGATAAGCGAGGATAAAAAGGTTTTGTTGCACCTTGACCCTTTCGGAGACCCACTCAAAGTTTCTCTTCACCATTTGCATGGCCTCTGGGGTCACCTCTTTGAGGTCTCTGTAAACCTAGAGAGAGGAGCAAAGTCCTTGACTCGCTCAAGTCAATGAGTTCTTCAGTGAAGACGGGGGGGAAAAAAAAAAAAAAAAGACTAACCTGCTTATCTTTCTGCTGGCTTCTGTCTCCAGCGGGCCACAGCCTCCACGAGTCGTTGTCGATCACATCGGCCAGAACAATCTCCTGAGTCTTCACGTTCACGCCAAACTCGATCTGGGGGGGCAAAGAGCCTTTACAACTCTATACAGCCAGCAGGGGGCAGCAAATCAGTCAAAATCACTCACTCATCAGGATTATAATAGTTTGGGGTTTTTCATCACTTTTCTGTTCAGAATGCACGCACACACGCACCTTCATGTCCACCAGCGTGCAGTTCTGCGTGGCCCAGGCCTTCTCGAGGATCTCAAAGATGGCCACGGTGCTGCGGTTCATGATGTCCACCTCGCAGCGGCCGATGGCGAGCCCGGCCGGGCAGAACTTGGCCTCCAGCACCTGCTCCTCCGACCACTGTGGGTCGTTGTTGGCGTCGTCCTGGAGAAGCCACGTAACAGTTTAGGAACATCGCAAAGACTGTCCACATATCACAGCTGCATATTACGAAGCATGGACTGACTTTGAAGAACATCTCCATCTTCAGCGGGGAGAAGCGGTAACCCTCTTTCACACCCGGGTTCCTCTTCAGGAACGAACCGGTAGCCACCCTGCGACACACCCACTCGATGGGAATCATCTCGCAGTGGGCCGCCACGAAGGCCGTGTCCGAGTGCTTCCTCACAAAGGCCGTCTTGATGCCTGCAAGAATCGTACAAATTGGGGCGTGGATAAAAAAAACGAGTGTCAAGTAATGAAAATGACATTGTGTACGTTCTGCTTGATTATAAGTCACACGGTGCTCATGTGCAAAATTTGATGGTCTCGTGAGTGGCAAATGGGTTACAGTTAGACAATTAATTTAAGCAGAGGGCCGAGTCACGCAAGAGTCCGTAATGCCGCGGCACATGACAATGTTAAAGTGGGCTTTGAACACTGCAAAATGTTAATAGAGCTCATTATGGTCATTTACAATACAGCAGTTAGGTTGCCAGAAAAATTGTGATGAAGAAAAAAAAAAAGATTTTTAGAAATGTTATATGGGGGGAAAAAACATTTCAGGTTACCACTTGTATGGATTAAATGCTAAAAAAAATACAAATGAATTACAATTAAATGTTTCTTGTTTCCTCTATTACTGCATTGACGTTTCAGCACTGGCTGGTTAAGTAGTGTACAATGTTAAACTCATGTTGATGATAGATTACTAATTTAGCGTTTTTTTTCTGACTTAGTCATAGCAGTAAAGTGTTGCACGCATGAGGTTTCAGTGTCTTTTGTCACCGGCTTCCTGCAGCAGTTCAAACACGCAGCTTGTGGTTTTATTGGCGATGGCTGCTTTGCCCTCCATTTGGTCTTTCCTCACAGCATTCCCGGCGGTGATCTGGTCCTTGGACTGCACGAGAACTAGTCCAGGCTGATCCACGATCTCGAAGATCTGCTTGGTTTTGCCCTCGTTCAGTTTCTGGCCGATGCTCAGTTCTTAAAAAATGAGAAGCTATTTTAAAAGTGTGACGTTTTAAATGTTGCGTCATCGGAAATATTGTACCCTACCTTGTGCTGAGGTCATGTTTATCTTCAACGCGCCGTATAACTGCACGAAAAATGAAACAAACACCAAAAACTGTGAGCCACGCTAAAAGTTGTCAACTGAGGAGAGTCTGAAGCGTGCAGGCAGAAGACGGAAGACGGTTTCTTACGTGGTCTGAAAGCCAATCGCTGCTCTCCCTGAACTATTTGGACCAATCACAAGAGCGGATTGCCGTCACGTGAAAGGGGAGACGCCCCTGATTTAACATTGACACATTTAGTATTAGATGTTGGAACCTTCTTTTTACCGACTCAGTGAAAGAAAACGAACAAACAGCTCAACATAATCGATTCACTCGATCGAGGTGATTTGTTGTCAATTTTAACTCACAGCACGTCGACATGCTTGGTTACATTCCTCGGAGATTAATTAATGGCGCCCGAATTACAAAACTGCAATTTGTGTTTTTTTTTAAGACCATGCTTGATCCCGGCGATAAATTATCATGCTGAATTGATTTCGTACCTTTTTTTTTGTGGTTTTGATCGATCGTATGTTTTTCGTGTAGTTAACACGCTCCTGTTGTAGCACGTGTTCTGGAAACAAGAGCTTCTTTGTCTTGCGCATGCGCAGATCACCCTCAAGGCCACTTAGGACCACCAGCTGCAGCAACAACACCGGGCTAGCGAGCGATCAGGCAGCGGCCAGATGGAGTTCGAGGAGTCCGGTATCGGGGAGGAGTGCGGGGTATTCGGCTGTGTGGCTGCCGGTGAGTGGCCCACGCAACTGGAGGTGGCTCAGGTGCTCACCCTGGGACTTGTGGCGTTGCAACACAGGTAACCCGCTACACTTTCAAATTACTCGAGGCACATGTGTTTTTTATGCTTTGAAAATGATCCAAACGGTCCAAATGGAGACCTTTCGCTGTTATTTGTTCAACCGTTCCTACACGTGGGGTTTAATACTGACAACGAGTTCCGCTCGAGCGTGCAAGTGTGAAGTTTTTTTTTTCCCGAGATGCGTTCAAGACCTGCGCCAGTCGTCGTAAAACAGCGATGTCCAAACTGATTTGACATTATGACCATTAAAATCAGAAGCCCAAAAATGTGAGTGAGCGTACTGCTCAGACCTGTCAAGAATGTTCAGTACGTTCTTTACTCAAATAGTTGGCATTCAAGAAGAATTCTGTAGGAGTTTAAGTAAGTCAGTAATGTTTCCAGACTACAATCAAAGTAACGCAAGGGGGGGAAAATGAAGTTGGAGTTCCAAATTTGTCCTCACTTGTTCAACCTAACATCAAATTTTTATTAATTAAATATTCAGATTAATTCACCCCACCTCAATATACAAATGAACCCAATGAAATGTCACCTCACGTGGTTGTAATTTGCTTCAAACCGTATTTCCCCGAGCACTGGTCTGATGGGACCTCCCACAGATGATGTGAATGTGGAATTATTCTCATAATTACCTGCGCCTCTGGAGGTGCATCTTGATAGGCCATCGAGCAGACTGAAAGGACTTCAAATATCGGAACGCGAGTCTGCTCTTCTTTAATGTTCACACTGTCCTCGGTTTTTTTCACCGCTGTCAGGAGAGCATCTGTAGAGAGAGAATAATTTTTTTTTTTTAAGAATGCAAAAGATTTGTTTCTGTGGTTGCCTCATGAGCCTGGCCTTTTGTCCACGGTGACAAACGTACTACTATCCGTACTAATTTAATTAAAGAGGCCAGTCATGGGACTCGGTCGGGCTGCGCAAAGGCTTGTGGCTGTCATGTGAAGTCATGACGCAATCGGCGAACACTCTTCAAACCTTCATCGTCCGCCTTCCTCTTCCTCCCTCGGCCAGTCGACAAAGAGTCGGCGTGCGTCAGGCTGCTCTCACAACATCCTGCAAACGATACATAGTGTCTTTATTAGAGATGGGTTTTCTTTGAGAACGTTTCAAGGTTAAAGAAATAAAGGTGTACCTAATGAAATGCTCTGTGGGTGCCACTGGTCCAAGTGATGACTACTTCTCGTTCTCATCCCTTGTTCCTCCCGCGGCATCGGTGCGAGTCGCGTGGGCGAAACCGACTCTGAGCGACAGATTGGTTCCTCCGCCTCACTCGTTGTATGAGCGTCGTCCCGCGGCATCGCGGTTCGGCGGAAGTCCGCCTGCGAGCCCCTGGCCTTGCGGTTCATAATGGCGTCCACCTCGCCGTAATACCTCATGAGGCGTTTGGGGTCTGCGTCGTCCGTCTTGCCCTTTTGGAGCGAGCGGTACAGGTACTTGAGGTTCTTGTACTTGGTGTGGCATTGCTTCCAGTCGCGTTCGATGCCCTGCTGCATCAACCGGTTGGAGATCTGGGTGAAAACGTCCCGCTTCCTGGTGGAGCTCTCCAGCTGGCGCCGAACCCGCTCGTCGGACCACACTTGAATTAGCGCTCGCACCTCCTGCTCGCTCCAGTTTCGCCCCGTGTCCGACACGGTCACCACTTGGAGCTGGTCGGCGGTGGACGGATCCACGGCTGTCGAAATGAAACCGGGAGGGAGTCAACATCGGCGGCATCGTCGGCATGAAATATTTGAACTTTGACCTGTCGCTCTCCATTTGGAATCCATGTCGGCGTCCAGGTCGTAATGGTCGCTGTTGTCACCTGCCGGCGCAGAAAACAACATCTGGGTTTTCCCGGATTCCGAATCGAAAGAACACGGCGTACGTACCGTTGTCAATCTCGATGACGACTTCGCTTTCTCCAGCGGCCGTCGTGTTCTCCCCGTGACCCAACCTCCTCTGCATCCCCAGAGAGCCCTCCTCCAAGTCGTGGTCCAGCAGAATGGCCTCCACCTCGTGGAAGAACTTCATGTACTTCCCCGGGTTGCTGGTGGCGCCGCCGCGGGCCGCGTGCGTGCTCTTGGCCATCTTGTAGTCGTACTTGAGGTTCTTATATTTGGTGCGGCACTGTTTCCAGTTGCGCACCACGCCGAAAGTGCGCTTCATCTGGCTGGATATCTCCTGGAAGATGTACTTGTTGTGCAACGTGCTCTTGAGGCTCTCCCGGACGCGCCGGTCGGCCCAGACGCACAGCAGCGCTCGCACTTCCTCATCCGTCCAATGGCGGCCTTCATCTATCCCGACTGAGCCCTGGTGAACCTGGACCCCTGGTTTTCAAAAAATGTACAGATGTTGACAATATAGCTGGTACTTCAGCAATAGAAGTACCCACCAAAAATATATTTAAAAAAAATGCAGAATTAGCTCGCTGGCGGGTAGCGCCTCTTGTTGCGACACCACGACGACCCGGTGGAATGTATTTTGGAAACCTAAGGTTGTTCTGGGATAAGAAAGATGATGCAGACGTTGTGCTATTTGATTGACAGCTGAGTGGGGTGTGTGTTGTGCATGTTTTGGCAGACACGGCCACGATCTTTTGATTGATTTGAAGCCTCATTTCTATTTTCATCAAATTTACAAAAAAAAATCACTTAAAAATGTATTTACTGTCAATTTAATGACAAACTGAATGGTTTTTTTTTATCTCATATTTAAAACATTGATACAAGTAGCAGTAGTATTCAAATAATACAATATGATGCTTTGTAGAAGAAATACTTGAAATGGATTTGAAGCAGAATAATTGAGGTGGCTCCAGTTTGTCACGTGACCCCTTTTGGACATAATGAACCCCCACGTGCCTCCCAACTGCCCACAGTCCCCTCTAAATGTTTACCTTCAGGAGCTGAGGAGGGGTAGATGCCTCTCTGCTGTTCCCCCACTTCCTCCATTGTTGTGTCCGTCTGAGGCCTCTTGTTGCTTTCAAGGCCCAGGCCGTCCTCCCAGCCACGTTCGACGCTGAGCCTCCTCAGACGCTCCGCCACCAGCTCAAATGTGACTCTGCTCTGAGCCTGGTGCTGAGCCGCCGCCTCGTCCCTCCCCCACGCCAGAGCCAGTTCGCGCCCCCCCACCCCTCCCCCGCACTGTCTGCTCAGAGCTGACGTGGAAACGCTTTCCCCACCCCCCCTCGACCCATCTGGCTCTGCTGCTCAGTTCCCTAGGCAACCAGGCGGTTAAGCCTGAAAGCAACGCCCCCGCGCAGGAAAGCGGCCTCACCACTGGCTTAAGCTATGTGTCGAGGGGGAGGGCCCTGAGTGTAATCTGAGAAGCAGCTTGGTAAATAGACTGCAACTGCAGCGAGGCAACAAAATCCCTTGAAGATGTCACCGCCCCTGAAAAAAAACAAAAACCTTAAGATTTCCCTTGCCGCTCTGTGAAACCTGTCTGGTTTGCCTGCAGGCTTGACAGATCATCTGCCCTTGGATTGGCTGGTGCATGTTTAATCCTGCAAAAAATCAGGGGCATGATGACTGGAATACAGTCTTCACTACTGTTGTTTTTCCTCCATTGACCTTTGTGATTGTTCCTCCACAGAGGTCAGGAAAGCGCCGGGGTCGTCACAAGCGATGGCGCCAGTCCACCGACGTACACGACCCTGAAGGTGAACCCGGATCCCCTCACAAATGACATCTCCGCTTCTTGACCACATGCGATTTCTTTTTTTCATCAGGGCATGG
The DNA here is from genome assembly GCF_901709675.1 of Syngnathus acus. Lineage (NCBI taxonomy): Eukaryota > Metazoa > Chordata > Actinopteri > Syngnathiformes > Syngnathidae > Syngnathus > Syngnathus acus. The sequence continues at coordinate 3,357,522 of NC_051090.1, read as the reverse complement.
GCTTGGTGAGCACGGCTTTCCCCTCCGAGGCTCTCGTCAAGCTGCGTTACGGCAACCTGGGCATCTGTCACACGCGTTACTCCACCACCGGCATGTCGGAGCTGCAGAACTGCCAGCCCTTTGTGGTGGACACGCTGCACGGGCAGATAGCGGTGGCGCACAACGGAGAGCTGGTCAACGCGCTCGCCCTGCGTAAAAAGGTCAGCCGTCCGCCATTTCGATCGGTGCCTTCGTTTCAGCGTACTGAATCGATTGTGCTCGCGTGCAGGTGATGCGTCACGGCGTGGGTTTGTCCACCAGCTCGGACAGCGAGCTCATCACCCAGCTGCTGGCTTTAACTCCGCCTCAGGAGGAGGTGGACGCACCCGACTGGGTGGCCAGGTTTGTGTCCTTGTACGACCATTTTGCCGCTCATGCTGCCAGCCATCAAATTGTCTTCCGATGAGTTTCTAGGATTAAAAACCTCATGACGGCGACGCCCACGTCGTACTCGTTGTTGGTGATGTTCAAAGACGTCATTTACGCCGTGCGGGACCCCTATGGGAACCGACCCCTCTGCATCGGACGCGTGGTGCCCGTCTCCAAATTACACAACTCAGGTAGTCAAGCAGGAGGAGAAGGTGTTTTTTGTTTTTTTTTTAAAGCTTCCGATGATTATCTTCACGGGCCTGTTCAGGTGGCGGCGAGGCAGACACGGAGGGCTGGGTCGTGTCCTCGGAGTCCTGCAGCTTCCAGTCCATCGGCGCCAAGTAGGTCCATACCGACTTGAACTTGGCACGTATCCCATCTTCTGACCGCTCTCTCTCTTGCCACTCAGGTACTACAAAGAGGTTCTCCCGGGAGAGATAGTCCAGATATCCCGACACGGAGTCAAGACTTTGAGCGTGGTGCCTCGTCGCGAGGGGGACCTGCCGGCTTTCTGCATATTCGAATATGTTTACTTTGCCAGACCTGACTCCATTTTTGAAGGTTAGTGTGTACACTGCGCTTGCCTTTTGTACCTTTTTTGCTTTACTGTGGAGTCTCCAATTATCATTCCACATCCTCCAAAATGTATGTCAACCGTTTGTGCAACAGGACAGATGGTGTATACTGTAAGACAGCGCTGCGGCAGACAGCTGGCCATTGAGGCCCCGACGGACGCGGACGTGGTCAGCACCGTACCAGAGTCTGCGACCCCCGCCGCACTGGGTTACGCCCAGCAGGTCCGCCAGAATCCAAACATGCGGAACATGTCCCCCTCGGTTCTCAACTAGAATGTTCCCACAGTCCGGCCTGCCCTACATCGAAGTTCTGTGCAAGAACCGCTACGTCGGGAGAACCTTCATCCAGCCCAACACCCGCCTGAGGCAGTTGGGCGTGGCCAAGAAATTTGGCGCCCTGACGGACAACTTTGCGGGCAAGCGGGTTGTGCTGGTCGACGACTCCATCGTCAGGGGCAACACCATCTCGCCCATCATTAAACTACTGAAGGAGGCGGGCGCCACACAGGTTTGACACAATCCAACCTGCCATTTATTCCATTAAATCAAGGTTCCACTGTATATATTATTACTAACAAGTTAGTTGTGAAACTGTATTATACTGCCCCCTGATGGCCAAAGCACACACTACTCTAACTTCTATTTTCCTTCGGTTTGCCTCGTGATCTCTCACAAGTCACTAATTTGCCTCTGCACAGTGGTTAGGAATCATTAATCCAAAGCACATTTTATTCCTGGAAATTTTAGCTGGAATTACCAATTTGACCATGTGGATTGAGCCGCACCTTTCTGACAGGTCCACATCAGAGTGGCTTCGCCTCCTATCAAGTTCCCCTGTTACATGGGAATCAACATTCCCACAAAAGAGGAACTTATCGCCAACAGGCCAGAGTTCCAGGACATCGCCGGATACATCGGTAAGCGGACGTGCCGAGTCAGCGTTTGACTTACGTTAACTTTTGCCGTGTTGCATTCAGGCGCCGACAGCGTGCAGTACTTGACCGTAGAAGGGCTCGTGACGGCCGTCCAGAAGGGAATCACCTCCCTGCAAGGGGACAAAATGATCGACTCAACATACAAGTCCGGCAGCAGAGTGGGGCACTGCACCGCATGTCTGACTGGAAAGTACCCAGTCGAGCTGGAATGGTAGACTGCCAAGTCAGTTTAAATGTTACACTCAATCTTGAGATGAAAACTTTGTCCTTCTTACTACACTCGAGTGCCTCTACTGCTTCTGTTCTGGTTGTTGTTTATCTGAGTTATGTAAATATACCATTAGAATGTGCCCAATTTTATTCAACCATATTTGTTAGGTCATAAAAAAAAAAAAGCAGAAACAAGCAACCAAAGATTTTCCTTTAAGGTCATTTGAGTTTTGTACTAAAATGAGGCAATGTGTAAAATGTCCCTGTGGTCCTGATTACAATGCGTTAATATTCTGTTTTCCCACACATCAAATAAACTGACCGAATTCACCCATTTGTTTTAGTCCTGTTTTTTTTAAACTAACTTTAACAGTAGCAGAATTCTGACTTTAAAATGGGAATTCTCACTTTAAAGTCAGAATTCTGAGAGAAAAAAGTCAGAATACTGTCACGTTTTTTTTCTTCACTGGCCCTAATCCTCTTCGGTAATTCACAAATGATAAAACATATTTTTCACGTAAAGTGCAAATTGAAGCTACGCTAACTGAACACCTTTACAACGGCAACATTTTAGACGGCAACGTCTTCTGTTTTATAATAATATATATAATATAGTAAGTCAGCATTTAAACATTTAAAGCAATTCTCGGTAGTCTGAATGTTCTAGAAAGAATGCTTACCAAGTAAAGGATTCCTCCGGCAAGCCGTGCACCTGACTGGAATCCTCGAAACTTCAAAACATGCTGTACTTGACAACACACTTCGGAGACAAACAGAGAGGCGTGTCAGACGCTAATAAAAGTTGATATTTTATGTGTGTAATTATTTCAAAATTTGTCATGTCATAGCATAAACTATCGCATTATAGGACTTGAACGCATGTTTGTTTTTTTCAGCTGCGTTGGTACGTCATCAAAAAGCGACAACGTTATCGCGCCGGTCGTGCTACGTCATCAAAAAGCGACAATGTTATCACGCCGGTGGATCCAAACAATCTTCAGTCCTGAATCATGTCCGATATTAAATAAACACGAAAATTGAATATTTTGTTGTGGGGAGCGGTAACATGGAGACTTGCGTAACTCTGCAGGGGCTCGTAGCCACCGCCGCTTCGGATCATTCCGAGCGGGTAGCGGTGACTTTTGACGGCGGGTCCTCGTCGGACGGTCCGGTGTCATTGCTCTACAAGGACCTAGCGGAGCTTTCCAGCGAACTCTGCCGCCTTCTGCAACAACACTGTGGGCATAACAACGGCGTAATTGGACTCTACTGTAGCGATGATCTCTTTATACCGGTGTGGATCATTGGGTGAGCTCATTAAACATGTTTTAACATAACCAAAGAATGCAATGTTTATGTCCTACATTTTGGGGGTGCAGGATCCTGCAGACACCCGCTGCCTATGTGCCGCTTGATCCAGGAGCTCCAGGACTTGTCTCCTCTCGGGTCATGAGCAAGTGTCACCTCAGATTCTGTGCTGTGAAGAGCGACCTCCTGAAGAGATTCCAGGCAGCCTTCACCCAGCACATGAGCGTAGAAATACACGCGGTGTGGCCGAAGTTCAAACTCACTGTGGTTCGGGTGCAGCCACCAATGGACGCCGTGCAAGAAACAACTGAACCGCCGTCATCCCTCCCCGAAGCAGTTGGAGGTGGTTTGGCGTACGTGTTGCACACATCTGGAACGACGGGCTTGCCCAAGATTGTGCGGGTGCCACACAACTGCATAATTCCCAACATTTTACACCTGAGGTCAGGAACAAGATGTTATATTTCTTCCAACTTTGGTCCACAGTTGATCTCAGTCAACCTTTTCCTTTGTCAGACGTTTGTTTTCGGTGAGCTGTGTCGACGTGGTCTTCCTGGCGTCGCCGCTGACCTTTGACCCGTCAGTGGTCGACATTTTCCTGGCCTTGTCATCCGGGGCTCGGCTCCTCGTCGTTCCGGCCGTGCTCAAGAAAATTCCCAAGCGGCTTTGCCGGCTTCTCTTCCGCCGTCACGAGACGACGCTCATGCAGGTCATTGGCATTTTGACATTTTCTTTTTGCCTTCCATCTTTTATTCCATAATGAACTAGAAAATAAGAAACGGACTATCATACCACTCATGTTTCTTTTCCACAGGTCACACCCACCCTGCTGTGTCGTTTCGGTCCGCGACTCCTCCGACAGGAGGCGCTGTCTCGCGGCTCGCCGCTGCGCGTGCTGGCCCTGGGCGGCGAGGCATGCCCGTCGATATCGGCGCTGAACTCCTGGCGTCACAAAGACAATACCACGGCAGTGTTCAATGTGTACGGCATCACCGAGGTGTCTTGCTGGGCCACCTGCTACGAAATCCCGCTGCTCCGGCGGCCCGAGGACTCGGCTTCCTCCGCCGTGCCTCTTGGGAGCCCTTTGATGGGCACCAGGGTGGAGGTGAGGGGCCAAGATGGCGGCGTGGTGACAGAAGGCGAAGGAGAGGTCTTCATAGGTGAGTGCCATCCGTCAAAGCTTGATAAAACTAGCCAAGGGGTCTCAGAACTTAAGTTATTAATGCTCGGTGGAGGCAGGCGGTGACCAGCGGGTCTGCCTCCTGGACCACGAGGACTCGGCAGTGCCCGGGACGATGAGGGCCACGGGAGACTGGGTGGATGTGAGAGGGGGACACATGTACTACCGCGGACGAAAGGACAGAAGCATCAAGCGCCACGGCAAACGCGTCAACCTGGACCACCTGCAACAAGTAAGCTTTTTTTCTTTTTTTTAATAAGATAATTTAATTTATAATGCTCACAATAATAGAATCAAATTATTGTAAATAATTACAATTTCACAGTATAATATACATTATTTTGTCATTTGGATTGAATTAAGATTGATGTTTTTGTTAATTGTCAAGTGTTTTGATTGATTGATGAGTAATATTAAATATTAATCATGAATTGTTGATAGATTCAATTACTTTCATTTCAGCTGCTGTCGAGTCTACCTGAGGTGGAGTCCTGCGCCGCGTGTCTGCACGAAAGCGGCCGACTGCTCGCCTTCGTCGTCAGCACCGCCCTCGAGGGTTCCCAGGAAGACGGGTCCCCGTCCTCCGAGGACCTGAGCAGGGACCTCCTCAATCAGCTGACCCCGTTGCTCCCCTCCTATGCTATTCCTGACACGCTGGTGTGCGTCCAGGCCTTACCTCTGACCCCTCACGGTGAGTATCGACCAAAAATTGATTTATTAAGCTTGGCTGGAATGTTCCATAGCCTCTTGTGTGCAGGAAAAACAGATATGCGAGCATTGGTGAAAATATACGAGAGGCAACGCTTGGATGTCAGTCAGTCCCATAAAGATGTCGCCGAACTCAAGAAAACTCTGCAAACCTTATGGCAGGTATGAAAAATGTTTCCACCAACAGAATTTATAGTTGAGTGGACATTTGAGTATAAAACTTATATACAACAATTTAGTAATAATTACTTAGAAGTAAAAGTTTGAGTTTACAAATGAACAAAATAGGCAGTGATTCATATATTACATCATGTTCCAATTAATTTGATCTTAATTAGAAAAATACGATCACCAATAGTCAACATGGACTGCTACTGCCATCTAGTGGCGGACAAATGAACTCAACACAAATCTGACTGGCTCCTTTTAACTATTAATGAACTAAAGATAAAAAGCATAGTATTCCTTCAACATATTGATGATGCCTTCAATGCCACTTTGGACTCAGTTTCATGCCAAACATAACATTTGAAATATTAAAATTCAAATTCCTTCTGACCTGTCAACAGACCGCCCTCGGTCTCGACGGGAACGCCGCTTTGGACGAGGGCTCCCGTTTCCTATTTGGCGGCGGAGACTCCCTAAAGGCGCTTCGACTCTGCGAGGACGTTCTGGCTTCCACCGGAGTGAGCTCGCCTCAGCTTTTGGAGGCGATCCTCGACGGGACCTTTGCTGACGTCCTGCGTCTCCTCCTTGCTCCGGGGAAAAGAGAGCGTGTCGAGGCGGAAGCACCTTCTGGGGATGGTGAAGCGAGGCGGCCTGTAAAGGTCTTGAAACGAGAGGGTGAGGTGACAGAGAGGGAAGACCTCAGCGAGCACTGGTCTTCGGACACGGGAAGATGCGTGGACGCCTCCCCGGTGCTTCTGGTCCGGGAAGACGGCAACGGAACCAGCGTGTTCATCGGCTCGCACTCGCACAGGCTGCAGGCTCTGGACCTGGACAGCGGACGCCTGCTGTGGGAGCGAGTCCTCGGGGGACGAATCGAGGCGTCGGCCGCCGTGTCCCCGTGTGGACGCTACGTGGTCGTAGGTCGGTTTTCATCCTTTTCACCGCCGCTCCTGGACAAATGCCGTCATGACGTGTTGGCGTGCTTCAGGTTGCTACGACGCCGGCGTGTACGTGCTGAGCACCGACTCCGGGGAGACGTGTTGGGTCTTTGAGACGGGCGACGCCGTGAAGAGCCGACCTGCCGTGGACACCGTCTCGGGCCGGATGATGGTGGGCTCGCACGATGGCTTTGTGTACGCCTTAGACCTCCAGGTGTGTTGGACTCTAGTCACCAAAGGATGGGTAACAAGTTAAATGTAAGCAATGGGTCGGAACAGCAAGACCTCAAGGTGCCAGTGTATCCATTTTTGTTTCAGGCTCAGCGTTGCATTTGGAGGCATCACTGCGAGGGCGGGGCCGTCTTCTCCTCGCCGTATCTGGACGTCACCCGCCGCCAACTGTACGTGGCCACGCTAGGTGGCAAGCTGCTGTGTTTACACCCAGTAAGTTTTTTTTTTTTTTAAACGGCCCCATCTGGGCATGGCATAGTCAACAAAATATGACACTTTTTTGTGGTGTCAGGACAACGGCGACGTCCTGTGGTCGCACAACAGGAAGGTCCCCTTCTTCTCGTCGCCAAAGTGTGGCGGCGCCGGCGGCCGTGTGGCGATCGGCTCAGTGGACGGAAACATCCTCTGCTTCAGCTACAATGGCACATTGGTGAGAAAACTTGCAATTGACATTTAATTGAAATTTGTGTGGCAGTAAATTGGAGCTTTGCCGTTGTCCCATCAGATTTGGCAGTTCCGGACAGACGCCGCCGTCTTCTCGTCACCGTGCGTCACCTCCGACCTCAAGAGGCTCCTTTGCGGCTCACACGACAGCTGCCTCTACTGCTTGAACACCGCCGACGGCTCCTTGCTTTGGACTTTCCGGACGGAGAGTAAAGTTTTCGCCAGCCCCTGCGTCTTTGACGGTGGGAAGCGAGGGGAGCTGGTGGGCGTGGCCTCCACCGACGGTACCGTCTACATCCTGGACGCTCGGGACGGACGCGCGCTGTGCTCGCGGACGCTTCCCGGGGAACTTTTCTCCTCCCCGGTGGTGCGCGGACGTTCCCTGGTGGTCGGGTGTCGAAATGATTACGTGTATTGTTTACAAATAAACATTTAGCCACAACTCATGTGCTATGTTTTGAAATAAATGGGGGATTGTCTGTTAATATATAAATATATAAAAATGATGAAAAGTTTATTTTTTTAATCGCTTGTCCATAAAAAGGTCTTCCGATTAGCAACATTGTCAAAGTAGCATCAACAAGCAGCCAATCAGTTCAGACCTCTTTATTTAAATTCTTCATAACATTTTTTTTTTTTCATTGAACAATTCCCTTCATGTTTTTTTTTTGGGGGAGACCCCACCCCTGCCAAAAGTGCAAATAATACCAAACTTTTTTTTTTTTTTTTGTTACACATAACATTGCGTACACCAGCAAGGTTAGAAACAGAAGGCTCTGTCTTACATACAGTACATATGTTGCACATGGTTACGGCAGGAAGAACATTGACCGAGGAAGTGATGAAGATGATGATGGCCAACAAACAGGATCTACATCAGAAGTAGGCAAACCTTTGTACTCAAGGGCCACGTTTCATTTTTAAAATGGACAGCTACATTTTGTAACCAGCCCATTTGTAAATGAATTTAAAAAAAAATGTACACCGTCCTTTGCCTACCCCCGATCTACATTGTACAGCAAGCAGGAAGTGACCGGAAGCCGAGCGTGGGCGGGTGAACCCCCCACGACCCCCCACCCCCCCTTCCGTTCCGTCACAAACACAGTGGAAATAGCCCTGCTAGCCCTTTGCGAGACCCTTCGTGACTTTTTCCCATCTTGACGAGCTTCACCGGAGGCTGCTGAGTATTTACAATCCCGGTGATTGGCCACAAAAGCGATCGAAATGTGTTATCTGTGTATGAGCTGCATGCTTGCAACCTTTTCATATCATATTTGAATGCAGCCAAGTGTCATGGGAGTCATTGTGCAGTCGTGTGGTCTCTCCATGCAGAGCTGGTGTGTGTGTGTTGCAGAGTGAGTGCAGCGGCCCCCAACTTTTTTTTTTTTTTTTTTTTAGTGCCGTGGACCAGAAGCAATGTTTTAGTCATTATAATTGTTTTATTTTAGTAGCTTTTTTATGACTGTGTCAGGAAGATGCAAAGCTGTTTTAATTTAAAAAAAAAAAGTATTTTCTAATTTTGAGGATGAATCCATTTTTTTTTTTTTAAAAATACGCCACGGTGCGGTATCGGTCCACAGCTTGGTTGTTTGGGGACCGCTGATACAGTGAGTTAGAGGGTGTATGGGGTGATTGATGGCGGGGTTTGTTACTTGATGATCTGAGGACAGTCACTCCAGGCTTTGGCCTTTCGCTTGGCCAGCGCCAGCCAGGCGGGCTCAGTTGACACCTGCGGCGAGTCCACGGCCGGGAAGCGTTTGGACACCTCCTTGACAGCAGGGGGCGACGGCGTGGAGTCGGCTATTTCCACTGCCAAAAATAAAGACAAACTTGTCATCCAAGACTAAAAATACTTTTGTTGTCTTTCTTATTCCACGCAAGAATCGGTACTTCTTGTCAAGAACAGTGCAGAGTGCGAGAACCTACCGGTGACAGAGCTGGGCAGCGTGTTGGCTTTCTTCAGTTGCTCTCGCTTTTCGAAGCGACCCAGCAGGCTGTCTGGTCTCTTGGGTTCTTCGGGCGTCTGAGCTTTAGAGCTCATACTGACGCTGGCGCTTCCACCTCGGCTCTCCGTGGGGCTAACTGTCATCGCTAAGCCTAGCTGAAGACCGGCGTGTGGAAAGATGACCATTCAGTACAAAACAGGAACTATCTGGAAGTTTGTTGTTTTTCTGCTCTCTGACTCCTGGTTGCGGTCGCAAACGACACTCGGACTCAACTCACACTGTCTCGTTCCCGGGCTTGCTTCTCGGCCAGCTTGGCTTCCCGTTGGCTGCGCCGGTCCTCGCGGTTCTGCTGCTGTTCCCGGAATCCTTTCTGCTTCTGCAACGCCAGCGTGATCCACAGAGGGCCCGTCTCCTTCTCCTGGACTCTGGCGCTGTCCAGGGAGTGCCTGCTCTGAAGCGACGGTTTCTCTGTAGGGGAAGGGAAACAGACAATTTGGATCTGGGACAGACAAGTCCAGGACCTTAGTGGATTAGGTGACTGACCTTTTTTGATGAGCTCGGTCTTCCTGTCCACTTTGTCCCTCCAGGGAATGTTGATGGACTGGAAGAAAGACCTCTTCTCCTTGGGTTCTTCGTCCCCATGGCCTTGGTTGCCCCGCTGCAGCTGACTGACCGCCGTGGGAGGACTCCGGCCGGCCGAATCCTCCATCTCACCGTGGCTCACTTTAAGCAGCGGCGACGCAGGAGGGGTTAGAACTCCTTCGGCAGGTTTGGGCGAGGTGTGGGTTCTGCGATAGAGCAACGACTTGGAGGGCACGTGGTCCTCTTCGTATCGCGGCGTGGGGCTGGGGGATTTGCCCGAGTCTGCCCTCGGGATCACAGGGGAGGCTGAGGCGAGGGAGTACTTGGCTTCTCTCGGAGGCGACTCCGGACTGGATTGGTCGGAGAAGACCTGGGATGCGTCGGAGTCCAGATCGATGGGGGTCAAGGGTGACGGGACGCCGTCAAAGCTGTCTCCGGCGCTGTAGCGCTTCTTCCGTTTCTCCATGGACTGCTCGCTGTGGAACCGGAGTGAGTAGTTGGTCCTCCTCAGCTTGATGCCAAACGGCGACGACGTGTCCCCGCCGTCCCGACTCGGTTCCTCGGCCTTCACCCTGCTTTCGGGCTCCGCCGAGGCACTACGATCACGAGCCTTGACTCCGGAGCTGGGAACGAGGAACGACGGGAGGTCTTTGGCAAACACGCACTCGTCCGCTGCTCTTTCTGCAATGCGGACAGTCTTACTCGTCCTGTTCTGAGTTTTCCGGCTTGCGGCCGGCGAGGCGGAAGCAGACGCGTCGGACGACGCGGCATCCTCTCCCGCTTTATCATCTGACGTGCTGTAAGTGGAACATTCCGAATCCCTTTTTGAATCTCCAAATTTGTTCTTGGCGGGCGTGATGGAGAACTTTGCGCTGGCGGACGTGGCCTTCCTCAGGTGCGTGTGGGCAAACTCGTGCTGGTCTTCGACTTGGGGCTGGCTCCTGCTCGGGTCTGGGTACTCGCTGCCCTCGTCCACACCTTTGAATATCTTGGACCTGATGGTGGCCCACTCAGCCAGCACGGCTGCGCCGGCAGGGTCCGTCTCAACGGACTCGGTGAGGGATTTCGTCTTGGTCTTGGCGGGTGGCGTTCCCTGGGACTTCCGGTCCTCGCCGAGACCTAGGAGGGACTTGCAGGCAGGGTCCCTGATCTGGTCCAGATTGACTGCTGTGGCACACAGCTGCGTGCCAGTCACCAAGATGGCGGTGTGAGGGACATAAGGAGAAGTCTGCCGGTTGGGGGAGTCCGGTACTTCAGAGGAGGACTTGGTCCGCTCTCTTTGATGGACAGTGGTTCCATGGATGGCGGAGGTTGCCGTAACGGGCGTCAGGTTAACCTTCGGGAAGAGGATTTCTTTTTCTCCAGAGGAAACTTGGAAGGAGAAAGGCCGCTGGCGCTCCTCCATCTCCTTCCAGCGAAGCTCCTCGGCTCGTCTCTTCCTCTCCTGAGGATCCGAGCCACCGTCCGCCTTTTCTTCTGCCGACAGTTTGCGCTTCTCTTGGATCTGCCGTAGCTTCTCCTTCTCGGCTTCCTTCTTCCTCTTCTTGCTCTCCTCTTCCTCCAAACGTAGTCGCTGAGCCTCCAGCTCCGACTGCCTCCTCGCCTCCTCTTCCTCCTTCCTTCTTTGCTCCGCCCTTATTCTCTTCGCCTCCTCCTCTTTGCGTTCTTTCTCCTCTCGTTGCTTCTTCTCTTCGTTCCTCCTCCTTCTCTCCTCTTCCTCGCGGAGCCTCCTCTCTACTTCTTCCTTCTCCTCCCGCTGCTTACGCTCTTCTTCGATCCTCAGTTGCTCTGCTCGCTCCCGTCTCTCCTCTTCCTCCAGCTCCCTCTTCCACTTTGCTTCTAGTGCGTCCTCTTCTGCTCTGTGCTTCTTGAGGGCTTCCAGGGACTCTTCCGTGGATGATTTGCGTCGGCGCTCTGTGGAGACGCCTGCCACTTCCGCGTCTTCCTCCACCACGCCAGGGATGGAAACTTCCTGGAGGTCCTAGAGTAAGTCGGGTAGATTTCCAAAAGTATTTATAGGTTGTGAGGATTACGAGATGGGCCTTGGAATTTCGGATTCCTTACCTGCGTGAACCGCCGATGCCTGCGTGAAATCCTCTGATTCTTGGGTTTGATGGACAGTTTATGCTTGGCGGCCGTGTTGTCCAGGAAGGACGCTGACTGCGGAACGGCATCCAGGTTGACTGACTCGATGGTACCGCCGGGCGGGAGAACTCTTTTGGACCTGGGGGACTTCACAGGGGTGCCGTGTGATTTTGCTTGAGGGACCGCTTGGACCTAGAAGGTAAATACATTTATTAAGAACTTCATCACCCAGGTGAGAATGAAGCTGGAGTGTTTTCAGGATTACCGTTGGCTCCGCTTTTGCAGGCTCTGATATTTCAACCTGGGCCGTCACCCTCAGAGGACTCTGGGGAGCTTCCTCCTCATCGGAGCTTCCCTCATCTCCTTCGCTTCTCCTCAGAGAAGGAGGCCTCTGGCCGAACTTGATAGTCTGCGCGATCTGCTTCTGAGTATGAAGAGAAATGGAATAGCGTGGTTTTTTTGTGTGCTCTTGTCATCTTTTTGCTATTTGTCACCTCACCTGCAGATTCTTCACTTTGTCCGAGACGTTTTCCTGGGACATGGCGTGATCCAGGCCGGCCTGCTTGGCCGACTCCTCCGGGATGAAGATGCTATCGTGCGAGAGGGCTCGAGATCCGACGGGTTGCAGCTCCCTACGGACAGCTTGTTAATGCTCCATCAACACTTTCGATTTTCAGGAACAGACGGACCTTAGACTTTGACTGGCATTCTCGTCGTCGGACACAACGCCATTGCACACCTGCGCCCCATCAAAGCCCCCCTGGGCCTCCCTCTTCTGCTTCTTCTTCCCAAAGAGGCGCTTGAAAGGTTGGAACTTCCCCTGCCGCCTTCGCTTCTCTGCCGACGGAAACGCGTGAGAGAAAAAGTCACGAGATAAGCGTATGATATCTTTTTTTTTATATTAGATATATCTTCTGTTAGATAATGAGCAAGGGAGGCGGGGTTGTGGTGAACGTGTGGCTTTGAATGATTGACAGACGGATGACGTGACAAGAAAGCAGATAGACAGCGAGTTGGCTCGTAGTGGGGAAAAGAAAAACCCATACAGAGAAAAAGTAGGCCGGGCAAAGCAGTGAATCTCTTATCAAATGCTAAATCAGCATCATATTACCGTCGATTGAGGGTAAAGCTCCAGCCGGAACCATAAAATGTGTTAATAAGTCATGAAATCCTTATTTTATGGATGCTTTGATAGTGTACAGTGTTTCCTTCTTTCGTTTAGAAAGTCAGCAATGAATACAGCCTAAATTTTGTATAAATTCATCATAAACTAATGTTATTGCTATTTTAGGGACTAATTGTAAATATTGGGTCACACAATTTAATAATACGGCTTCGTACTTCTGCCTCTTTCTTTCTCTCTGGCCCAGGAAACAAAGACCTTAATGCACCGCCATGGGCGCGCTCACACACTCATGCGTGAAACGAGAAAGGACCAGCTACTCTGCTCGCTCATGTTCAAGTCCCTCCCCCCCCCCCCCCACCCCCACCGGAGCCTCCTGCTGGTTCCTCACGCCAGATGGACATCCGACGCAGCCGATCAGGTGGAGGCTAAGCTAGCCCGAGGGAGGACGGCGGGAAAACAGCAGGAGGCTTTTTCTTTTCTCTCTCCAAGATTCAAAACCAGCACAAGCAGCTCAAGTCCAGCTTCAACGCACACCATGCAGCTCTTAAAGAGACAGAGAAGCAAGAAAAAACACCACACTGTCTCTTTAAGGTTTTGGTTCCTTTTTTTACCTGTGCCTTTGGATTGCTCTATAAGCATGCCGGGCTCGGTTTCCGTGGCGCCCGTCGCCATGGTTGCACCGCGGCACCTTGGCTACTATGGGATGAAGGAAGCGTGGGAATTTATTTAACTGCAGATGGGTGAGGTACATCCAACTGGACCAATGGTACACATGTGCTTTTTATACAGTCTCGCAGATAGTCACCTCAGTCTGGAATGTATCCCTCGTAATAACTTGGGTTCACTGCACTATAAAATATATTAAAAAAAAAAAATAGTAATATAGTGGGGCAAAACCGCCATATTCCAAAACAAAACAAAAATGGAAAAACGTGAAGCAGAAGCACTTTTCAGATGCATGGGAAGTGACAATTGGTCTTCCATCCCAGCAGCAAAACAAAAACGATGGAGGTAGATTGGGGTCAAAGGTTTTGTTTTTTCAAGTACAAACCTTTTGACCCCAATCTACCTTCATAAAAAACACGCCCCTAGTGGCGATGAGATGGAAGAAAGCGCGGCCATGAATGCCGGACGCAAAAGCATCGCAAAGCTTTTCACCGGCGACCGGTGACCACAGCCAGCAGCAAAAAGCAGTGTTGCGTTTTTTTTTTTTCTTGCCAGACGGATGTCACAGTTTTACCTAGTTGAGCCGCGCAGTTCGACAGCGCCGCGCACCACTGCAGTAAAACCTTAGGGAACATGGACGGGCTCGTTTTGCAAACTTTGAGGCGGACGCGACGGAGGCCTCTGCGGCGGCTTAGTTGGAAGGAGGAAACGGTCACAAGAAACACAAAAAAAACTGCTTTAAGTTAGTATCACGGCTTACATGGAATATGATGGTGGCGTGGAGGGGGCGGGGCATGGAGGGGGCGGGGCCAAGCGACAAATAAAAATAATCATAACGAGGGATACATTCCAGAACCACCCGCAACAAGTGAAAGTCTATTATTAAAAAAATATAGTTTTTGCCTTTCCACACACTTTAAACTCCTTTCAAATACAATTAAAACTGGTTTTCAATCATAAGAAGAAGCACTTGTCATCCAATAATTGCAAATTCCTACGTCATTATGTATCGAGTAGGAATAATATTGTAAATTTTGGGGGGCAGCGCGTCGCCGTGTATCGCATGACATGAGATTTTCCACTCGGCGATTAAGCGAAGCGCCGGAGCGTGCACGGAACACTGCAAAACACATTATGGAAGCAAAAATAAACAAACGCAGACAAAAGATACAAAGAGCTCGTAAGGGGTCTTGATACGTTTTGTTTTTGTCAATTTTTTTTTTTTAACGGCAGTCTTACCGTGCAGCTCTGTGTGCAAGGCTATCTCGGGTCTGTTCCACCTGCCTGCTGTCACTGCGCAACTGGGGCATCACCTGGAGTCAGGTGTCGCGTGCACTGACGTTTGCTTGGGTGTCTGTCTGTCGGTCCGTCTGTTTGTGTTTTTCATTAGTTAGTTTCAATTTGTTTTTGTTTTTTTAGTGCAAGTTTGTAATGGTTTGTTTTGCTTTAGTGCATTTTTTCTTCTTAAAAAGTCCGGAGTACTTTTTGAGCACTTTCATTTAAATTCTTTTTTTTTTTTAACAAAAACATTTTTCATTTCTCAACTTTATAATAACTTTGGAGTGCGCGGCGGGGTCAGTGCACATTGCTTACGACTTCATAACGCAGCTGGTCAGCTGATATACGTCTTTGTGTGTGTGTTCCGATAGCGATGCTGCAAGGAGGAGGCACAAAGTGACACTTTGTCCGGCAGCTGGAAAGGCACAGTGTGAACAGAAGGCCATTCATCCTTGGCATAGACCCACGCGCACAAAGCCGTCGGTTGTGTGAACAGGAGGGGGAGCTATTTGATGATGTGGCTCACCGCAGTTAAGTCATTTACACATCTGGAAGCGCAACCTTGCTTAGTTTCCTCACATTGTAGCTTTGGGGTTGCCATGAGATAATTGGCAATTAAGAAGTGACAATACACGGCAACTACTTGAGTGACAAAGCGATTTTACTTTTTCACACAACTGGACCTGTGCTGCCTGCATGTTGACCAAATCCTTGAACCTGATGTTATTTCCCACCACATCATGGAATGTCAACATTTAACAACTATTTCAAAGCAAGTCCGAGTGCCCGTTCATCTACTTGCCGCTACATTTGTTTTTATAATTACACAACAGCCTGACGAAATGCTCCCACTCGCCCCGTATGGTCCTCCCTCCCCACCCCCGCCTTGTGCTCAGGCATCTGTACCTGCAGGACTCCGACAACCTGCAACGTGCAGACGGCTGTGCACTACTGCAACACAAGCACACGCACAAACATTTGCTCTTGGGCGTCATAGCACAACAATCCGTGCTGGGTTTAACATAACTCAATGATAACTGTGGAAGATGGAGCTATGTTTGTCTATGAGAGCTCTATAAATTCAAATGGGAGCTTGTCATAATGTCATCCTGACACCACATGACAGTAATGAAGCCTCGGTTATTAATAACACACAATAAAAAAACAAATGCGTGATTGCGTTTTCAGCAGGGGTGGGTGGGTGTGGGAGTGTGTGTGTGTGTGTGGGGGGTGCAAGCATCGGCCTTCCGAACCTCCATATCTCCAAAATGATGCATTGTCTTTTGGACAAACAGACGTCTTTAATTAAAAAAAAAAAAAAAAGGCGTGGATCCACCGGGGAAGATTTGAAATGGCAGATTGGTGGCGACGGGTCACGCGTGGATTCCACATCAGCACAATTGTGGGTTGGGTTGGTTGTATTTCAATACCCGTCTGTCTGGATGTTTGTCAAAACAAGCGTTCATTCGCGCACACAAAGCCGTTCGGCAATTAGGCCCGCGAACAAGGGCGTTCACGCGTCCGAATTCCACGTTTTGACGCACGTTGCGCGTGCCCGCGTCAGAAGGGAGGATGAATGGAGGGGTGGAAGGATGGATGGAGGTGTGGGGATGCGGTGACAAGGTCATCGCACGACGGTTAGAAAGCGAGAAGACTCACGGCGATCGCTCGGTGCTTTCTTCCCGTTGTGTCTTCGACGCTTTTGTTGCCGCTGAGGATGAGGAGGATGCGCGTACCAGACAGCGAGAAGCATGCACACGCACCGCTGCACGCGCCTGAAGGAGGAGGAGGGTGTGGTGAGGCACACTAGGGAGGCAGAAAAAGGAAAGGAGGAAGTCACTATGAAAACATAAAGCATGCACTTATTTGTTAAAACAGTAGTACACGATAGAGACGGTCAATAAAGAAATATTTTTTTAAAAATCCCAATCGCCCTATTTTATGCTCCCACAGGGGCGGTCCTATTATAATGGCTAGGGGTGGCCATGATTGCCACTGGTCAGATATTAACTGCATATTTTTTTTGCTGTTAGCATTTGTGTTTTCTAGAAGATTTTGCTTTTGCTCTCCACCATGTTAAGGTTAAGAATTTCTGACGTGTGAATCAAAAACATAATGAATGTGGTCCTAGTGCTGTTGCCTGTGCACAACGGATTAATCACTTGGAATGTGGTTTTAAATCATGCTGATAGGCTTTAGGGGAGGAGTTAGAATGTAAGGGCTCAACGTAACTGGAAGTTCCAGTCTGGAATAATTACATTTGATCATACATACATTGTGGTTCTTAACCTGGATTCGATCGAACACACCTGATTTAGCGTGTAAATTCGTGACGACGCATCTCTGAATTGGTCTCGCATAGGCAAAAGGAGAAGTCACACTGATTTGCAGGTATGTAATTTGTTGCGAGTTCATGCGTTGTGTTGGTTTTGTTCTTTGAACAAGGTGATTTTTGTGTACGACTCATTTTGAGCACCAGTAAAATACATTTATGTCTTGAATTTGAAAATATATATATTTTTTTCACTAAAGAGGGGTTCGGTGAATGCGCATATGAAATTGGTGGGGTTCGGTACCTCCAAAAAGGTTAAGAGCAACTGTCATACAATAATCAAGAACGTAACAGATTATCATCCTTTGAACGTAAATTCTCGCGGATCCCATCTAAGGTGTCTTCTAAACATATTCAGCATTCATCATCACGATTGTATTATTGCCGTTTTTTTTTTTTTTGCAAACTAGCTTGGGGCTTTTATTTTGAAAATCTGACAGGAAACGCTACTCGTGGTTGTTGTCTGAAGAAAAGTTAACTATGGGTACGTGGTAGATAACCCATCCAACGGGTTTTGTTTTCTGAGCCAGTTGTTTTCTTGGCCAGTTATCTTCAAAACCAACTTCCTCAGAGGCGGCCTGATAACGTGTCGGACGATCCGGCGATGGCTCCCCGATGGCCGGACAGGGCAAACAGAAGCGGCGACTTTCGGAGCCCGTCCGCCGCGGTGCTGCCGTCCTTGCTGACGTTCCTGGTGATCGTCGCATCTGGAGGCCTGCTGCTCATGATCGAGAAAGGAATGCTCAGCGGCGTGGAGACTCCTCCACCCCGGGGAAGTAAGAATGTCGATGTCAGCCGGCACATGAGCCAACAGGAACGAGCGGCGGAGGACGTGGAGTCGCAGGTAAGGGAGTGGTGCTTGCCCGCCCGGGGGTTGAGGTAATTGAGAGACGGGAGGGGGCGGGGGGGGGGGCGACTAATACATAAGTTCTGCTGCTATTAATTTATACACAATACCAGGAGCGGTAAAAGTGCTTACACTCTGTATATGAGCAGTAAGTTAGTTTAAGAACATGCACTGTACTGTACTAATGTGCAGCCAAGAGGAATGTTATGAAATTAAAACCAATATAAACTGTTTAGAATAACCAACTGAAGATACCTGATGCTCACCTGCAATCCTTTTCATGTCCAGATCCTGCAGGACATCCGAAACCGGACCATGACGTCCATGTGCAGCCAGAAGAACATGCCGCACAGCCTGTGGTCGCTGACGCCTCAGCAGAGAAAGACGCTGCTGCAGCATGTGCTGGTCAACGACGAGTACCGCTTCCTGTACTGCTATGTGCCCAAGGTGGCCTGCTCCAACTGGAAGCGCGTGCTGAAGGTGTTGGGCGGCACGCTGGAGAACGTGGACGTCAAAATCAAGATGGATCACCGCAACGACCTGACTTTTCTGTCCTCGTTCAAGCCGGAGGGGATCCGCTACCGGCTGCAGCACTACTTCAAGTTCATGTTCGTGCGCGAGCCCATGGAGCGTCTGCTCTCCGCCTACAGGAACAAGTTTGGCGAGATCGAGTCGTTCCAGCGCAAGTACGGCGTGGAGATCGTCAAACGCTACCGCAAGAGCCCCAGCGGAAAGAGCTCGCAAAGCGCAGGTGACGACGTCACCTTCGCCGAGTTCGTTCGCTACCTTCTGGACGAGGACGTGGAGCGCATGAACGACCACTGGATGCCCATGTACAACCTGTGCCAGCCGTGCGCGCTGCACTACGACTTCATCGGCTCCTACGAGCACTTGACGCGGGACGCCAACGATGTGCTGCGCAGAGTCGGGGCGCCGCCGCACGTCAGTTTCCCGGCGAGGCAGTCGTGGTACAAACCCGTCACGGCGGACACGCTGCACTACTACCTATGCAGCCTGCCGCAGAAGCTCCTCAGGGAGCTCCTGCCCAAGTACATTTTAGACTTCTCCATCTTCGCGTATCAGTTCCCAAACACGAGCACTGAGCACTGCCGGCATTGAAAAAAATGAACTGGATTCGTGTTTAAAAGGCTCATTTGTCGCAAGGCCCATACATGACAAGGGGAGAAAATAAAATGGCGGCCATTGTGGCATCGATTCTTATTGTAGCCAAAATGACACGTTTTCTTCCCCATGTCACATCAGGTCTTTCGTAAATTTGTACTGTTCTCTATTTTTCTACTTTTCTATAAAGACTCTTCACATTTTCACCCGAGACGTCTCGTGACTTTTGTTGATCCGACTAAAGCGCACAGCAAACAATGTCAGCAGGTTGCGGATTATTTTCACTCAACATATCATAATTTGATCCCGTTTGGAATTTGAAGCACGTACATTGCGATGAACCGTTTCAAATGTTTATATTTGTAGATTATGGTAAGAGACTGAATATCTGTCGAAAAGGAGTACACAAAAAATGCTTGATGTCTTTTGCTCAATTGCTACTCACTGGCAAACTTCAGGCATGCCTGTGCATTTAGCCCAGTTATACTATTGGAGCCAAATATACGGCTGAGTTGTTTATAAAGGCTAGGGAATCTAAAAATAAATAATATATAAATATATAATATATATCAAATGGGACTCTATACATTGAGTGACGGGGTAGCCAGTGCTCGGGAAATTCACAGGGGTGTCCACGTATGGGAATAGTCTCATTTTGCCTATTTGAATCCAAAGCCAAGTCCTACCAGACAGACAGAAAGAAAGAAAAATACATTACCTTGATGTGTTTGAGCGAGACTGCATGAAACGCATCCGCCTGGTAACTCACTGCTCCCCGGTGGATCCCGCGTTCGTTCGGTCGCTGGGCTCCGTCCGTCACTGAGGTACTTGATGATTGGTCTCCTCTCTCGCGCGGTTGCAGTCGCCGCTGATAAACAGCAAAGTGTTAACAATGCGCAACCAATGAAAATGTGTGTAAACAAAATCAGCAACACCTCAAGTCAGTCAGTGGAAAAGGTATTTTGATTTATGTTCTTAGCAATGACAATTTGGCTTACGTCATATTCTGAGCTGGGGTGAGTCTGCCTCGTAGCGCCCTCAGCTTGGCTTCTCTGTCGCTGACCTTCTGAAGAGCAGCGGCAAGCAGCGTCTCGAGGTTGCGCACGGTGGCCTTCTCACTCTCCAGCTCCTTTTTAACCTGAAAAAAGAATTCAACTCCTTATTAACATCATGGTGATTTTCTTTCATAATTGCCCAGTTGATACTCACCATGGCGAGCTCCACGCTTTTGGACGTAAGCTCGCAGGTGGCCAGCTCCTTGTCCGTGTCCAGTCTGGCGCAGAGCTCTCGGACGTAAGCCAGGTCGGAAAGGATCGCAGCCGGCCCTTCGTGGGCTTTGCGCAGGTCCACGCCGATGGCGCCGACGAGACCTTCCACCTGCCGCAGCCTCTGCTCCCGCGCTTGCAAGTCCGATTGCGCCGCTTGCAGGCGCTCCACCAGCTCGAAATTCTCCTGATCCTGCGGTTTACACTTCAGTCAGATGACAACCCAGAGGAGAAATCTGAGTTTAGCTGTGAATCGCTTGCCTTTGTCCTCAGCACATCCTCGATCCTGTACATGGCATTAATATAAGAGCGCACGCTTATCTTGAGTTCATCCCGCTCACGCAAAACCACCTCCATCCCGGCGTGTGCAGCCTAGAGAAAATACAACTTGGTGTTTTGGCATAAAAAAAAAAAAACACTTAAATATAAGGAATAAAGATGATGACTGTTATTACTTGCTTCTCTTTGGTCAGGGTGGTTAGGTCATCTTGTAACCTCATGTTCTCTCTCACGACGCTTTCTTGGGCTTCATCCAGCTGTTTTGGAAGGCCGGTGAGATCCCTTTGGCGGCTGTTTGGCGCCCCCTGCAGTTGACTAACGCAAAAGACAATATTCTTCCATAAACGAAAATACAAATAGTATCCATCCACCAAACTTTATTCACAGCAAAGTGAATGCTTTTGGTATCAAACAACTCAACTCAAGTATTTCAAAAAGAAACCTTTGAGCACGAGTTGCTTTTCTCCGCTTTGTTCCCGGCGCTGTCTCCTTCCTACCGTCCCGGTGCCGCTCGTCAGGCTCTGCATCGTACTTTCCATCTCTCAGCAGCAAGAGCTCTGCACGTAGCTCCAACCTCTCTCGCTCCAGCTTCAACACACAACACGTCAAAACTGTTCAAGTGCATCTGATTGGATACGTTTCCTTTTGTGTCATCATTGAAACATTTCTGTGTTTCCCACGAAAAGTCCAACGGTGACAAGCAAGACATCTTAGATGAATACAATGGCTCAAATGTGTTGAAACGTAACCTTCTGGACGGCATTTTCCAGGTCAACAATCCGATCTAATCTCAGTAAACTACTTGAACTGGTCTCAAGGGGGTCCTGAGAATACAAAAACACAAGATTTCATGAGGTCGTTTCAATTCACAAGTTCTTTTTTTATTCTTAACTTACCGCTCTGATTTTTAAAAGGTTCTCCTCTAAATCTTTAATGACTTCCTGCTGACTTATAATGACTTCCTATGAAGACAAGGAAAATGGATAAGATTGTTTTTTTTTGGCCTCTTCTCTCATTTCCTGCTTTGAGTATTCTCACTTTGGAAGCAGACAAGTTCCGGTAAGCGATATCCAGCACTCTCTTCTTGTCCATCTTGGTCTTCTGCATGATGTCGTTCTTCTGCGTCAGCTCTTGACACAGTTGGATGTTCTTCAGGGAGAGGTCGGCCGCTTCGGTGGAAGATTTGTGTTGCAGTTCCTCCAGCTTCTGCTCCAGTGTTTTGTTGCTCTCTTGCAGGTACTCGACCTGTGTGATGAAATCATTTGCAATAAAGTCATTTAAATAAAAAAAAGTGCCATGTTATGAACATTTATTAGCTTTAAAAATTCAGATTGTGAACTATCATTGGATTAGTAATAAAGTGGCTTTACTTGAAGGGTAAGATAGCCGATCAGTTTCTTATTGGTGTCGTTTTGAGCTTCCGAAGCGACGTCCCGGGGTCCCTGAAGTGCATGATTTAGATTGTTGATCTCTTTGTCCCTCTCAGCCACCTAGAATAAGTGTTTGGGGGGGAACTCAGTGACAACATGAACAACTCAGAGCTATAGTAGTTGTTAACTGACTTGGGTGAGTAAGAGTTTTATACACCCGTGGGCATTGTCCAGGTCCGATTTGACTTTGGTGATGTCTGTCTGCAACCCGTGAAGCCTAGCAAAAATAAAAATGAAACAGGGTGCAAGTAGAAAAAGTAACTTTGGCTTCTCAACAAACCTTCCATCTGCCGGCCGCTGTCGGTCATCTCCTTCCGCATGATGAGGCGATTTAGGAGGAAGAGCTTTGACTTCATGGGTCTGCATTCTTTAGGAACACCAAGCTGCTTTCCACATGAGCAAAAATGTGACAGGAATATAATGCGGTTTATTAAACGTTTCATTCATCCATTTGTTGAATGTCACAATAGATAGATGATTGATAGGATAAAATTGAGAAACTTGGTTAGTAAAAAACTACATTTTTGCAAGAAAGCGCAGGCCCCAACTTTGGAGCCCTATGGAGGTGTGAGACTGTAGTACAACAACAACAACGTTGGCATGGTATCATCAGATTAATAATAGGGTATTTTAATTTGACCTCTGGTGACATGTTCCTGCGGCCACTTCATATTATTCTCCTCCCCAGCTGGTTGAGCCTTTCCCGTCCCGTGTGGTGGCTCCGTAGTGACATCACTGCATTTTTCCGAATTGTTCAGGATTCCCAGTTGACAGTTGACAATTCCGACGTGGGTATATTGCAAGCCAGGGCGCCCCCGCCCCCCTAACTACTTTACACTAAAAGTGCAATTACGAAAGTATACAGCGAGCGGCACGTTAAATAGTTACAAATATTGTTTTATATACACATACGCCGCTTGAAAAACACGAAGGCGACGATAAGTGTTCGCCCGCAAATGAAAGCTTGGTAAATGTTTACGGTCAGCGTCGTGTGACGTCATCGGCTAACTCGCATAATTGCGCTAGCTACGGTTTCCAACGTAATAAAAGGCAGGCGCAACTGTACGGCAATGCCACTTTGGAGTAATTATTATCGTTCAAGATAATATTATTTCAATATTATTATTTTTAATAATATTATTTTGGACAGGAGTTTTGCACGTTTTATTAAAATAATAATTTTAAGTCACGAGGGCAATCAACCTTGATCCCATTTAACGCGTCATAAAGGCAAACCCGTCATTTTTTTTCTTTCTTTAAAAAAAATAAAAAAATAAAAACATTCACATTACAAACGCAATGATCCTAACAAGACAGGTCCAACTTTGGACACACAAATACAGTAGTTTTTGCAAAGTCTCGTTGAGGACTTTCCTCGCAGGTATGTATGAAATGTTAATTTGGGTTGTCTTGAGTATTTTCACAAAACATGATGGCTTAGTAGACAGCAGCAAGCACATATATGCCATTCATCAGAGCAATCTAAAAGTCAATGATTGACAATTCTTCAATGTTCGTGGCAGATAAGCACCATGGACAGCAACAAAGATACAAAATGGTCCAAGCTGAGGGCTCGCCTGCACATGCTGGGGTACAACGACAACCTTGGAGAAGAGTCCGTGCAACTTGTTGAGCAACTTTTCAGGTGCAACCATTATTTCTCCCTTCTGATCATTGTGAGATTGTCAACTGATTGTGAAAGTGACAAACAGAAAGATACGTACTTGAAACTCAAATCATCTGTATAATGTTCAGTGATTTGGTCCACACCACGGAAAGCCTGCGCGAATCTCAACGATCAACAGCCAAGTCGGAAAAAGAAAGCCAAAACAGTGATGTCCGCCTGACACGGGAGCACCAAGAGCTTCACTTTGAGCTCATGATGGTGAGGGGTGAAAGAGCCCAGGTGACCAGAGGTAAGAGTCACACGACGGGTGTGATCATAATTATCAAGCCCTGCGGTGACCCTGTGAAACATCTCGGTCCAGAGTTGAAGGTCTACATCACGAAGCTGGAAAATGACGTCACTTTGCTCAAGTCTTTGAACGAGCAGTATTTGCACGAGTTGCACAGCCTTGAGAAGGACTGCAAAGAAAAGGCCAAGCTCGTCTGTAAACTACGTCGGAAAAATTTCAGCAATTGGGTGCAGGCAGTCGGTAAAGTCGCAGGGCTTTGGGTTGGAGTGTTAGGGCAGAAGTCTTGATTGAATAATTAAACCTGTTCTGTCCTTCCTTAGATAGAAACAATCTGATATGTGCATCGCCGAATGCTGATGATCTGCTGCAGGGGGAACTCACAAACTTAAAAGCAGAGCTGGAAAATTCTCAAGAGAGCATACGACACTCAAATAACCAAGTACAATAATCATAAATGAAAGTAGTTCCCTCTTCAGACATTTCATTTAGCGACATGTTTCAATGTCTCACCGGACACAGATGGATGAACTCCAAGAGACCAACATGGCCCTGGAGCAGAAGCTCAAATCAGCGCAGCACAAGTCCTCGAGCAAAGTGATCGAGCTCACCTCGAAGAACCACGAACTGTGTCAAGAGATCATGGACATTCGCAACCTCGCCAAGATGATGGAGATGGAAAAGAAGCAAAAGTTGGAAAAGGCTGAATTGAAGTTGCAAGATCTGAAAGTGAGAATGAAGATCACTCGGATTATTTTGGAGAGAAACATCAAAAAACGGAAGATTTGTTTCTCCAACAGGCCGTTATCCGAAAGCTTCAGGGAGTCATTAGAGAATTGGAGGATCAGCTTCGTAAAAATACAATGGTACATATTGAAGTAGTCCTCCCAATCCACCGTTCGTTTCACTCTTCATTCCCGATTGCAGACTTCAGAACTACCAGACGAACGTGAACGAGAGCCGAGAAATATTGACCATCAGAGCAATGTAAGGCAATTGACAACAGTCACAAAGAAACAGCCTGCTTTCAACTGTCTTCTTGTTTCTTCTTTTTTTTTTTCTTCCAGGAAGCTTATAACCTAAGGGAGCAGAATGAAAAATTTGAGGCAATGTTGGAGTTTCTGGAGGAAGAGAATAGCAGGCTGCAGGCCAAAGTGGAGAAGATGATGTCTGTTGGTAAGATGCAGCGCTTTTTGGACTTCTTTTGGATTTTGTTCGAGTGATCCCACAAGAGACTGTCCACCAGAGAAAGTCTTGGTTCTGGAGTTGGAGGGTTGGCGGACTAAATACGGCATTTGTGGACTGGAATGGTCGCCATCGCGTCTGGATGCCTTTGTCCAGAGTTTGGAAGAAGAAAGGGATCACTATCGTCAGGAGGTTGAACACTATAAGAACATTCGAGGGAGGAGTCCCGTAATTGAGGTAAGAGACCCAGCAAAAGCAGCTGCAGTATGAGGAGCACCACTCCAAAACATCTGCTGAAATGTTGAAACTGGAAGAAAAGCTCAAAGAGGCAAAAGAACAAGTCCAGAAAATGAAATCAGAAAAAGATGCACAGATGGAGGAAATGAAGGCAAGTACTGGGAGACGCCCATATCTGTTCTTCACTTACAAATTCCTTCTCCATAGCAAATTCAGCTGAAGCATGACGACCAGCAACCAGAAACCTCTGCACAAATCGTCACACTGGAAGGGAAGCTCAGACTGGCAGAAGAAAAAATTCTGCATTCAACGACTGAAAAAGACTCACTGAAGGAGGAACTGAAGGTCAGTGCAGTTTGCACCAAGCACCGCTATCAAGTTAAGGTCATAAACTGAATTCATGTCCTAACTATCCATCAAATTGAGATACGTCAACTGAGGTACGACGAACAGCACTCAAAAACTACAGCGGAAATCGAAAAACTGGAAGAGAAGCTCAGAGTGGCAGAAGAGAAAATCCAGCGGTTGACAGCAGAAAAAGACTCTCAGAAGAAGCAACTTGAGGTTAGCGTAGTTTGCTAACAAAGGAAAACAAGTTAAGGTCGTAAAATTGCATAAACGGAATTTATATCCTAACTATCCATCAAAATCAGAAACGTCAGCTGAAGCACGACGAGCGACGCTCAGAAACTTTGGAAGAAATTGTAAAACTGGAAGAAAAGCTAAGTGTGGCAGAAGAAAGAATTCTGCAGGTGATTGCTGAAAAAGACTCACAAAAGAAGCAACATGAGGTTAGCATAGTTTGCTAACAAAGGACAACAAATTAAGGTCATAAAAATTGCATAAACTGAATTCATGTCCTAATTATCCATCAAAATTAGATACTTCAGCTGAACCAAGATGAGCAGCACGCAAACATCTTTGCGGAAATTGTAAAACTGGAGGAGAAGCTCAGACTGGCAGAAGAAAAAATCCACCAGTTGACTGCTGTAAAAGATTCACTGAAGAAGGAACTTGAGGTTAGCGCAAATTGCTAACCAACCACCAGTATCAAGTTAAGGTCATAAATTTGATACACTGAATTAACAATGTCCTATGCATCAAAATCAGAATCAACAGCTGAAGCACGATGAGAAGCACCAAGAAACCTCTGCAGAAACCATCAAACTGGAACAGAAGCTCAGACTGGCAGAGGAAAAAATCCAGCAGTTGATCACTGAAAAAGACTCACTGAAGAAGGTTAGCGCAGAAGTTCAATCCACGCATCCATCCATTTTCTACCGCTAATCCGGAGTAGGTCAGAAATGTGCAAAAACCGAATTAATATCCGAACTATCCATCCAAATCAGAAAGATGGCGATCCAAGGACATCTGCTCCAGTGCTGGTCCAAACATTGATTGGCCTCACTGTTGCTCTCCTCCCTCAAAGTTCTTGTGTGACTTCTCACTCATTCTTTGTGTGTTGTGGGATCAAGCTGGAGAACCCGGAGCTGCCGTCACAGGTTCTCGGGCTACGGGATCGCGACCGGAATATGGAACGGCAGATGGATGCTCGTCATGCCGGGCTTCAGGAGACGGCAAGAGAGAGAATAGCAGTCTCCGGTCTTAGGTTGGTTTTAGGGAGTATCGACACGGGCGAATGTAATGAAGACCAAAGCGGGACCTTGACTTGACCGAGTCTAAGTGCAGTGCGAAAACTTTAAATTCATGTTATCTTGTCTAAAGGCAGCAACAAGAGCAGATTCAATATGCGCTTTTGGACCTCCAACAAATGCTGTCTGTGAAGAACAACGAGTTACTCGCCACTCAGTCCCAGATGGAAAAACTGAAGGACATCGGTATGACTGTAGAACTCGTTCCATTAGTACACAAGTTTCATTTTTTGCAAATATTTTGCTAGAGTCGCTGAGTCAGCAAGTTTACCAGCACAAGCAGGAAGCCGAGATCCTCCGCATTTCTTTCTCAGCGTTGAAAATAAGAAAGGACGTCCTGGAGGAGGAGGTGGTGGCCAAGACCAAGAGACTGGCGGTTCTCCAGGAGCAGCTTGGCAAGAAGGTTGCTTCTGTTATTTTCACGCCATCCATACACAAAGATGTCACACACGTCTTCAGGAAGAGAGCCGAAATAATAAAACGCACCTCTGATGTGAGTATCGCCATCACAGATGGACGTGGAACTGAAAAGCCAGGAGAGGCAGCAGGCCACTCAGAGGTTGCTGGAGACCCATCAGGAGGCGCTGTTGCAAATCAGAAGAGACAACGAATTGATCATCGGTGAATACAGGAGGCTGCAGGACGACGTGGCCGCCATGACGCAGGAGAAGCAAGTCGGTACATGAATACGCGCCGGTCAAGTCGCACTTGATTCAAATTCAATCATCTCGTCTAGGTTGCACATGAAAGGATGGAGGAGGCTTTGCGTGAGCGGGAGGAGCTCAAACTGAGAGTCCATTCTTATGTCAATATGGTGTCCAGGATTGAGAACATCTTGAAGACAAAGGCGAGCTTCACGTGGATTGTTACTGACTCTAATAGCAGGAGAGAGGAGGATGAAAATGTGGCTCGTTGGTCTAGTCGTATGATTCTCGCTTCGGGTGCGAGAGGTCCCGGGTTCAAATCCCGGACGAGCCCTCTTATTATAAAAGCTATTGCAGGATCAGGAGAACCAGGACCTGGCGGAGCGCTTCCGCTCGGACGTGCAGGAGCGGGAGCAGCGGCTGCAGCAGGTGGAGGGATTTATCGGTACCGTCCGTATGGAGCTCCTCTCGTCCGAGACGGAACGGCAACATCTGCACGAAGTCCTCGGGAAGAACGTGCGGGAGATTCAGCAGGTGAGACCCCGGTCCATACTTTTTCTAGCGAGCTTGTCTTCTTGAGGGTCGGAGTGACTCAAGAGGTTTCCCGCCAAGTGACCCAAAACTAGATTTCTTTGCCTCTCTAGCACATGCATGACTTGCAGACGTACAAGGCGCAAGTGGCGACGTTGGCCCAGGAGACGTCTCAACTCGAGGAGGAGGTCCGCGTCCATCAGGAGGAGAAAGTGACTCTCCTGGCCGAACTGGTGTCAGTCAGAGAGCTCTGCGTCAAAATGGACGCGGAGAAGGAAATCGCCGCCCGGCAACTTTTACTCAAGAGCATGGAACTTGAGAGGGTGAGTGAGTCCGAAAAGTAAAAATCGACACTGACAGAAATTGATTTTTAAAGGCTGACACTAAATTCTGATGAACGATTAATTGTCAAATTAAAACTATATGACAAAAATAGCTATTAATGTAAACTTTAAAATGTGAATGAAAGCATTTTTGTTGAATCCAATTTATTGATTAATCACTCAAATAATCTACTCTTTATCGATGATTAAAATAGTAAACAGATACCTGAAGTCCAGTCACCAAATATTTGAACTCACCTCGCCGTTTGTGTGTTGCCAAGGCGATGACAAGAGAGGAGGACGCTCTGACAGAGGCGGTTCTCATCAAAGAGCACCTGGCCAGCGAGAAGCTGGTGGTGCGCAACATGGAGGCCATGCTGTCCACCAGTCGACAGGAGATGTTCCAAGCCCACCAGGAGGTCAGCGAGAAAGAGGCGGAGCTTAAGGCCCTTCGCCAGAAGCTCGCCCTGGCCGACGATAAGATGTAAGACTTTGGCGCCCATTTGTTGAGAGATTTTGCTGATCGCAAATGTTTTGCTTCGGCAGTGCGGCGCACGCCAGGGAGGTGACCAATCTCCGGAGGAAAATCGATCATCTCCAGACCGTGATGGAAGTTTTGAGTCGCAAAGGCCATGAGCGGTGAGCCGTAAGCTGCAATGGGAGATGACTCACAGTCTCAATTGTACAAGGCTTAGTCATCTGTGTTGACGCAATTACCTTGAAAAAGTAGCTTAGTAACCGATTACTTGATTTTAAAAGTAACTTTTAAAAGTGACCAGACATCCCGGTGTGGTCTTTCCCGACAGCAATGCCCTCGAGGACACGCCCTCGCAAGATGTTTCCTTCAGACCCCTGAGGGCCTCCTCGCCCTTAGACCACCAGCCCGCTTCTCATCAGCCAGCCCCCGACACCTCAATCCAAGAAGAAGAGGTCAGATTTGGGCTTACCTGACAGAAGGTCCTGGACTCAAGTGACCCCACACATGCTCTGGTGCCAGGGAGCTTTGTTAGAGTCAGTTGATGAGTTGCATTTGACAAAAGTAGTGCTTAGCTGCCATTTTGTAGCAGATACAGTATACAAAATTGTCCACATTACTCACGGATTTTCACTGCTCGTGGTCGGGCTTGAATAATTGGACCATATTCTCCCTCTTCTCACCTTCTGTTGATGGTTAAACATGCAGCGGGTCACATTGACCCATGGATATTCATGGGAAGAAATGGTATGAAAACACAATCCATGTTTATTCAACAAAGTATTTTATAACATGACGAGGGAAAAACAAACAAACATGGAGGTAAACAATGTTATATTGCACAGAAAATTAGAAAATCCAAAATGTGCGTGAAATAATTCAAGCATAATTCTATGGCTCAATAAATACTAGTTGGCAAGTGCTGGTAGAGCTATTATACAGTTATTTTGTTTATGAAGGACGGTGAAAGAAACAAACAAAATATTTCAGAGTGTATATACATTTGCAGTTGGATACGTTCATATATTTTGGTTGCTCCATTCAAAACGAAACTCACTAAATAAAACACGACCTAATTTATTAGGTGAGTTATTAATGAATATTGTAATTTAGCTGACATGTTTTGAATAGAACTACTCCAATAAATGGAAATTTCAACTCCAAATTATGATTATTATATATATTTTTTTATTTTTATTTGAGCTAACGCATGTGGTGATGGCTTGTGGCTTGAAAAGAAAAATAAGTTGAGGGCCACTCTTAAGTTGTAGTTCCTGTAAATTAAAGAGAAGAATGAAATATTAATTGTCTGACTGTGGAGTGGAGCTGTTGATGGACGTGCGCTGCGAGCCCGTTGAGACGTTGAGGGATGATGAGCTCCTCAGAGGCGAGATGGACAGGCCTTGCCGACGCATTTCCTGCATGGCCCTCTCGCTGGCAGCACACACACAACCACAGTGGCATCAAACTACTTTTTTTTAACAGGTTACAGCAGAACCTCTTAAGATCCAAACTCAGTCGCTGGTCATCCTCTCTACTGTCTATGAGCTTCGGGATATTCAAAGTCAACAAAACTTCAGTGTGTTGATTCATTCACCACTAGGTGGCGATCATTGAACTCACCGTTCAAAGCGTTCTGATGTCAGCTGTCTGTTGAGGACGTCCATCTGTGTCTGCAGCTGAGAGACTTTAGTGCGGAGGTTGGACACCTCTCTTGCGTGCTCGACGCTGTCATACGGCAATTTTGTTGACATTCATTGCATATCTCTGATTTTCCAGCTTTTGCGTCCTTACTTCTTCTTGTCGGCCAAGGTGAGCCTGTCGCGCAGGACCTTGAGCTCGGATTCCTTTTCACTGGCCGTCAGGTGGGTCTGTATCTCCTTTTGGCGGTTGGTGGACAGCAGCTTCTCCACACTTTGAATCGCCAGTCGCTCGCTGGCCAGCTGCTTTTTCAGCAGCTCGGCTTCGGAGCGCACGTCCTCCAGCTCTTCGTTCACCTGGATGAGACCAAAGTCAACTTTAGCAAGCTGCTTTTTACAGTGGTTCTACGTTTTTCTAGTTATGAGCCATCGCTTGGCCCATTTTCTGCCTCGCGCACCCTCTCGAGCTCCATGCTCTTGGACGTCAAACATCGCGCGGTCAGCTCCTTGCCGGCGTCCAGCTTGACGCAGAGTTCCCTGACGGAGGCCAAGTCAGACGTGAGGCCCGCTTTCTCCTCTTGGGCTTTGTGCAGCTCCTCCTCCAGTCGGGCCATGGTTTGGGCCAGCGTCGACACTTTGGACTCGTACGCCTCCAGGGCTTGGACATACTAGAGAAAAAGCAACACAATTCAAAATGGCTGACTTTTTCAATGTAATTCCAGGACCTAGGGTTGTGTGTCTCGCCTGCTGGATCTCCAGCTCCTTGTGGCTGACAATTCCGTGCAGGTGCTGGCGTTCTGCCTCTGAAGAGAGGAGCTCCAGGCGGATGGAGTTGGTGATCTCCTCAATCTGCTGCAGCCTGTGTTTCCGCTCCTCCACGTCCAAGTGAGCCGTACGGTAGCGCTCCAGCAGGTCCAGTTTCTCCTGATCCTGCGAGGCCCACACGTCACAGTCAGCTGACGCTTTATAATTGTATATTGATGTCTTTCTCTCACCTTTGCCTTCAACTGATTCTCAACCCTGGCTACGGCGCTTATGTAAGAGTGCACTCACAACTTCAGCTCATCGCGCTCACGTAAAGCCGCATCCATCTCCTCGTGGACGGTCTAGACGAGACAAAAGAAGCAAAACCTGGCTGTTCATTCTTTGCGTTTCAAATACGGCGGAAAATAATCGTAATCACATGATCCTAACTTGGTTCTCTCTGGTCATGGTACTCAGGTCCTCCCGAAACCTTCTATTTTCCTTGGCTGTGAGCTCGTTGGTTTTCTGTACTCCTCCCAGCACCATTTGGGTTTCGTCCAACTGTTTCTTCAGACGGGCGATCTCCCGCTCACGACTGTTTAGCGCCCCCTGGAGTTGACTAAAACACAAATGCGTGGGATCGCACAATTGTCGGTTAGGTATGGTGGCCAAACAAAAAAAAGTCTACTCACGCCAAAGATTTGTCCATCGTGGTGACTCTGAGTCTCACATCCTCAAGTGTCTTTGCCTGAAAAAAAATGACATTTGTAATAATAGCATGACATGTTATCAACAAGCTTGTTTGAGAAACAACACTCAGGTTGTGTCAAAAATAAAAAATAAACAAATGGTAGCTCTACCTTGTTTTTAAGTTCCTCCTGAAGACTAACCAGCTTCTCTGCTTTTTGATCCACCTCATCTTGCAGGCCATCCTTCTCCTTATCCAGCGCAGAGAAGGAGAGCTGAAGGCGTTCCGCCTCCTGCTTGTACTTGGACACCTGCTGACGCAACATTGCTGCCAGACAAAAACGGAGAACCCACTCAGCCCAACCATTAAAAAAAAAAAAAAAAAAGGGGTTTAACAGCAAAAATAATCACCTAAGGTTTCATCCTGAATTTCCATCTGTTCCTGAGCACCGTGAAGCTCGGAGGTCTTTATAGACAGCTTGTGTTGGAGGTCGGAGAGTGAAAACTGCATTTGCTCCTCCTGCAGCCTGACATATAAAAAGGAAAAAAAAAAAAGAAATCGCTTTCCTATGATTGATGTATCTGAAATAATTTGGGGGAATTGAGCAAACAAGCTTCAAAGGAACTACTGTGCATCATCTTGCAAACCAACCTCAAAGCAGAAGCCGTCTTCCTGTGCTGTGCCGCCTCCTCCGCGCTCAGAAGCAGCGCGCTAGACTGAACGTCCAGCTTCTGCTCCATGTCCCGCTTACTTTCCTTCAGCGCAAAGAGCTGCGAACGCAGGTCCAGGTTCTCCTGTTCCAACTTCAAATTGATGATTCATATCCGAGACAACAGAAACAAAAAGACTCGTAAACTTCTAATGTGGCAAACGTGATGGAAAAACTGATGAAGCTGATGAACATCGGGCTTACAATGTGAATGCCATTCTGCATGTCGAGAAACCGCTTTTCTTGCCCGTGTCCGTTTGGGAGAGCGGAAGTCTGGCCAACCTAATAAAGAAGAAGATAAAAGAACAAAGTAGAATGGTTACAAGCGCTTATATGAGTAGCTGGACTGAAGCATACCAACCTTAAATTCCTCCATCAGTAAGTCTCTCTCCGCCTTAACCTGCAGGATTTTACTTTCTGCCAGCCGGAGTTCCTCTTTCAGGTTCAAGACATCGTCGGACGTGCTTGACCTTTGACAGGCGTCCTGCAGCTCCTCTTGGGCCTGAATTAACCAGAGCGTTTTGGGGCCCATCTCAATTCAAATACGTTGGGGGAGGGGGCAGAGTGGATTACCTGATAATACATGACTTTAAAGTGGTCTCTCTCAGCAGTGAGCGCTTTCACGTTTGTCTGGATGTCCTCCATGCGCTCCTCCACATCCTGCAGAGCCGCCTTCAGCAAGTCTCGCTCCTTCCCCAAAGTCAGCATGTCGGACCCGCCTCCCTGAACAAAGTATGTTCCAAATTCACAATATAGACAAAATAAAATTTGATACAGTGTGGGAAATCATCTCACCTTGCCCACTGGACTCCTGCTCCGGAGAGGACTACGGACGGGGCTGACTTGTCTGCAGCGTTCAGCTTCCCGGCGGTAGTGGTCCCGCTCCTGCTCCAAACTCTTGACGAAGGCGTCCAGGCGCGACGGCGAGCGTTCCCTTCCGCAGACACCGTGTTTG
The DNA here is from genome assembly GCF_901709675.1 of Syngnathus acus. Classification (NCBI taxonomy): domain Eukaryota; kingdom Metazoa; phylum Chordata; class Actinopteri; order Syngnathiformes; family Syngnathidae; genus Syngnathus; species Syngnathus acus. Next base: position 3,323,763 of record NC_051090.1, on the reverse strand, counting down.
GCTCGCAAGGCCTCCAACTCCAGCACCATGTCTTTGTCTAGAAGGGCACAGAAAGGAAAATTTCACATCATGAACAAAATAATGAGATAAAAACGTCATCTTACCAGCAGCCATCATCTTGTCCATTTTGTCTTGTAGCCTGACACTCTCCGCTTCCAGGAAGTCCAGCGTTCCCTCCAATGTCTCCTTCTGCCTTTGGAGCTCCATCAACTGATCTTCAAGAGAGGCCTTTTCACAGTCCCGTTCAGAAAGCTCCTGGCATACACGCAAATAAGACAAGTGTAAATCCCAAATTGCATCGGTCAAAATAATCGAATAAAAGTCAATTATGCCAAACACTCACCGCTGTTATTTTTTTAAGCTTCTTCTCCAAATCATCAATGGCTTCCTGTTGTTTTTTTATGACTTCCTGCGTCAGAGTAAATCCGCAAAAATAATTTTTGGTTTTGTCTAAAGGAGACACGCCGTTAATAACATGTGCTCACTTTGTTATCCCGCAACTCCACGTCGGCCATTTCCAGGGCTCGCTCCTTATCCATCTCCATCCGCTTGGCCAGGTCGTCGATGTGCGTCAGCTCCTGGCACAGTTCAAAGTTCTTCAAGGAGAGGTCGGCCACTTTGCTGGAGGAGTTGTCCTGCAGTCCCTTCATCTTCTGCTCAAGTGTCATATTGCTCTCTTGCAGAAACTCAATCTGCTTGGCACAAAGCAACTTTTTTTGGTAACCTAAAGCAGGGCTGAATTTTCTTGATGGCGCGATGGGCTCACCTGATGGTTGAGGTGGGCGATCAGTTTCTCGTCGTTGACCTTCTGAGTCTCCAAAGAGACGACATCGCGAGGTCGGCCTCCGTGAAGCGCACTGTTCAGACGCTCGATCTCCTGGTCCCTGTCACCAACCTAAAAACAAATATCCAATCATTTCACTCTAGATGTCAATGACACATTATCCAACAAGTTACAGAATACTAACTTGGTTATTTAAGACCTGTATGCATTCATGGGACTCGTCTAACTCTGACTTGACTTTTGTGACTTCATCCTGCAGCTCAACAATCCTACAAATCAAAATGGAAGATACATTTCTATCAACAATAATAATTTTGGTGGAGAGTCAACTATTTGTATACAAGCCAAGAAAATGAAATCGCAACCTGTTATCAGCCAGTTGTAGTAGATCTGCTAAGTACGGATCGTCGGGCTGGGCCGCGGGATACCTCGATGTCACAGGTGGAGGGATGAGCTCATCCGTCTGCATTCTCTGACGTCGGAAAGCGATGCGGTGCTTTTTGCCACCTGGTAAAAACAAGTCAAGATGTTCAGTATATGTGTAAAAAAATCTGTCCACGCCCCCGGGTTTAGTCATTACCTGGCGTCTGCACCACCGCTTGCAGGTTCTTTTCCTGCAGTTGCAGGATGCGCTCGGCTTTGGCTTTGCCGTCCTTCTCCAGGCAGCGGATCTTGTGCGCGTACTGATTGTTCAAGAACTTCAGGTCGCACATGTCATGGTCTAGTTTTCTGATATGGTTATTTAAGTCTGAAATAAAACGGGTGAGATTTTTAGGAGGGGATTATTATTAATGTTTATAGCTAAAAACACATCTTCATATCTTACCTCTAGTTATATGCTCTATTTCCTCCTTCAACTTGAGGACCTCCTGGTGAAGCTGGTTGTTTTCCCTGACCAGCCTTGCATTATCGGCTCTGTAGGGCTCCAGGAGGGCGTCGCAGTTTTGGCTCGCTTTTTCTGACTTTGCTGAGAGTTTTGCATTGCGCAGGCTTTCTGTCGTGTGGACCAGATCACTGAAATAAAGAGCATTTATTGTGCTTTAATTCAGATGTTTGCTTAGCGTCGCATGGCAAATTTTCAGTTCCTGCTCGAGTGGAAAAAAAAATGGAGTAAATAATGTGCTGTGGTGTGTAGGAAAGGAGAGCTAAACGATTTACTTGGGTGTTTGCTTATGGCAAAACTTTCATATTTACGCTTGAATGATACGGCTCAATTCCCAGCTCGTTTCTTGGTTCAAATAAACGTCACGTACATTAATTAAAAGGCTCCTTGGGTGTGTTTTACCTGAAAAGCTTCTCGACGAGTGGCAGGTTTTCAATCCCCAGAGGATGCCTATAGCCCAGCTGGTCCAGACGCCTCCTCAAGTTGATAAATTTCCTCTCCGCGCTGCTCTCCATGACTCCTAAGAAAGAGAAAGTTAAAAAAAAAAAGTAAAAAAATAAATAAAAACACACTAAACGGCGCATAGTTGTTGGACACAATGTGTCAAACTACCACAAATATAATTTAAAAGGCGGGAAGGGAAAACTACTTAGCTAGCTAGCTAACATTCGCCAAACGTTACCAACACATTTTTAGTCATTTTCAGCCTGCTCGTTCACCACAGCAGCACAATTTAATCATTTATTAACATGACAGAATTCAAAATGTCTACATTTAACTCAACCTACCTCCTTAGTCGCAAGGAAGCACTTTTGTCTGACAGCTACGACAATTTGGCATAGCAGAAATGGGCGTTATCGTAACAACGGAATTATTACACGAGAAAATATCGCAGCCAAAAATATTATTTGGGAGTGAGCGTTTTTTAAGTGGTTTTTAAGCAGTTTGAAAAGAGCGCCGATGACCTCAGGTTAGCATTCGTCACCATGGTAGGAAGAAACAAAGAGGGGGGCGCGCGTTTTACCCGACAGCGTCGCCCGCTCAGGGTTCGGTGTATCCATCTCATAGGTCCGACCATTTTGCCTCATACCGCAACTTAATTGCTGTCGACTGAAATGACATCAAAAGTCTACGGGCTCAGGTAACAACCATCACGGCTCACCTGTTTTTGGAGTTTGGTCCTTTGACGTTCGTACCATTTTGCCAAATATTGCCGCAACATTCACAAGTTGTACAGTACGGCTTGTTTTCCACACCGGAACTATATTTACGTATCTATTTTCAGACATGCCGCTTTCGGTGTTACACAAAACAATAACACGGTGGTTCAAAAATGACTTGGAGCGTTTTCGGCTTCAGTCTGATAGATTTCGTGTGGCTTATTTTGGCTCTTTCTTTTTTTGCGGCGCTGTGGGCACACAAGATAGCAAAGCGCTTGCCCTCGAAATACCAAAGGTGCTGTCTCAATGTGCTTTTCCAGGATCTGGTTCGATACGGGAAAACCAAACAGAATCTAAAACGCGACAACTGGTTGTGCATTTTTGACGTGCCAAAGAGGTAACCTGTTTGTATAATACATAATAAACTTTCTTATTGAGCCGCAAAAGTTATTTTACCTCCTCATTTAGGTGGTTCTGGCACTTCTACGCCACCTCTCTGGTTTGGAATGGTCTCCTTTTGGCTTTCAGCCTCAACGTGACACTAAGACAATTATATCCAAAATGCCTGTCGGACTTGCTAAATGTTCTGTCTGGTTCATCACATACAGAACACCAAGGTAGATTGCTTCTATACTTGTACTCTTGTATGCAACTATAAATATGCAGCTTGTTAAATATTATATGATGTGGTATGCTTTGGATCATTTTGTATGTTGTTGTTTCCTTGCAAAGCTCCCCATTTGAGCACGGTGCTCCTGCAGCTGCTGCTGTTATCACACTCCCTCCGAAGGCTTGCGGAATGTCTCTGCGTCAGCGTCTTCTCCGACGGCGTCATCCACCTGCTGCAGTACGTCTTCGGCCTGGCCTACTACCTCCTGCTGGGGCTGACTGTGCTCTGCTCTGACTGTCAAACAAAAGGTCAAACGGAACACCTGAAAGTGTCTCGACAGATGCTCTACTTGATGTTCACTTTGTTTCCGCTTTCTTTTTTTATGATTTTTAGGAAATGGGCCTCTCTTATCCCAACTGGAGTGGTGTCACGTTGTTGGGCTTGCACTTTTCATTCCGGCCTCTTTACTGCAGCATCAGTCCATGGTGCTTTTGGCTGGACTCCGCACTGGAAAGTCAGGTGTCAAGTTTTTGAAGTGTTTTTGAAAAATACCACAATTTTAATGGAATCTTGTATGTTTCTGCTTTTCTCCTGAGGCAGCTGCTAATGGCCTGTTTAAATCTACTTTGCCATAATTTGCCTTAATGCTATAACAGTTAGTGCTTGTAAATATAAAAAGTAGTATGCAATTACTGAATAAAGTCATTCTTCCATAATGTGTCTCCTATTGCCAACTACTTATAGACTAGTTAATGTTAGTTTCTCTTGTTGATACAGGACGAGTGGAGACACTAGCTCACCGGATGCCAAAAGGTGGCGGCTTTGAGCTGGTGTCGTGCCCACACTACTTGGCCGAGCTGCTCGTGTACATCTCGCTGAGTTTGGTGGCCGGCGGTCTTTCGCTCACGTGGTGGCTGGTGGTCCTGTACGTATTCTTCAACCAGGCGCTGGCCGCACTGCTCTGCCACGACCACTACGTCGGTAAATACCCGTCCTACCCAGCCCATAGAAAAGCATTTATACCTTTTTTGTTGTGATGTGTATACTTTTATTTTACCGTTTTTTTCCGTGTATAATGCGCAAAATTTAACTAATTTATTGTCCTAAAATCTGGGGTGCGCATTATACATGGGTACAAATTTTTTTTAATTTTTTTTTTTTTAATTGTTTTTTTTTTTTTTTTTTTTTTTTTAAGAAAATCATGGTACAACAAAACCAACAACAGGACTGACCGACAATAGTGTGTTTGTACTGTGCTCTGGTCATTTCGTCAAAGAAGGGATAATAGTCCTCTTCTCTTCTTGACTGACAATGAATGTGATAGTTTAATACAATCAGCAAATAACAAAATGCGTATTACAGGTAATATTTTATTTCACAACACTTTGCCATGTTCCTTTCGTCTCTGCTGTTCACTTCAAACACGCTCCATACGAACGCAATACTCTCGTATCAGACGCTTGCTCGATCACCTGCTCGTTTGCTGTCACAATGTACCCTACACAAATCCGAAACATTTGTTGCGGCTCCGAGTCACGACGAGGGGCAAGTTTTGGTTTCCAAGGGTGTTTTTATTCCTCTTCAACGTCTCTCCCATACAGAGCCGCCTTTTTCACATGTCCGCACGTCACTTTCCTCTCTTTTCATCTGATCGCGGTGGTGCCTTTACGGGCAGTCGGAGAAATCAACGCCAACAAAAAAAAAATACATCCAGCCTAGTTAAGACCATACCAAAGACTATAAAAATGGGACCCATTGCCTCCCTGCGTGTGTGACGATCATTGGGACTTAAAAAAAAAAAAAAAAAAAAAAAAAAAAAAAAAAAAATTGGGTGCGTATTATACATGGGTACAGGCTTTTTTCCAGCATCAACATGCCATTTTTAGGGTGCGTATTATACATGGGGGCGCATTATACACGGAAAAAAACGGTATTATGATCTATTGTGTGTATTAATGCTTGGCTAAATAATAAATTAACAGTTATGCAATCTATAATTACTGTCTGGTTATTGCAAAAAATGTTTTTGGTGTATCCTTACTGTGTCCTAGTGAGAGCTGTATCTAATATATTGGTTATCATACTTTATTAATCTTAAGAGGTAAGATTTGTTACAAATGTCAATGCAAGAAAGAAAGAAAAAAATGTAGTGGGAATCAAAATACCATTCACTATTGTGCAATGTGTTATAAATCATACCAATATAATTATATTGGTAAGACATGATATGATATATTTGATATCATATGCTTAGGTCCGTTTCCGTATTTTGTGATTGGCGTTTGAAATCATCCAATCGGGCAACCCCTTAGACCCGCCCTATGTGCCTACGTCATATTTAGCCCAACCAATCACAGCGGCCGCTTTTCCTCCATGCGGCAGTAAGAAGAGAACAACTTCCTCTAGAGTTCACCCTACACAGTCCGATACATATCTCATTAAATGACGGCCAAAAGATGATGTTGCCTTTTTTGACGGGTACCAGTGGGCTCTAGCGAGTTGCTGGAGGGTGGTAGAGACGCAAACGGGCGGCTAAGAACCCATAAAACAAAAATACGAATAATAATGCCTCTCAGGGTTGGCGGCGGTGATGCCCGGGTAGCAGCGAGCTTCTTTCTCCCGCTCGTTGCTTCGCTCTTCTTCGTGTTGCTGGTCGGAGTCGCGGCTATTCCCGAGGAACCAAACGCTGTCAAGGAACAGGCTCCCATTGAGGTAACTTACGACAAATAATTGTTTAACTAAGATAATTGTTTTTTCTGTTACGTTTCTTGCTTTCCCATCTGAGCGTAGCCGCTACATGCTAATTGAGACGTGTCATAAACAAGGCAACTCAGCTAGCTAGCCAATATATGGATCGTTAGATAAACAAGTCGTACTACACAAATATGTTATTGGCCAAATAAATGTTTCAACTAAAAAGTTTTATTGCATTTGATGGGGACACATTAGCTCGCGTCATGCTAATTTTATCCCCACAGCCTAGTTGGGACTGGCGTATTTGCTGCATGTGCGTGCACAGTTCGGTTAAATTTCTTATAATTAGTTTTTGTAGGCTATTTTTCATGCATTTTTTTTTTTTTAAAAGAAAAAAACAAGTGTCCCTCCCCTGGTGCCCGTGGTGAAAGAAAATGACCACAGCCAAGGGAACTTGGGATTCATCCACGCCTTCGTGGCCGCCATTTCTGTCATCATTGTGTCGGAGCTGGGCGACAAGACCTTCTTTATCGCTGCCATTATGGCCATGCGATACAACCGTCTCACTGTGCTGGCCGGTGCCATGCTGGCTCTGGGGCTCATGACCTGTTTGTCTGGTAAGTTAAGTCGTGGAATACCCCATTAAACCCATTTTTGGTGAGGGCCACATTGCTTAATGCATCGAGCATGTACACAAACATGTCACAAAAAAGTTTCATTTCTCAAGATCAACTGCAACGGTCCATCATCTTGCTGCATGCTTATGTGACAGCCTTCCTCTTGTCTCCTGCCCGCCTCAGTGCTGTTCGGCTACGCCACCACCATCATCCCCAGAATGTACACCTACTACGTGTCCACTGGCCTCTTCGCTATCTTCGGTGTGCGCATGCTGCGCGAGGGCCTGAAGATGAGTCCCGACGAGGGCCAGGAGGAGCTGGAGGAGGTGCAGGCTGAGATCAAGAAAAAGGATGAAGAGGTGTGTCCCCAAAGGATGTTGCATCAAAATGACAGGAAAATGCTACTTTTGTCAAAGTGGAGCTCCTTAACCCATGTCAACAAAGTTCCTTGGCACTAAGGTGGCAGTGGAACCAGCTCACCATATACCTTTTCTTTCTGCTCAGCTGCAACGTTCCAAAATGGCCAACGGCATGCCGGACCTGGAGGCGGGCTCCGGCTCAACTTTGCCGCCACCGTCATCCAGGTGGCACAGTGTCATCTCGCCCATCTTCCTCCAGGCGCTCACGCTCACCTTCCTCGCAGAGTGGGGCGACCGCTCCCAGCTCACCACCATCATCCTGGCTGCCCGCGAGGTGCGGCATGTCACACAGCACACTTGGGTCTTTGGAGCGCCATGTCAAAATTGTATATGCAATATGTCCTATGTACATATTCTGTTTAATGTTGGGTTGATGGAATTAGAATTAAGCAAAACACTGACACCGATGTACTTTTTTACGTTTAAAGTAACCAAACACAAAATGACAACATTTACAAGAAGCTGCCGTAGGCCACAACTCGCACTCGGATCCTCACACATGGATTAACCGTGTCCGTGATGTTAAAACGTTCGGGAACTGTGAAGATTACATTGAACAATGTCTCCTTTCAAAACCCAAACCAGGATCCATTTGGCGTGGCTGTGGGCGGCACGCTGGGACACTGCTTGTGTACAGGCCTTGCTGTGATAGGCGGCCGGATGATTGCCCAGAAAATATCCGTCAGAACAGGTGAGACCACTGGAAGGGAAATTTGATTCAATACAACAGCAGCAGGGAGCGGAAGTGTTTAGCACAGTTGTGAGGTTTCGGGGTTCAAATGTCACTGCTTTTCTTCTCATCTTTCAGTCACAATCATCGGCGGGATCGTCTTCCTGGCGTTTGCCTTCTCCGCACTCTTCATCAAGCCCGACGCTGGACCGTGAGAGCGCCACTGAAAGACTCTTTTGAGTGTACATACTGTAACCAGTACTCGCTGTAGAAATTGTACAGTGTTGACCGAAAGACCCGAGTCCCCTCCGCTGCAGCCTTCTAGCTCCGAGGCATTCTGGAAGATGTAGTCCGAAGTAGACGGACGTTACTGAACTTGAAGACAGCAGTCGTTTGCTTCACAGCTTTTTTTGTGTTGATTTTTTAAAAAAAAAAGTGTTACTCAATGGTGTCAGTAGATTCGTTGGTGATCTTTTAATTCAGGAACACATTTAATCAATTTACTTTTTTTCTGCTGTATTGGGGCGTAAATCACTCCAATGTTTTTTCATCCACCTTCTATTTATTTAGTTTCATGTTCTTTTCAGAAAGTGTTGAGGAAGGCGGTGGCCAGGGAATATTTTTGTAAATGTTTGACAAGTCAACAGTGAAATGTGTAACATGTCGCAATAAATGATGGACGCATTTGATTTAAAGCCTTTTAAATTGCTCAATAAAAAAAAAAAAAAAAATGTTTTCATGTGCTGGGTGAGCCAAATCATTTTTACTCTAGAAACTCGAAATTTGCATGTGAATGCTGTTGACAGTGAAATGCTATTGAATTAATCCTAATGTAGAACCAGGAGCGCCACCAAGTCGATTATGAGTGGACCGACTGTCTGTCCAGTCCACGGGGGTAAGTGGAACGCCGCTGGCCGCTCATCTTCGATGTCTGCATCACAGCCCACAAGCCGGAACCGCGTCGCCTTGCCGGGCTTGGGCTTTTGCCAAAGGCCCGCTGACCCACATTCTTATCTAACGCGGCAGTAGCTAAGCTAACAAGCTAGGCGGCTAGCCTTGGCTGAAAGTAGGTTGACGCTCGCTTCTGTAGAAATTGACGCGTCGCTTTTTCTTCTTTTAAACTCCTCCGTTTCACCGGGACGAGAAAGCGACGAGTTTTATCTTAACGCCGCACGAGAGATACCCTGAGAAGTTGCCGACAAATGTAAAGGTAAGTAGTGACAACCTCGAACGGTGCCGTTTATCGCAAAAGTGTTGTAAAATAAACCGGTGTTCGTTGGTTAGCATGCGGGCTAGGTGCCGTTAGCCTAGCGGTGATTCGCCGGTCAATGTTGCCGGCCGGCGCCACCTCTGAGGCGGCTACTTGCCGAATCAATGTGCCGTGCCACTTTGAGTGGGGGCCACCGTTCAATGACCCGCTACTAACTTTGATTGATAGTTGACTTATTTTTTTTGTTCATTCAGTTTTGGAAGTCGAGGATTAATCAATGACTTTCTTTCCATGATAGAAAACGAATTTTTATATATATTTCCTGATGTTAAATGATTCGTTTAGATCTGGATAAGGACACTCCATGAAAGCTGGAATTATTTATGAATTAAGCTTCCTATCGGGTAGGCTTTTTAACTTTATATGTTTTTATGCGGGTTGTAAAATGCCATTTTAAGGTGAATATAACACAAAATGGCATAGATGGGCTAATGAATTCCTCTCCACAATTGATATTTGAAAACAAGCGGTGGAGCAACACATGTAGACAGACAGCTAATTGTGCAACTGTTAAAACTGGAAGCGGCTCTATAATGGGAATGATTGTTGAAGAATTCCCATTCTTGGCCTGCGTCAGTTAGCGAGACCACGGGGGGCTTAGTGCATTGAATTTATGCACCCTATAAATCCTCAGGTGGACCTCACACGCAACAAACACGCACAGGTCACACTAATAGAAGTTTTTCAATCTTTTATACTCGTCGAGTCTAATCGGGTGACCTCTTCTGACGTTGGATCTCCTGACATCAAATGTTTGAATCTGATTTGACTATTTATGTTTGTCTCCGGGAAAGCTGCACAGATAAGCATCTGGCAGAATTCCCCCGCAAGTAGACGTACTGAAGACCTTTTCACAGATCCTAGCACGTGGTTCCAGATATGACAAAGCAGGCTTGTAAACAAATGCGTACGCCAAAGAGATTAGCATAAATGTTGCCATAGCAGCAATTTTATCATAACTGGATCAGCTAGAGGTCTTTGTGATCGCCAATCATTGGATTGAACCTTTTTATTGGCCCGATTTGCTTTTCCAACGTTGAGTAGTTGCATCCTGAATCAAAACAGAATATTCCCATAACTTCTCTGTAATTCACTGAACCAACTGTAGAGCAAAAATGTTTTTCCACTAAGCACAAGAACCTCGTCAGGATTTGCAGTTATTCTCGGAATGATCTGTAGCGTAGCGGTTTTTCTAAGAATGGCGCCCATGCACGTTCCAAGAACAGACGCTCATGTTTACCTTTCGTGTAGGTGTCAACTGAAGGAAGGCATACTTTTGAATGAACTACTAGGAAATGTGTGTTTGCATGCCTGTGTGCACGTGTGAGCTCCTGGCCTCTGTTCATGTAGCCTTTCCTGTCTTTTGATCAGAGGAAGACTTGACCCGTGATCTGGACAGCTGCGCTAAGGTGGCGCAACGTAGAAGAGGTCAAAGGTAAGCCCTCATCAGTGCGACCATGCGGCCCACAGAATTTCCTTGTCCTGAGCCAAATATCTAATCTAAAGCGTCCCAAAATGTCCAACCTGAACCATACTGCTTTCTAGTACCTGCCGTACTAACTCATATTTCATTCATGCCTGACTAAGCTACGGCCTGCGTTCTGACGGCGGGGACCACCAATGTTCCAGTCTCGGGTGTCAGCCAATGACGCAGATGATCAAAAAGGCAACAAGGCGCTGCTATGATACCTCAAGTGCATCAATGATCATTTATTTCCCTTTTTAATGTCGACCTGAGCTCAATTGTGTGTTATGGGACTAGTCTTAGAGGGGAATAAAACCCAAGAATAAGTTTCGCTTTCAGGGGGGGACTCGCTGTAGCTGCGGCAGAACTATTTTTACACGGCACGGTTGCTATGGCACATTGCCGTTTGGGTAGCGGTGCCAGCTTCAGGCGAGTGGCGAGAAGCATCACTAGGGATCCACCCGTGACTCACATCCTCAGTGATTTGGTGCCCTACATCAGCGATTACAAACTCGTGTGCCATGAATCATCATCAGCTTTGGCATGAGAAGAAACAGTAGCATCATTTTGTCTTTCTTCAGTTTCATTCTCAAAATCAGATCTCGTGTGCGTGCGTGTGCGTGTCAAAAAATATAAAAAAAGATTTAAAAAAAAAACGTGACCACGCTCTGTCGCCATCTTGTGGATTCAATACGCAATTACAATTATTTTGAGAGGGCGTCACCAGTTTGTGGAATTTTGCGATTGGCTCAGTCCCAGCGAGGAGTTCTTTCCCATATTTATTGATTTTTAATTTATTTATTATAAATAATGTATCTTGGAGGAGCCTTTTTGCACAGCATGACTAAGCGGGACCACCTCTGAAAGGTGGAATGAATTTGACATGGCTTTGCTGTGCTGGCAGGAGTTGGTCTCAGTTGCCCGTGGTGCCGTGATTAAGTTTGGAGTGCGGAGGAGGATGAAAGTAGGTCATTGGGCCGGCAGGTCAATGAAGCAGCCGTGACATCACAGTTACACAACCTCTGCTCTCCCGGTTATAAAACAAACACTCTGCACTCTGATGTTATAAACATGCCTTGTTTTATGCACATGACATACCACCGTGGCTTTTTGTCACTGCCCCTACAGAAAGGAAAGAGGAACCCGACCTGAAGTCACGCGAGTCTAATGCAGGAAGCGGCCCATTTTGCATCGCTTAACCTGAAGTCACTCGGTCATGATGACACCACTTTAGGTGGCCTCGCATGAACCCTCCCCTACCCCAAGTCATGATTATCAACCCATAGGATTTGAAGTGCATCAATTTGCCTGAACTTAAAAAAAAGAAGATTAACATCATTTAAGTAGTGACATATCTACCTGTGCTTTTTTATCCCCCCCCTTCAATCTCATAGATTCCGATGTCGCTGCCATGTGTCAGATTGCAACGCCGAGTCGACGCCAAGACTTTTCGGCAGCTTTCGACGCGCTGATGATCCAGGGCGCCGCCGGTGCCCGCGGCCACCTTCCACCGTCTTCATCGACTTTCCTCATCCTCTCTCCGGACCGGCTCGGCTGTCCGTAAGGTAGGACAGGCTCGGTTCGGTCATTCTGCATATTGCTAGGATTTATTTTCCTCTCATTTTCTTCAAGGTATATTCACAGATGTCTTCCTCACGATTGAAAGACCCCATCTGACATGATAACCCTGAAAAGGATCAAAATGACCACAAGCATTGATCAGTGAGTAAATGTGCATTTGCTCAAATAGTAGTTTCTATGTCGTGCCTTAGTTAATCTTTTTTTGTGGCGTTGTTTTGCGTGACATAAAAGCGCTGTACGGTGGCAACAATTGTAAATCAACTTCAGTAATCTGATTGGCAACATTTTTTTTTTTTTTTTCATGTGACCTCCAGGGATGACGGAAGCATTTTTGGGTTAATGGACGACGATGAGAAGGACAAAGCGAAACGCGTGTCCCGCAATAAGTCGGAGAAGAAGCGGCGAGATCACTTCAACATCCTCATCAAGGAGCTGGGCACCATGTTGCCGGGCAACACTCGCAAGATGGACAAGTCCACCATTTTGCAGAAGAGCATCGACTTCCTGCAGAAACAACAAGGTAATGAATGAATCACATCTGGCGTCATAAAATCCATTTTAAATGTCTATTTGTTTATTTTTTTAAATATATTAAAAATATTTTTAACAGCATCTTTCTTTGCAATAATTACTCACCCAGTCCCAACTGACTGCATCTCTTTCCATCTCCTCCGTCAGAAATCTGCGCAGAGTCCGGGTCGACGGAGATCAGACAGGACTGGAAGCCTCCGTTTCTTAGCGACGAGGAATTCACGCAGCTGATGTTGGAGGTGAGGTCACCACTAGATGATGAAATGTGAAACCTAAATCCCCCAAGATTTGCTCCTTGGTTGTTCCAACATGACGGTCTGCTTGCTCTAAGGCGCTGGACGGCTTCTTCCTCGCCATCACGACCGACGGCAACATCATCTACGCCTCGGAGAGCGTCACGTCGCTGCTGGAGCACCTCCCCGTGAGTTTTAGCTCTTCTAAATGTGAATCATTTGTAACGACAGGAGCTTTAAAAGACACGCCATGCGTTCTAGTGCGATCTTGTGGATCAGAACCTGTTGAACTTCCTGCCCAGAAGGGAGCACTCGGACGTCTACAAGCTGCTATCCTCGCACGTCGCCGAAGGAGAGACGTTGACGCCTGAATATCTGAAGAGTAATCTGTTTTTTTTATGTCTGGTGTTTGAAGTCATTGGTGAGTGTGTGCTGTGCCAGGATTTAGTCATGCCCTGGTTGTCCTCAATTTGCAGCCAAGAACCAGCTGGAGTTCTGCTGCCACATGCTCCGAGGGACAATGGACCCCGAGGAGCCGCCTGTGTATGAATACGTCAAGTTTATTGGCAATTTCAAGTCCCTAAACAATGGTGAGCAACTAAATAATCCCCCCCAAAAAAATTACATTGCATATAGAGAAAATGCACAAATCAAAATGTACACTTTAATTCAACATCAAATTACAGCGATTCAATATATTTTACATAAGTAAAAGAGAAAATTGGAATTCCATACAAAAAATTTTTTTTGAGCGCAGTTCAGATAATGGCTGGATTGAAAAATAAAATAGGCAGACAAAAGATTATTTTGGCATTTAATTTTACACCTGATAAATCAATAAGCACTCCATAGATCATAGTTATTTGCATACAAGCTATTAAAAAGTAAAAAAAAAAATCCTAACTGTAATTTGTACGCCTTTAGTGCCTAACTGCACTCCAAACGGATTCACCGGGACCGTCGTTCAGCGATCCCTCCACTCGTCCTTTGAGGAGCAGCTGTGTCTGGTGGCCACCGTGAGGCTCGCCAAACCCAAATTCATCAAGGTACACAAATGCTAACTGCGCATTTGTTACCCTGACGCTTGCAAAGCTCACTTCTGAAAAATCTTTCCCCGCAGGAGATGTGCACTGTCGAGGAGCCCAATGAAGAATTCACCTCCAGACACAGTTTAGAGTGGAAGTTTCTCTTCTTGGACCACAGGTCGGCTTAACGTCTTCATAAGGAACATCGAGTCATGCTATCAGGTGTTTTTATACGTAAAGTCACGATTGAATTTTTGTCCAGAGCTCCGCCTATTATCGGTTACCTGCCGTTTGAGGTCCTGGGCACATCCGGTTATGACTACTACCACGTGGACGACCTGGACACGTTGGCTAAATGCCACGAGCAACGTGAGTACGCACGACTCTGTTACCGTGTGAGGTGCCCTCCGCTTTTTTTTACCGTCTTCGACCGTGCCTGGTTTTTTTTTTGCAGTTATGCAATACGGCAAAGGGAAGTCGTGTTACTACCGATTCCTCACGAAAGGGCAGCAGTGGATTTGGCTCCAGACTCACTACTACATCACCTACCACCAGTGGAACTCTCGGCCCGAGTTCATTGTCTGCACTCACACTGTTGTCAGGTGAACACAAACGGAAGTTCATGGTAGCACCCATGATAAAAAAGAAATCTTGTGTGACTGTTGTGTCATTTCTTTCATTTTTCATCCGGCAGCTACGGGGAAGTGAGAACAGAACAGCGGCGAGAATCGGGGTTGAGAACGTCGACACCGGAGATGGCGGCAGATAAGGTGAGCGATGCGTCCGTGGTGCGTCGGTGATCCCCCTCCGCTGACCTTGGCTTCCTCCCACGGACCTCAGCAAACGCACGACTCGGATGTGGAGTCGCAGCACAACGGCTCCGACCTCCAGGAAGCGCTAGAAAGCCTCGATGACAGGATGACACCCTCGGCGTCATTGCGCAGTTTGCGGAAATCCTTGCACGCGGCGCCGTCGGAGGCCTCTTGTAAGATCCGGCTTCTGACACCATGGTGAGTGCCAAGGGGGTTCATTTTTTTTGTCCTCAGCATCTCAAGCGAAGCTCCAAGGAGGCCAGAATGTGCCGGGTCACCAGTTGGCATCTAACGCAGGCGTGGCGGCGCAAAGAAGATTGTCAGTCGGCAGCCAGGTTGGTCCCGAATCCAAACTCACCTAGATTAAACTTTATATGACTTTGTCCTTTTTTTTTTATTTCATTCACTTTACAACGGGGAGGGGAAAAAAAACAACTATTATCTTGTGTGGTTGTCTCCAGCAGTCGGTGAGCTCCCAAAGCACAGTCCAGACGACATCGATGGTTTCGCAACAAGTTCAGACTGATACCCAAGTAAGATTGAGCTCTTTCTTATCTTCACAAGTGTCATGAAATGCGAATGGAGGTGTTTGCGTGTGGCAGGCGTCATCGGCTCCGTTTTCCAACCAGCTGGATAGCATGCAGCACGTGAAGAAGCAACTGGAGCAGCGCACTCACGCCATCGAGAGCAGCATCCAGCGGCAGCTGGATGAGCTGTGCAAGATCCAGCAGGAGCTGCAGAGGGTGCAAGAGCAGAGCCTGCAGATGTTTGTGCAGAACGGTGCCGTCAATATGGCCGCCGTGCAGGTGGCCCCCCGGGCGCCCCCCGTGCTCACCATGCAGGGCCAAGTGGTCTCGGCCGGCCCTCTGCAGACCTCCATCCAACATCATGCGGTCCAGGCCCAACAGAACACAGCCATGGCACAGGTATGGTGCTATTTGTTTTTTTAAAATCTATCAAAGGGAGGAGATTTCAGTAGTATCTACTTGATGGAGGCCATCGTTGGATCTCAATGTTCTCACAGCCCCCGCCGGCGGCGTCTCTGTACAACACGCTGATGATCCCGCAGCAAAACGCCGCCAACGTGCTCCAAATCGCCAGCAGCCTGCCGCCCAACACGGGCACCACCACTCCCACCATAACCTTCACGCAGGACCGCACCGCCCAAATAAGGTTTCCTTTTTTGATTTCAAGGACAGGTAACATATATGAAGACATTTTGCTCAAATCTAAAATGCGCTGCAGGTTTCCGGCTGCCCGCCAGCTGCTTACCAAGCTGGTGACGGGCCAGATGGCGTGCGGGGCGGTCATGGTGCCGTCCACCATGTTTATGGGTCAAGTGGTGACAGCGTTCGCCCCCCAGCCGGGCCCCACGCAGACCATAAGCATCGCCCAGCAGCCCGCCCAGCACCAACAGCAGCAAGAGCAACAGGTACACATCATCAGCACTCAATTTATTTTTATTTGCATTTCGGATTGTGTCCGTCTATCATCGGATGTTTCGGTGTGAACAAAAACACAGTGGAAAATTATGATTTCAATTTATATAACTAAAATAAATCCGTGTCATGAGGATAATTAGTCAAATGAATGTGTGACTTGATGCCGAAGGCTCAGCGGCTGATTCACGGAAGTCAGTTGATCCTGCCGGCGGGGGCCTTCTCGTTGCAGCAGGCGGGAGCTTTTGCCGCCGCCGCCAACCAGCAGAAACAACAGCCGCATACCCACAGGACGGACAATTAGACCAGTCACATGGGGGGGGGGGGGGACCCTTTGGCTGCATCGGCGCCCGGAAGAGGCGTTGCTCCATCACTTTATGCCAGGGATCCCCCCCAGACTGTTTCACCCCAATCAAATAGGCTATCCGTTGCCATAGCAACCACTTTACAGGAGTAGTCTATAACTTGTTACAACTAACACGTTGTGACCCAATTAAAATGGACCTATGGCCCATTTTCGGGCCCCCGGCCCACAGTTTGAGGAACCCTGCTTTATGCAAAAGCTCTCGCGAAATCCTTTTTTTTCCCTCACCCCCGATTAACTATTTTTATGGAAAGTGCTCTAGATTGGACTTTGAACTACTGTACTGATGGTCATGTGTAATATATAATGTAAATACTTATCGGGAGGAAAGAAGTGCTATTTTATATGATGTGTGAGGGTGAATATGCTCTTTTTCTAGTGTTGTACGAAGACAATTCCGCTGACAATCCTCGAAATTTGCCAAAAATTAAATGTGGTGCTATATATATATATATATATATATGTATGTGTATATGTATGTATATATATATATATTTATGTATATGTATAAAATTAATAACAGTCCTCATATCCACCATCTTCTTTATGGTTTTTCGTGCTACTACTTCTGGTTATCTCATCCTGCAGTTTAAAAAAAACAAACAAAGCGTACAGCTTCTCCATCATGCTTCAAATAAAGTTACCGTGTCTCTCAAACCGAGGAAGCTGGTGGTGTTTATTTGATCACGCATCCGAATTTGGTCAAAGTATGTTTTATTGTAAGCTGTTTTTCTTTTTCCATCATTTTTTTATTCATGTACTAGTATTATTTTTCTAATCCCTCATCGTGCGTGGCGTTGTGGTTGCCTTGAATGTAATTGTTGGATAACGGCGACATCTAGCAGTTGAAAGTGGACTTACAAAATATATATTTTTTTTAATATTCAAAATAAATTTCTGATAACGAGTCATAGGGCAAATTTGTGAAAATATTTTAATCATAAAATAAAATGAAGTTTTAAGTAAATGGAATCATAAATAAATTTTGAAATGCAAAAAAGTATACTTTTATTTTACTGTGTAGTAATACAAAATGTATGACAATTTACCATTTTTATTTTAAAAATCTGCTTTAGCTCTATGTTTTCCCCCTGATTTATATTAATATATTATAATTCCATATTATATCACAATAAAAATAACAAGCATATCTGATCGCACTTTTAATGCAAAGAACATATATATATATACATTTTACAGCAAGGAGTATTTTTTTTTCATAAGATCATCTTGATGTACTACATTCAGTAAATGATGTTGTCGACTTGATCCGGTGCAGTGACTTGACGGCTCACGTGATCAATTATCTTTTGGCTACTCATATTTTAACGCTCTTCTTCCATTTCGAGGCTGCATAAGAAAGAAAAAAAAAAATCAGAATGTTTTTCAGAACGGTTTTGTTGGATGGATTCCTTCTCATACCCGATAAAGGAAGTAGCCTCGACTTTGGATCCCAGCAGGTCCTTCCAGCTCGGCCTGTGAGTGACACAAGAGTATGTGTGGATTGGGGACTGCTTTAAAAAAGGCAAAAAATAAATATATATTTTTTTTTCTTTTAGCAGTCGTACCTGCACTGAGAGTCCTCTCTGTTGCCGGGTGTGCAGACGGGTCACCAAATGGAGGAGGGGCTGCAATGCCGAGCTCTGCTAGACACAAAAACAGGCGCTTTCATGAGAGAGTGAGTAAAAAAAAAATTCAATTTGGGATGTTTTTTTATTTGTGGCGCTGCTCTATCAGGGGATTCTGACACCAGTATATCGATTGTAATAAACTGGGAAATACCATTGGGTGTTTTCTACAAGTTTTAGCACCACACTGTTGCAAAATGCGCTTACCTTTTTGTTATTCTCTTGTCCTTTGAGCTCCTGAGAAGAAAGATAATCACCTTTTTTTTAATACACACTATAAAAATGTCCTCATTATACTTGATGTAATGTGCATTTCTTTTTCTACCTTGGAGTTTTGGACCAACATCAAGAAGCAAATTTCCCCTAAGATGTCAGATGCCTGGAAGAGACGATTTGTTTTTTTTTCATTTTATTTGAAGCATCGATATTTGGATCCACTCAAACGATGTTGGATGAAAAGTTGCTGATGGTTGGATGAATAGTTCTAGCTATCTGATGGATGATATTATCTGTTGGATGATTGATGCCGTATTTATCAATTGCAAGGGTACCTGATAGTCTGCAGAGAAGAAGGAGGAGCAGGCTGCGTCTATCTGTGGAGATTCAACATACAGTGGATGAGAAGGAGAACAGGAGGAGAGAAGAACGAAGCGGTGTTGCTTACCTGGCTAAGAAGCTGCTTTTGGTCCACCGTGGCTCGCAGAGGTTCTATTGAAGCACCTTTTTTTGTACAACACAAATGCTTAACTTAGTCAAAAGACAAACATCTAGAAGCTCAACAGCCTCTTGTTCACATGGACAGTAGAAGCGTAATAATTGTGTAAAAGCGGAGTTGAAAGTGCGTTTTGGAGATTGCGATCCGCGTTTGCCGCCAGTTGCCCATTAGCCGCGTAAAGTCTTTTTCTTAGAACACATGCACTTATCGTGCTGATGTACGATTAGTTCATTCTTCCATTGGGGCAAAATTCTGCTGAAGCCAAACGTCACTGAGCTAATCAGTCGTAATCCAATGAGCCACAGAGAAGATGGATGGATGGATGGATGGATGGATGGATGGATGGATGGATGGATGGATGGATGGATGGATGGATGGATGGATGGATGGATGGATGGATTTGGGTGGATGGATGGATGGATGGATGGATGGATGGATGGATGGATGGATGGATGGATGGATGGATGGATGGATTTGGGTGGATGGATGGATGGATGGATGGATGGATGGATGGATGGATGGATGGATGGATGGATGGATGGATTTGGGTGGATGGATGGATTTGGGTGGATGGATGGATGGATGGATGGATGGATGGATGGATGGATGGATGCCCATCAATCAAAGACTAATGAGCATTCAGTATTCAGTGTTAAATCACAATGAGGTTAAAAACACGGGTGCTGAAATGAAGGGATCAATAAATGAATTAATAATTAAAAATGAATAAAGTGATTACATGAACTAAAAAACATTCTTTACATTTTGATATTTCTAATTCTTTTGAAATATATTTCGACATAAATTTAGGAAGAGCAACAAAAAGTAACATCTTACCAAAAAAAAAAAAAAGACATTACATTTTAAAAATAATAATTTTAGCTTTACCAACCAAAAGAAAAGTTTCTTATAGTTTCAAAGTCCATCTTACTGTGTATGAGAGGAACCGTGGCGAGAACCAGGAGGACGGTGAGGCCGACAGCACTCACACTTCTTCCACTAAGCTTCGGCAAGCTGCTGCTGCTGGAGGAGGAGGATGCTGCTCGCTTCTTCTGCTTGGTGTACATGTTTTCCTCTTCTGCTGCGTGGATTCCGTTATTTGCGCGTGTGACTCTTGAGCGACTTTGGAGCGGGGAGTCGGGAGTACAGTATATGAAGGCGGCTGTCGCTCACTTACTCTCTGCGTCACTGGAGGAGGCTCGCACGTGGATGAGGCTGGGATTGGACACCCCTCCATCATATCACGGGAAACAACAATAGGTCCACATCGAAAACAAAACTTTTTGGAGAATGGATTTGAGCACCCCGAAATACCACTAGTGGGAAGTAACAGAGTACAATTACTTTGTTGCTGTAGTGATTTTTTTTAGCGTTTTAGCTCTTTCACTTATATTTTGGGGCTGCTTTGCTACATCCGGAACGGCCTTGAATCTTGAATGAAATTCTAAGACGCTTAAGTCATAAATAAAATATCATGCGTTAATTGTCGGACCAAGCGGCAATTCCGAGGAGTTTCTGTGGTCCCCACCCATCCTCCTACACTCATCCATCCTCTTCCTGCTTTCCATCAAAAATCTTAACAGTGAAGCTCGCGTGTAATCAATCTTGTATTCAAATTAATTAGCTGCCGCAGCTTCTTCATCGCGAGGCAACGTTCCCTCCGGTATGGCTGCGGCGTTTCCCCGACACTGGCGAAATGTCACGACCTTTGAAATGACTTGATTTTGATTATGACTGGGACTTGCCCGTCGCTTATCTAAGAAGGGTTTGTTTGCGTTCAAGCCTCCGCGGGAGCACATTATGGGACAATCAACACAAACAGATGCCAGCCGAATGAATGATGAAAAAAATCACTTGTCCCACATTCCAAAAACAAACACACTCGGTTGATGAATACAATTTTATTCAACACAATGAGCAAAAATCTTTCTTCCTGACACGGCTTAATGACTAAAAGTTTGAGCACCAAGGGAACAATGTGCTTCTGCATTCTTGAAAATAAAAAATAATTACAGGAAGTGCAGCAATAAATACTCTTCTGTGGATTTAATGGGGAAGCCCTGCTCAATCTTTCTTTAATCATCTCTAATGTTCTACTAAGGTTTGACTCATTTTATGTACTGAAATTGTTTTGATGGTGGAATTTCCATCACATGTATTATCGAGGTAATTAGCACACATAATTCATTTAGTATATATAGTAACTCATTTTATGTTCACCACGTGTGCAATATCATATCACCGTGAGCTTATGTTTTTAATTAGGACACTGACTAATGCGGTGGATCCAACCCAACATTATTGACACTCTAGGCCCTTGGATTTGTTCACTATCTGCCGCCTGCTGCTCATTGTGAAGTGAGTAGAATTTCATTCACCGCCACCATATTTTTGTATTTCATATTTTTTTGCCTGCGTAAAAAAATATGACTTGCATTGAACTGAAAAAGCACACATTTAGTCTGGCAAACAAAAAAAGAATAAATTGGAGTAAACCTTTTAGATGTTTTATTTGGATAATAACAGTATACTGTAAAAAAAAAAAAAAATAATGACTTGCATTAAAATGAAAAAGCACACATTTAGTCTGGCAAACAAAAAAAGAATAAATTGGAGGAAACGTTTTAGATGTTTTATTTGGATAATAACAGTATACTGTATAAATACTGCGTGATATTTTTACCTCTGCTTGCTGAATTTCCTTCACAAACATCCACAATGACATCACTCTTCCTTGTATTCCACTTTTTTACACAGACGAAGCAGAGGCACTCTTTGCGAGGTCACACGCTTGAAAATTACATGATTGCAAAATGGCACGCATGATTAAACCCGCAACTCCTAACAAGCAAAGAAGGTAATAGGTTCTCTCATGCTCGCTCGGCTCCGGCGGATCGACGTACTTGCGCTTCTTTGACATGCAATTTGGCCAGCGGCTGAGCAGAGGCCTCGCCTCACCGTGGGGTTACCAAAGTAGGACATTCGTGCTGATTACAGCCCTCTAAAGTAGGAATGATTTTTGGGGGGGGGGGGGGGGGTCGCCCCAAGGTATGCACTGCTTGGACTCCTTTCAAGTGGTGCCCTGTTTATTACCTCCTCCAAGTGCAAAACTCTTTTGTTCACTTGACTCGTTTGCTCGTTAGTAGAGGCGCTCTGGAATGGTTTGGATCCAATTTAGCAGAAAGAACCTTTTGTTAGCCCTGGTTGATCTGAGTCCCACTCTGCCCAAATCTCATATGGTGTTCCACAGGGATCAATTTCAGGACCCCTGCTGTTTTATTGAATTTGCTGTCTCTGAGTTCCATCTTGGGAAAACATATAAGACCAGCATGATTTTGTTGTGTTTTCGTTCTTGAATCTTGGTTGTTTTAATAATAATAATAATAATACATTTTATTTATAAAGCGCCTTTCAAGGCACTCAAGGTCGCCGTACAGACATAAAATAGCATAAAAATGACCGGAGAGTTTGTTTTGCTAAGTAATGTGCATTACTGCCAACTACAGGACTGGAGTGGAACTGTCTGTCCCAAGAACAAGAACCAAGCAAGGAGAAGCAGCATTCAGTTATTATGCTCCTCACCTGTGGAACAAACTTCCCATAGATCTGAGGTCTGCTCAAAATGTTAGCTCCTTTAAATCAGGGCTAAAAACGTTACTGTTTACCGCAGCGTATTCTTAAATTAAAATCCTCTCTTTTTAATTTTATTTATATATGATCTTTTTTCTTGATTTTGTAAGCATTATATTCTGTATTTTCTTCCCCTTTTTTATGCTCTATGTTCTTTGTTTTTCAATCCTTCTTATGTAAAGCGCATTGTGTGTGAAATGCGCTATATAAATAAATCTGCCTTGCCTTGATTTTCTTGGTTGTTTAGCCTTGGAGGATACCAAGTTTCCATCTCCTTCGTGAAACAGGGAGCCCAATAAAGCTTAATTTGCACACACAAATATATTTATGTGCATATCGATGAGACTGATGATGCAAACTGAAAGAGCTGCATCAAATGCCATCCAGATAGAAACTTCAAGCTGGCTGTGATAAGAAAAGCTATCTGTCGCTCATCGGCAGTGTGAATGTCAAATGGAGGCTGCAGCTATGGCGGAGGAGCCCCGTTTGCCACTCACCTGCGTTTCATCCGACCGCTTTTCGGGGCCTCCTCGGTCCGTTTAATAACAAACTCTCCCGCCTGGTGTCGCGAGTAGCACAGGACCCGTGGCACTTTGACCGATACTCTAACTCAACGAGCTTTCACAATCATGCCAATTTGGAACTTTTGTTGTGTTTTGCGCCGGCCGTGCCGTCGTCAGTGCTGACGTCAGTGCTGGCCTTTTGACTTTGAGCAAATGAAAGTGTCAGAAGTGCACATCAGGGTAAATGAGTCATGATGACTGCGTAACAAATGTGGCAAATGCTCAAAGTACAAGAGGAGAAAACAGCCATGAGCATTTGTTCACTTGCTGAATTATTTTACTGTCATGTTGACCCAAACACACATTTATTGTGTCCTCCCTAAGGTGAAATACTACTACAAAGAATATTTGTGCTTTGATTGCGTAGGAGTTTTATTATTCTGTTTTTTGGGAGAGGGCAATATTTTAATCTTCTCACAAGAACTAAGATACAAAAAAAAAATTCCACAATAAATTTACTTCACTACCCAAAACTCTCAAATGCCAACCAGCATGTCCAAATTAAATTGTCAACCCAATTTTCTAGGTCCAAATAACAAGTAGTATTGTCAGAGATTTTGTTTCTTCATTTATCCAATTCTCTCACGGGCATTTTGTGAACAAACTTGAACAAGTTTAATGGGATTGATGTCATTTGGTGTGCCTGTGCAAACTAATGAGTGTATTTTATTTCAAAATGTCATCTTATCATAGGAAACACCACCCGGGGGTACACCGATGATGACAAAGACATGAGGTCATGCAAGTGACATTCACTATGGTGAGGAATGCGGCGTCTCCTCACATTAACACCTAGGAAATGGGACCACCAGGCATTTTCTGCAGATCACTTATTAAACATCATATGACTCACTGTCGGATGGCATTCTGTGTCAGTCAGTGCATCATAACATAAATAGTATTAATTGCAACAACAGGGGAAGGGAGGGGGGGGGGGGGGGGGGGGGGGGTTAAGAGTCGAGGCTGAAATCCGGTGTTTCACATGCAAACATAAAATTTAATGCCCTGTAAATACTTTATAGGGCAGTTAAGGCTTTTCTTTAGCTTTGCAACTAATCAACGCACAAATTGATACGTTTAAACAACAAATCATAATCAAAACTACGTCATTGTCCAACTCCGTGTACGGCGCATGCGCAAATGTTGAAGTCGGCAATCACGTGATGTTGTTCCACAACCCGGAAGTGAGAGGGGCGGGGCTTCGTGGACCGACCGTTGTGGTGGATTGAACTCCAACAACGTAATGACTTTCCTTCATGTCTCTCATTTATTACGGTTTGCTATTTAACCCTCCATTTTGGGACGGTAGCAGCTTGTTGTTACGCTTGTTGTGTTTAGCATATCCGTGAAGTATAAATGTAATGTCGGCTGTCGTTAGCGCGTTCCAGCTAGCATTAGCTGGAGTCAGTGAGGATGCTGTCATCAGTAGCAACGTTCTCACCTCTGTCAACCACAAAAAATAAAAATAAATCAGAATTAAACTAACGTAAAAGACCACAGCATTTATGTGTACTTAATCTGATATTGTTCATTAATCTATTGCCTATGGTTGTTTAAAAAAACACGATAAGATGTCCTTGACCAAAATATCGCATATTAAATTGCAATATTGATGATGGAAATGGTAGTCAGAGTATTTTTCCAAATCTTCCTTCCCAAGTTTTTGTTGTAATATGTATTTTCCCATAAATACTGTGTTTGACAGCATCCACCATGACGGCCATCAAGCACGCCCTCCAGCGAGACATCTTCACACCCAACGATGAGCGTCTACTGGGCATTGTCAATGTTTGCAAGGCGGGGAAGAAAAAGAAGAACTGCTTTTTGTGTGCCACAGGTTGACATTTATTTTCTTGTTCTTTACCTTCCACTGCAAACAGAGAACGGGAATGAAATTTCCTTTCCCCTTATCGTTCCAGTCACCACCGAGCGGCCCGTGCAGGTCAAAGTGGTCAAGGTGAAGAAATCCGACAAAGGAGACTTTTACAAACGACAGCTGACGTGGGAACTTCGCGATTTGACCGAAGTGGACGCCAAAGATGCAAGCAAGGTTTGCGGAAGGCTTCACCGCCTAATCTTTATCCTTAACTCAAACATGATACCAGTCTTTCATTTTCTCCAGGAAAACCCCGAGTTCGACCTTCACTTTGAGAAGGTCTACCGCTGGGTAGCCAGCAGCACGGCCGAGAAGAACTCGTTCATCTCGTGCATATGGAAGCTGAACCAACGCTACCTGAGGAAGAAGGTGGAGTTTGTCAATGTCAGTTCTCAGCTGCTTGAAGGTGCGTCGACTTGTTTCTCCCCCGCCCATCCGCTTGTCTTATCTTTCAAAATCAGACTCGACGTTGTGACTCTGCGTTTTTATTTGGAAGCATGTTTGTTGAGTGACTACTCAATCCTCCTTCTCTGTATTTTCTGCTTTCTGGTACGGCTTTCTGTGTTCAATTTCTTCTTTCACTCTTCAACTTTCTCTGGCCAGAACTTCCTAAAGCGGAAGGTTGGTAGGACTTAACTCCTTCCCACCATCCCTCCCTTTCTCACAATTCCTTTCCATTATTCTTCACGGCATCACCGGCCGCCGTCTTTTCTCATTCCCATAATCATGCCACCAAATTGAAATAGTTGTGTATTATTAACTCCTCACATATGTCCACTGTTATAGTTTTTTTTTTTTTAACATGCCGCCAATGTATTTGTGTATTAATTCTCTTCTAACCTAATATAACCAAAGTTCTGGTGTTCATGATGTTTCGTGTAGACCTTTAAGATCTCCTTTAGCCGATAAGTACTAAGGAACAAGAAAGAACACGACTAAGATGAATAGTAATCTATTTTGGTGCGTTTTTATAAAGTCATCATTGTGATACTGACCTTTTCATGAGCTCGGAAAATGTCCACTCCCTGTCACTTCACCTGTCAGTCCAATGTGTGTAGATCAGAACAGAAAACATCTAATGTTCTCCTCCATTTATTTATTTATATGTTTGTGTGTGCCAATAGAGTCGGTGCCCAGCGGCGAGAGCCAGAGTGTCGCCGGCGGCGACGAGGACGCTTTGGATGACTACCAGGAGCTAAGCACCCGCGAGGAGACGGACATCGAGGGCATGATGGAGGTGTGCGAGTACGCCATCTCCAACGCCGAGGCCTTTGCTGAGCGGCTCTCCAGGGAGCTGCAGGTCCTCGACGGGGTGAGTGTCATTCGACTGAGCAATTTTACACTTTGTAATACTCTACATCACATGACTTTGCTCTCCGTCCTCCTCATTTGTGACTTTGCAGGCCAACATCCAGTCCATCATGGCGTCGGAGAAGCAGGTCAACATCCTGATGCAGCTGCTGGACGAGGCGCTGGGCGAGGTGGACACCATCGAGGGCAAGCTGAGCAGCTACGAAGAGATGCTGCAGAGCGTCAAGGACCAGATGGACCAGATCTCGCAGAGCAACCGACTCATCCAAATCAGCAACACCAACAACGGGAAGCTGCTGGATGAGATCCAGTTCCTCGTGGTGAGGAACGTTGAAAAGATTGTGGGATTGCTGATTATTTTAGCCCTTGTTGCCTAGCGACCGTGTCATCTTTCCCCGCCTAGCACAACATGGACCTGTCCAAGGGCCACATCAGAGCCCTGCGAGACGGCGACCTAAGTTCTCCAAAAGGCATCGAGGCTTGCATCAATGGCACCGAAGCCCTTTTGCAATGCATGAACGTGGCCTTCCTGCCCGGTAATTATTATTTTTTTGCTGGCCGTAAATCATGTTGGCTCGCTCCGTGTGTCATGTAAGAAATGTTGTCGCCACAGGTCACGACAAGCTGATGGCTGTGAAGCAGCAGCAGGACCTCTTCACCGAGCTGAGGGACACGTTCGCGCGCCGCCTCACCAATCATCTCAACAACGTCTTTGTGCACCAGGTAATATTTGTAGTATTTGGTTGACATGAAATTACATTGGATCTTGTTGCTGCTTAAGACTGTGGACTTCCTGTTTTGCTCTCCGGTCGCTCTTTCCTGGACCTCCTCACTTCCTTCCTCCTCATCTTCTTGTGGATTGCCCCCCCCCCCCTTTTGAATTATTCCACTCTGCTCTTTCTGTCTCTGTCAGTTCAACCACTTCAGTCACTTCAAAATGACCATCCCTCACTTCTATAGGTCCTCCTGTTTGTCACTTCCAGTGAGTAGCCACCCCCCCCCCCCCCCCTCCCCCCCAACTATCTCCTATGCATGGAATTTGTCTCTAACCTCCCTTGATCAAAAGGTGGAGAGGAACCTCTTTTGTTTTGCCGCTGAAGGACTCACATCCTTAACCAACATGCGTAACACAAGAGAAGTGCAGATGACAATAATAACCGTTTGTGATGGAAAAGTTGCACAAGTGCTGTCCTAATATTCCTTTTTGTGCCATCTAGGGCCACGACCAGACTTCCACCCTGTCCCAGCACACTATGGAGCTGACCCTGCCCAAACACAGCCCCCTCCATCGGGACCTGCTGCGCTACGCCAAGCTCATGGAGTGGCTGAAGATCACTCACCGGGAGAAGTACGAGGGTCTGTCCAGGGTCAGTCCTCTCGCCAGCCCTCTCCGCTCGGAGAGCCCCTCTTGAGCTTGTTGGCATTGTTTGTATGCAGTCCCATAATTGCAGTCCGTATTTATTTATTTTTTCTCCAGACCTACGTGGACTACATGAGCCGACTGTACGAACGAGAAATCAAAGACTTCTTTGAGATCGCAAAGATCAAGATGGCGGGAACGAGCAAGGAGGCCAAGGGCAAGTTTGGTAAGATGGCCGATGAAGCACCTTCCCAGTGCGTTTGTAACACAACTTTTAATTCATCCGCTTTGTGTTTCAACCAAGTGAGCGTCATTTAGACAAAAGTAGTTTTGGGTGCTACTTTCTCCATCCGTTTAGTATCTCAGCGGCCAGTTCCGCTTTCCACCTTCCGTGCGTCGAAACCACTCCGAGGGGGATATTTGTGGTCTTGCCGTCTGTCCTCTCTGCAGCTTGCCTTTAACAGCATGTTCTCAGCCTAACCTCTTTGTGTCTTTGATGCCCGCCCTTGCTAACCTGCTGCAGCCACGCTTCCGCGGAAAGAGAGCGCGCTCAGACAGGAGACGGAAAGTAAGTGAGACACGAGGAGAGAGAGCCTCCCCCGGCCCGCAATGCTTCCCGCCCGCTTCTGTTACTTCACATCTACGTGTTTCCTTGCGCCTCGACGCTCATCTTCAATTTCCCTCGGTCCAACGCAGGCCTTCACGGCAGCTCGGGAAAGCTGACGGGCTCCA
The DNA here is from genome assembly GCF_901709675.1 of Syngnathus acus. Classification (NCBI taxonomy): domain Eukaryota; kingdom Metazoa; phylum Chordata; class Actinopteri; order Syngnathiformes; family Syngnathidae; genus Syngnathus; species Syngnathus acus. The sequence continues at coordinate 3,295,391 of NC_051090.1, read as the reverse complement.
CTTCCAGCCTGAACAAGCTGAGCGTGCAGGGCTCCAACAGCCGGCGCTCGCAGTCGTCCTCGCTACTGGACATGGGCAACATGTCGGCCTCCGACCTGGACGTGGCCGACCGCACCAAGTTCGATAAGGTGAGGCGCCGACGTGGGAAGGTCGGACCAAAGGCTTTTAACGAACCGGAGCGGTTTCGCTTGCAGATATTCGAGCAGGTCCTCAGTGAGCTGGAGCCTCTCTGCCTCGCCGAGCAAGACTTCATCAGCAAGTTCTTCAAGCTGCAGCAGAACTCGAGCGTCCCGCCTCCCCTGGCGCAGGTGCAGTTTCTTGTTTCTTACCCATTAAAGTAATGTCAGACTTTTATCAACCGCGATCGCATTTTCAAAGATCTCTTGGCGATCCGACGACGCTTTCAGTTCTCCCCAAAAAAAATAAAAATAACGAACTCATAAACGCCTTGAATTGTCTGGCAAGAGTTATGATGTTTTATTTCCATCGCTTTTGGCAGCAAGAGGCCAGGGAGTCGGATGGCAGCGCGCAATCAAGAATGCCTCCCCAGGCGGAACACAGACACTCCTTGTCATCAGAGTGAGTCCTCACATTATTTTCTTAGACGTCAATTATCTTCACACCATCCCTCCTGTTTTCTCCGTCTTCCTCCGCTGCGAAGCAAAGACATGGTCCGGCTGATGATGAATAAAGTCTTCCAGAGCATCGAGACGGAGCTCAACAGCCTCATCGCTCTAGGCGACAAGATCGACAGCTTCCACTCGCTGTACATGCTGGTGAAGATGAGCCACCACGTGTGGACGGCGGAAAACGTCGACCCGGCGTCTTTTCTCAGCACCACGCTGGGAAACGTGCTGGTCACAGTCAAGAGAAACTTTGACAAATGCATTGTGAGTATTGTGTCGGATCCGTGTTTTGAAATGACTCATCTGGGTCTCGTTCTTTTACGATTTCAAAAAAGTCCGAATTCGAACAGGGGTGTGTCGACTTTTTATATCCACTTTCCTCCTCGCAGTCCGGCCAGATCAGACAGATGGAGGAAGTGAAAATTTCCAAGAAGAGCAAAGTTGGCATCCTACCTTTCGTCACGGGCTTTGAAGAGTTTGCCGAGTTGGCCGAGACCATCTTCCGAAACGCGGAACGTCGCGGGGACCTGGACAAAGCTTACGTCAAGCTCATCAGGGCCGTCTTCATGAACGGTGAGTCGTCATTTTGACACTTAATCCCAAGATCTGACAAACGCCTCGTCTTCCTCAGTGGAAAAAGTGGCCAACGAGAGCCAGAAGACGCCGCGGGACGTGGTGATGATGGAGAACTTCCACCACATCTTCTCCACGCTGTCTCGGCTGAAGATCTCCTGCCTGGATACCGAGAGGCGCGAGGCCAAGCACAAATACACAGACCACCTGCAGTCCTACGTTATCAACTCTCTGGGACAACCTCTGGAAAAGCTCAACGTAAGGCAAAAAAAAGAAAAAGTCTGTTGATCATCATCATCATCATGGCTGTGTTGCAGCATTTCTTCGAAGGCGTGGAAGCCCGCGTGGCCCAAGGGATCCGCGAGGAGGAGGTGAGCTATCAGCTGGCCTTTAACAAGCAGGAGCTCCGCAAGGTCATCAAAGAGTACCCCGGAAAAGAGGTCAAGAAGGGACTGGATAACCTCTACAAGAAGGTGGACAAACACTTGTGCGAAGAAGAAAGCCTGCTACAGGTGGGATTAATTCAAATGAAAATGGAATTCCTTTTTTTCCCTCTCTTATTTTCTAAACGTTTCCTCCCTGGTTCGCGCTCGCCGCAGGTGGTTTGGCACTCCACGCAAGACGAGTTCATCCGGCAGTATAAACACTTTGAAGACTTGATCGGCAGATGTTACCCCGGTTCTGGAATCACCATGGAGTTTACCATCCAGGACATGCTGGAGTATTTCTCCAGCATTGCTCAGTCCCATTAGACCTGCTGACGGTGACTCACTACTGACACACTCTGGATAAACATGCAAAAAATGTGTTGATTCATCCAGCCCGGAGGTGAACTTTAGAACTGCAAGGCGAATGTGCTAACTATAAGGTTACTACGCTGACCTTCACTTTATTCTTTCAATTTATTTCTTTGCTCCATGCTCTTAATAAAATTGTAGTCATCAAATTATCTTTCTTTTTTTGTTGTTTTTTTAAAATCCAATAACCTGACAAAAAATATTTTCCTTTCAAATAAATGAAATGCATCATATTCTTGAGTTACTGATTACGACGTGTTAATATTTGCAGGTTGTTGCCTGGCATAAGTATCTGATAGAGCTACTCTGTCTAATCTAATCATATTGCTGGTTTTATGATTGAAAAGAAAAGATAATAATAATCTAGTTTGTCTATTTAGCTAGTTAACCTTTATTTATCCATGTCGGGCAGGTATTTTATATCGGCAGCAGATCAAAGTAAAGTCATGGTGTCTGTCCACTCAGCCTGGGATGCTCCTCCCCTGCAGGCTGGCCAGCTCCAGTGTGCCTTCCCTCTGCCCCTCTCAGAAGCACATCCACCTCCAAGGGGGACCTGCAGCTGAGCATTGGCCGCCGGTTCTTCAGCACACCGCTTCCATGGATCGCTTTTGAAAGGATTAGTTTATTTGCCTCCGTCGACTTTTTCCCGAATTATTCCTGGAGTCCATTTATGGGCAAATGGCTCGGGCACTTTTTATTGTTGTTTTTAGTTTGGAACTTTGCTATGGTGCTGGTAAGGCCATTTCATTGTTATTGGGTCTTGTTTTAATGGCATTTAGTGTTTTTGTTTTAAATGTAAAATAGTTTGCGTAAGCTTCCATTGTGTGACTTGTTTTTTTTCCACACAATGTCTGCTGACGTGGGCTGGGTGGGGGTCAGCCCGTATCCTCTGAAACAGGAACTCCACCTAGGCCGCGCTAGGGCTCGAGCCTATTGAGCCTGACCCGGCCCATCTTTCCCGGCTTCCTGTTTTGACACGGATCCGCCATTTTGTTGCCACTCTGGGATGTAGGAGCCAGAGGCGCACAAAAATGTCTACTTAAAACTTGTGGCTTGGTTGATTAGTTGTGGTAATTGCTGAAATGAATGTTTGTCATCTTTCAAGCACTATAAAGACAAATCTATGAGACACGGACCCAACCAAAATGGCCGCCTTCCGTTTCAATTTTGGCTAGGCAACTACTATTCATTGTACTAACTCCTCCTACTTTGTCTGCGTCAAGCTATCGAGCTGCGCTTCACGTCCGACCCACCGTTGCTGAACATCAACGGCGTCCATCGGATGAACAAATCCGACAACCTGGAGCTCACGTGCAGGTACGTCTGCCCTTTAATGCCCCTCCAGTTTCACGCCACTGAAAGCCGCCTTATGAAACCGTACGGACCTTCCGCAGAGGCCGCCAGTACCTGCGTTGGACCACCCCTCCCACCAGCGCTCGCTTTTCCATCAGCGACTGTAGCGGGTCGGGCCTCTTTTGCACGGAGCTGCGGATCACCAACGCCACCGTCAACGAAACGGGACAATACCGGTGCTCCTACCGCAATCTCAAAACGGAAGGCAGCAAGACATCAGCGGCGGTTCACGTTTTTGTTCGTGGTGCGGTCTTCGGTTCGACATGGCCCCGGCGTAATTGAAGGCGATTTTTTTGTGACAAGTCGTTTGTGGTTACAGATGACAAGGTGCCGTTTGTTCCGTCCGAGAAGGAATACGAGGTGGTGTTCCTCCGGGAAGGTGAGTGGGTGGTCATACCGTGCCGAGGATCTCTGGAGAACCTCAACGTGACACTTCATACTGTAAGTTTCTTTTGACCTTCTATCTCAAGGTCTATTCACTGTTCAAACTCAACACCTCCCTGTCTGTCAGAAGTATCCAAACAAAGAGTTCCATCCAGACGGGAAAGACTCCCTGTGGGACGCCAGAACCGGCTTCACCATCCCTAGTCATCTAATCAGCTACACCGGCGTGGTGTCCTGCCAGACCCGCATCGGCGACGAGACCTTCAAGTCCCCCCTCTACGTGGTGGCTGTCGTGGGTGAGAAACAGAAACATCTAACAAGTCTCGGGAGAACAATGGAAGCGGGGCAGCCGTCCGTGCGTAGCCCCCCCCCCCCACCCTAAACACCCGTCCGCCCTCTTCCGCAGGATACAAGATTTACGACCTCATTCTGACCCCCGCGCAAGTCAGGCTGTCCGTCGGTGAGCGTCTGGTGCTCCGCTGTACCGCGCACACTGAACTCAACGTGGGCATCGAGTTCAACTGGACGCACGCCGGCCAGCCTCTGGTGAGCAATTTTTATTCCAGCTAGTGGCTCGTAAGTTAGCCGCTAATGTTAGCTTTGTTCGGCCTGTCATCACCACCTGGATTCTCATCTTCAGATAGCGGGCAATGGTTCAAGGGCGGCTCACATGACGCCGTACAAGAAGAAGCTGTGGGACTCTCTGGAGTTATCCAACACACTGGTGGTGGACAACGTGACGGTGGAACACACCGGCGAATACACCTGCACGGCCTCCAGTGGAGCCATGGACAAAAGCGTCACAGCCTTCCTCAAGGTTTACGGTATGTTTGTTCAAAACGAATCCAAACCATTCCCCTGGCTGAATTTTGGGACCGTTTCCAGAAAAGCCGTTCATTGACATAAAGGAGCCTTGGACCAAAGTATGGGAGGTGAATATGGGAGGCTTGTCGTCCACCACCATACCCGTTCGCTACACAGCCTACCCTGAACCGAGCTTTAAATGGTAAGTGGAGACTCGGTTTTCTGTTTTCGAGGTCAATCCAGAAGCTGATGTTTGTCACTGCAGGTTAAAAAATGGCCTCCCACTGAAGGAAGACCACCGGATCAAGCAGAGAAGCGACGCCCTCATCTTTCGCGGCGTCACCGAAACCGACATGGGGAACTACACTATCGTCCTCAGCAACAAAGTCACCAAAGATGAGCAAAGGCGATCTTTCCAGCTTCTGGTTAATGGCACGTTTTTATCAGAACCTGCAGTCGTTCCGGCCGTGGGCCTGCGGTGTCTGTAATTGTCGTTTTCTCCCATTTTAGTTCCTCCTCATATCATTGAGAAGGAAGTGGCGATGGACACGGACGTTTTTTTGTACGACAGCACCCCAACGCTGCGATGCACCGCCCGAGGTTTTCCCACACCCACGTACATCCAGTGGCAGTGGATGTCCACCGACAACTGCCCCGAGGCTTTTGTGTGAGTTTGAAGAACTTCAGTAGAAGTTCAGTAAATGTTGACAAAACACAGGTGGAGACAATGACCAGATGCGACTTGGAAGACCATACAGTGTCCATTTTGAGACAAAGCGATTACACAAGAGCCTGAAGAAGCGCACGGAGCGGGTTCCTTATCTGCTGTCCGCACATCCCGCCGCTTCCTCGTATCGGTCCCGCGTTAGCTTTCCTGTTGCGGTCCCATCTGTCTTTTTCGCTCGTCCTTGAGAAGTCGGTTTTATTGAAGCTCAAAATGCAGCGTAGCAAAACAAGGGAAGCTGTGCTGTGCTGACTTTTTGGTGATGTTTTTGACACGTTGAGGGAATTTTCCTTTTTTGGGCTTTTTTTTTTTGTCTGAATTTGTCAGGTTATTTTGGGGGTGTTTTTGTCCATGACGATCAGTTTTGTCCAGATTCAATATTATACAGTATGTTTAGTTTTTCACCGGCAGACCTTTGTCTTGTTTTTTTGCCAGCTTTTTTTGGTCAATTTTAATATTTGTTTTATGTTTTTTTTTTCTTCTTTTTTTTGTAAAACTGTGTTTTGGCACATTTGTAAGGTTTTGGTCCGATTTTGGGCCATTTGACCTGGTTTTAGTTAATTTTTTTAGTTTTTGTGACTTGTCAAATTTCCTCACCTTTTTATTAGCTTAAATTCTTGCACAATGTTTGTTGGCTGTAATATTTCGTCATCTTTTTGCCCATGCTGCTTATTTGGACAGTTTCTGTTGTAATGCTTCACCTACTTTTATTAGTTTTTTTTGGTCACACAGGCCGGGACTGTCCATATCTGAGGAGCAAATAGTCTACTGCAAAGCTTGGCGCGACATCCATAACGGCACCGCGCACAACCGTGTGGAGCAGATCTCCACTGATGTGGATCATGGCCAGAAGGTACATTCAAACGCTTATTTTACGCTACACTGCCCAGGAAAACAAAAAAACATGTTTATTTTTTTCTGGCTGACAGAAAATGGTGAGCTCCTTGAAGTTCCACAAAGCCAAAGTCGACGCCCTGTACCGATGCACGGCCGCCAACAAAGTGGGAAAGGATTCCCGCGTTATTTTCTTCCACGTGACACGTGAGTATGCTCTTCTACGCATGAAGAAAATGTAGGCTTTAACTCTGCCACTTGTGTCTGCAGGCGGCCTGGAGCTAAGCATGTCTCCGTCCGACGAACCTCTGGAGGAGGAGCACGTGTCTCTCCGCTGCAAGGTCGACGGGCTGATATACGGCAACCTGGCCTGGTTCCGCGTTTCCAACAGCTCCGGGTGGGAGCGGGCGGCGGCCGCGCAACCGTGCCGCTCGTTGGCGCTGCCGCCAACGCCGTTGCTGCGCCTCGACACGTCCAATGGCGAGCACGGCGCCAACGTGAGTTTGGAGCTATTGCTGCCCAGTGCTTCCCGACGGGACGAGGGCCTGTACGCCTGCCAGGTGGAGAGCCTCAAGACCAGGGAGAGGACTTGTCTGCTGCGCCACCTGTCACTCAAAGGTGGAATAACACTTTGAATTTGCTGCATTTTTATTTGCCAAACTAGAAGTATGCACTTCAGCCAAAAAAGCGACCCAAAATCAGACCCAAAAATTCGAAATGTCCAGAAATATGACAGAAATCATGTTAGCAGCTATTAAGCGAACATTTTGTCACGCCATAATCTTATCTAAAAGAAAAATAGGCTTTGTCGCCCTCCTGTGGCATCTATAGGCAATTACAACGCTTTGGGACATCCGTTTATTACTTTCAGTCAACTGTCAACATATTGCAGGTCTGGAGGCGCCGAGGATCCTCAACAACCTCACCGACCAAAAAGTCAACGTGAGCGCCACTGTCTCGCTCCTGTGCGCCGCCGCCGGCACGCCCGACCCGACGGTGGTGTGGACCAAAAACAACCAGACTGTGGTTGAAGGCTCCGGTAAGACGTGCGTTCTATTTCAACCGATGTCAGTCTTTCTCGAATACCCTCGTGACTCCTTTTCAGGTGTGATCCTGAGTCGGCGTGGTCATCTGCTCACCATCCAGCGTGTCAAGAAGGACGATGGCGGCTTGTACAGCTGCTCTGCTTGCAACAGCCGCGGATGCCACACCTCGCAGGCCGCGTTGACGACGGAAGGTCAGTCTGGAGCTAGCTTAACCATTAGCATAGCTAATTGGCTGCTTCCAATTTATGCTTGATATTTGGGGGTGTTCTACTCAGAGTAGTCATGTCAATTGAATCTGCCCAGAACCTTCCAAATCAGTAGTGCTGGCCTATTTTACTTTTAGAGTTGATGATGTCATCATTTAGCCGTCCTCTGGTTGGTCAGAGCAAACGTCTACTAGCAAATCATGTTTATAAGATTCAAGATGACTAAAACTGCCATGACAAAAATGACTTGTTTATATATTTGTTCTGCTATGATGTGGTATTTTTTAATCTCATGCACAGTTTAGAGGTGGAATTTTATCTCCAGTATTTCAGAACGGGAAGCACCATTTCCTGTTTGTTGACATTAACGTATTGTTCAGCCTAAATCCTCCTGGCTAAAGTAATCTCATTTATATTTAACCTCAAGGCTAATTTTTTTTTTTTTTGTTATTTAATATCAAACATTTGAAAGGAGGGGAACTTCCTCATGACAGGAAGCTAGCTCCATTTGTGTACTCAATCCTCCCGGGAGTTTCTAAATCCAAAACAATGGGACGACTATAGAGGACAAAGAGTTGTGGTGTTTTTTTTGGGGGGGGGGGTCTACTCAGCCTGGCTTCGGTTCTCTTGTCCGAGGCGACCACCGGGAGACAAAGCCGTCTACGTGACCCGGGCCTTGCCAGCAGAATGTGGACCTTCTTCGAACAAGGGGCGGCGCCTCTGCTAATGAGCTAGACGCCACAAATTAGCACGCGTGCACAAGAGACAGAGAGAACTCTTTGTACAATTGACTTTGGCGAACGAAAACGTGTTATGATGACCGCATGAAATATTTCTGACACTAATGCATGCACGAGCCAAACAAAGTGAACCGTCCCTTCATTTTTTTTCCTACTGCGTATTCTGTTCTATCTCATTCCACCCCTCCATTTTCTGCATTTTTGCTTTGTGATTGTGCTGCTTTCAGACGCGGAGGAAAAAACCAACGTGGAGCTGATCGTTCCCATCGGCTCAGTGGTCTTCGCCATGTTTTTATGGCTACTGCTCGTCTTTGTCTTTCGCAGGAGAAAACGAGTAAGAATTTCCAACCTAAAAGGGCTCTCACCCGCTACAGAAATATTCTTCGCTGAACACACATTTTATTTGCTCACAAAAGCTTTGACACGACTGCAATGTTCTCACGCACGATTCATTCCATTTCCAGCACATAAACACTCGTGAAACACACACACGTACACGACAAGTATGACTGATTAGAAGCGACCGCTGTCTTTTGTGTCCAAGGGCAGCGAGGTCATTTTCTACCCTCAGAAGTCACGTACACCCATTGGGCCCCTTTTCACTGGAGGGAGCTTCACTGTAAACCCACCAACAATACCGCTCTGTCATGCGAACCGTTTCAGGCCAACCGTGGCGATCTCAAGACGGGCTACCTCTCCATGATCCTGGACTCGGAGGACGTGCCCATGGACGAGCAGTGCGAGCGGCTCACTTACGACGCAAACAAGTGGGAATTCCCTCGGGACAGGCTGAAGCTCGGTACATTTGAATACAGCACTTTGGGTTCCCAGCTATGATTTTTAAATCCGTTTCCAGTTAGTAATGTCAAATAATTCATTCGCCATATTTCATGTCTACTGCTAAGCTCGAAGTGTGATATTTCCCAGTATCATTGAACGCAGCATCAGTCAAACAATCAGATGAACATCGTTTAAAGGTGACCCGCTGGGACGAGGCGCTTTCGGTCAGGTTGTGGAAGCCGCCGCCTTCGGGATCGAGAAAATCACCACCTGCACCACCGTGGCCGTTAAGATGCTTAAAGGTGAGTTATAATCGATACTTCTATAGAAGAGAGAGGTCAAACGTTCTGGTGTGGCAGAGGGAGCCACGTCCAGCGAGTTCCGAGCTTTGATGTCAGAATTGAAGATCCTCATCCACATCGGACATCACCTGAATGTGGTCAACCTTCTGGGAGCCTGCACGAAGCCTGGCGGTGAGTGCTCGCCCCCCCCCTTCCCCATGAGAATAACTTGTGACGCAATGACGTTTCATTCAATGCCACTTCAGGCCCTCTCATGGTCATCGTGGAGTACTGCAAACACGGAAACCTCTCCAGTTACTTGAAGAGCAAACGTGGAGAATACAGCCCGTATAAGGTAGATGGATCAAAGATGGCACAGGATAGCGACTAGATCTTCATTTTTGTTCTTCTGACCTCCTCAGAGAAAGAGAACAGACAGCCAAAGGTGGACGTCCGCAGAAGTCGACGTGACCGAAGGTGATCTCGGCCTGGGGAAGATCGCTCAGCTGGACATCTGCACCGGGACTGCCGACAGAGCTTCAGGCAGTCACCTGACTCCCCAGGATGGTACTTAAATCCCAGTTTGATCTTCTCCTCCACCTCTGTCGTTCCTAACAACCCGCCATGCGTTACAGAGAGCACAGACGATGACCACCTGACCATGGAGGACCTGATCTGCTACAGTTTCCAGGTGGCCAAAGGAATGGAGTTCCTGTCCTCTCGCAAGGTGAAATCGCAATCCGAGAAGACGGAGATCCAAACAGATTCCCTCCACGTGGACGTTAACCGCGTTGATGCGCTTTCAGTGCATCCACAGAGATCTGGCCGCCAGGAACATCCTGCTCTCGGAGAACAACGTGGTAAAGATCTGCGACTTTGGTCTGGCCAGGGATGTCTACAAGGACCCGGATTACGTTCGCAAGGGAGATGTGAGTTCCCTCGGGCTTGCATGTGAGACGAGTCACGAGCGTGGCAAAAACAGCGCACGTCTGGTTTTCCCCGTAGGCACGGCTTCCTTTGAAGTGGATGGCGCCAGAGACCATCTTCGACCGGGTGTACACCACCCAAAGTGATGTCTGGTCCTTCGGGGTCCTTCTCTGGGAGATCTTTTCGCTGGGTAAACTAACTCGGTTAAATGGCAGAGTCGAAATCTGCGCAGGCTAGTCTTTGTTTTGGTATTCCCGCAAAAAGACTTTTGTCCCATCTCCAGGAGCGTCTCCCTATCCCGGCGTGTGCATCGACGAGACTTTCTGCCGACGGCTTAGAGAAGGCACCAGGATGAGACCACCAGAGTACGCCACCTCAGAGATGTGAGTGACAAGGAGATCCTTGAGACTTGCTCGGATATATTGTCACTCTGAGCCCTCCATAACCAATTATTTTGACAGATACCAAACCATGTTGGACTGCTGGCTGGACCGTCCCACGGACAGGCCTACCTTTGCGGAACTGGTGGAGCATCTGGGCAATTTGCTGCAGGCCAGCGCTCATCAGGTTGCAACATTCGCCCTTTCGCATATAAGCTTCGAGTCTCCCGAGAAAAGAAATAGCCTAACATGAAAACTGCCGCTGTCTCCTCCAGGACGGCAAGGACTACATCCCCCTGACGGCAGAAGGCGACGTGGCGGGAGCTCTGTCTTACGCCACGCCTCAGAGCAGAGACATCCAGGAAGTTCAGCCGCACTATGACAACGCTCTGGCTCTCGGGTCTGCGTAATATGTCCTCGAAATTTTACGTTCCCGGTACGTGAGATCATCCGCTGACATTTGAATGTGTTGTCGGGGTGCAGGCAGGGCGAAATGTGCAGCCGGAGGCTCAGCGTGAAGACGTTTGATGACGTGCCTGTGGAGCACAGCAGCGTCATGGTGAGAAACAGTCAATACGATAAATACTAACAAAATAATGTCAATAAATTAGAAAAGAGAATGGAAAGTTTCTGGAATATCAGAATTTTATTAGAATAAAGTTGTAATATTCCGACTATTTTTTATATTATATTACTATTTTTTTCATATACTTTAGGAGGGTCACATGGACTGTTCACCTGAGGAAGCGATAGGTTCGAGTCCGCAGCTCTCGATGACGCCCAACTTGAGGTAAGCGCGCCACTCGACATTGAGCGAAAGTACTAACACACTATTGCGCAACGGTTAATCGTTTCGCATCCCCTACAATAAACGACGATTGAGTGACATGTCATGTGGTCTACCCCCATCAGCCGGCTCATGCGCTGCAAAAGCAAAGAATCGCTGGCGTCCGAGTCCTCCAACCAGACGAGCGGCTACCAGTCGGGCTACCACTCGGACGACGCCGACGCGCCCATCTACGCCAACGAGGAGTCCATCGTCAAGCACAGCATGTTCCTAAAAAAGCAGAAGACTCCACCTGCGCCTCCTGTGCCCAAATTTGGCGCGGAGATCCGTTACAGCACGCCGCCCGTCTGACCCCGGAACCCTCTGCTTGTACATTTTCTTTTTAAATTGTTGTTGAACAATGTGTAGAGCTGCAGCGCTGTTGTTGTTGGCGTCATAAATCAACCGGAAGAAAAATGAAGGTTGACTGACGGGTGGCTGTAAACCATCCGCGGTTATCATGTTTACTCAGTGAGTTAACAGTAGGACTCGCTTCCTGTCCGGCCGGAAATGCCGCTGGAAATTTTGAGATTGTGGCGTCATGTGGCGGAATGCTTTTGTGTGCCAGAGGATGTAGTTCTCATTTCTTCTTTGTGTACAGTCTCTTATTTGTACCTGTATTACAGTATGTAACCTATGCTAGCTAAAGGATTCATGTAAGTAATTTTCTAAAATTGGAATTCCCCACTAATAAATATAAAAAGTACTTTCATGTAGATTCTTTCAACTTCAGTGTCATTTTACCATTCCATACAATGAGTTTGTCAACAAACACCCAAAATGGCTGCTTCGAAGCAAAAACAGGATGCATAATGCAAACGTACAGTAGCTTAACCCTTGTCTTGTAAGAATGAGCGTTGACGTCACCTCTCAGCATCTGAGTGGGTGACGAGTGACGAAGGCGCGTGGGAACGTACTACTAATGTGTTTTGTCTGCCATCTCAGAAAACAAACGCTGCTAATTATAGCTCGTTATCGAACGAGGGGCTGTCAATGATCTTCTCGCTCTGTCTCTCTCCATCTCCCTCCCTCTTTCTCTCTTTAAATATACCTGTGATAAGTGAAATCCGCGAAGTACGGTCACCAACAAGAAGTACTGGGCAGGCTAACGAGTTAGCAGAAAGATGCTAATTCGCAATCGCGAAAACGGACTTCTAAAGGAATTTAAACGAACATTTGAAGCAATACTACACTGTTCTAAAGGTTAGACACATCTTTCCTCAATTTAGAAGTTTTATTTTGACTTTTAAATTGTTTTTTAATTTGGAAAAAAAAAAATCCGCGGTGTAGTGAAGCCGCGATAAACGAAACGCGAAGTAGCAAGGGATCACTGTATACGCATGGCCGGTCTGCAAGTGGCGGTCATATGTGACGTAGGAGCTTGAGGTGTAAAGAGCCTCTCAGTCCAGCAGGTGTCGCTGTAGTTAAACAAATAAGTTGGGCTTCTTCAAACGTATGGAGATGAAATTGTCCTGAACTGAGCGAGAAAACGGACTCCTCTGTTTTTACTAAACATGGATGGCGTGCTGGAGCAAAGTGGAGACGGCGCATTTCGTGTCGCATATCTTCAAAAGTAACCGAGGTACCATTTGTAAACGGAAGCATTTGACTTTACTTCTTTGTATGCATCAAAGGTTAATAATTATGGGTAAATTACTCAGGTATGTTGCCCTATTATCCTTTTACGGACACCGCCCCGTTTTGAGTATCTTGCATGATCACGCAGTGCACCTTTCCACTCACCTGCCTGATCACATCACTGACATATCTGAACACACGCACACACACACACACACACACACGCGCGCACATCTGCAGCTGTCAGACGCCTTGTTTAATAAATAAGATTGAAAAGAGCGATAACGAATCTGGATATTGCAAACAGGACGTCTGATATTCCCTGAGAGAAAAAAAAGCGCTGTCTATCAACGCCGTCTGATGGGGGAGGGTTGTCTCCTTTGTTTATCCACTGCCACGCAACATGCACATGAGCTCACACAAAATTCATTGTGACACATTCATATAGAAAAACAAGAGCACATGAAATGTATCCAAATGAGGTAAGTTGCCAAAAGTTGAGCATCATCAAGATGGAAAATAATAACACACTGACAACCTGATAGCATGATTATTATGAAAGTCACTATATTTCCAAATCTTGGAGAAAAAAAAAACTATATGTACATCCCAAAAATGATTTTTTCTTGTTTTACATTAGCATTAGGCTATTGACAGTTGAGGTTGCGCCATACGAGCAGAGAAAGAACCTATGCAAGGATGCAAGGGTTGTGTCACGAAAAGTTAGATAGGCAAGAGCACACACACACACACACACACACACACACACACACACACACACACACACACACACACACGCTCATACACACACAGACCACATCCCTCAATCTGAAGGGTTGTGCCAAATGTCGATAAAGAGACAAGAGCACCTACACACATGCACGTACAGTGATTTGATTGACAGACACGCTGCAGATAAACTCCCTGGCTGCCTTATCTCAGGTTGTCATGTAAATGCCGCTTGTACAGGCCCATCCAGAAAGTCTGTCAGAAGGTCAGACGGTTTTTGTGACACCCCTAATCTCACAAAGCTATTGGACAGACTTGCACAATTCTCTAATATAAAAATGAAGGGTCGATATCTTCAGATCTTTTTTTGTATGTACGTTAATCGGTGCGGCAACCTTTTAGTGTGGTCATGACATCCTGACAGCTGCTCGACCCCAGCACAAAATTTGTGAATGGACGTTACCGGCAGCACTTCCTGCTTTGTCCCACACATAATAATAGCCAACTGTGCAATATAAACACACGACAATGCAGCTGCACATGTTTACGCTGCGCTAAAACAATGTTGGCCCACTTTATTCATTTCCTCTTATGAGCTGGTGAAAACCACCATGGGAAAGTCTTGACCAAATTCAATTCAAAGCAATTTGGCTGCAACACCTGAAAACACCACCGAACACATCAATATTGCTACAAACGTACAAGAGTTAGTAGCCCGTGTCCATGTGTTACATAGACCGTGTCCGCCAAGGAACGTGCTCTTGCGCAAGATTCCTTGCATGCTCCCCATAGTTCAGTGAGTGTGGTACAATTCCAGCCCCAACATGTTACGTGACGGCTTGGAAGCTGGGCCGAGCTCTCATTTTGGGAAGTCATTATCGGCAGAATTTGGAATTTGGTAGGAAAGTCTACCTTGGGCAGATCCACAAAAAAACCCAGTCAACAAAACACCTGTTTTTTTGTTTGTTTCAAAGATTTTCTTTAAGGACCATTTTCAAGTGTCTGTTGTTCAGTGACAAACTTTTCCTAGAGTTTTGTTTTCTGACAATGGTGAATTATAAAAAAACGTGAGTTTTTATCATTGGGCAGTTCGATGACTCACCCCAAAACATTGCCTATTTTTTTATTCTGCAGGTGTACTCAAACCAAGCATCCATGTGTCTTCATAGAACTAAATAAAGGTTGAAAGAATAGCAAAGGCGCTGATCACAGAGGAGTAGTCTCGCCTTACAGGTTTGCACAAGTGACACCAGACACGGGCCATCGCCATCGTCTGTCATCGGGATGCCTCACGTCCGTATCTCCCTTCAACTGAGTGATGGACTGGCTTTGTTCCGTCACAAACATCATGACGGATGACTGATGGACTTGCTCTGACTCAAAGATGATGTTAGCCTGTCACAGGGATGGAGACATCTGGGTGATGGATGGAGGCGAGCAGCGATATGCCTCATTGACCTGAAGCTCCGCCTCCTTTTAAAGGCCAAGAAAAATATGAACAGTTTGTTTTTAATCTCTGTATTACAAATTTCATGTTCAGGCCTTGATGTGAATTGAATGAGCAAACGCAAATAGAGAAAAACAAGAACACTTTCTGACTCTTTTTTTTAATTATGGTACGTTATTACATTAGTTAGCAATATTGCACTCCATATTATCCTGTCGCTAATTTAATTGGGTGTAGTGTAATTAGTCCAATAAGCATTGCCGTAGCGTGACGTCATCATAAGGCGCAGCCGATCTGACCACCGAAATTGTTATGGTTATCTACACCGGAGGTCCCCAACCGGTCCGTGTGTCACTTGGTACCGGGCCGCCAAGCCGCACAGAAAAAAAATATATATATACTTTTTTTTTTAATCGACGATCAATTAATTCAGGTCAAGACGCTCGTCCCGGTCACGTGACATGCTTCCCCAGTCGAGCCCGTAAAGCTAGCAAAAATGAGTAAGATTATTTATTATTATTATTTATTATTATTTGGAAAAAATAGACAAATTTGGCGATTCTCTCCTAATGACATTCGTCGGTGCATCTGTGTCTCTTGACGCTCGTCCCGGTCATGTGACGTCACCACGGTCGAGCCCGCGAAACTAGCAAAAATGAGCAAGAAACATGTTTGGAAAGCTTCTTCGGAAAGGGAAAAATGTTCAATGAGGAGATGGAAGAAGAAGAGGCTACGACTTGTAAGTAAAGAAAAGCTGCGTTTAAAAGAAAATTTCTGGAGTCCCACTTAAAATATGGATTTCTCGACACAGGTGATTGACACGCTCAGCCCACTCTGCATATGTGACGACAGGCTAGCTAACGAGGCAATGAAGCCTTCAAAACTGCTTCGGCAAATGGAGACCAAGCATCCTGCATTTAAAGACAAACTTTTGGAATTTTTTGAAAGAAAAAAAAAGAGGAGAAGGACAGAAGCAATTACTGAAGGTCACCACAACCACATCAACAAATGTGAGTGCACCGAGACCATCGTGGCTAACCGTATTGCTAAGGCAAAGAAACCTTTTACTATTGGTGAAGATTTCTGAGAAACAAGCTTCCACTAATTCAACGTAAAGGTGAGTTTTATTTTTTTATCTGGTTTATATTTGTTTGTTATATTTGTTATAAAGGCCGGTCCGCAAAAATATTTCTGACACGTAACCGGTCAATGGCGCAAAAAAGGTTGGGCACCACTGACCTAAAACAATTTAACCATTGCTATGCTTCCTCCTACTCCTTTTCGAGCATTCTTTGTTGTGTATTTTTTTCCAGTTTGTTGTTGTTTTTTGTTTGTTTCACGGACTTAGATATGGCACTTTAAAGTGTTAATTGTTTTATTTATTTCCCCCCCCTATTTTTCATGTTTTAAATATGTTCGAAATATGATAGATAAAAAAACATTAATAAGATTTCATAATAAATATAATGATAATAATAAAAATAAAAAAATAAAAATAATAATGAATAGAATTAATGATAAAAAATATCTTATTATTGCAAGCATTTAACCATGTGCATTGGATGGATGGATATGCTTTGGAACAAAAGATGAACCCTTGTATTGATAGATTCTGTCGAAAGGAGCTCAATGACACTTTAAACTACAGTCTGTGTTCGCGTAAGCATGCATGCGTTTCATCAGTTCAATTGCATTCCATTCTTGTTTTTCCGAGTCGCTTCTTCCCGGCCAATATCGGCCAACCAAGGGAGGAGAGCGATGGGATTAGTAAAAATAATAACAACATAATTGCATTATGGCGTGTAGCTCAAGGCCGGGTCCCCCTGGTCTGTATCACTGAAGCAAACGAGACCTTCCTCACTCGTCCGTGACTCATTGCTCCATGGTGACTTGTTCATTTGCACCATATGTGAAGAAGAGGTCGAGGGACTGCAGAGGCGTCGCAGCGGTGTGCGACTCTCAACAGGACACTGACACGCATGAGTGTTCGCAGTTGAGACCCAAGTACAAAATAATTTTGCAGCAATGTATTGCTGCTTCTGGTTTGTGCGCCTTGGCCACCAGGAGCAGTCCAACACATACTATATAATGCATGAAGATTTGATGATGCAAAGGATTGCATCACAACAAAAATGTTGTAATTTTATGCAGAGGATAAAGTTAAGATAAGAGACTTTTATAGGGCTAAGTTTTGAAAACACACAAGTCATGATTCTCTGGCTGATCTGAGAGTGGGAGGTCTGCGCCGCTGAGGGAATGGTCACAGATGACTTTTATTGCTGGCTTTTAACTGATTTGACTTGTTCCATATCACCTAAATAGAACCAGGCCGTGGTTTGGATTTAAAAGAAATGTATTATCTTATTTCTTAATGCCATGTAATATCTTGAAGTTGAGTATTTTGTTCCAGATTGATACGTAGCAGTGTAAGCTTGCTTCCACCGTAACGTCTGACTTGTTTTGCTCTGTTGTGATACTGTTTTGCTTGCCTGCTTGCACAAATTAGCGCATGAGACAGTGACCAAGCAATTATTTCCTCACTGCAAACTTCCTGTAAGTCAATTTAATGGCTGCCTTTTCCTTGCGGTGTATGCTAATGAGCGATCATTTTTATAAACTGCGGTCTATGGCTTTGAGCGCAGGGGGACTTCCTGTAACTCTTACGCCAGACGTTCCTGTCTCGTCTGTGGCGTGCTTCATTTTAATATGATGAGTTTTTCATTGTTTTTTTCCTGGTATTACAGAGCCAGTGCCAATTTGCGAGGCCCCGCAGTTCTTATCAATGGCGTCTATCAATACACATGATATGAGAATTGTTAGGCTGGTGATCATGCGGATGAGGAAACAGGAAGTCTTAGTTGTGCTATCTATCCCAAGTGAATTATGTTGAAAAAATGTGTTACCCCCACAAAACTTGAAAACCGTGTCACGTGAGATTTTACCACGTAACAACAGAAGAAGAAATCGGAAAGTGTGTCCCTTGAGCTAATTTCCACTGGACAAGAGGCTATCACCTGTCCTATCCTCTACTGTCCTGTCCATTCATCAAATATTGAGGCTGAGCGTGAAGGTATCCAGTTCGTTTTTCTTTTTTTTTTAATCTCCGGTGTCTTTGTATGCGGCACACCACAATAGAGCTCAACGAGCTCCACTTGCATGTGGTTGTTCTTTCCATCCGTGCAATCCAAGCTACTTTACATAAGCTTGGGTCGGAAAAAAATTCCCCTGCAAAAACAGTGATTGCGCTATCAGATAACGCTTTTCTAATTGTGAGATTTACAACAAAAATATTTACCTGATACGAGTCCAGTCGACGATTACTATCATAACCGCAGTTACTTTCCTGACAATAAACGCGCCTTCCAATCTTTCGTTCACCCATCAGGCTTGTTGCGGTTCATCACGGCAGCCATCTGTTAAGAGCCCGTTCTCATCCCTAAACAGAAGGTCCCCCTCGGTGGACCCCAGGTAGCCCTCCCCCCCACCATCCTCTTAACGACCACCTCTAGAGGCCTTCCAAGCCACGGAGGGGTCACAATTTCCTGAGCAGCTTGAGCAGAAAATAATGAGAAGTGACCCACTAAGAAAGCCATATTGCCGTTGCAAATCCGTACAAATTTTACATAAACGTTTGTTGACTATATGATGATGATGATGCAGGTCAGTCTGTGTGCAACAATAGCGAGCATTCATCGACTCTCAAAGTCTTGTGGCCAACAGAATGTGACCCACACTTGTGATGGAGTACAAGCATGGTACACATAAACTAACCCAGATAAATTCACCCTCAAGATAAAGCATCGTGTCTCAAACTTTTCCCCCAATAACCTCGATTAAACATAGCTAGCATGTTGTCTGGTTAGCTAGCCGCCCGGTTAGCGCCATGTTCTTTTGCGCACGGAACTTTTGCTCTTTCTTCGCTTTAACTGTTTCCTTCTGTCTTAGAAGAAAGACGTTAAACTGCTCGGAAGGAGAATGACACGCCGGGCAAATTTATAACCGCAAGTTGAGGAGAACAGTTGAGCGGCCGCACCGCACACAGACATAGCGGCAGAACACACACAGGTTAACGTCCTCTCACGTGACACCAGAGGAGAAGTTGAGGAGAATGGAGAAGGAGTAAACAACTTGTTGCGTAACGGGGCTAGATGCTAACATTAGCATAATGTTAGTAGTCGGAGTACCTTTTGATTTGCACTACTTCACAAACAAAATGGAGCTTGGAAATAGATAGCTATAATTACATTTGCAGTCAAAATCGATTTTGAGGGTAATTGAAAGAAAAACAATGCAAACAACTACAAATGCACTTAGCAACAATGTAATGAGTTTTGAACTTGCTAACCTTCACACAGCATGACTAGAGGCAAACCTTTCATTTGGAGTCTTGAATGTCCCATTATAAATAAATGTCAGTATAAATGTCAGTATTAATGAAGGTTTGGTCGCTTTCCACGAACCGGAACATTTTTATAGTCTTACTTGAATTTTCTTCTCTGTAATCTCCCTTCAGGAATGTTAAAACCTGATCAGATATGACCAAAAAAACCACCACGAATGTGATTTAATGAATGATCAGATTCGTTTTTATGATCAGAGCGCTGTCTTGGAAGGGAGGTATTAAACAGACATGTTTTATGGGCTATTTTATTAAACCGCAAGGCGCCATTAAAGTAATGATCTAATGACTGGCGCTTCCTCTAAAAAGAATAAAAAAATTTAAAAAATCTGACGCTCAATGGCGGGATTTCCTTCTCGATCTCTTATCAGCTCTTTTGTGAAAACAATGGACGCTGCCCACGTGAGCTTGTCCGCCGTTGTGTTCGTGACGTTCTCGTCAGTGCCAGATGTCTGCCTTCATGGCCCTGAGCCAGCCACCGATCAGATAACATCCAACACTTGTTTGGACCGATACGCTTTTTTTGTTTTAACTGTATCTGGACTTCTCTTTCTGATAAGATCGTGTCATACCCATCATTCGAACATGAAAGATCATGTTGTCTAACCTCAGACATCGCTACGTCGAGCTAACTTTAGCACAGATTTGCACGCTAATACCACAAATACTGTCATCTCACTTATCATATATTATATGAAGTACTTGCAGCATTTTTACGAGTTGTTTACTATTCAGACTCAATACAAAACAATGCCATTGTAAATTTCAGTTTATCATTATTCATATAAATTGTGTACACTTTAGCGATACATGACGGCATATCCATACTAAAACAATTACGCTGGGGATTCCCAAACGTTTGATGCTTACACTTTTGGGAATGAGATTAAAGGAGCTATATAATACAGTTTTCCACTCACAATTTAAAACTGTTCCCAGATAGATGTCTGTAAAGTGACGATTATTCAAAAATTAGTAGTCTTCTTTAGTGAATCTTTTTCTTTCCACGAAAATCAGCTAGCAATTACTAGCGAATTGTTTCGGGTTTACTCGAGACTTTTGGAGACTGTTGTCTCGGGATGTGATTCAAAAACATATTATTTTTAACAAACGGCTCGCAGTGCATTCGATATCTAGGAACTGTTTATTAGCTTGGCTGACACTTTTTGATTCCTCTCAGAGGAAAATAAAGAATCAGTTCTGTGACCGCCTAAAGCGCCTTCATTCTCAGCCGTGATTGGGCTCGAATCATAGCAAGAATCACGGAAGAGAATCTCTTTGGGTGGCCACTTTGCTTGTTGTTTAATTTCACAGTGCAGCAATCATTTTCCCACAAGCCATTCAAAATCAGTCTTCCGTTATGTACAAGTCATGAATCTGGAACTAAAACCTGATGGTGATTGTACTGGCGCGCCACTATCAAATGTTTTTTTTTCCCTTGAGTGAACCGGCTTCTGACTGGAACGTGACTTGAGACATTTGGAGGCATTTGGAGAACTCGTTAAACTCCACTTGACAACAAAGAGATTCCTGAGCTCACAAACGATACACTCGGTTGTGTAATTTTAGTCTTGCTGGGTGGCCAGGCACTCCTTTTTTTTTTTTTAATTGTCAAGCCAATAAAAAAAGTATTATTTTTCATAATATTACCTGTTTTAAGTCAGTACAGTATTCTCGTTGGGATCTAGAACCTCCTAAGAGGCCGTTAAGCTCCATTTCACAACAAAGAGATTAACTGAATTACTTGTGACATGTCCTGTATGGGACTAGCACCTATTGGCACGCACTCAAGCACGACTAAACAAATGCATCCGGCCACACACACACGTGCACACACGCACACAAACACACCGGATTAATGGGAAAGATTCCTGTGCAGGACAGAAAGTATCTCCACGCGGTGCTATTTCAATATAGACTTTTTTTATTTACATTGACACATGTAACACATCCATTATGCACAGCAACAGTAAATAAAGCTTTAGGTTTAATAAATACCAACGATGGATGGAAGTCCAGTGAGATATATATATATATGTGTGTGTATGGTCCAATTATTTCTTATACTTCGTCAAATGAGAAATGCATTGTACAAAGGAGTTGGATGATTCTCCGTTCCCGAGGCGACAAAGTATACAGTACACGCAGAGAAAACCAGCATCTAAACATTTCCTATATGTTATGTGTACCGCGTATTTCTTAAGATGGTCCCATTCTGATATGACTTAACAAAAAAAAAAGCAAATTGAAAAGTATATTTACACAATGTGGAGCAAAGAGAGCAGCAATGCTGTGATAGAAGTGTGTTTGGTGATGTCACGTTTTAAAGAAACACTGCACAGTAGCCGGTTGCTTTAGCCGTTTTTTAGCATTTGGATGAAAAAAAAGCTTCCACCTGCAACAGATTTTTGAATCGTTTTACTAGGTATGGGCTTAGTTATCGATGAATCAGTTATTCAATTAAGTGTATGCGCTTCATTGTTGCACTACTTGGCTACAACCAGCAGAGGCACTGTTCTTTCATACACCTGTGCATTTCTTGAAATCAGTTGATTAGTAAGCCATTTATTTTTAACAATATTGTAGTGAGATAAAGATATAATGTGTTGTCATAGTTTGTAGCATGTTCACAATTTAAACTGTACACATGTACAATTAAAAATATTTTGAGGGGTTCACGTCGGCTAGTTTGTCGTTTCGGTTTACTGTGTTGACGAAGCAAAACGTCAATGTCACGTAAACGCGAGGATAAGGCTAAATAATAGTGCCGCATCTAACAATAAAATGTCAATAATAATAATTAGCAGTTTGGATAATGAATGGATAATTATTATTATTATAAGATTATTTTTTAATCATTCACAGAAGCAGGCACACACTCACAACCACAAACATATGTTCGTAGACACCAAGAGAACACTTTTCCCGGCAGGAACATCGGAACTGCATCATTGTGGAGGGAACATCTGGACTCAAAGTGGAGAATGTGGAAAAGGAACGTGTGGCAGGGGAACAATGACGGGTTCCAGTTCATTGAATGGCAAGTCCCAAACAGCCAGATATTTTGTTTCCCGGGTGATCACCAAAAACAAACAAAAAAAAATCTCGGAAATGGCAGTACCAGCATGTAAACAGTGAGGCGGAAACACAATTTTTTTTTTTTTTTTTTTTTTTTAAACACTTGATGTTCAGTTGCTGAAGCTAGCCCCGCTAAAGCTTTGTCGGTGTTCCCAGCATCTGGTAAAGAAGCGCAACTATCAGCAAAACAAGCTAGCGTAGCATAGAGTACCGTGACGTTTAGCCTTTAGTGAAACAATGGGCAATCTCCTCAAAGCGGATCAGGTTGTCTTAATAATAGCTTATAAAAATCAGTGTGCCAGCCGCTCCATTTGAAAAGTTGGACCCTGAATAAACATCACCTTCATTTGAAACACGTAATACTGACAGTAAAAAAACAACAACAACAACAAAAAGCCAAATAAAGCTGCACTACGGGATGTGTGGAATGACGTGAAGTGCAATTTTTTTTTTTTTCTTTCCAGACAAAATATGACATAAGGGTAAGAAAAATATGGTAAAAAGGAAAAAAACTTCAGAGAGCTGATAAAAACCATCATTATGACAGACATAAGTATGTAATATATATATATTTTTTAAACTGTCCTCCCTTGAAAGTCATGTGAATGACAAAATGTTCTACTTCCTTTGTTTTGTCCGCAATACCCCAAAGGGTGTTGTCGGCAGTGTTGGGGCTACAAGTAGTATGTTGGGGCACCCAGTGTATATATTGATTGATATTGTTCCACATGGGGCAGTTTTTTAAAGGATGGGGTGAAAGGGGTGGCAGTGTTTTTGTTGTAGTAGCAGAACACGAGGCACTTCTTTTATAGAGGCAAAAGGGCCGAGGGGGGGGGGCTCAAACCCGCTGAACTCCGAAACCTGTGCCTTCCAGAAAAACCTCATGCCGGGCCAGTAAGGGCTGCGTCGGAGCGCTGCCGCCGTTTGAGCTGAGCTGGAACGTCGTGTTCGGAATGCTCGGCTCCTCCTCGTCGTTCTCCTCCATGGTGGTGATGGTGGAATTGGCAGCTCCGGGAGGCACTGTAATCTTGGAGCTGAAATTCAGATAGATCTAAAAAAAAAAAAGAGCCTTGTAATTGACGTAGAATATCAGTGAATTCTGTCTGAGGTGTCAACACTTACGTGCTTGGTAGCATCTGACAGTTGCTGCTCAATTCTCTCCACCACCTTCCTGAAGGAGGGCCTCTGGAAGGGGTTGGCGTCCCAGCAGGACCGCATGATGTGATACCTGGCGTTGTAAAAAAAAATTGTTTCAATCTAAGAAATTAACTTGGTGGTGTCTGTTAGAGCAGAGGCAACCGTATCTGAGAAAATATTTTGCTGTCCTTCGGTTTATTTGATTTAGTTTGTTTTGATGATCGTTCCTTAGTCTGAGAAATAAGGCATTCGTTCAATTTGAGCACAAAATACAATTCACAATTGTAAAGTGCAGATCAACAATCAATCAGTGTTTCCGTTATATGTTTTATAGTCGATACAGAGCGCTGATAAATGTTGTCTTGTTTTCTACGGCAGAATAAGTTAATCGCTGTCTGCCAGTGAAACAGGATGAGAGTGGGCCGTCATAAAAATCTCACTTTTTTTTTTGACGCATTCACCACCACCATTAACACATTTTAAAAAAAAATAATAATAAAACCACATCCTTCCAGTCTTACATTTCGCAAGGCGCAAACTCGGGAGAGTCCAGCCTGTATCCTTCTTTAATCAGTTTGTAGAACTTGGCGTCCACGGGCATTCCGGGATAAGGACTGTTTCCTACGTGAAGGATTTCGGCCAGTCAGAAAAATGACAACATAGACAAACCGATGAAGGGATGCGCGTACCTAGCGAGAAAATCTCCCACAGGAGAATGCCGTACGACCACACGTCACTCTCAAACGTGTACACGCACTCGAAGATGCTCTCCGGCGACATCCATTTGACCGGCAGCCGAGCCTGAATTGACATCGGTAAATATAAGTTCTGATGCGATGGTCATCTTGCAACAAAAATACAATTGGAATATAAAACGGTATTACTTGAAATGAACCAGACTCACATTGCCTTTGACGACATAGTTGGAGTCGGTGGTGATGTCTCGGGCCAAGCCGAAATCACAAATCTTTGCCACTCGTCCTTGAGTCAGCAGAATGTTTCTGGCCGCCAAGTCTCTGTGGATGCACTTGAGGGGGAGGGGGGCGCTAATGAGGCATGTTGTGTGTGACATCAGCCAAGTGTTGCATATTTTTTTTTCGTTTTTACCAGCTGACACTTGACTCCGACGGTAATTAAATTTTCAGCAGCGTGCCACGACATGCTTTCTGGATACGCTTACTAGCGACGGAAACACGAGCCGAGCTTTGTGTCGAGGGCAGAAATCGGATAAATCACAAACGCCATCGCGAAAGGTGTTGAACACGTTGAACATATCGCTCAAATTGACTGATGATCAAAAAGTCCCGAATTGACATTTATCGGTTTGATGAATGGGAATACTCACATTCTTGGAAGCCAAAAATTCCATCCCCTTGGCCACCTGATAGGAAAAGCTGAGGAGATCTTCGGTGTCCAGGGACAGGCCGTCGTCGTCAAACATTTCCCCTTCGGCGTCTCCTTCGCCGTGGAAACCGCCTGAAAAAGGGAGCAGTAGATGTTAACTCAAATCCTTTTCTTAACTCCACGAATGTCTGACTCGCCTTTGCGGAAGGAGCTTCTCTTCTCCACGGCGCTTGAGGATGAGGACGAAGGCGGCTTGCCAGCGGCAGAAGGCTTCATGGTCATGTAGCCGTTCAAGCTGTCACTGCGAGGAAAGGAAAAGGAGCATTCTTGAGAAGCAGCTTCCTCCTACGCACGTTCTGGATAGTAAACAACACTTTGACGCTCTCCAGGACTTCACGCTCAAGTCTGCTTTTGCGGTTCGGATTTTGTTTTGACTGCGAAATGCTCCGCGACTGAAAACGCATCTCAGCGAAAACTTAAGTACAACTGACCCGGCGGAGATCCTCTCCGACGTCACGTTGCGGTAGTAGCAGTCTTCGTCCGTCTTGGAGAAGAAGAAACATTCCCTCTTCCTCCGTAAAAAGTTGAGCAGGTCACCGAAGCAGCAGTACTCTGTAATCACCAGTGTGGGGCCTTCCGCCGCAGACAGACATTTTTAAGACGTCGGTTGGAGGGCGAGATTGATTGGAAACGGAAGAGACGCGCCTCTACCTCCCACGGTGCAGGCTCCGAGCAGGTTAACGATGTTCATGTGGTTTCCCAGGTAGCTGAGAACCTTCAGCTCTGACATCAGGGCCTCCTTTTCGGTGGCGTGAGCACTTGCTGTGGGAGAAAAGCCCAGATGAAACATTATTTTCATTGACAGATGCTTTACTTTGCGCTTCACCTTTATTTAGCACCAAAACTATTTCAAGATATTCAGTCTTGGACCCACTGATCCTTTTTTTCCCCCAATTCCCGACTTCTTTTTTATTTATTAGCGCCTCCTGATCATCCAGTCTGTGGTTTTTTTTTGGACTGGAATACACATGTCTGACATGTGATTCATTGCCCCGCAGCAGACTTATCCCATCTTACTGAGCTTCAACGTACATTTAAGCATCTTGACCGCTACGGTGGTAACCGAGTCGGCCTCGGAGATTCCGTACGCCGTAGCTTCTACCACTTTTCCAAAAGCGCCGGAGCCCAGCGTCTTCCCTGTGGAAACAGAAAGAAATCCAGAGAGCTGTTTTATTGCCCCTGCCCATCCTGTTTTCCCCTCCCTTCCCTTGCACTGGCTCTCTGCCAGCATTACTGGGACAACACCAGTTGAGCCCCCGGGCTGTGTGCTCAAGCACCAGGACGTGCAGGATCCTGTTGGAGGAGGTTGGCGAAAAAACAACAGCCTGGGTATGTCAACAATATGATGTTAGCAGTGAGGGAGGGAAGCTTTTGGTCACAATTGAGCTTCGGACACAGTCAATTGGGCTCGACTCCAGTTTTCCCATGACCCCCGAAGCAATATAAATGCATAAGAGCGCTTTACTGTCTCAACAGATCAATGTGTGTATTTTCTGTTTAATACATAGTAGCTCCTCTCATATTCTCTCAACTGTGTGAAAAAAAAAAAATGAATAGGCCTTCCTGTTCCTGTTCTTGGCGGGCTATTCAAATAGCCGTGTGTGTGTGTGACCGACAGAGTAGTTATTCCCACAAAATGATCGTGCCAAGCAATGGCTAGCATGTGACTTGATCGGGATTAAAAAAAACGATTGGGTTGCGCGATGTCGTAAACAAGAGGCTCAAACTGTCAGACTGTGAAAACAAATCATGAAGATGTTTCTGCTCTCTGTAGAGTTTGTTTCTGCCTTTAGCTGTGTTTAAAAAAAAAAAAAAACTCAGATGCAGGATTTGTAGCACTATTTTCACATGCTGGCGAAAAATGGTTAAACCGAGCTTAAAAAAAATCAATAAATTCACTTCTCAATCTAGTGCGCCAGAAAATAATCAGCTTGAAGGTGGCCATGACAGCAGACTATCAAAAGGTAGCTAGCTAGCTAACTATGTTACAATTGTGCATATAGAAACATATATATCGAAATTCACTTTACAGGGTCTGTAACCATTTTGGAAATCTCAAATCCGTACTATCATTTCGACTCCACAGCCAAAGACATCAAACATGATCTGAAATTTTGGTACTTTGAGGGCCCCGGGCTCATCAGACATGACACGTTCACGCTATAAGCAGAACCACGCGCCGCATACTCGTGTGACACATTTTAACGCCTTTGTGCGAGAAGTGCCGGCGGCTCACCGAAGCGCAGACTGTTTCTGGGAAACTCCCACTGGTGATCGTACGGAAGCTGGGTGGGGTCAATATAGACGTAGTTGTTCCCGTGGATTCCTTCGATCACCTTCCACTGCACTTGGTATTTGGGTTTCTGGGAACACAATCACAGAGTGTGACAAACGTTCCCTTGTTCGATGAATACCTTCGGTAAATACCTGCATGTACTTGTAGAAGAGCGTGATGAGGACCAAGCATAGGACGGAGGCTGCCGATAGCACACCGATCAGCAGCGGGGTGAACAGCCTGTGAGGGATGCTTCTTTCTGTGGGGACAAAATGAAAGCAAATATTTTGACTCCTTATGGCAGGATTAAAATGATATCATTTTCAAAAGTCATACCAGAATCTCCCAAATTTGACTCCCAACAACCTCACAATCAGAGTCAACATTCAACCGAGGGAATACTGGTCTGAGTCTAAACCAAATGTCCTGAAAGTGTCCTTGTGTCCCCTTATACAATTTATGTCAAGACAAAAAAAAAAAAAGTGTCCCAAGTCCAAATATTGACAAAAGTACAACTAAGTCATGGCTTTACCCTTTATTGCGCATCTTCCATAAACCGTTTGGTAAACAGCAGTCAAGCCAGACATGATCGTCTGCGATAAGATGTGCGGATGGGAATTAGCTGGAGTCCATTGTTTACGTTGACTGTGTCATAACAGCTTCCCCATCTGCCACGATGCCCCCCCCCCCCCAAAAGGTGGTATCGCCACTGTAGGGGGGGGCTAACATGTATGCTAGAGGCCCCTTAGAGGTGTCAAGGAAGCGCACTTTGGAAACCAGTGACGGGTATATCGGCAGATTTGTTCTTGCAGACTCAGCGTTCTCCGAAGTGGGGAGAAAGCTCCTTATCTCTATAAAGAGCTTATTACACACCAGTGGACAGAGGAGTAAATAATAAGGGCAGGCCAGGCACGGAAGGGCGACTGAAAACATACAGACTCGCCACAGCTGTAAAAACATAAAAGCGCTCTTTGTTGTGCGAGGAAAAAAAACCTGGAAGTGATTCTTGCGCTTACTAAAGAAAGCTAACGCAGGTGTAAAGATCGCTGCAAATCCGTTCCTTATGTGTCCGTAATTAGTTTGTGACTTGCCAAGTCACGGCTGTAGAAAATGCAAAATTGTGACATCACATTGTGGCAACATTTTGAACGGTTTGCTCAAAGTCACCGTTGGGGAAATAGTCGGCTCAAAAGATTTACTCGGTTGTTTGATTCCAAATTTTTTTAAACAAGTCATTAGAAAGTCAATGTTACATGTGTTCCATTTAAAAGTCGTCTTGTTTGAGGATTTCAGACTGTAGAACAAAACAAATAAACCTACAATGACTCCCAACGGTATTAAACACTGTACCAAAAAGTACTCTCTAATTTTAGTAAATTAAATGTACCACCCCTAAAAGGAAGGTATGTCTTAATTGGCTCGGATTTTCCCGTTTACAACCAGATTGCGCCATAAAACAAATGATTCAGACGTCTGAATAAAATTCACCCTGGCGTGCGTTAGCTCACCGTATCTTTACAAAGACTCACCGTAGCTGTAAAAACGAGACAGCAAACGCTTGTAGACAGCCTAAGGGAATTAAAAGATAATTGATGCGACCATCAATGTTAGCTTGTTCCCATGAAATCTTCAGAAGCGGTTTTGCGTTGCAGTTTGCGTATGAAAATTTGAAGTATGTATATGTATATCGGTGTTCTTGTTGTGTTTACGTGGTGGCTCACCGCTGATGGAGAAGAGCGTGTAGGCCTGCTCGCCCGCCACGGTGGCCACGCACTCCAGCGTACTGAAGCGTCCCCGGCTGACGTTCACCCGGCTCTCCACCTCGGTTTTACCAAACATGGGGCTGAACAGTGTGATGGTGATGATGTCCGTTTCTTCTTTGGTGGCGTTCACCTGCTGGGAGCATCTGGGGACGAGGGGAGGGCAAAGATGAATACAATCGGGATACATGTTGATAGGAATCTGGCAGGATTATCAAATTAGTCATCCAGATGCTGTATCAGCATGCAGCCTTGAGACCACATTGTACTGTTGGCTAATGATAACAAGAGTTGTCATTTTAGTCAGGCAAATGTTGACAGCAGTGGTTCTTATCGGGACAACTTGTGTTGTTATGAAACACAGCTGTGTTGCTTATTGGCATAATCCGTTTCTAGCTCTGTTTATGATTATTTGGATGATAATATTGTGCTACCGCTTAGGTTTTAATACTGTAGCGCTGATGCTAATTGAGCTAATGCAAACTGGGTTTGGGTTGTCTCGATATAAACTGTCAGGGGTTCGAAAGTCTTATCAGAATGATTCGTGTGGTTGTATAATACAGCCGTGCTGCTAACTGAGCTGCATGCTATGCTAGCTATGTTTTATAGTATGTGCTGTATGACTGTTTTATGACGGTTTTAATGCAATTGTAGCGATACCACTTAAGTGTGTTATCATCTTGCTAATGCTAATTTAGCTAATGCAACACTGCTTCTTCCTGAGATATGTAACCTGTTTTTTGTATTGACGCTGTGACACTAAGCACTAGGGTTTTGATCAAAACCATTCCCATTTCCTCATGTTAGCATTTCATTTTTTGTGTGTGGAGACATTCCTTCCATAATAATGTCTTCCAGGGGTTTGACAGATTTTGACGTGTGTAAAATGAACACCAGACTCAATTTTTGACACCAGCGCACCACAAGGTTTATTTTGGGTCACAGGCAAGCTCAGGTCATGTTTCTCTTGTTGCACTGACTTGCCAAATGATTTGGAAAGCCTTTCCAAAAGGCAGCCGGCTCACCCCGCCCTTTGCTGTTATTGTCTTGTATTATTTGTAGTGGTTTACCTTGGCATAGCTTTGAGATTCACAAAATGGCAGTTCAATGTAAGGTAGTAAAAGCCTAAAACGAATTGAAAAAATGGGAAAAAAATATCATAGCTTATCTTTGTGTTTAAACATAAAAAAGCACCCTAACCTGAACTCAAAATGAATTCTCTTTAAAAGTACTCTGCAGGATATGTAACTAATTTCCTGAGGTGCAAATTATTAATTAAAATATTTGATTACATATAAAGATAATTTTTTTTTCTAATTCAGAAAAGTCAACAAAATTAAATAGTCCAAACAGACACACCTATATTAATGAGTATTATTACAAAAATGGGTTTCATAATTGTAACTTCAAAGGTCGCCAGCTGTTGTTGACACAAGTGTCTTGGCGGAAATTGAAAGATTATTTTTTTTTCTAATTCAGAAAAGTCAACAAAAATAAATAGTCCAAACAGACACACCTATATTAATGAGTATTATTACAAAAATGGGTTTCATAATTGTAACTTCAAAGGTCGCCAGCCGTTGTTGACACAAGCGTCTTGGCGGAAATTGTTTGTCGCTCACCTGATGTACTGCTCGCAGTAGTACCATGCAATCTTGGGGGCCGGGAATCCCTCGGCCACGCAGCGCACCTGCCCGTCCACCGGGCCCTCGTGTGACACGATCTCGGGTTTGGCTAATAAGGAATGTGGCATGAATAAAAACGTGGCATAACACGTAGTTACATTTTTAAGAAAACCACTCACTGGTCACGAAGATGGTAAAGGTCTCGTTCAGGGAGGTGTCGCGGTTGGCGGCTTTAAACGTGTAAACACCGCCTTCGGAAGTCTTCAGTCGCACTAACCTCAGCTCGCTGCTGTACCTGAACACCAGGGGGCGACATTTTGCTCACTCAATAACCAAAAAGGATAAATCCCAAAATTCAAAAAGCTGATCATTTTGTCCTGGCCATATTAAAAAGAACACCCAGGTAAACATGTACAGCATTACGATATTATGTCATATTTCCCTTGGTGCTCTTGAGTAAATATTTTCCGTTTTCTTTGCACGCATTTGAATGGCGACAGCTTTTTGGGTTCAAACAACCCGAGGGGTTTATTACACTTTTGTATTTGTCAAAGAGTTGCGAGGCCCGCGGCCAGCTCTATGCTAAATTCCACCCTCTGTGGTTGGGGGAAAGGGAGCTCAGGGTGGTGGTGGTGGGGCGGGCCGTTCGTACCTGTAGTCACGCGTGCTCTGCGTGGTGATGACGTGGTCGCTGTTGTTCTTCAACTCGTGACCCATGAAGCTCCAGGAAAAAACGCCAGGCCTGGGGTAAGCTTCCATCTCCACCAGCAGAGATAAACTATCTCCCGAGCGCACGTGGACTGTCCTGTTACTCGTTGACGTTACGTTAATGAAACCTTTGTCTGGGGGGGGGTTAGGAAGGAACAGCCATAGCAGGAGGAAGGTAAGAAAAAAAGGATGAGGGCTTGCTTATCAGCGGAATTGCTGCCGGTATTTCCCTCACCGTAGACGTCGAGCCACACGGAGCGCACGCTGATCCCCTTCTCGTTCTCGGCCTCGCAGCTGTAGCGTCCGGTGTCGCGGAGCGCGGGGGCGCCCACGCGCAGGGTGGCGCTGCGCATGTGGTCGAAGTGCTCCGCCCGGATACGCGACGCAGTGTCAACCTTTGCTGGTTGCTGTGGATACCAGACGGCACCCTGTCAACGCCCAGAGATCTCTACAGATTAACCCCGTCTGCACGGCTATCCTCGCCAACCACACTGACACGCACACACATGCAATACACACACAGTCCAGATCTTGAAGCTTTGCCCCTCATGCCAGGGGTGTCCAAACCCGGTTCCTCCGAGGGCCGTATAGGGAAAAATCAAAAGATACACGGGGCGCTTTTAAATTCCGCCCTCGGGTCCTAGTTTGGACACCCCCTGCCTTCGACACTCATTCATAAGCCAGTGTTTGCAATCACGCAGAGCGGTAGAAGAATGCAAAGGTGTCTCACCGAGCTGGGCGGGGCGACCCACTTGAGCTTGATGTCACTGTTGACGTTGGTGGTGTTGCAGGTGAGGGCCAGAGACTCGTTCAGGGTCAGGATGACCCGCTCGGGGGCTTGCATCCCGATGACGGGGGGCGCCTCGGGGACTAAAAAATGGAGAACGAATGTTCATGAAAAGTGGAAACGTGACTGTGATTTTGGATACGACCAGTTCACCTGGCTTGACGGTCAGGTGATAGTTGTGCGAGCGTACGTGTTGCCCCCGCAGCACGCCGGTGCACACGTAGCAGCCCTCGTAGCTCTTTTGCGCGTTTCGGACCACCATGCCTTGCTCCAGCCTGGCGGAGAAACGCAGGCCGGGTTCCAGGGCCGCCCCGGAGCACGTCTCCAGGTGCAGGTCGGACAGGCTGGGATCTGTTGCCAGGCAGGGGATGGATGCGGCGTCGCCTACGCGGGTGAGGATGTTGAACACCATCGATTTTCTGAACGGGTTGTCGGGATCTGCCAAAACAAAACAAAAGCGGAGGGTGAAAGGTGCAGATGAGTGAGCAGATGTTTTTTTTTTTTTTTTATCCGTCTTTTAAATCGACAGCAACCGTATGCCTTGGATCAACGATCATTCATCGGCTTCCAATGGAGCTACCCGGACACGTCTGACATTTGTCGTAAAAATCTGCATCTACTCTGCGGCTTTGCCAAAGAGTAAATTGTGTTCCCAGTGGCGCTTTGTCTTGGCCTCGCTCATGAAAATAGTGCTCTTGTGTTTACTGCCTGTGAGGAAGGAGTGTTTCGACGGAACTATTAGCAGCACATGATATCATCCTGCAGCGATGGCTGCGGGCCAAGGCAACGTGCAGGTCAAAACAGTCATGCCTGCTCCCTACCTGCGCCAGGCCATCACGCAAACGCTGTCACGGACAAGCACGCCCACGCTTACACACGGTTAGCTGGTCATTTTATGGCAAGAATAATTATTATTATCAAATTGTATTCAAAACATTTTAAGTTGGCATGCGATATATAAAAAAATCATGATGTGATACTATAACAATATTTCTTTCTTTCAAATTTTTAATTTATTTCTTATAACAATATTTATTTCTTTCAAATTTTTAATTTATTTCTAATTTGTCTATTTATTGTCATTCTCCAGTGAGGCGTGCATCTACCTTTGACGAAGACGTAGACGGACGTCTGCTCGCCGCTGGTCCTCTCCAGGCAGACATAGCGGCCCATGTGGGCAGGCAGGGCACGGGGCACATGCAACGCCGACGCGCCCTCCGTCCGCCGCTCCCCCCGCACCTTGGGCCGCTCCTCCCGCTGCCATTGCATCTCCTTCTCACCCTGGCAGCGCAGCTCAAATGGCGCGTTAAGCGGGACCACCAGGTGGGGTCCCGCCGGGGTGATGCTGGGCTTGGTGTGGCCTGTCGGGCAGAAATAGGACATCTAAATTGGAAGCAAATGAATCTGCGCATCCAACAACAGTGCAGCTCTGCTTCTACCGTTAAAGGTGCCTCTAAATAACTTCAAATGAATTTCAGATTTGTTGTAGGCTTTTCCTGACATTTTTTCTCCCTTATTCTGGTAGAAAATATTGTGCGAAGGATGTGATTTGAAGCCGCCAGCTCCAGCAGAAGAAAATCACCCACCGCCGTTCTTCTCTCTAGGTAGGCTGTCCGTTTGGTGATGAGTGTTTGTGCAAAAACGGGCTGGAAAATATTTCTTATGCCTTTGGACAGGGTCTGAAAAAGCTGAATGCCCCATTTTGGAATTTCCCCATGTGGGCCAAATAAATAAATAGCTTATCACCAGTGGGCTCATTTACATAACATTGCTCCCAAGCCAAGTTCCTCCACTCATGACTTAGGCTGGGCAAAAATTCCGCTATTTTTATGCTTTTGTTCCAACGGCCTGAAAACACAATCGTGTCCAAACCAAACGCTCAATTTTACGACACCCGCCGTGTTAATGGATGCGCCGCTTAGCATTGTTAGTCTTAGCATCTGATTAGCATCTCATACAAAAAAGTCATTCAAATAAATAGTTTTCTCTCACCTACACAGCACCGACTTTCAATGCCACACTCCTTTCACATTTTAAAACATAATGAATACTCCAATGACTTATTATTGAAATAATTATTGCATCGTAAACACACCTAAAAGTAATGACGGCTCATCGGAGGCGGTGAAAGTACTTCGAGCGTGTGAGCGCAGATACTCGTGGAAAAAACAATCAACATTTACTGACTTATTCTCGCCAGAAGTCTCACTCTATCAAGATTGACTTTGCCACTCCGTCTTTTCAGAACATACAAATGTTACAAGCTTATTTTGACAAAACAAAAGGTAAGTACAGACGGCATTTTTGAAAAGTATGGAGGGAGTAAAAATAAAAAGGTGTCTGGGGAAAAAAAAAAAAGAAGACCTGTAAAAGTAACTGAGTTCTTAGTTATTTCCCATCCACAATCTTATTCCCGTGCGTTCCGCAGGCTTCAAGCCTCAATCTCCAACAAGAAAATAAACCAAAGATTGTACCCGCATTGAATCGATAACGCGCTTTGTAGGGGCAACGCCGAGACAATATTTCATAAACGGACCGCAGGTTCCACGCAAGAAGCTTCCAATTTGTTTGTTTTTTGTGTGTATTTGCTAAGCTATTGACATTTTCAAGTGTTCTGGAATGGTATTGTCTAATTGTATCTGTATCGAGATTTTAATCCAACAAGAGGTAAAAACTACCCCAAATGAATTTAAGCTATCGAGAAATGGGTTAGCAGGTTATCAGTACAGCTGTGGTTTAAAATAATACAAAATTTAATACAAACATTTTTTTTTTCCCTCAAAGCTAATTGCTTTTGTACTCGTGTTTGGCACAGTTTTTACACAGCACTTTGTGATGCAACATCTTTTAGCTCATAACTCAATACTAATTTCAGATATTGGTATTTAAACAGCGATTCTTAAGTGTTTACTCAAAACAACCTTTTTTCTTTTACATTGCTAAAAACAATGACTGTAGTTTTGTTTTGGTTCAATTAAAGGACAATGACAGCCAACATTGGCGTTCTGCAGGAATTATACAGGTTGAACAAAAGTGGCCCTAGGACAGACCCTTGAGGGACTCAACATGTAATGGCCGTTCGATAAGAATGAAAGTTCCACTGATCATAATTCATTCGAGATAAATAGCGCCAACAACATTTTGACTTATGAGCTCTGACACTGTTGCCTTTTTAAATTCTTCCATGCATTTTCTTTAGAGAGGCAGGGTGCACCTCGAAGTGATCCTCAGCCAATCACAGGCCACATATGTATAGACAAACCGACCATTCACACCACTAAGTTCATCTCTATCATTGCGATAGGACATTTTCACACCGTTTCATCTCCAGCCCGGTCTCCAAGGTAACCGCTTGTACCTTTTCCCAGACCTGATAAGCAAACAAGCACGTTCCCAAGCTGTAAAAGTGTCACCGGCCGTGAAAAGCGGAACCTCTCTGTGGTAAATTAAACTTCCCGTCGCCGCTGCCTCTGCTTCACCCCTGCGTGTGTAGACGGGCTTAAGGCAAACTTGACGGCGGTGCCTTGTTGCATCACATGACGGGTAAGCCCGAGCATGCAGGTCGGCCAGCATATACTCTCTCTTCTGCTACAACAATCTAAAAAAAAAAAAATTGCAGCAAGTCTGCTAAAGTTGCATTGCTCGTCTGAAGCGGAGTTTCGCACCTTTGCAGACCCAGATTTGTGAAATGTATTTCCCACTGGTACTTCAATGCATCTCGGATTGCATCATTTTGACACAAACTAATGATAAACAACACAAAAACGTGACTTGACTCCAGTTCCAGCGTCCTTGAAAATCAATACCACAAGGGCTGTCACACTAAATGAGGCTCTCAAATAAATCAATCAATCAATAAAAACAATACATGTGTGCAAGAATGTAAATACCTCCTTAAATTGATTCCACCACATTTATTGGTTCTTGTTGTTAAACTTGTGCCAACTCCATCAGCTCCCTTTGGGAATAAATGGTTCTCTGAATCTCAATAAAAGGCGTTTCATTTGAATCAAAAGATTTTATGAAACTCTGCTTGCAATTTTTACACTGATTTATTTTTTGTGTGGACTTGCTTAATAATTCCCAAAAATAGTGACGACAAGTGCCCTGCAGTACAACAGCTGCTCGTTTGCATGAAATCAAGAGTGATCGTTTTGTTTTGTTATTATTTTTATTTATTTAGGGCGGGGGGGGGGGGGTGCGCTGCTGGATTTAGGCACTTTGCTCCCTCTCCATTCGAGTTTTTATTTTCTTCACGACGCCCTTGCTTGCCTCGTTTAAATAATGCACGCGACCGTGTTCGGTGTCCACGGGTGTCCACTTGCCTGTGTCAGTTACTGCCTTGACAAAAACACCTCACACGCACATCATAAAAAAGATAGTAGTAGTTATAAAAAAAAAAACGTGCGTATTTACGCGCGCCGTGCGTAAAGTCTCATTCCAAACCAACTTGTTGCGCTTCGTAAATGTTGGTTTAAAAGCTGAGCAAAACCTACCTGGGTGGAAGGTGAATTGAAGCACGACACACAGCAGCGGTATCAAGCGGTAATCCATAGTTAGACTTCCATGGATGGAGCTGCGCGCGAGAGCCAGTGGAAGGTGTGAGAGGCGGGCGTGAGAGGTGGGAGCTTAGCTCCACTACTCCGCAATACTCCACTCTCGTGGAAAAAAAAGAAGAAAGTGATGATGAGGAAAAAGAAGAGCTGCTTTTAGAAGTCTTCCAAAGCGCAGTTCGGAGTCTGTGGACATCGCCGGGCCAGCGTGCGCTCCACGGCGAGCAGGTGTGCGTGACTGGCTGAGACTGCCGTGGACATGTATTTTTGTGCGCGCGTGCGCCTGCGGGTGTGTGTGTGTGTGTGTGTGCAGCCGCCACGCTGAGCCCAACTGCTTATAAGCGAGGGAGGGAGAGAGGGAGGGTGGAAGGGAGGGAGGGAGAGAGAGCGTCGAAGCGAATTAATTACGTGACAGCATAATTATTATTGACCATACTTATTTTATCAATAGTCTACGTTTCTTATTTCAGTCTAAAAAAAAAGAAATTCAAAATAAAAGCCGAAAAACACAACTTTAGGAGTTTTACCCAAAATTTTCACAATTCCTTTTTTTGTTAGGGCGGGGTGGATTTCAAAATAAAATCCCCAAATTTTGAAATTGCATTGAAACACCAAAAATGTTTAATTGCTAACCAGCAATAGTTGGAATTGGAATGGACTTGAAGAAAAACTGACCTTCGATTAGGAAAAGCGGATTGGAAAAGGGAACTGAAATCCTGCAAAAAAAAAAAAACATCAACTGAAATGTCAGACCTCCGACGTAAGATTGAAATTTCACATGAAAAATTCTAGAATTGGAATCCCAATTGAAAAACTTCAATTGTGAATTTTGGACCTTCCGCTCAGCAGAGCGTTGTAGCAGTACAATTTTTTGCAACTTTGCATGTTTGAGGATTATTTTTTTTCAAACTTTTTTAACCATCTGTTGCTGTTTTTGTGGATCAAAACAATAGGATTATTATTTTAGCGCCCTCTGGTGGAATTCGACTGCACTCAGTGACTGATTTTACATTTGCCATTTTGTGGCATCCAAACTAATTACGAATCATTTTTAGGGAGGCGTCAATTCGCAAAGTTTTTCTATTTGTCGCAGGGCTCAATCCAGGGATTTTTTTGAGGGGGGAAACATTATTTTCCTGCACAAATTTGATTACAGTGTGTGGACAAATGAGTTTGAAAGTAATTTTAGTGTGTGGGAATTATATTTTGTCCATTTTCCCCTACCACGGGCAAGACTTTAATTATTAATATCCATCAAGTTTCTAGGTTCCGTTATACTCCAAATTCTCAACATTGTGGACTTTCTGTACCCCGGCGCAAATAAACTACAAATTTACAATGACGCTTTGTGTTTTGTTCCCTCCTGAAATCACATGTTGCACCATTTGAACACTGGCGCACAAGCTGACACGCCCGGAGGCCGCCGCTTCAATTGTTGACAGAAATACGGACGGGATGAGTAGGGAAGGGCTGGCTCTTAAAGAAAAAAACAACAACAGACATTATGACGCTTCTTTGCTTTTTCTGGTGTCCTGTGACATCTGTTGGACCAACGACATCCAAACAATGGCTCATCACATATCCTAGTATCGAAACCAAGTGAGATATCAAACTTCTTTTATCTTCGTAACGTTCTGTGTCGGTTATATAAAAAAAATACAGTATTAATTATTTAATATCATGGGAGGTGCCTTTGAAGTAAATTTTCTTGTCTTTTTTTTTTTGTGTTGCCCTTACCCACAGAAGAATCTCAAAGGACTTAATAAATAAATAACACAATGCCTGAATATAAAAAAAAAAAAAAAAAAATGACATGCCTTGTAGCTGTAACGGCACTGCTGCATGGTATTTTATTTTTCATAAAATTGTATTTTTAGCTGTTATTATCTGGAAGTCTAAAAAGGCGTCGCCAAATAAAATGTATGATAACTATAAAAAATCATGACCCATAAAATGATTGATTTCTTCGATAAGTTCCACCAATCGCGCTCATGTCGCTTTTTACAAGACTCGTGATTTATGGCAAAGTTTTTATAACAAGCCATTCTGTTATACGTTGACTAACCAGAGGCCACATGTGATCGCCGTGCGCCAGCATGACCTGCGCCGAGCAGGTCAAGACATTTTTGTAGCGCTCTCTTTTTGCCGTCGTCTTCAGAATACTAAAATTACCTCACTTGTCCGTTGAGCACTCTTAACGGCTCGGGTGGCTCGTCCCACTGAAACCGTACCTCTAATTCAACTTCCTCAACACATTAACTCTTAGAAATGACACATCAGTTATCACGTATTGATTTTTCTTTTTTTCTTTAATTCACATTAACACCCCCGCTGGATCCTGTCTAGGTTGGCAGGTATGGGGGGGGGATCATGTGCTTCAAAATTCAAATCCATTAAAAAGATTACAAACAGCAACAAAATGGCGTTGTCGGTGTTTTGCGTCAGACGTGCTTTCGTAATATCCCCAGCGACTGACTCTACTTGTGATAGACAATGTGGCAGGATTTTGGTTTCGAGTTGAAAAATAAAGCGGTATGTTCATAATTGGACATGATGGCTTCCGTCAGTCATTTTTAAAATGATGTTTCACAATGGGAATAATGAAATGAAATGTTGGAGCCAGATTCAAACTGTCAAGATTCACCCGAGAGAGAATATTTTATTGTTGCGCAAGTTTGAATTCCTTCTGTTGGAGCGAGCTTGAGTGCTCATTTCGCGTCGTAGCTTAGCATGTTTGAGTTTGGCTCAGAATTACGCTTTGGTTACTTTTGTCAAAACATCACAACTGGATTGAGACAAATCACCGAAGATCAAATCAACAACATCCGTCTGCCGGCTGCTTGTTTTGCGGACTGCCGGACGAATCGGCGTGACATTTTATTGGCTACACCAGGGGTGGCCAACCAGTCAGAGACTAAGAGCCACATTTTTTTACTGTGTACCCGCAAAGAGCCACATCCCCCCCCCCCCCCCCGAATGGGTTTGCCCCTCCTCCTTTGCGGGATTTCACCATGCGCGTTTGACGAAAATACCATATTGAACTCAAGCGAAGCGAACACGCAGCGTTTGACGAAAATACCATATTGAACTCAAGCGAAGCGAACACGCACAAAAACAAAAAAACAAATAAACCCACAAATGTTGATATGAACGTAAAGGAGCCGCATGAAACCCGGCAAAGAGCCGCATGCGGCTCGCGAGCCGCGGGTTGGCCACCCCTGGGCTACACCATATGATGAATAATCGGCTCGGTCACGCTTCGGTGGCTTTAAATCCAATTCAGAACAAAAAATACCTTAAGATTTAACATTATATGAACTGAAATAACACTTTCTTTTTATTAGTCTCATTTAGTTGGTCCATCACACGCAAGAAGTCCATTCTCTGTGGAGAGAGTAGGAACTATTGAGAGCAGTTATGTTTGGCTTGTTGTTGAAAAGGCCCCCATTCCTTTCTCGTGGCACGGCAAATTCATACATATCTACTTTGTCAGTTTTGTTTTCCCTCCAAGATTTTATCTCATGCCCACAACAACTGTGCTGGCGTTAACACGTCCTTCTCGTCTGCCATCGCGCAGCTGTGAGAAGTACGATGCGTGTGGTCCGACTTGGTGGCCAACGCTTTTTGGTTTTTCAGCCGGAGTGTTTCAAGTGCCTTCCGAAGAGATAGGTGGCGCTGTAGGGTCAAATAAGTAACCATAGAAGAGTTTTAGCGGCTTCATAATGACTCCAATCGAGGAATTAGGAGTCCAAATTTGAAAAGCACACCTAACGTTCTGCCTTAAACTGCAACGAAACAAAAAAGTGAAACAATCGATCAAGCCAAAGAGCCAAAATTTGAATTCCCGATACTGAAATTTGAAAAGCAGCTGGCCTCGTTGGAACAATTTATTCCAGATCCAAAAGAGGGAGAATCATTTTAACAAGACATCCAGAAAAACACTCAGACATGGTCTTTGGACCTGTTGACTCATCTTTGACTCACTCTAACGTAATCACATTTCTTTTATTTCTTTTCTCTTATCTCTGTTTTTTGTCTTTGGCCTGCTTTTCAGTGGTGTGTCTGATTTTTGGTCCAGATAACAAAATCGCCTCCAACGCACAACATGAAGCTGACCCAAATATCCCACAAGGACCTAAAAAACACAAAGCAGGGTGAAAAACACAAGCGGACCAAAATGAGTCAAAGAAATGCCAAAATGATCATCCACAATAATCATTCAATTGCATTTGCTTAGTCAGCACTTATTAGGTTCATCTCTAAAAAAAAAAACATAAAAAGCTTGTCGTTGTTGTGGTTACAGTGGTTTGCACATGGGATGTTTGGACATCACCAAGTGGTTTTTTTTGTGGCCCAAGAAGGCGCTGCTGTGTTTTTCTGGCTGTTGAATAGAGAAAAAAAATATTTCACAATTCATGTGACCGTGTTGTTGCCTGGGAGTGAGAACCTTTTTTTGTTCTTGATTGTATCTCACCAATGAGATGCATCCATCTCGAAATGTTTCTTTCTCTTGTTTTTATCCTTGAATTCATTGAGGGGACATTTGATGTGTTTGGGTGCTGCTGTTCTGGTTAGCAACAAAGTCAATCAATTGGTGCTTGCTAATCGTCTAAAAAGACGGAACCTCTTGAACGTCGGCATTTTGATATATCTTTTTTTTTTAACTCAAGTCTGTCGAGCCGGATAGAGTACAATTAGGCGCCACTTTCTGTAACTTCCTCAAGGAAATTTTGTTTTTTTTCTTGGCAAGTCTGACTTCTCTCCAGGCAGCTGAGAGACAAATCGTGAGGATTATCATAAAACTTTCCCTGCAGGTCTTTTTCTGCATATCCAAATATTGTCCTAGTCAACGAACCGTACCGTGCTAACTAAAAAGTTGTTTCAACAATTTGGAGTTTCAAATTGTCACGTAAGAGAAATGATGAGCAAGTTCAACTCACCTTTTTGTATATAAAAATACTTTCTTCATATTCATCTCAGTACTATTGTAATCTTTGTTCGATAAATCGTAGTTTGGATATCAAAGACATAGCATAGCGTAAGTGCTCACACCCGCTTCCAGACAAGCGATCCTTGACATTTTGCCTGAAGACTCCTGGCTATTTTCCCCATCTGTTCCATCTTACCGCTTTAAATCTTATTATCTCATATATCAACCGTTCAGAAATGCGAAGCATGTGTTGTTGACTGGGTTACCCACTGCTCACATGTTGGGGTAACTCGATGCCATCTTTGCTACGTATATGGACGAGTTGTACTTTGGAGTGAAAACACTGCGCTGGAATGCATCAACTCATAGAACCGCCCCTCCCATGCTTAAAACGATGCATGATGAAGATGTTCTAGACAATGTTCGGTTTTAGAACTACAAAAAAAATGTTATATAGGAGATTTGTAAATAGTATGACTTAAATTGTTGTGTCTTCAATATATTTTCAGACAAATTCAATTCAGTAGCCATTAAAGGCCGCATTCATAATTCATACCCGGTTATGAAATAAAAATGTATTCATCACCAACATCGACTGCTGAAAATGAGAAGCACAACAAACGCGCTTCGATAAATTCAGCGAAGGAATTAATGGATTTCTTCACTGGAGCCGAACTGTTGTGATTGCAGCTTTGGGCGTCTTCGTCGTCTTGGATGCAACAATTCCTTTCTCGTGTGTATACATATATTCATAAGGAGCACCAGCCCGAGTCGGATTTGCCCAAATGTACTGCAGTCAAGTCGTAAAAATGACAACTGGAATAATGCCCCGACCGGTTTTAGGAAAAATAGTGTCAGGCAGTTACAACAAAGAATAAAGTTCTACCCTCAGAGCGACTTTGAAACGTCTCAAGGGGAACTTGAAGGTCTGTTTGACGTCGAGCGACGCATGGTAAATATACCTTAGCGTTATTTTACATTTGAATGTCAAATACACAAGAGACCCGTTGCCTGTACGCTACGCTGGCTCTTCGGTTATTTTGGCTACAATGTTAGCATGCCTTGAGCACTAACATGGATCATTTGTCTTAATGATTTTAAAATCATGATCCCCAATCCATCCGCCGCCATCAGGAAAACGTTTTCAACGATCCTGTTTGGGTTTTAAAGACCACTCATGAGATTTGCATAGTAACAGTTGAAAGTTAGCCACGCCGAAAACGGTCACAAATACATTTATTAAATAGATAACCTAAACAGAAACGGGCTAGCTCGGGAATGATCGTTAGGATAATGATCATGACATAAACAAAAAAGGTTTTGTTTGTTTTGAAGCGATTCGATTTTAGCCACGCCAGAAACGGCCACAAATAAATGTCCTTGTTCAAATGCTAAACAACCAGAAATGTTTATCAAAAATAAAGAAACAAAAACGAGATTGCACACTGATAATGACCATGACAACGAACAAAAAAGGAAATAGAATTTTGCCTCACACAACCACAACACGAATCAATAATCCCGCACAAAGTTTCTACCTGTGACCCTTCATTTGATCAAACGCACTCATTCACTTCCATTGACGGCTAAAGACGTCCAAGATCCATTTTTATCTGTGTCAGCCTATCTTATGAAAGCCGAGGTTTCTCCCCGGTGAACCCCGAGGCTCGGAGTGCCTGTGACGCCCACAGCTGGCGATCACATGAACGGCGGGGTGCTGTGCCCCCCCCAAGGCTATCGTCTGAAATACAAAAGCACATGACACGCAAGCTAATAGCGTACTCGTGAGCAAGTACACAAAAAAACAAGACACGCATATATACTCATAAACTTCCTCAATAAACATTGTTGTTTGTGGTCAAGCACTCGGGAAGCAACAAGAGGAGAATTGTTCCGGAAATGAATGGAATGAGTCGAGAAGGATGCGGGAATACACACACCCAAAAAAAGTCATGTATGAAGACGAATTTAGCGAGGCCATGCGGGTAACATTCAATCTTTTCGCTTTCTGTAAGTTTGGAAGCAGCTAGCGGCAATCGCTTGCTATGTTTGGCATATTTGGCTTGGGGAGGAAAGACACATTTTTGTGGCGGATTTATTACATTTTACATATTCAATACCACTAAACAACGTCACTGTGTATTTATAACGCCGTTCCTGAAAACTTCTCCTTGTGAAAACTTTCATGGTGGACAAAATTATTTTCAACGATTTTCTTTATATTTCTTGAATCCAATCGGCAACCACCAATGGTGATACAAATTCATCGGTTGCATGAGTATAATCCCAAATAAATTTCAGCTGTTCCGACTGACAGCATTATTAA
Organism: Syngnathus acus; assembly: GCF_901709675.1. Classification (NCBI taxonomy): domain Eukaryota; kingdom Metazoa; phylum Chordata; class Actinopteri; order Syngnathiformes; family Syngnathidae; genus Syngnathus; species Syngnathus acus. The sequence continues at coordinate 3,251,374 of NC_051090.1, read as the reverse complement.
GTATCCGCGCAATGTGACATGAAATCAGCATTTAACAAGGTATAAATAATAAACTATAAAAACGGATACAACTAATCTGGAAGTCGGAAATAAAATATCCACGCCGAATTTAAGAGGATATGGTCAATATTAGAGAAGCGCAACAACACAGAACAATCAGAAACTTTGTGTTTGGAAAATATCCCCCCCATTTTTGTTTTGAACTGCAAAGTCAAGGAATGAGTTAACAAATATTTTCAGTAAAAGTACAAAAAGTGTGAGTCAAGTGTTGTTCGGAGCACTCTCCCAGCCTGGAGGACTCTCATATGATTCCAAGTCTGCGTAGTCATGAGTTTGCATGTTTTTCCTGGCCCGCAGGCCAGTTCCCGGCAACAATATCCAACTTAACGATTCCGATCAATCCATTCGGAGGCTGTCAACGCACAGAACCAAAAGGCATCTGTAAAACCAAAATCCCTGGACCTTTTCCTGGCCAAAGGCGACAAAGACCATCTAGGTCAGGATTACCCAAATCATGTTTAACTCGTTCACAGCCAAACCGAGTAAAGAAAACGGACTTTGACGACTTTAGACGTCAATGGTAGTGAACGGGTTAGGTCGTTTCTCGTAGTAACAAATCGGGAATTTGTAAATTCTATTCCAATGGCGCCGACGAAAGAGGTATGCGGCTGAACCCGACCTCTAATTACATCCACTCTGGCACCTTTCAAAAGACCACGACACAAAAAGTCTCAAAGAACAAGCGTTAAAGTGAAATCACCACCACCAGACGTTATTTTTTCCACTTCATCGCCATATCGTTAATTACTTTACAATTCCCAGAGTATCCGTTACAAAACATTACGTACGTGTTGCCCACACTCATTTGGGGAAGAGACCAGTCCGGGACTGGAGGACACGTTCGTAGCCGACGCCGTCTCCCTGCGGATCAGACAGCCGGGACCTCAAAGCGTCACATTTCATGCGGGGAGTGATGTTACATATCAAACACTCCCGAGGAGATGGCAAATCCAATTGTCTCTCGCTCACTCGGGCAAATCGGAATCACAATCAGATTCCGCCTCACTCTGGCTGGATAGAACAACGCACAATTAAATTCTCCTCAATTGCTTTCACAACCACCCGCCGTGTCTGTCTATATTGTCGAGGTTATTATTTGTCACGCCAAACAAAGTCTTCTCCCGAGGAAGACTTTTGCCGTAATTATCGTTACTTTATGCTAGGGAAAAAAAATATTTTTTATTAGTACAACTAAGTGACGTGAGTCCATTTAGAATTGCATCCAGGAAATTAGCAACGGTGAAACAGAATCATTTACTAAATAAACTCTAGCGTTTTGGTGTAGCCAATAATACAAGTCTTTGTTTTCCCGCCGTGGATGAGGAACAGTGCGATCTTTTCACATTAGTTGGCAAGCGAGTGTTTACTCAGCGCAAACTGCGTAAAGGTACGCGAACAACGTTTGCCTTTATGAAACAAAGCAAACAAGCTCAAAACGGACTTTCCCTCCAAAATTGCGCGGCAAGATGATGGCGCCCAACTGACAAGCCAAACACATTCACCGTATCGGATTTAAGTCACTCCCATTTGAAATTCAAAATGCTCAGCACGTTCAATTCATTTTGGAAATGATTTTCAGTATCCACCAAATTTATTTATACAGAAAATTCGAAACATTTTGTCACGTTTATTTTATTGCACATTTTTCGGTAATTTAACTCCACGTCATTCCGTGTATTATTCCGTATCATTTAATGCCGCACTTTTAAATATTTTTTTCTTATGATTCGTGTAATTTTTGCGCCAATACTTTAGTGATTTGTATTTTTTTTCCCAGTATTGCAGTGCTTTATGTAATATTTTTTCAACTGTGTGTGACATCAACACACTCATGATGATGATTTTTGAGGGAGCATATTTTGACATAAACTTCCAGATAAACTCCCAATGTGTGTTTGTCATAAGACGATCAGTAGTCCCTGTCCTGGCCCTTACCGTACAGTTGCCTCTTTGAGGTGCCAGCTGCTTTGAAGCTTCGGATCCCTTTAGTTTTTCTTCTTGCGTCACACCATCTGCTTTGACGCCTGACACTTTAACCAAACATTAAAGCAACACAACCACCCTCCCAACAAAAAGAAGAAATCTAAAAGAAAAAACTGTAATACTAGACTGGAATTTTGGATGAAGGAAAATTGGTTGACCTGGAATGAAGTGTAAAAATGGCCTCATTCCATGTGTTAATCAACTGAAAGGTAAACACGAGCTGTAATTTCATGGCCGTAAAACAGCTGGGGAAAAAAAAAGGCCTTTAAAAGGAATGAGAGGGACTAAGTACAGTCAAACGTTCTCCACTTGTTTGTTTCAAAGCTTCAGTTGCTCACGCTCGGTTCGTGAACTGTTCATGTTCCTCCCCGTGCGCCGTAAACTCAAGAGTGAGCTCATATTTGCTGAGTTCTGTCGCTCTCTAGTGGACTGATACTGAACTGCAGCTCCAATTTCATTTCCTTCTATGCCCGTTTGTCTGCGTTATACTGCCCCCATGTGGCCAAGACACGCACACCAGATGGAGCAACACAATGTACTGCGGTTGAATTTAAATGACCGCTGCACTGTGGCTTATATTGATTAATATATTATTCACACTTCAAAAGCCATTTTTTTCTTTCACATTATAAAGCATTTATTGCAATATATGTATTGTAAATCATCTGTATGTACAACAATACTAGTAAACCAGCATATTTGGGTGATTAGCTGTTATGAATATGACACAGACAGCGTACCGGCAGCTTGGCTGGAAAACAACAAACAATTGAAAGTGCAACATTTGATTGCTGATGTCACAGTTGACAGATAAACAGGCAGTGGTACAGCTTTAGGAGGGGGGGGGGGGGGATTATAGTGAACATGTTTGGGTTATTTGGTGCTTGTTTTGGAGTGGCTGGAATGCATGCAGGTGTCAAGGACTGAGCAAAAATAATTGAGTTGTCTCAAAAATGGTTTCTGTAATTATGCATCGACGCCATAAGATGGCAGCCAATGACTGCTTATGTCGAAATGAAGCTCCTCAATTCAAACGGTACCTTGACACCAGATGGCCCCCCCAGAAATCACAAATGCCAAACTACTATATTTGAATAATTACACGCTGTCCGGGAATCTTAATATGTGCAAGCATTAACAATCTGATTTCCCATTTATTCTCTCTTTATAAAAAACTCTGGTGCTATTTACAGTACAATCACACTCCTTCAAACGCACTTTTTTTTTTTTGGGCTACACAAGGTCCAATTCATTCACACTAACTACTCGATTTTCACAAATAATACATGTGTACATAATGTCGTTTAAAAAAAATAAATGTGTATTCACCCCTCATGTAATCACGTTACAATAATGCCTATGCACCGATTTTTGTGCTTTTAGTATTGCTACTGATTGTGCCAGCATCAGGTGCTACAGTATGTAGATGGAGGGGAGGAGATAAGGGGGGTCCCCACTTGTCAAACTTGGACTGGACCAGATGATGTAGTGGTTAAATGAGTCCTGAGGGGCGGTTAGTTTAAAGCTGCTTATCCTTCCCTTCTTTCAACTCAAGGAATGCCCGACAAATAAAGCTTTTCGATTGAAGTCATCACTCGATCCTCCAGCCCAGCAAGGGGCAGTGTCCCAATAGAGGTAAAGTCTGAGTCGTTTGTCCTCCACAAGGGGGGGCGGGGCAGGACAGGTAGAGTTTTTGCTAGATCAGCGGGCCCCCAACCCGCCCCTCCCTCAATGGTGAGGTCACAGGAAGCTGTCCTCCCCGAGGTCGTTACAGTCTAGACACATCTCGTCCAAAAGCGTGATGTCCTCCAGGGTTTCGCCCTCGCGCTTGGCGAACGTGGAGCTGCTGGAACCCGTCTCGATGGCGCTTTCCTCAGATGTCTGCGAGCTGCAAGACGGGGCACAAGCGAAACGTGCTCAGTCAAAAACTCTGAAAACCTCCAAACTACGCCTGTTCACTATTTCAATTTGAGTACCTGTGTCTGTTCCTCTTTCCATATTCGTCGTCGGACATGGGGTCCAGGTCGGGCAGGGGGATGATATATCCGCTGTCTGAGCTGAGCCGCTGCTCGTCGAAGCCGCTCTCCCGGTCCTTCAATTTGCCCTCGTTCTTATAGGCGATCCCGATGTAGGCGTCGTCGCTCTCCATACAGACCCGCGTCACGGCAGGGTGGTCGCTCTTCAAGAAATCACGATTGACCCTCTCGTAGTGCTGCGGTGGGACGGGAAATGTTAAAAGCTGTTTCGAAATTTGAAAAGGAGGTTGTTTTGATGTAGCTTGTGTAGAGGTAATAAAGGGTGGTTGCGGTGGGGACGCAAGGTGGCGGGGGGGAAGTGAGGCCCACCAACAAATCTTGAAAACAAAAGCATGCGCGATAGAAGCTTCTGAGAAAAGACGGCATGAAGGGAATGCACAGGTCAAAGCATAGGGTCAAAAATAAAAGCAGCCCCGTCAGAAAGCAGATAGATCAACAAGTGTCAAAGTTCGCGAGGGGGCACGTACTCTTTTGTAGTTGGAAGGCAGCAGAGATGAGACGGTATCACTCAGACCCAAAAAGGAAGGCCTCTTCTCTGGCTCGCTGTTCCAGCACTTCATCATGAGCTCGTAGCTGGGAAGAAAAAAAAAAAAAAACTGGATAAGTTAAGTGTTGGGTGAGCTTGTAATTGCAGTGTTGACGCGCAAAAGTTCAGAAGGGAAAGTGACGTGTTGTTTATTTTTTGGACATACGTACACGTCGAGAGGCGCGTGCTCCGGCTTGGACATCCTGTATCCACTTTTGATCTTGTTGTAGAAGCTCGAGTCCACCACCATGCCAGGATACGGCGTTCCGCCTTCATTTGATCATATTAGCCAATGTCAGTATGCTAGCTATGGTCAAGGTGTTTGTTTGTGGCTAGCATATGTAGCTTTAGCTTTGGCCCACCTAAGGAGAATATCTCCCAGAGAAGGATCCCATAAGACCAGACGTCGCTCAGGGTGGTGTACATGTTGTCGAAAATGCTCTCGGGTGCCATCCACTTGACAGGCAGGAAGGTCTGCACGGAAACAACACGTCTGAGGAGGGAAGATCTTAAGATCCCGCCCTAAAAAAAAACATCTTGCGGACTTACGCTGCCTTTGGACACATAGTTGTTGTCGTGCATGATGTCTCTGGCCAGCCCAAAGTCGCAGATCTTCACAATCTTGCCTTGAGAGAGTAGAACGTTCCTGGCGGCGAGGTCACGGTGCACGCACTGTGAAAAAGAGAACAACCAAATTACCCCTCGTTCCTTTGCTTCCCAGGACGTTCTATTTCTGCATTAAAACTTGTTTAATGATAATACATAATGCTTCACACAGCATGATCCTCATATAAACATGCCAGTGGGATAGATGGATGTAACCACTTGTTTTATTTAGGGATAATAACTATGAAGCTGGGAGGCCGGCCGGGGTAATTCTAGCCTGGCTGTTTTGCTGCTATATTCAGAATCAGGCCTCGCTCGTGAGCGGGTTTGCTCGTGACTGCTTATCAGACGTAGATGACTCGAATAGCTTGGCTGTTGTCACGTGACAACAACAACGACGGTAATGAGGAAGAAGCAAAAACCCAGCTGGTGTTTTTGTTGTGTGCTACAGCTCACACTCACGTTTTTAGAAGCCAGGAACTCCATGCCCTTAGCCACCTGGTAGGTGAAGCTGAGCAGGTCCGTCGTGCTGAGACCTTCGTCCATGTCGTCCGACAGCAGGTCGTCTTCTCCCGTTTCTGGTTGACACGGCAACACAAAAAGTGCTTGTCGTAAATATAGCGCCGACCTGACTTTGGAGAAACTGGGCAATAATACGCAAGTGCTGCAATTATGCTCTCTCCTCCGCGTAATTACAGGGCTGTACCCATCCTAAATTCCAACGAGGGTGTACCCCTGGATTAACTAGCCGAGCAAACGTGGACCGACAACAGAAGAAAGATTCACTCACCGCTCGAACCTTTCTGGGAGGGTGGGTGGTCGTAGTCCGAGCGCTGGATGTCGGAATATTTGGAGGTGTTGGGCATCTCTAACATGGGGACGTACTGCTGAGTGGAGTCCGCCTGCTTCATGTCCATGTAGTCGCTTTTGCCCTCAAAGGACAGGATCACATAGCTGCGGGCAAAGGCAAGGGACCAAAGTGTCAAGGCCAAGTTTACCATCCTGTTTTGACCATAATCTATTGCTATACTCCAGAAAATGAGTTGGGAATTTCCCACGTCAGCGTTTCGACCCAAATCTGTGTATTCAGACGTCACAGAAGACTGTATTTATCTGTATTTATTGCTTATGTAGCTAGCTGACTTTTCTGCACTCTGAAACAATGAGAAAATGATTTTGTTCAAGCTAGCATTGACGCTAACATTACCATCACAATTATTTCATTGCGGTAAACTTTAGTTTTAACTCGTTTCCTAGCTATTGCGTAATGAATCCGTTTTTCACCTCATTTGTACACTCCTGGTTTGTATTCAAGTATCTAGTCCTTGATGTCGGCATGCGCCCGCGGCTACGAGTGGCGGACGATGCGGTCGAGGCTAAAGCTAGCGCCCCATTTAGAATGCGCTGCGGTCGTCGCAAGGAGCGGTCACTGTGAGTCATCCGTCAACACGGATGATCGTCAGACGCGAGACACGGTTGCCGATTGACCGTGTTACAATTGACAGCTATACTGCACACCCGTCACAACGAAGTTAGCGCGAAAGCCGAGACCACTTCAGGTCTGCGATTTGATTTGGGGAAGACGCCAGACGATCTCCTCAACCCACGGGGGAGAATGAAGGTAGAGTTACCGATTTCTGCTTTGGGGGAATGCGTGTAAGGAAATGGAACAAATCAATGTTGCGCGGTTTTGCGAGCGTCTGACTCACTTCAGATAAATAAATTAAAGCCTTCTACCTTCTGCTGCTCTCGTCTGCTGGGTTGATTCCAAAGATGTCCAAGTCTTTCTTCTGTTTCTCCGGGCTCAGGCTCATGAAGCTTTCTCTGTTCTTGTGCAGATAGTTGACCAGATCACCGTAGAAGCAGTATTCAGTGATAATGTTGATCGGTCCTGGGAAGGAAACCAGTCAGTCAGTGGGCTAATCTTATCAGAGGGTTGTTGAAAACAGGCATGGGTAAGCTTCAGTTTTCCCAAGAAAGCCTGTTAAGATTCCACTCCAATCAAGTCTCTACCTGACTTTGTGCAGGCTCCCAAGAGGTTAACAATGTTGAGATGAGGTCCGAGGTGAGTCATGATCTTCAGCTCTGACATCAGGGCCTGCTTCTCGCTGGATCTGGCCGTGGCTACAAGAAGCCATATTTGATTTTTACTAAAAGCCAGCTGAGTGACTTCTACTCTTTGATTTCTTCACTTGGAGCTAATCAGGTCTTGGTTTTAATCAATTGGGTAGAAACTAGGTTGACTCACGTTTCAGCATTTTTACCGCCACTTTCATGACAGGTTGAGAGCGACTGAGTCCATAGGCGGTGCCTTCTACAACTTTCCCAAAGGCTCCGGAACCCAGGATACGACCTACGGGACATAGTCACAAAGTCAAGAAGGTGTATGCAAACACAGTCCGGGTTCCTCTTCTTTGTTGTCCTGGATCACTGAGCATAAAGTTAAACTATATGGCCAAAATTCCTGGACACACCCAAACGCTTTGGCAGTTGTATAACTTTCTGGAAGGCCCATTTCTCTTCTGGCACAGATGAATGCAAAATCAGTCATACTTGGATCTAGTCACTAGAATTTCCACAGTCGGCCTTGGAAAACAAAGACTTCCCAGATGGTTGACTGACTACCTATTTCTTTACATCCAAGAAGGTATCCTCGAAATTCTGTCCAAATAGTGTTGATTCACTTATGGCTCACCAAGCACCAGCCTGTCTCGCGGAAACTCCCATCTGGAATCGTACGGCAGCTGCATAGGATCCACATAGATGTACTCGTGACCGTCGGGGCTTACAGACTCGATCACCCTCCAGCGGATCTCGTAACGTGGTTTCTGAGAACACATCGGCCGTTCGTTAGACTACCGCAGGCCATGGAATCGGATGGGATAGAGCTGCAAAATATTAGGCGGTAGGGTGAAGGAATGCCAATGAATGAGTACCTGTTTCCAGACAACAACCAAGACAATGAGTGAGATGATGACAATGACCAGCAGCACCAGCACAGCGGCAGCTACAGTCATCTCCCGATGAGGGCCTGTTCGAGAGAACGGTCGATGGTAAAACATAGAAATGTCCAACGGGCCACTTAAAAGGGGTAATTAAGGCCAAAGGGTATTCTGGGAGCAAAGAGGTAGGCGGCAGTAATTGACTGATTAAGGGTGATGATGGATTGTCAAGCTTCTGGAAGGACCGTGTGGTGTAATGACAGAGCTGGCATCTTGACAGCTGCTTTGACACTGACTTTACCGATCCGGTCACAGCAAAACAGGAAGGGGACTTGACAGGGTGTTTATTCTTACCGCTGGACACGAGCTTCACTTCCCGGCTGACAGCGGCCATTTCGTTGCGGGCTAAGCAGCGCACCGCTAATGTGTTCTCCAGATGACCAAACAGGACTTGACTCTCGAGGTTGTTGTCCTCGTCCACATGCGAATCCACCTCGACGTCCGTGGAGTTGGCAGGGAGCGGCGCCCAGTACGATGAGTCGTTGGCGCAGCTGAACAAAAAAAAGTCATACTGAAACATCCTAAAAGTCTCCCAGGTTGAATTCCAGAAGCGAGCAGGGCTTACTGTTTAATGTTTTTACAGATGAACCACTCCACTTCCGGAGTGGGATGCCCCCCGGCGATGCACACCACGGACTGGCCTGAGGCTGACCCGTGGTGGATGTCCATCAGATCCACAATGACCGCTGGGACTGGAAGAGTCACACAACTATGTGAGATAACGTGGCTAAAAGCCTGCTAGTGCAGGAAGGTGATAACATTAAAATCACACGGAGAGGGCTTTGGGCATTCCTTTTGCTGACCTTTGACTTTGAGGTTAAAGCTGACACTGTGAGTTTGGTTTCCATTCTCCACCCTCATGGTGTAGTTCCCACTGTCTTCCTCTTTTGCACGGATCAGGGTAAGGACGCTGGAATACCTAGATGGAAAAACAAGATCGTAAGTTGGAGTTTTTACTTTGAGATCAAGCCTAGTCGCAATCAGAGTCTCACCTGGTCTCGCTGATCGGACGCAGACTGGCGGAGATCTCAGCAGTGACGTCGCTCAGCGGGAGGCCGTCTTTGAGCCAGGTGACGCGAGCGCCGGTGAACGAGTCGATCTCGGCCCTGAAATCGCGGACCTCGTCCAGCTCTGCCGATTCCTGGCTGCTAAACTCCGGCCGTAGGAACAGAAACTCACGTTCTGTTCGAGAGCAGAGGCCAAGGCTTTATGAGACGTCTTTACGAGTGAGTTAGCAAAACCTCGTCCACCGGGTGTCGTCATACCGTAAACTGTGATGGCGAGTTGTTTGGTCTGGCTTTCATTACTCATGATATCAGTGATGGAGCAGGCGTAGATGCCGCTGTCTTTGGCCGAGGCTTGTGGAATGGTCAGTGTGTAAAGAATCTCTTGATCCCGCTTATTCTCTTCCACTGTCTTCGTGGCACGGTTTGCCTGCCAAATACAAAGTAAGCACTTCGTTCAGATCTGTCAAGACATTTGATGACATGACCGCAACGTTTTTTTTACACCGCTCACCACTTTGCCAGGGTATTTCCAGTGGTCCTCCAGGATTTCCGAGCCGCGAGCCAAACAAGTGACTGTTATGGGGTCTCCGACCAGCAGAGCAGTCCGTTTGGCGGCCAGCTCGACGTGCAGGGCGCCGCCACCTGGCATGCACCAATTGAGGAGTTCAAACACTGAAGGACTGATTTTCTTCTCTAGCTTTGCAAATACACACCGGTCCAGCCGTGGACGATGTACTGTTCGCTGTAGCGGACTTCTCCATCGATGACAGCCTTACAGACGTAGGTTCCGGCAGTGAACACCCCCAGGGCGCCTCTCTTGCTGTCATAGACACTCGGGACAGGCTGCTGAGTGTCTACGTTCAGCAGGGTCACATTCGCTCTGGGATCCGACACCCGGCACTGAATCTCCATCTCCTCGTGACCAGACAGGACGTGATTCCAGAAGGGCACCGGTGACGGCACGAAAGGAACATCAGGATCTGAACAAAAAAGAAGAGTCGCTCAGCCCTGGTAAGAAATGGGTCGAGCGAAGATGCCACATGGAACAGACCTGGCACGTAGACGTAGATGCTGCTCTCCTCCGCCTCGTCCGTGTTGTTTTGGACGTAGAAGCAAGTGTAGAAGCCCGTGTGCTCGGCCGTCGCTCGGTCCACTGTGACGGTGGTGACGAACAGACCGCTGTCGTCCTCCTGCGTCTGCTCCGGCGCATCCAGCGGCATGTCCCAGCCCAACCTCGCTTCACTCCGGCAGGTCAGTGTGAAGGGAGCGTGGAGAGACACCACCATCTCGTCGGTTTGTGGCAGCAGCATCGGGCCCGAAGACGGCGGGAAGGTCAAGGCAGTGGAAGCTGGAGGGGGGGGGGGGGGAAAGCCAGAACAAAGATCTTCAAGTTCCGAACCTCAAAACGATGAGGTCTTCTAACCACTAGATGTTGACGTTATTGCTTCAAGGTCTTACCTTTGACTCTAAGAGTGAAGGAGAACCGGGCTGAGCGAGAACCACTCACAGCCGTGACCGTATACTTCCCGCTGTCTCTTTCCAGAGGCTGCCGGAATGTCAGAATGCTCTGGTACCTGATACAAGAGCAAACACACGCCATTGTTCCAGATATCATGGCAATCCCTGGTCGCAATTAACTTTAAATATCGAGATCTTTATATTTACGGTGGATCCAGGTGGTACTTATTCTAGCTCAGCATAAAGCCGAAAACCAGATGTGCTGTTAATAAAATATATTTAAAAAAAAAACTTGGCTCTATCCAAGCATAACAACACGCACCAGCCAGAGCTCTTAGCGCTCAGGTGGTTTATTTGATCTACATGAAAAAAAAAAGAAACATGTAAAATCAACAATGTAGTTCTGCAGATGGTTAAGTGCTCGGCCGGGTCCAAAGAAGCCCAAAAGCCTTCGGGATCATTGCACAGCAAGCCAAGATATTCTGGCACAAAACTCCTCAGTGCTTGTTTGGAGATACAGTACTGTATATTATGACGTTTTTATGAGATGCATTTTTTTTAGCAGCAATTTGCCAGAGACCTGCTAGCTAGCTTTACTTCCCGCCAAGCTAACCTGTGTCTTTTCCTACCTGTTGCCTTGAAGGTGACTTGTTTTGGTGTTAATGTAGTAACTTTCTGGGATGTCTTTGCCATCTCGCAGCCAGGTCACTTTGGGCGAGGGGGATGCATCGATGAGGATGGTGAACTGGGTCTCCTCCAGCAGGCTGACATACTCGGTCATGAGGATCCCGCTGTGGTCCAGGGCCACGAATGAACTCTCCTCTGTGGACAACGGGGGAAAGCCATTTTAAAAAAAGGGAGAATTCGGAAGCGACTGAGCAGGAAGTATGGCGGAGGTGAGGGTCTGGCACGGCATCTGCTGAAGCCATCGCTTAAACGACCGGTCTGATGTTGAAAGCAGGGGTTAGTCTCTCTGGGATAAAACACTTCTTACCATAGACGGTGACAGCCGCCGCGCTCACCCGGACCTTTCCGCTGTCTTGGTGGGTGACGGAGCACTCGTAGGTGCCGCTATCCTGAAGACCGGCTCGCTGGATAACCAGAGTGTAGACGACCTTGTCGGGAAAATCCTCTTTCTTCTGAACTGAATTGACAGCCTGCAGGAACAGGAACAGGGGAGCATTAAGAATTATACAGAAGACTGAAGCTTACAGTAGCGCTTAATGGTTAAAACACAAGATGGAGGGCAAGAGATGAATCATGACGGGAGTCCAAAAGTTGAAGTAAAAGAGTCCAACTTTCTGGAAAAGAGCTCAGGGGAACCCCTGAGCTCATGATCCGACAATGTGCTGTTGAGATTAAACCAGGTCTGAATAACACCAAGCCCTTGCTGTCGTGTGCAAGTCCGAAGGCCGGTGGGGTTGGGGGGTGGGGTCAAAGGACTTCTTTGAACTTCTTCCTTTTCCCGGGAAATTTGTACTTTCCTGCGACTGTTATGCGTGAACAGTTCGGGCTGACGTCTTTATCGTAAACACGCAAGAACCGTCCGTCGGTCCGCCTTTGTTTTTCCCCTAAGGCGTTTGCTTCAAGGAGAGCCAAAACCATCGCTTGGCTAATTTGAGACTCTGAGCTCCTGGGGGAGGACAACAACACGGAGGCGTGACCGGCGGTTTGAAGAGAAATAGAGCGCGAGATGGACGGGGAGCAAAGCCTGAAGGTTTTCCAGCTCCGAAGACAACAACAAAAAAATTCAATGCAGCTCGCCTGAGTTCTCGGGTGCAGCCACTGCTGGTGAAAGAAGGAGCCGGCGGGGGCCACGCAGGTGATGTTGAGGGGCTGCCCCACCCGCAATGCCTCTGTGCTGACTTTTACATCCACATGGAAGTCTTCCGCCTCAACCTCCACTAGAAGAGCCAGAAGACAGGCGGTGTTAGCGCATCATCTGACCACTTGGTCATATAAAGTCATCAGTCATCGTGCGCTGACACACATACATGCACTGAGTAAAAACAGGCCCGTTAGGTCATTTCCCCATTTTTGTGATAATGACCTCATGTAATGGCTTTCATGCAGTGAGATCAGCCCGGTGATGCTCTCATCGTAAATCCAGTCCACTGGGTAAGTTAAGTGCATTATTTACCATGTTCTCATTTAATTCTACAGCACGTCCTTGATGTACACTAAAGATGTCAATTATCTAAAATCCCTCAACATTTAAAACTGCATTACCCCTAATTCCTCATTCAGCAGCAAATGAAATCATTGCACTATATTGAATTAATGGAGTCATAATGGCCATGAACCAATTTCGAGAGTCTACGTACCTTTATCTTTGACAGTGTAGATAGCGCTGGTGAACACCCGGCCATTGACGGTGGTCTCACACTGGTACTGTCCTGGGGTGACGCCAGCAAAGAAGCCCAGCTTGTTTTCATAGTAGGCCCAAACCTCGTCACCGCTGGGGACGCTTCGCAAGGTTACGTGAGAGTGGGGGTTGGATACGCGACAAGAAATGGTCACGCCCATGGAATCCATGGCGACAACCAGATTGTTGGGGGTCTCTGGGACGAAGGGGACCTGGGGATCTGGGGGTGCAAAAGAGGAAACGTTTAATATATTGTTTCAGTTGCTAAATAACATAAATGAGATCCAATGCAAAATGGTAATACTTAATACTGGTCAATGGCAAATTTTAATTCGAGGCAGTAAGTATATTTGATGCTGATTTAAGAAAATGTCTATTTTTTCCCCAAATAGATTTTTTTTTAGATGTTTTCGTTTTTTGTTTTTCTGTTTGAACTATAAAAGCTTGCACAGTGTGTATTTTAATAATAATAATAATTTAAAAAAAAAAAAACCAGACCTGGAACAAAAACGTATATTTCGGCTTCGTGCTCCACTTCCGGATTTGCCGCCAAATCTTCGTCCACGCAAACGTAGTAGCCGGTGTTGGCCACGGTGGCGTTGTAGATGAACAGCGTCGCTGTCATGTAGCCCGGCAATACGAACGTATTTCGGGGCAGAGGCTCGGCCCACATCACACTGCCGGCACCGCTGCAGCTGACGTTAAACACGGAGTCGGGCCTCAGGACGAATTCCGTCTCGTCGGAGATGATGGTGGGCGGCGGTAATCCGCATTTGACTGTGACATGAAGGTGGTTTGAAATCACGAAACAGCCCCTGTTTGGATTGTGAAAGCAAACCGGAACACACCTGTGACGGCCAACGCCACGATGGACCCAAAGAACACACGAAATGTTCTTGAAGCATCCATGTTGGTGGACCTTCTGACCTGGAAAGACAAAGAAAGGAAGCTGAAGTCCCCCCCCAAGTAAGATTGTTTCAATTTTTGTTATTGGTGGGAGGTAACGAAGTTCAAATACCTATTTACTGTATTTAACTAATACAAGAATCCCTTAAGAAGCAAAATATTCACACCCATTCCCTTATTTTAGAGAATTTTTAAAATGTCGCCTCCAAGTATGAGCAAATTGATTGAAAAAAACATACAGGCCAAAAAACTACAGCCTGAAAGATAATTAATACGTTAAATGAGTATCTACATTTTTTGTTAAGTCTGCAGTTTGGTTACATTAATAACGATTTTTTGATTATATAATTACAAATTTTGCCCTTTTTCTTTGAACCCAATTAAAAGTCGAACGTTTCAAGTGACGTTGTAATACATTGCTGCCGCTAGAGGGAGACACAGTCCACCTCTTGAAATCCCCCCTTATTTCGCCACCCCCCACAAAAAAGTTAATTGTTCTTGCTGTTTTGTCCTTGTTTTGAATGTTTTCCATGTCGAACTGTGGCTGATAATATCTAATTGTTTCTTTTGCATAATTTTGTTAATTTTCCATTTGTGTTTAGTTTGTATTTTTTGCTTGTTTGGCTAATTAAGTAGGGCGCGTTGTTAAGTTTTGATGGCTTTTTATGTTCAAGTAATTTTCCACAAAGTAACGCTTGTTTACGGGTTGACTAAGGTGCATTTGTTTTTATTATTTATTATATTTATTTGCTTGATTCTTAGCTTTCTAATTCCTGCACGAGTTACAAAGCGCAAATCTCCCCTTCCTTGCTTCTCTAATTGCTGTGCTTTTCTTTATGCAAAATATATATTTTTCAGATTCCGTATATAACTTTTGCACGACCAGGTTGCATTCATAGCGCAATTGTCGTTGCGGTAATCAATGCGTAAAAACGCGCAAAGGCTGTTTGTTACTTGCGCTCCTTTTTTGCGTGTAAAGTTGTAAAAGTATCCATTTCCCCCCCCTCCAAAAAAAAAAAAAAGATTGATCCAAAATTCGTGCATAAAAATACCAATGTACAACAGTCCGGTGCAGTCCAATCTTCTCGTAATGATGCTCCCCCCGCTTTTTTTTCTCCTTTTAATTAATTCTGCGCATTCCACGGGAAACAAAACAAGCCAAAGTGAAATTCCAAAGTGGGGGGAAAAAGGATCCCACCAGTGGATGTCTTCCAGGACTTTTGAGGTGATACCTCCAGCTGCGCGAAGCTTCTCTCCAGCCGGTTGCGCCTCACCTCCAGCGGTTTGGAGAGGGAGGGGGTTTGGGGGGTAACCATATGGCGCGCAACGGGGGCAACGCGAAAACACAAACTTCCAACTTTAACACATTTTGAAACGTGCTATTTCAACGATTAAGCCCCCCCACTAATGATCACTTCTTGCTTTGCCTTTTCCAACCTGGCTTCAAATTTACCTTGCGTAATCCTCGTTACAATCCGTCAGAGCGAGTACATCCACACTTGACTCCAAAAAGGCGCTTTATAGTCCACAGGGTGCGTGTGTATGAAAAGCGAGTGTGTGTGTGTCCACGTCCACTGAGTGACTGAGCGAGGACGACCTGCGAGTGGGTCCAACTTACAGTCCTGCCTCCTCCCTCCCTCCCCTCAGCGAAGTCATCATCTGGCTCCAAGTAAGTCACTCTCAGGAAATGCCCCCTCCTCCCAACTCCTCCCCCCCCCCCCCACCTCTTTTGCATCTTTCAGTCTTGCAGAAGAGTTTTTTTTTACGCTTCACACTAAAACATGCTGTTGGATTTGAATGCTTTGTGGATTCCAGTGGGGAAATGACTAAGACAATACAAGTCCCCTTCCCTTTTGCCCAAAAAATGTGGATAGGCGGTAATATTCCTTCCATCAAGGCACCAAATGTGTATCAACAAGAAAATGTTTTTTTGCAGAGGATAAAGGATATGCCTGAGTTTTGCTGCCCGTCATTTTCCAATCTCTAAACATAGCGCTCATTCAGAAACCTATTGAATTAAAATCGGGAAGGGGGGTGCTTTTGCAAACGTTGGTGTCAAATCCTGGATTGTTTTTGCAGGATGCAGTGGCGAACTGTACATGTAGAGGGCGCTCCAACACCACCTTAACCTCCCCCTGTATCGCTGTCTCAGCCTGGCAAAGTGCAACCAAGTGGCACGCCTGCGTCAGCACTTAAACGTATATATATATATCGGATTTTTGGCAGTCCTCCTCCCCGTCCCGAGACTCTCTTCGCGGGCCACAAGGTGAAGAAAAGGGGGTCACGCACAGCCCCCATACGCCCCCCCCCCCTCCCCTCACACGCAGACGTTGGCTGAACGCAATGACTTCCACATGTTGGCTGAAAGAACACTGTCCTTGTTCTCCAAACAAAAGCTCACCACCACAAAATGGCCGAGCATTGCATTTATGTGGGATTTTACACGAAGTGTTATATTTATTTAACTTTTTTTCCTCCTCCTTCTTAAAATAACCAAATGAAATGTGCATAGTAAGTTTGGAAGATAAAAGTACAGAAATATTCTATGTTTCTATTGTGTTTCTAGTTCAAGATCTTTCCGTTTATCCTTCACTGTCCACTAGAGGTCTCTGATACAGGTCGGGCGTCCTACCTTCTATGACAATTTTACCTAAAATCAGATTTTCTGAATTTCTCTTGAGGGGAGGTAAAACTTTATTGTAGTTTTTAACGCTGCCGATACAAAAAGTTTCAACGCTATATCCTTCAAAATATATTTGTTTTTGTGACAAGTCGAGCTGTGACGCAATTACCTGGCAAACGTGACGTCACGGCCACCGAGCGCAGCTGGTTGCGGGAACTGTCCGGCGTGCTGAAACGTCCACAAAATACTTGACCAATTTACGTAATGTGCGTAGCACGTCGTAGTTACTTGGATACAGAATCATCAATTGAGAACTAATTGAGAACAACCCAAATTTTCACACGTCGGACTCCACCTCTGAGTGGCCAATTTATAACAAGAAACAAGCTAGCTGCCATGATTAAAATAACACTTTTGATAAATAATACACGCCGATAATTCGCAGACATTATTAAGCCAACATCCAGTCCGATTTGGTGCCAAGTTATCCTTGCGTTTCTGACGTAACCTTGCAAACTTGAACTTGCTCGCATTTCCCAATGGAGTCCGTCGAGCGCGCGCAGACGATAGACACCACCCTGCTCTCAAATAAAGCGCGTTTGCGTCCCTCCTCATCCTCCCCTTCGTCCTCGTCAACCGGCAGCTGCACTTGCTGCTCAAAGGACCCTCGTATTAATTGTCTTTTGTCATGCGTAATTGGCCACTTTTTCAATGGCTTCGCTGGAGCACCTTAAAATGCTCATTTAAGTCCCGTTTAGACAGGTAAATGTTTCCCTGGTGGTGGGAAAATAAATGCTCATATCATTATGATGATTGATAATAGTAAACATAAAAAGAAAATCTGTAGCCCTTGAGTGCCCCCCCCCCTTTTGCTCCAACACCTGCAAGGCAACATTAATTCACTTAATAGGAACTTTAGTGTATATTCATTAGTTGCCCCCCCCCTCCCTCCCATATCACCCAATAATAATATATGATCAGCAGCAGAGTGTGAAAAGGGGCCATTTACTCCCACGCTGAATGGGAACCCCAAAAAGTTCACCTGCTTCCCCTCTCAATTAGGAATGTATCCCAAACTCTGAGAGAAACGAGTTAAATTAGGCGTCAGCTAATTTTAAACCCCCCCCCCCCCCCCCCCACCTCCCTCTGCTTTACCCTAATCCCCTCCTCAGAGGTCTTTTCCCATTTGTCCCCCCAAGTTGAAAGGTTCAAATGGGTCCTAATGAAACAGTGACTAAAACTCGCCCTGTGTGGGTCCCCGTGTGGAACCCTGTCGATACCCCCCCCTCCCACCCTCAAAAGCGGTGTGAGCGCGCAGCCCCCCACATCAGGGGGTCTCCCCCCCGGGACAATCTAACCTGTCAAAGCCTTTGGCCACTTCTATATATCCTGTCCCTCGGGCGCGCTGCCCTAAATGGCAGCATACAATCAAGCGACGTGGGACCCCAAACGCAATTAAACTTGCTTTTTAAGAACCACTGAAAAAAGAGAGAAAAAAAAAATCGTTTTTTTTTTTTTTTTATAAGGGACCATTATCACGATCGTTTATGAGCGCCACTCGGAATTAACAAGGGCTTATATCATGTAAATTGCCCTCTGATAAATAAAATATACGGGAATGACTGGGAGTTGCATCTCAAGTGGCAAATTGAAATTAAATTGTTTATTGTAATAAATACACATCATATCATCACATCATATACACATAGCTTGCAAACACATGTTGCTTACAGGTTCCACACACAGGTTGTCCTATATGCTATTTGATATTGCTTCTAAGCAACACACACTCACAGTGAAGGGCCAAAGTGGAAGACTTCCGGGCCACGAGGCCGTAGGACGGGTTCTCAAACTTTTTGGGTCCATGTGGAAGTGAATTGAAGAGTTTTGGTTTGACAAAAAGTAGTGCTTTGGCACCATCTTAATGCAACTCCATGAAAGTGAGTTGAGGAGTTTTATTCTTGATAAAAGTAGTGCTTTGATGCCATGTTGTGGCCTTTAAGTGCCCAAGAAATTTGTTGAGTTTCATTTAGTGCTTCAGAGCCATCTTATTTTATTTGAAACTTTATTCTTGCACCACTGTCCGATTGGTCCAATTGAATCCGAGGTTTTGATTGGCCAACAGCTAATGTAAGATGGAGGGATTGTTTGGACACCCCAGTTTGAGAACCCTGCGATAGGAAAAGTTATTTTCTTCAAAACGTGCATTCACAAAAAGTTTTCCTCTTCAACAGTTTTCATGCAGGTGGAGGTGTCACCAAACCGTCAGCAGTCACATGACGAGCGCCCCGTCCTTCTCCTCTGAGGTCGAAGCGGGCGAGAGGGACTCCTCATCTTCGGAGCGAGGGTATCGCGCGCCCGAGCACTTGCACCCGCCGCCGCTGGCACCTCCGACGTGGGAAGTCCTCTGCGCCGCCTTGCCTTCCTTCTTGTGCTTGACGCGGCGGTTCTGGAACCAGATCTTCACCTGCTTCTCAGATAGGCTCAGGTAGGTGGCTATCTCGATGCGGCGCAGGCGGGACAGGTACATGTTGCAGGAGAACTCGCGCTCCAGCTCCAGCAGCTGCGTGCTGGTGAAAGCTGTGCGCATGCGCTTTCCGTTCTGGATGTGGCTGCCCTCCGAGGTGCCTGTTGGGGAAAGGGGGGGGGTCCATTATATTCCAGTCACTCCACTTCGCACCATTAAAATCAATATTTGTAGTTGATTATACTCATTAAGGCTTATGTTAATTTGAGCCACAGTATAAATGGATTAAGTGGCCCAATTCGACTCATTATAAAGTTACACAGGCAGTAATTGTAGTGGCTTAAGTGCATCATCAACGATACATTTGTTGTTAGGGAGTGAGGAGTGTGTGATTAGATTTAATGTTGAGTAATGAAATCAATAAAATGTCAACAATCGAATGTGGGATTTATTTCCCCGACACTTTTTGGATGACCCAGTGACATTTTTGCATGTTCCTGATAAACGAACCTTAAAAGATGAATTATTGTATATAATTCTAGAAAATGAAAGTGTAAACAAACATGTATGTATGTTTTTATTATTAGGGCCCGATCGCCAAACGTTGACACCGCATTATTCATTGTAACAGGATGCAAGAAAATGTCTCACTGACCCATCAGACATGCTGATAATCATTCAGTCACACCTCAAGCAGGTAAAGTACTTTCAATCATTGGATTCATTTATGGTAGTCCTTATTCATGTTTAATTTAAGCCTGAGAGTGGGTCATAGTGAGCCTATTTTTTGGTCTACCAGAAACAAACATAATGGAGGGGTTAAAATGTTAACCTAATAGGCCAAGTCATTTTTAGCTGAATCAATAAATAATTCAAATGTGCTTGCTGATTTTAAATTTTTCTCATGTGTAGATTCAAGTCAATCACAAGATATGCTAACTAGGCTAACATGTTTTTACATAGGATTGGTTGAATAAAGTAAAGCAACCTAAATGAATGGATTCAATGCCTATTTTTATTTGATGTGAAAAAAAAAATCTAAATGCCACTTTGTCCTTAAGTGACAATGGAATCTAGTATATTTATTTGTCATGTTTTAAACAATGTATATTTATAGAGAGAAAATGCATGTGCTGTGCTGTAGCAGAGTATATAGCATCATTAATGAGCTATTTTAGTTTCTTTAAAAAATTCCTTGGACCCATTTTGTGCCCCCGATCCACAGTTTGGGCACCCCTCTTTCTGAAGAACGGGTTTCTAGCCAATTCATGCGCCAATGAATGGCAATACGTTTTTTATAGTTAAAATGTTTTAAAGTCATGTCGAGCATCCAAAAAGTCAGTCGCAAAAGTTCGAGTCTTACCCATGGAGATGCAGTGGTACCTCCGCGGGTCGCTAAAAACGGACGCCGTGCAAACAGGTGCATGTCCCGGGTGTGCCAGGGCTGCGGATTGGTGCTGGTGGTGGGCGAGCCGGTGGCAGTACTGCGCCGCCTCCGCGCTCACGCCCGTCGCGAAGTGGCTCTTGAGGCCCGGCGCGCCGCTCCTGGTCGCGTGGAGGTGCGTGGTGACGCACAGCGGGCACACGCAGAACGCGCCGCTCTTCCTGGACGGGCACGCCGGCACCACGCCCGGCGTGTGCACGCTGATGGGCAGCAGGATGTCGTGCGCCGTCGCCGTCACGGCCGCCGGGTGTTCGCTCGGTCGGGTGTCCTTGACGATGAGCGAATCCACGTAGAAGGATCTAGACATGGTTGGGGACTCTGCACGCTTCTCGATTGCATGTGATGCCCCTCGGGAGCTCGCAAAGGTGCTTATGTTTGATGGCGCAACAAAAGGGAGTGCGAGGGGGGTGGCTGGGGTGGGTGGGCCCTGGGCAAAGCGTCACCCACCACCATTGCTGCAAAACGGAACAACCCCTCATTACCCCTAATCAAACATCACAAATTGCTCGTTTTACTCTTGTTAATCTTTTTTTCCCCAAGTCTTTGTGTGTCAAATGGCCCACATTAACGCGTTTGCTTCCATTTTCAAGTAATTGTCAAAGTATTCATATTTCCATATTAATTTCAGGTAGTTCAACCCAATTATGGCTGCAAGAAAACGATTATTTTAATAATATATTAAAAATACATTTAAAAAATATTTTTAAAAAGTTTCCTAATTTGACTGTATTTTGTCCCATTTACAGGTTTTAACACACAAAGTAGCAACGCTGGGACTGTTGACAAATACTTAAGACGTAAGTGAACACACACATGTACTGAACAAAATAATGAATTTGTTTTTGATCTCTATTATTGTTTTTATATTTATAAAGGTATTTTTTTAAAATATAATATCCTTCGCAAACTTGTTTAAATCTGTATTAGTGAACACTTCTATTATTCCCTCACAGTCCCGCATGGTATTGAAATGAGCCCTCTAAGATTCTATAATGCACTAGTTTATATTATTGCAAATGCGATTGGAGGAATTGCGTTTCAATCAGCCTTATTTTTGTGATTTGGTCACTTCCAATAACGCCGGCTTTGTGGCGGCGCGTCTGCGTGGGGCTATTGGATGGCGATTAGGAATCAATTAGAAAGTATTTATAAAAGTGGGCCGGCACTGCGGGTAAACAGGCAGTTATTCCAGAAATGCGTTAATCCTTCATCTTGTGACGATAATTAGCGGGTTTGATCCCCCCCCCCCCCCCCCTTTCACTCCTGCTTGCAGCAGGCAGCCAGGCGGGTGGGTCACTCCTGGCTTTAGCTTCTGCTTTCATCTGCCAAGTAGCCCCTCGGACCCTCGGAACGACTCAGCGGGTCTGTGGTTCTGGTCAATATCAAGACGCATGAAAAAGGCTCAAGGACCCATGCAGAAAATTGAACAAGAAGTTTAATAAACTATTTCTTGCTCAGTAGCCCCCCCTAAAAAGTTTGAAAGTAATTAACCTCCATCACCAGTCCCATTAATGGACACAAAATTCAATTTGCAAAAAAATGTCCATGTCATTTAATGTGCCCATTAGGTTAAAGTTTGATAATCATTTCAAGGATTTGCCATGATAAAAAAAAAAATCAATATGATTAATTCAATTTATTTTTACTTGAATTTATTTTATTTTTTACTTACTTATTGCCTCCCAATTTTTTTTTTAGCTCTCATGTTGCTTCTAACTTTCCCTAAAAATCATTTCAAATGCAACTGTCATATCACACACGGAACATAATTGCTATAATAAAGCAAGGCATGTACATACACACACACACACACACACACACACACACACACAAAATCTATTTTGGCAAACAGCGTGTGTGTTTCAGTGTAAGAGCAGCGCTCCAACCATGCGAATGATCCGTGGCGTGCAACCCCCCCCACCTCCATCACACATTATTTTTCCATAATTCTGCACGATAAAATTTCATTGTCTATTAAGTAATCCCCCAAATGAGGCCCTTTATGAGGCTATAATGAGGCCTAATTGCCAGGGCCAGTGGAGCCACGTGGAAGGGTTTAGCAGGCATTAAGCCGCCGGGTACCGCGCAGCACAGCCTGTTACCTCGCCATTACTTTCATAATTCAAGGAGAAAATTACGCCATTTAAGGGCAAAACCAGGGATTTCCTATCATTCCTTTTTATTCCGCTCGGGCGGGGCCCGTAGTTCGGAATTGAGATCATTCCTGCTTGGGTGTCTGTCAATGATGAAATAAATGGAAAGAAAACGGAAGAACTGCTAACTTAAGTTTTAATGGTGTGGAAATATCTATGAATAAAAATAAAAAAATATATTTTTAAATTGTATTATCGAAAAACAAGCCTCAATAGTGTTGATGATAACGCTGCTAATATGTTCATTAAATTACGACAATATTTTTGCAATTTTATGACTGTCCTGGCAATATGACGACTTTGTTCTCAGAATTTAAAAAACATTTTGTTTGGCTTAATTCTTCTAACATTACAACATTTTCTAACAAGTTTTGAAGCAAAACAATCCAACTTCAATCTGTCACCGTTCCGATTTGATTCTCGGAACCGTACAACTTTTCAGCTTCATTTATCACTTGTAAAATTCCATCTCTTTTTTTCCCTCCACTTTCAGTCATCACTTGTTTGCCTCCATTTTGACTTTCACTGTTGAGTGCCTTCTCTTTTTTTCTTAAACTTTGGAGTGCTGCGGTTAGCCCGCCACTATTCACCCTTTTCACTTCATGATGGGCAATTAATCACAAGCCCATTCAATCCAACGAAAATTCAATTTTAACGGGGGCGAGGGGGCGGCTTTGAGAAAAAGCTCCAAATCTAAGTTTGCAAACCAAAAAAAACAACAACACCTTTATCCTCTTTTTCATCTGTCTGCATTACCGT
The DNA here is from genome assembly GCF_901709675.1 of Syngnathus acus. Lineage (NCBI taxonomy): Eukaryota > Metazoa > Chordata > Actinopteri > Syngnathiformes > Syngnathidae > Syngnathus > Syngnathus acus. The sequence continues at coordinate 3,227,979 of NC_051090.1, read as the reverse complement.
TATGCCTTTATAGCTCCTCCCTATTGTAAAAAGACACCGTTAGTGTTAAAGTTACCCCCCCCTCACCCGTTGCCCCCCTCCTCCTCCTCATTCAGGGTCCATCCCATGCCATATTAAAGCGTGAAGAAGCCCATTAATGTTTTGTTGAACAAGCATCATTAACTTGTATCACCGCCTTTTTACAAACGTGGCATTGTCGAGGCGGGGCCAGTCTGCGGCCCATCTTGGCCAATACAGTGGGTGATTGGGCCCTTTATCAGTTACCGGGCAACAGATCCCCAATGCCCCCGACTCAAAGGAAAACACTCTGTTCCGCCATATAGACTTCAATGAGATGAACAATGACCCCGCCGACAACATAATGCCGCACGATGACTTTTCATTAACAATTATCTCGTCGCTGTGAATAGCAGCTGCAGCGCTCGCTCTCCGTCTCATGGCTTCCCTGAGGGAGGGAGGGGGGGAGTGGGAGGGCATCACGGGTACGGAATTCTCAGTGAATAATTGGCTTTCTATGCAAAAATGAGTCTGAAATAATTGCGTCCTTTGCGACGACGCAAGTGACAAGCCAAGGCTGAAACAAAGACGAGCTCAACAGGAGTTTAGAATAGACTTGTGTAAACTATGCAGATTATTTTACCCATTGTCATATGAAGACTCATTGAATCGGTCCGCTTCAAAATATATCGATAAATGTATTGAATCGTTTTTTTATTGGAGGAATGTATCTTGGAAGGAAATGGTAGGATTCAAATCAAATAAGAAATTTAAAAAAAGGTCTTAAAATGATCAGTGCCTGAACTGAATCGAATCGTTCCATTTCAAATCGAATCGTCCTTGAATCGTTTTGCAGCCCATGTATTAAAAACAGTATCGAATCACCTTTAATGGAGTGACACGCGTTCCTGATTCTAAGTGCTAACGCTAAAGTCAATGCAAAATCCCATTGACATGTTAACTGAAAATTAGCATCGACCTCCAGTGACGTTCCAACAAATGGCGTTTTCCCATTTGAACCATTAAACTTCTGATCGCTTATCTCGTCGTTTGGCTAACATCGAAAAAAAACAAGAGTGTGCCATCCTGAAAGATTGTTATGCCCGACAAATGTGTTTTTTGTAAGCTGGAGGACGCTTGGAGAGCCCGTCTCTGAGCCTCATAGAAAAGTAAAGTGACAGCCTCAGAGGAAGAAGAGTGCGCCCGCCGAACAAAGGGCAGCCCATACAGACGTCCCGCATCAGCCTCTCCGCTAATTAGGACGACTCTCCTCGGCCTCCCAGAGCCGCTCGGACACTCCTGCCGCTCTAGACTGAAGTGTGCCTGCCCTCGTTTGCGGCGTCTCCCCGATATCGCCAGCAATTAAACGAGGCCCGGCCAAAACAAAACAGAGATAAACGGCGAGGGATGGCGGCAGCGGTGGCGGCTCACGGTCAAGTTCCCACGAGAACGCGTCGCCATTAAAGCTTATCGTGGCGCTACACGATTGTTTCCGGCAGACCAAGCAAACGCAATTACGGCAAGAAAAACAGCCCTTATTTCAATCTTTTCTTGCTCCACTTGTCAAACGCACGGCAATTTTCGGCTTTAGTCGTAATGAGAAGATCTCGCTGGCACTCGTTATTGGGCTCCCTGCTGGTTCAAGATACTGTACTGGTTTATCTTCGTTAATGAGCGGCCTTTTCGCTTTAATCTTGATGTTTATATTTTCCATATTTCAGTTCAGCACTAACCCTGAATGTCCTTTCACTGCTTGGAGATTCTTTTTTTTTTTTTTTCTCAAAAACTGTATGTATGGTCATATCTGACCTGGGTTAAAAAGATCAAATTATGAAGATCTTTTAAAAAATATTGAAAAATAATAGATAATCAAATGAAATATAATGTAAAATATATAATAAATAATATAGATAATAATAAATAAAAATAACATAAATAAATAATCAATTAAAAAAATACAAAAATATTATTTTAAGTTGGACGATCGTAAGAAGCTAAGATGTTCCACAGAGAGGAGTGGCGGGGCGATTCTTGTGATTGAACGTCTTTGCTGGAGCGGAAGCAGGCTGGAATGTTGCGTTCGGGGTCTTTTGTTGTGAATGGACGACTCTCGGCCCCTCTGTCGCGCAGAGTCGGCGACATGCACCTATCCAGGGATGCGTCAGGTTAGACTTTGGCTTATTTCTTTTTTTTCTCTGTGACTTGTTGAGCAAGGCACTCGGGCTGTGCAGTGAAAACAAACTGTCACGTTCGTTATGTCGATTTTCCATGGCCGCTTGTAAGCGCTTCATCTGAGTTTGAACAAAACAGCGCATTTCTCTCTCTATCGCTCATCTCTGATGAAGAAACAAGTGGAGGCCGTCAGCTCATTTGGACAATGAAGGCCGCATGGCTGTGATCTGGATCTCGGGTTTTGACTGTCATCATGATCACTTTTTGGGCATTCCAATTTTTCTTTGACAAGAATCCACCCTGACAAACGGACCATCATGAGATGTAAATTCAGTGGAAATCAAGTATTTTATGTTTTTTATGAGCTTACACCTACGAGTGGCCAAACTTTCAATCATTTTCACCAAAATACCTAAATTGCAAAATAAAACGTGTACCAGTTTTTCTGCATCGAATTTAGCATCGTTGAGACAGCTGAGGTCGAGGTCAGGAGCTCCTGTCTGCTGCTCCTCATGAATGGAGCTCGCGTTTGCGCCCGTCTGAGCTTTGTCGCCACTTGGCATGAGGTCGAGGGGACGGGCTTGCGGGCTTGGGTGGGACCAGCCGCTATTTGTATGCAGGCCGTATCACTCAGGGGGGGGGAGTCCACTTTATGTCCCGCTCTCACCTGCTCATTTGCATTAAATCACTGCGTTGTGCACGTGCAAGGGCTCGGCTGCACCTGTCGAGTGTGTTGGGCCGGTTTTGGGGGGTTGATTGATGTTGGTGGGCTTCAATAACATCGTAAGAGGCCTGTGAATCAGCGATTAGAATGATTTTGAAGATCTTCCCAATGGTCTACTAGACAAATGAAACGGATTTTGTCCTACATGTGACAACAATTTCCCTTTTTGCGTAATCCTGTGTTTCCAAATCCGAGGTCCGGCAATGTTCCGATCGAACTTGTGGCTGACCAGAGGGGTTCCACTGTATTATCAAAAGTAATTTCCACCCCAATTTTTTTTGTTTTTTCGAATTGGGACCGAGTATCCATTGAGAGTCAATGATTTGGGTCAAAGCGTGCGCGTCGGGCCGCCGCTCATCCCCGAGCACCGGGGCGGTCCGAGAAGGGTCAGTCGCATTCAGTAGGCGCTGTCATGCAAATGAACCCACCCACGCTTTAAACAACTCTTGGAATTTTTATGTCTGCTTTTTTTTTTTTTTCCAGCCCCCCCCCTCTTTGGCTCCGCCCCTTCACTTCTCTCCAAATCTCTCTCCTTTGCATTCACAAAGTCATTGACGAGACATTCAAAGCTTTTTTAAATTGGCTCAGCGTCATTGTGGCCCGCGCGTCGAGTCTTAGGAGGGGCGGCGGCGGCCTCGAGGACTGGGGCCTAAATATACTCGCCTGTGAAAGCAGTTAGATCATGTTCTTTTCATGCTCCGATTAGAATCAAATCGATCCCCACCCCCACCCATTGCCGACACTCGGGAGGTTTGAAGTGCAAGCGGGCCGGACAAAGACTTCCTGAGCCGAGCTGAATGCTAAACACACTCTTGAAAAAGAAGCTCCACAATGGTCCCCGGGACTAAATTTGTTTTAAGTGCGACGTGAAGATATCTCGTACTGTAGAGTTGGACGCCACCCGCGTTCGAAATGAGCCCCCAACTTAGAGGATCTTTTTAATTCACTTTATGTTTGCCGCCATCCAACACGAGAGGTGCGTTTGGGGCCAGCGGCAGGTGGAAGCCAGGGTGGAGGTTTGGTTGATGAGTGCGACCCGTCGGACACGAGAGAGGGCGGGGAAGGAGGAGGGATTTGAACTTGCTGACGCTTTTGATTTGCACCTGCAGCTTTTGTTACGTTATTCAGCCGTCAGTGTTGCAACCCTTTGGTTGTGTTCTTTTAAGGATTTAATTGTGAGCCCCTGTTTATCACTTTAGGGGAAGGGGGGGGGGCAGCCTGAAATCACCAAATTAGATGTCAAGCGTGCTTGCTTCAAGCTCTTGTTAGTCCCAGTTGAAGTTTCGCAAATAAAATCAGAAATGTCATCATTGTCATATTTAAATACAAAAATGTTCACGCTGACTGGTCTGCTAGCTAAATGCTAACATAGACGTGCTAACGGGAATTAGCCTCGATGTTACAATAACACAGATGGAGCAGCAACACAAAACATTCTTCATTTTGGTAAAAATCCTGTTTGCTTGTGCAACCAAGCATTTTAACAGTCTCATTTAGCAGCGCGATGACTCAATAATGTAGCGCAACATGTGAATCCATACAAAGTGTTGCGCTACCCGACCGGCAAGAAATGGGGAGGGGGGGGGGGGGGTGCAGGACCACCCTGCAGCTGCCCCTTCCCAACTCATCCCTTCGTTCCCACTCCTATTCATCCCACAGCTGCACTTCTCTCTCTCTCTCTCTCGTTTTCCCAATCCATCCCTCTCTTTCTCTCTCACTTCTATCTATTTGAGCTTGCGAGACAAAGATGGATGAGAAGCTCCTGTGATGGCGCACAAAAGCGAGTAGCACAAGGTAAGCGAGCTGCTTAAGCTCGTCCTCCATCCCGGCGCATATCAGCCTCGCTCGTTCTGTAATTATTTCCCTTAAAACTCAATTTATTGCTCATTTTAATATTATTGAGGTACTTTGCGTAACATACCAAGTCTCTAAAAAATGATTAGGCCAAGTCACGTTGTAATATCGAGAGGTGTAAGTGCAACTAAGCAATGTCTGCCATCTACAGGCAATTGGTGCTATTACAACTTCAAACTGCAGTCCACCTGTGCGTATTTATTTAGCGTTAATTTAACTGGATTTTAAATTCATCTTCCCAGGTCTCTGGCCCTCGATGATGTCTACATTTTACCGGCCTCTGATCGGTTGGTCAGAGCAAATCTGTTCAACTAGCAAAACACACTTCTAGCATCATGAACATCTAAGAATCAGCATCACCGGTGAGTAAGATGTCATTTCCATTTTTTAAAATATTTTTGTCATATTAGAAATTGATTTTGAACTGATGATGCTGTTATATTGCGTATTGAGGCTTTCTATAATTGGGACTTAATTAAATTGTGTTGCTGTCAATGAAGGCCCAAGAACTGAATGCCTGACATGACTAAAAAGTACATTCCCTTCAACGTAATGATTTCTTTTCAGGCCCTAAAAATGTAATAAAAAAACAAAAATGTGCTCACACCTTTTTTTTTTTTAAATAGGTTGATTTGACCCAGAACTTACTTACCAAGAGAGTTAAGCTGGGGGGGGGGGGGGGTCGAGCGGCACAGTATTGCAACAGATGCTTTTGTTCGGCCAAAAGTCTCAAAAGGGGCCTCGGGTGTGTGGTGCGGGGGGGGAAGAGTCATTTTTGTCCCTGGTGCGAGCTTCTCCCCAGCTGTGCCTGTTGCAAGAGGAAACACGAGGGGCAGCGGCGTGATGGAATACGTAAGTGGGGCGCGCGGTTTGGGCCTGTTTGCGGGGCGACTCCATTAAAGGGTCGTTTATCTGGCCTGTGATCCCATTGTGGGCCGCCTTCTTTTGCGGCCCCGGTGTGCCGAGGGGGGGCGTAATTGGCCGATTGGCCGCGGTCTGCTGCTGCATGCTGGGGCCATTTATAAAAGAGCGCCGTGAATGGAGCTGACTCCTTCCAGCAGACGCCGCGCCCGGCGAATAAACGCTGAATAAACGCGCAGGAAATGTGAAAAGGATGAAACGTCCCCAAAGCGTCTTTGTGCCACTGTGAAATCAGCCGCTTGAATGCAGAGAATTGCTCTTGTCATCTATTTTTTCCCCCCCCCCCCCACCTTTTGACTTTGTCTCACCTCTTTAGACGCTTTTCTCTGCTCTGGTGCTGACCCGCCTTTTCATATTCTTCTTTTTTTTTAACGTGTGACCTTCACATCACGCATGTAGTACATGGAGGCAACACAAGTGGATTTTCTTCATGCTCCGTCACTATTTTACATTTGAAGTCACATTCACACCACTCCAATGCATTCATTCTCCTTTTCAAAGTTATTTAACAAAGCACCCGGTCAATTTGACCCATTTTCAAGGTTAAACATATTTTTGGGGTATGAAACTTGACCTTTAAAACCACTCTAATGCATTGCTACAAATGTTCAATGTGGTTAACCCAAGCAATACGTGGGTTGGCTAATAGCCCTTCTGTTATGTGGGTCAAATCGACCCACATTTAACATTAATAGAAAGTTTCTTCTTAGCGGTAAAATGTTTCTGTGCGAAAGCTTGTCATTGAGTTCAAAGTGTTTCAATACAATTCCTCCTGAATCTGAGTCAATGGGTCAATTTGACCCAGAGTAGCTGATTTTCATTACTGAATTCAAAAACAGCATTGGACTTTTTACAGTGCACATTTTCTATTATCATTTCTGACATATTTGCGTCTCAACCGTGCAATGGGTCAAACTGACCCCGTAGCATGATTGCTACTCCTGAGAAAGGAACAGAACAGGAGGGTTATTGGCCTCCTAATTAAAGCCCACCCTCCTCTCAATGGGCTGGGAGGTCAAAGGCCGCTTACGGGGCGGCTGGTGGCCACGGGGCTCGCCCCTCTTGCTAATTGCTCTCCGATATGAAAACAATATCATAACACCGCTGAGGGGAAAATGTCCTTCATAGCTTGGAGGTTGCATTTATTTTTGTTGAATGCTCTATTGGAATGATTATCATCGACTTCCTTTTACAGTTAGCGCTTTGCTCGGCCAGAGCGAGAGGCCGGGCTTGGGTTTCATGTGCCCGATTGTGTTCCTTTTCTGGGAGGCTAAAAAGGGAACAGTTTCTTATGTGTTCATTTTCCCATTTTGCAGCACTCGCCTTTGTGCGCCGTCCCTCGCGCCTCCCCAAACAGCGGCACGGCCCACAAGACTCCTTTTCTCCTCCTTTCAGCGCTCCTCTCTCGCCAGACCGCCTAGATTATGTTGCTAAGGAGATTTCTCCCTTTCTGCCCGTTTCTCTTCTTTGCCCTTTTTTTCACTGTTCCCCCATTGATTGGGTGTTAATTCGTTTTGAATGCCCCTCGATGCCTGGGGGGGGGAGTTGATCCGCGCTACAAGGCCAGTGGAGGAATTTCAGAAGCGGTGGCTAGATTGAGGAAGGGGCGGGGCCGGGCTGTCGGGGTCCAGGCCTAAAGAGAGGCACTCAAGTGAGAACTGAAGTGGGTTGCTGAGCTGAGGAAGCTTCTTTTTGCAGGCCGGCCTTGCTCCTTCACAGGTGCCACCAGCAAAACAAACGCAAAGTAGGGTGTTGACAAAAGTTTCAAATCTGTCTTCGGATTTCAAATTCGTCTTTCAATCGGGGTTGGGGTTTCAAACAAACGCTGTTTTCAAATCAGAGTTTCAAGTCTGGTTTTTATTTTTAATTTTGAAGCACGGTTAGAGTTTCCACCCTGGGTATGGTTTCAAAGTGAGGGTTAAGGCTTTAAATCTAGGTTCGGGCTTCTATCAAGTGGTGCAGCCCATCAAAGAGCTTTGGACAGGCTCTGGCATCTTGTCCGACATCTTGAGGAGAATGGAAGCCGTTATTCACTTCCCGTCAGTATAATGGCAGGCGTCCCAATACTTTTGTCCCCTATGTCTGTTTCTCCGCCCACAAGGCCGCCATTGTGCCCGTGTTTGCTCATTAAAAGACTAGAGTAGCCTTCTTGTCATTATGTCGGCAATGTCACAGGTGACGGCCAGCTCCGTGTCAATTCAACCTATTGGGCGCCTTGACACCCCCGCCCCATGACACCTCGCCCCCTCCCTCCCCCATCCCCGTTTACGACAGGGAGACAAACACTCCCAGCTGCTGAGCCTCTCAATGGCCTCCGACTGAACAGGGGCCGAGTGGCCATTCTGTAAGCGGCGGGCGGCGGGCCCTCGCCATCCACTCGTGGCGGCGGCCGGTCACTTGAGACTCGTTGTGTCAGCGACCATTCAAACCCATGCCGACAATGTCTTCAATGTCATTTTTTCACACGATAAATAGCACTACCTGGCTCCGCCCACTTTTGGATTTGATTTAATTTGCTGTCACCAACGTGAGCCAAAGTCCTGTGGCTGAGAAAGAAGCAATTGTGAAGCTCAGTTCAGTCAAGCCTATGTTAAGGTTTCTTTTCGACCCTGTGTCGATGTTTCTGTAAAATCTTTAGATGACATTTCGAGTTATTTGATCGGCCACTATAAATCGCCTTTCTGCTAGCACGGTCGCGCAATGCTAACCGACACCTGCTAGCTCGTCTTCTTGGAGTCTTTGCCCGTTTGATCCTTTCGCAGACCCGATGCACAAAAAAAAATGGCAAAAAGTGAGCTAATGTGAGTCTTTGTCCACCGTGGGAGGGGAGAGCTGGGTACAAATCGGCAGACTGTGGCAGCATTCTGCCAGGACACAGGGAGGCAATGGGCAAGAGAAAGCTCCCAATCAGACATTGATTCGACCCGAGCTAATCCCCCATTGGTGCCAACGTGACCTTAAAGAATCGGCTTAGCGCAAGCTCGGTTAAACTGGACACGGTTTTCTATTTAAGTCGGCCCACCCCAATTTCGCCACCCACCGACGTCGGCCGGCGGAGAATTAAGACGCACTTACATTCATAACACTTTTCATTACGGCGGGGGGCCGCAGGGGCGGGGCGGGGTGGCCGCTCGCCCCACACGGCGATCAAGGACGAGCCGAGAGATCTATTCTGTAATAGGACGAAATTGAACATTTCAAGTTTCCCTCAAAGTGTGACGTTAACTGCCATTTCTTTTTTATTGAACTTTGAAGGCCTATTTACTTTTTGGCGCGTCCTGGTCGCTGCGTTTCGTCAATTTTTACTTCAATTTAAATCTGTCCTTTTCTACTCCTTGAATCAGCACTTCCACTTTGTCCAGTACGCCTCAGATATTCTTTTTTTTTTTAATTATTTACAACTGTCTTAATGTGAAGCGTAATAAAGTAGCTAAGCAGTGACAAAGACGGCTAAAAGCGCCAGGCCGGGCGGCCCCGCGGAGCGCGATCCTTCCATTATGAAGCTCATCTTCTTTCAAACAAGGCCTCGGCACAAAGACGAGCGCTGACAAGAAATACGCTCGTCACCATTACGCCGTTCACTCACTCTGTCACTTTTACAACTTGAATATGACTCGCATTGTAATGAATAAACGCCTCCCCTTTTTAACATCCGGAGCAAATGAAAAACAGGAAGTGACTGTAATTGGCTCACTTCGTAAATGCTGTCAGTCAACGCAGCAAGTTTTTGGAAGTCATTTGATAATAAAAGATGAAAATATGTGTGAAAATGTGTGCGGCATGTGTGTGTGGTTTTCACAGGGAGCAAATGAGGCCGCTTACAACAGCACTCGTCACTCGAGACGCATCCACTCGGGGGCCTTGTCTTGAGACGTTCTTCACAAGATGTTCTTCACGGGACACAAAGGTACAAGAGTGCCAATTACACTAAAAAAAAGTCATCATTCTTAGAGGCGGCAACAAAGTAGGGCAGAGGTTGGGGGGGGGGGCTCACGTTGCAAAGGGCGGCAATAAAAGGTTTGGTTTGGAATGCAAACAAATGTGCTTCGTTTGAAATGAAACACTTTGCTCCTCTTTCGGTACCTCAGCAAATTGAAAAGGCAAACGCTGCCCTCTATCTGCCCCTGCCGGAACTTCAGCTCTGTCACTGTCCATGCAGCAGAGCTTTAAGGTCTTTTATTTGATTTAACTTAGTAGATTTTGCTTTGACTGCATTTAGACATGTTAGTAATATGGAATAAATAAATATAATGCAACATGTAATTAATACTGATTTAATTTTAAAGTCCTCATGATTTAGCACTAATGGGAAAAAATATACCATAAAACAAAACATTGTCCATATGAAAATCTTTGTTAGCTATATCGACGAAAAATAATTTTCAATTTGAAAAATGTTTCATTATTTGTGGCATTTGAGCAACTTTTTCATTTTGCTTCCAGACGTCAGCTGTGTTTTTCTCTGTTGCGGCTCATTGAATTGTTAAATGATTTCCTGCGGGGACTGAGGAAAATGTCATTTAGCCATCTAATGACAGGTTAATCCTTTAGGGGGGGGGTGTACCTGGGGGCTCCTCAACTCCCCCCATCCCTCGCTAAGACAACAGCCATTGTCACCCTTTTTGCCTGTCAGCATGTCAGTGTTTTATATGCTTTTGGTTCATAAGACAAACATTTTACGTCACATGGAGGAAGGGATTTAAATTCAGGATGTTGCTGTCATTTTTAGTTGGAGAATCATTGAACATGAAAAACATTTTTTTTTTTTTAAACACCTGATTTTTATCTATTTCTGAACTCCATGACTCAGTAAAAATAACACCATCAGGGTAGATCTCAGGTTGTGATCACTCCGCAATGTTGTCCAGGCCCGTGAGGGAGTTTCCCACAGGCAAAAAAGGGCCGAGGTGCATGGAGGTCATCACACACACACACACACACACACACACACACACACACACACACACACACACACACACACAAAGAATTAGCAAGCTCATCCGCTGATTGACCAGCGTGAAAAATCTGTCGGCGGCAAAGACTTTCACAGACAGATTGTGGCAGCTTTGTGTAAACACCGTGCACGCACATGCGCACACACAGACACCATTAAAAATGAACTGACAGACTTTTAAAACTCAGTGATCATAATAGGCAACTAAAAAAAAAAAGAATAAACATCAAGTTGAGGGGTTTCATTTGGATAAAAGTCATGCTTTGCCGCCATCATGTGGCATTTTAGTACCAAGGAGCTATGTTGAAGTGATTTTAAGAGTTTCATTTGGACAAAAGTAGTGCTTTGGCACCATCTCTTTGCCTGACAACTATGCCGAAATGAATTGAGCAGATACTTTTCATTTTCGTTCCGTGGTTTTACTGCATCTTACCCAAACTCATGAGTCAGTTTGTAGTTAATGTAGAAGAACGGAGCCTTCTGCAAAAAAAACAAAAAAAACTTCCTGCACAAACAGTACAGATTCTTGTCATTTTTCTGACCAGTGTCACGGCACGTGGATGATGCTAAACAGGCTCCAGATGTCGGGGGAGTGCAGGATGGGGCCCTGGGGAAGGAGAGCAGTCAAGCTGGGGGCGGGAGGGCAAGGCGGACGCCCTCCCAGACCTCATGAGGGGACTTGACATGCCATTAGGTCACATCCATCTCCTTTCATTTCCCTTGATTGACAAGGTCGTTTCTCCTCATCCTTCATTGGGTTAGTTTGAGGATTTATCCGGCGATATATCGACGAGCGAGTGCCAGAGGACTGCACTCGTGCGTTTTGCCGACAGTCACGAAGCAGCCCGCGTCTCCCGATGGTTCCCAATCCTGATTGGCTGATTACCGAGTAGCCTCTGGCCTTCTCTTGATCCTGATTTCCAACAGCGACTCCCTCGCCAATTGCCCGCCACCATCATACCAATTGTGCCTTCTTTCTTTTTAAAGGACTTCAATCAGACCCGAGAAGCAGAACAATCATGACTCTCATCACTTGCTGGAAATTGGAGTGGAAGTAGAAGCCCCGGTTGGTTTGTGCTTCTTTCAGCTGGAAAGTACAAGATAAGAGCACTTTTATCCTTTTGCTTCCCTTAGTGCAGGTGTTCCAATTATTTTGGTCAAGAAGTGCAGATGTCCATATTTATTATTATTATTATCAACTTTTTTATAAATTATACAATTGTTAGCTCATTAACAAAAAATGCTCTTACGCCACTAGCATGAGGCGTTAGCTAGCGATGCTAACAAGACTAGGAGTACGCTCGTGGTTGTGATGTTCACGCATGCACCAAAAAGCCACTAAAGTCTCCAAGGAAGTTTATCTTTCTGCAAAGCTTCGGTCCAGATGTTCATAGAGGAGGGAGGAGGGAGAAAGACAAATATTAGTCCACAGGAAGGCGAGGAGATGCTTAAGCAAAACTGAATGCCGAAAGAAAAATGAGAACAAGATTTTTGCTCTCATTCATCCATTCGAGACTGAATCATCTCGTACACCCAATGTTTGACGGAACATTAGAACTTCCTCCGTGAATACTTTGCGCAAATATTTAGCTTCCCTTAATACGTCTAATAAAAGTGTCTGGAGAGAATCCCCAGCCCGTCACCTCGCAGGAAGAGCAAGAGGAAGCTCCAGGCGGAGATTGAATCTCCGTCTTCACTTCATGTAAATATTTGCGACATCTACACGTTTACAGATGAAGTGTTTCCCGACATAGACGCACAGCTCAATTTGTGACATCGCCATCTGCTGGTCTGGCATGCACATGACAGTGTTTTGATTGTATGTATTGTTAAAGTCAAATAAGGTCAAAGTTGGACTTCAAATCAGTGGTGCGACAGGGACAAGATTCACGACGACACAAATCAATCACCTCCGAGCTTATGCAAGTGCCTAATGAATATTCCGCTTCTGTTTCCGGGCCTGCATGCCGCTTCTTGTCTTTCTTTCTCTCTGTTCTGTATACTGATGATATTTCAATGGCGCGGTTACATCATGTGGATCGTGGCCGCCGTGCAGATAAAAGAGCTCGGCGAGCTATGAATACACACACGCACACACATGCAGTGTGTCCCATGTGACTCAGTGCCGCTCATTAGTAACCATTCGCTCCGATGTGTGCGCAAACACTGACTCATCGTTAATGTTAATATTCGGTGCTGGCCATCACTGTCGTCATTTTTTTTTATGAGAAAAAAACCAAACTTTGGCATTTTTAAAATATATGTAAAGGGAAAAAAAAGTTTGATTTCTGAGACATTGTACTGCTCTTTCTGCTATGCACACCTTGGCCACTAGTAGGCAATATAATAGAACCAAACGTGTATTCGTCGAAAAAGCAGCCGAAATGAGAACTCTGCTGCTGTATTAATAGAACAACGATTAGAACACTTGGGATTTCCCTCCAAGTCACACTGGAGCTGATGTATATTCATAACGCTTTTACATTATTCATTCGTCGCCGCTAGTATGGAACGTCGCCGAGCTTTCCAGAAGTGCGAGCTTACATTTAATTCGCCTTAATGAGCGATGCGTCCAAACGACATCTTTGATATTGCGTAACATTTGGCATTGATCAAAATGGTGGACAGGAATGTAATGATGTTGAAAAAAATAAAAAGCCCTGGCACTGCCTCAATGAACTTTCAAGAATTCTTGAAAACTTTGTAATACACAAGAATAGAAAAAAATATAGAGGAAATCATCGGAATCTAATTGAAATATGAGATTGTCATGTATCGAGAAAACAAATATTTTGAGAATTTAGTTGAAGTGTTTCCTGACCAAAAAAATTTGAAGAAAACAAAGTCAAAATATTTCCAGGAAAAAAAGTTTTTTAAATGTTTTTAAACTAGCAATGTTTTTAGTTATTTCATTTCCTGTAACCTTAATTGTGCTGCACACCCATAACTTTGCTAACAATACGTTTCTACTTTTTCTTTTTTTTCTCCATTTGTACCCATCTGCTCCCTTTAGGCCACGCGCCATTAATCTCCTGGGTGTCAAAGTTGGACGGTGGCAATTCCAAAGGTGGCGAAGCAGTGTGCCCCGGATTAAAAAGCAACAGCCTGCACGAACAAGGTGTTCTCTTCGCTCGCTCGCTCACTTGCTCGCTCGCCTTGTCCGGGTGATAAGAAGCATGCAGGAAGGCGATAAACAGCCCTCTGGTACGTTGGCATCGATCGCTCGGGGGTGAAACGTCTGATAGCGGCCCTGCCTTAAAGTCACAACACTGCAGGAGTGCTCTCATCTGATGGAGCAGGTTGGGGGCGGTGGACATGGGGGGGAAGGGGGTCAGCATTCGAGGTGACAGTGGGAACATGAGGACACGAAACAAGAAACACAACTTTTGCTCTCTGCTCAGGAAAAAATGGATTAAAAGTCTGACAGATTTTTTCTAACTAAAAAAAAATAGACCATAAATTACCGTAACTTCTCAAGGATGAGACATTCTGACAACTTTACAAAAAAAAAACTTGCTTTATTTTCCCTTATGCTAACTAATGATTATTTTTCACTTTTTGCTCGAGGAATAATGATAACCCCCCCCCGCTAGAATACAAAAATGGTACAGTCCCATTTTTTAAATACTAGCATGCAATTCTGAAAACGCGCAAGCTAAACATACTTTTCCTTTCTAACGAATCACACGTTTCACGAGTGGGTTAACGACATGACCAACAGGCCCACCCCTCCTGGCCCCCCTTGCTACTGTGGGAACAGTTTTAACCTTTGACCCTGTCTCTCGCCGCCGTCCGTCTCATCCTCTCGGCGTGCGGCCCCGTCACAAGCGCTCACCTTGGCCATGTCGGGCCCGTGATGGATGGTCGGCACCTTTCGTCCTTCGGGTCGCCCCGCGGGTCAGCGTGCGCCGCCGCCAAGCCTGCCGCGTGACCTCTTGTGTTTACGTTGACGCCACGGTTTCTTTTCATAAGACAGCACTAAAGAAATTAAAATACCCACTGCATGAAGCTAGAATACTTTACATGATTCAAAGTAAGACTTGCCTCCATTGTGCGACTGGATCTTGCTTTACAACCACAGCAGACTGCTAATGTTCCGTTTGAAGGACAGCTCGCCATGAAAAGGCCTGTTTATTTTATTTTTTCTCGTTAAATAAAAGCACTGAGCCAAATTGCCTTTTTAACATTCCGCCACGCATGCCGCCTCACGGGGTCGCATTGCGGCGCGACGTCGTCTTCAAAGTGAGCTCTGACATGAAGGAAAAAAATCCCGTGTTGAAGCGTATTTCCATACATATACTGTATTCTATACATGTGGGTGTTATGTAAGGGTGTGGTAATAGAAGGAAGTTCTGACTACAGCAGAAGACGCTGAAAAGTTGTCACAATGATGTCAACAAGCACCTGTGCAAATATTTCCCAAAACAAGCTGTCATTTGATGCTGCTCTCACACTCCAGTCCTGTAGGGGGCAGTGTGAGTAGACTGTAAGTACTCAAATATTAATTTCTGCATCTTATGCTTTTTGGCCTTTGTTTTTCCATCAGATGTTGGTGTGTCAGCGAGGCCCCGGAGCGACGCCGTCGGCGCCAGCTGGGCTCGGACACCGGAAAATGTCTCGGTTAAAGGTCAGTGTCCATGTAAGTAATATTGATGCGCCCCCTTCTCTGTGCCGGATGGAGATGGTGCACCCGCACTCATTGATGTCCCTTAAAGTCACAGGCTCATTACCGCTAAATAGTGTGCCGCTGCTCGCTAGTGTATCAATTTGCGGCGCTGCCAGTTGCCCTGGGAACCGACCTGGATGTTGCCATAAGTGGAAATTTTTTTTTTTTTAAATTCCTAATCCAATTCATTTAAGAATAATTTTACATTATGTAATTCAATGAAAGGTACAAATAATCAAAACAAAGCGTACTAAATTAATTCTAATAAAATGAGATTCATTATTTTTAATTATTCGCTTATATTTACACACACGCAAATCAATAGCGTGCACGCGCCATTTGTTCCGCCCGCCATGTTACATAACGCCCTCGCTGTCAGCCGTTAGCATTTGAATAATTTAGCATAACAACTGACGCTTTGACGAAAATGACACATAGGGAATGAATAATGTCAACTCCTACTGCACATTTTTAGATGAGGTCATCCTCTTCCTTTTGAATGCGCCGTGTGTGCAATATGTGTGTGCGCGCAGCTCCCAGGCGGCCTGTTAGCAGGTTTACATGACCGCCTTCTCCTTTCTCCTTCAATCGACTTATCGATCCACTTCATTATGTCTCCGTTTCCGCTTCATCGTTAGCATGCGGTCTTTTAGCATTAGGAGCACCACAAATGGGATTAACGCACATTTTAAAGCCCGTTTTAGTTAGTCACAAACCCTATTTAGCAGTTGTTGGCTGTCAAAGCCAGCCAGTAAGGCCTTCTTTTCCGCTACAATATGTTTACAACTTAAATTCTAGAATTTGTTCTGTATTAAAATATTCCCAACTTCCTTTTATTGTGCTTCTCTTGGCTGCACAGCTTTAGGAACTGTTCTCATCCAATCAGATTTCATTCCCTATGTTGCTATGGTAATCTAATCTGCCCAGGGGCTTCAGAATCAGCATTGATGGTTGATTATTTTGAGATATGAGCCATCACTTTTTTTTTTTTGCAGAAGCCACCACAGCTAATTAGATTTGGAATACACTTGAGTGATTTTGCTTCATTTGACAGTAAAGGGCAAGTAGGGAACATTGGATTTTTTATAAATGATAATCCCGTAAAACACAGCAAAGAGATTATGTTAATGCAGTTGAGTTAGTGTTTTGCAAGCGCGTTCATAATAGGTCAGCGTTTATTTCTGTCTGAGCCCCCTCCTCCATTTCCATCCTCCATGTTCGCTTGGCGTCATAGAACCGCCACGGGGGAGGTCAAGGAGGGGGCGAAGGATGAGAGGACAAAAGCCACCTGAGTGGCTCTCACGTCCGTTTTCATTCCTGTAATTAGGCACATTTGCACCATCGTTCACTTCTCATTCTAATCTCCGCGCTACCTATTGAGTCCAAGCCCTCAGGTTACGGAAGATTGTTTCTGCTGCGATGCTCTGGTGATGCTAACGAGTGAGATCAAGAATGATTCCATCAGAGTTGAGTTGAGTAAAAAAAAAAATTCAATTAAAATGTATGACTTTCAGGATTGAACTAACGAAGGAACAACAAAATAACAATGTAATGCGTTCGCTTAGCCTGTGTTTGCAGATTTGTAAAGCATTCAACAAAAAAACAAAGCATCCCTTCAGTCCCATTTTTTACGTCCATGTCGTCTGTAGTCTCCGCTCCAGGTGGCTCGTTTCCAGATCCTCGCCATTTTGCGAAAGTGAACCCCGAGGCGTAATGCTTCACTTCTAAGGCGGCGACGTAATTCACTCAGCAGGCCGACTTCGAAAAAGCCGCCGTTCCATCGAGGACAATCGCGCTTCGCCTCGGCAACACGCCAAAGTGAGGTGAACGTCAATACGATGCGCTAGCAGTATGTTACCATGGTGACAGACGAACTTGTTTACCTCAACGAGTCTCAACATCTGCGCCATGGGAATGACCCCCCCAAATTTCAAAAGGATCGTCTGCCTTTTTTCTGCGGCTAGCTGGCAACGCTACACGATCAAAGCTGCGTTTCTGACACCCCGAGAAATTAGCCGGATTCATCTTCATTTGCAGCCTGTCGTTAGCTCTCTCCCGAGGCCTTCCGACCACCGTTGGACGCTTAAAAACGGATCTCGATATAACCGCCCGTCTCTTCTTGGTGCTTCCGACACTCCATCTTACTTAGCATCTGTCCTGTCCCACGGGTACAAATACCCTCCTTTTCTTCACCGTGGCAGGTGACAAATTGCCAAACAAGTGGCGCTACCCACGCGTGAGAGTGTTCACAAACATCTCGTGCGAAAATTTTGACACTCCTCCCTGGGTTAAAAGTAGACACCACCTGATTGACGAATCCTTCAATACAGCCATTCGTACGGAGCGGGAGTGAAATTACCTCGCCTCGTTTATGCAAATTAGATCATAAAAGACAAAGGAGTTACATTCTTGATCAAAAACTGAAATTGGATATTTTGCTCTAGCCGTATGTGTTGCATAAAAACTGCCACAACACGCCGCTCTGTTGCAGCCATGATTCAGCTGTGTTTGCGTCAATGGCTGACTCACACCTAAATGCTTGTTATGTGTTTCGAGGGTGTCACGACCAGAGAGGGAAAGTACATCTTCAAATAGAATTAGTTGTCAGCTTTACACACAAAAAAACCCCGATTTTTTTTAAAGCTATAGAAAACAAAGGCTGGACCATAAGCAGCGACTATTAATAGACAATAGCTGAGGTGTAATTAACGCATGTGAGATGTGACAATTGTGCTTCACCTTCCAAATGAAACCTAAGCATCATACTGGGGGAAAACCACCAATTTCTAATAAATAAAATAAATAGTCGTATTGTATTATTTTTAAAGACAGTCCCTTGTTTTTGCTTTGACTTGCAGGTTTAGCTTAATGCTAACAAACAATGTAAATCAGCATAGACGGGCTAACAAATTGCATCGGTGTTATTACCCTAAGTAGGAATTCTGAATGTTCAAATAATAAGAGAGAAAGTTGAACTTTTTTTTAAGTATAAGTTATAATGATTTTTCTTTCTAAAAGAAAATGTCGCTATATACACTTTTTTTTATATCAAATCTGAAACCACCACAAAATCTTCCTTTTCCTGTTTTCCAAGCTGATCTCTCGGTGTTGTTTAACCAAAACGTTCACCTCTGTTTCATTTTTTTTTTTCCCTCTGTCCCCTGCTGGGTGATCAAGTTCGTCCGGTTTCTCACTCACTCACTTTTTTTTTTCCTTTACAGTATCACTCGCCACACCTCCGTCTGCCCCGCCACTTCCTGTTTCACATTCACCTTGGCCTGTCTCAGGTGAGCGTCCTCGCAGGTTGGAGAATTCCCCCGAAGAGCAGCCCTGCTGGGGTAAAGTTTCCCGACCGACTCGGGCGGACGGGGACAAAGTCCCTCCTTCTGTCCCATTCTTCTGCGGTTTAGTGTTACGACATTCTACCTGTCCAGGTGAACTGCACTCTTCATGAAGTCATGTAAGTATTTCTTTTTTCCTCCACCAACTCAACAAGTGTTACTATTCAAGACAAGTTGATTGAAGTTGTTCCAAATGCTTTCTGATTCTGGTTTGCTTTATTCATGTTGACATTGTGCATGTTTGCGACACAATGCTGTGATTTCATTGATCACTTTAAGGTTCTTGAAAGGTTCACCCAAAGCAGTCATTCCTTTACATTCCGTACCTGAATAGACAGGCAGGCTGTGCTTGCTTTGAAATCCTCCCTGAAGCCCTTTTGTATCATTTTAAAGCCTCTAAATTTGGGGACAGGCGCACGCGTTTAAAAAAAAAAAAAACGCTGCATTTTCATGTTGAGGCAAGTCTGGTTTACCGTGTTTGGGAATTAGACAGACTGAGGGCGTTTGGTAAAAAAAAAAAACTACCTTCCTGGAATTTTCTATGATTCAACAACATGCCTGAACAAAAAAGTGACTTGATTGCCTTTTGGCAGGCCTGATGTTAATTTGTTGCGTCGGGTAAATGTTTAGTTTCATGTCCAAGGAGAGCTGCTCGCTCATCCGTCAAATGCGCTGCCAAGTTAGCAGAAAAAAAAAAGCATTTTCAACGGACTTTGGTTTTGCTCTGTATTTTGAAGGCGTTTCCACATTGATCTCAGATGCTAGCTGCTTACGGCACCTCGTTAGCATCATTTTTCCGCGTCCTTATCTGCTTCCTGTGTTTACGTACATCTGCGCATCATTTCACATCACCCTGGGAAATTTCTGGGCACCATAAATACCAACGACTTCTCCAGAACAATGGAAAATTGTACCTCTTAACCACCAAGTACTCGCCGCTGCTATTTTAGCAAAGTGAAGTGTGGCTTAATTGCTCTTTGCTCTCCACTTTGGTTAACAGTCGAAAAATGGAAATGAGCTGACACGGCATAACACGATGAACTTGTGTGTTTCAGATCACCGCCTCAGATCTGTTAACCTAAGAAAAACAAATATGTGGTTGCTTTTTCCCACTTGAGCAGAATACTTGAATGATCTGGGCTGAAATAATTATCCAGACAGCACACACACAACGAAAGAGGGCGAAGCATAAACGTGTACGCTCCGAAACAAAGTGAAACATGAGCCTGTCACGCCAAGAGCCTTTCCATCGTTTTTGTTATCAACAAAACAAAGCAAGGTGTGATTACTTAGAGGGCTGAGTTATTGATTAAATGTCGGGAGTTCAAGTTGAACAACCGGTGGGGGTGTGTGCGCTTTGTGAAGGCACGCGTGTCGCCATGTGCATGCCTCTTATTTTTTTTTTAATAAAATATTTCTTGTTGTGTGTCATCCGTTCCACGGTGACGATTAAACTAAAAATATCGTGATCTGCGGGCTTAAAGCTTTTTAGGTTCAATCTGGACGGAATCCCGTTTGCACATTTGGCAGCAATTGAATCCAAATAATGGAAAATCCTATTTGGCCTTTTTACGCGTCATCAAATAAAGCTGTAATTTTGACAGTTGATACATTTCCTTGTTGACTGTTGAACGTGTAATGATGACAATGTGGCGCTACAAGTTGCAAACAAGTCCCGAAACCGAATGGCATCCCGTTGTCGGAACCCCATCGAGATGCCCGTTGCCAAGGTGACGTTTGTCTGACTGAGCCATCTGCTCGTGGCCTGTTTTCTGTATGACGTAAGTCTGAGTAGCAACACAACAGAGAGAATTAGCATGCTAGCTGCGTACATGTTATGAGAAGTTTCTGGATGTAAATCCGTTATTATTGATTTATACTTTTGGGTTATTGGTGTTCACGCTGTGTATCGAGTTCACTTCCTTAATGTGGTGTTGGTCCACTTTGGTCAACCACTCAACATTTCATCTTTGATTGATTCTTTTTCTAGCTAACTTCGATGTGTCCCACTTCTGTCCGCCTCATCGGATCTAAACGGAGTTTCAGCCTCGACTCACAATGGCGGAGGCCTCGGCGCCGCCTCTCGAAGACCCCTTTTGCCAAACGTGCCTGCAGCCGCTGGACCGAGAGTCAGACTCGCCGTGCGGACACACCCACTGTCAGGCGTGTCTCGCCAGCTACTCGTTGGAGAGCAACCTTTGCCCGACGTGCCGCGAGCCCCTGTCGCGGAACTTCAAGGAAGGTAGTCTGCGGATGAACAGAATGCTGGACGACGTGGCTGTGACTCAAGACCAGAACCCTGGTGACCTGGAGGACCACATGAACAACAGGTTGCAAAATAGGCAAGCTGGCAAGATATGAATCTGGCTTCTAATTCTTTGACTCCGAAACATTTTCAGTGGGCAGCCGGAACCTGCCGGGGCGACGGAGGATGAGCCACCTCCCCTCGTTTCCTCGCTGGATTCAGGCCGTCAGTCGCCGCGAGAAGACCTGTGCGCCTCGTGCGGCCACAGCCACCTGCTAGAGGAGAACCACGAATACATTTACAAAGAAGAGGTGGACACCGACCTGATGTGCCACATCTGCCTGCAGCCGCTCATCCGGCCGTTGGACACGCCTTGCGGGCACACCTACTGTCAGGAGTGCCTCACCAGCTTCCTGCTGGAGAGCGACTTCTGTCCGGTGTGCCGCGCACCGCTCATGCTGCAGAGCTGCAGGAAGCCCAGCCTGCTGGTGCACAAGCTGCTGGACAAGCTGACTGTGGTTTGCCCCTTCAAGGATCACTGCACTCAAGTCCTGGCCCGATGTGACGTGGCGGACCACATCAAAAGCAGGTAAGGAGGATGAGACTATCACAAGGCCTTTGGAGCAAACATTTAGGGCTCATACATACAACAAAAAATTGGTCCTGCCTTTTCAGCATACTTTTTTTTTTTTTTTACCTCCGACTACCCACTTTACTCTAAATTACCAAATTCTGGCTTCTGTGCCCAAAAGGGAAAACGTTCATCCAAACCAACACAGCCCCCTGTGTTTATCCAACATTAAGAGCACTGTGTTTTGATTTCCTCTCGGTCGGCCCGTGTTTTCATTAACGCTCATTAGCGCTAGGCTAGCCCGAAGGCCTCTGACATGATTAGTGCATCTCAGCAAGATTAGCGCACACGAGCGGGCGGCAGAGCCACAGAGGCTCACACACCGTTTGTTGAAAAAGAAAAAAAATCTTTTGGTCTTTGTGATTGTTGTTTCTTCCCCTGGGTGGCTCATTTGCATGAGATGGGACCACTTTTTCAAAAGAAGCTAGATTTAGAAACGGGGCAAAAAGTTGCATTGTAATTCGGGATCTTTGATTATTTAAACAAAAGCACGATGTACCTTGAAACGTTTTTGAGAAAGTTTTGGCGACTTTGACAACTTTGAGCGTGGCAATCAGCTAGCGAGTGACGAGCATGGGGTTAGCACTAGCAGCTAATGCTAGCATGTTTATCTTTGACAACTTTGAGCGTGGCAATCAGCTAGCGAGTGACGAGCGTGGGGTTAGCACTACCAGCTAATGTTAGCATGTTTATCTCCTCTTGTCACATTGTTGTGCTCGTCGCTATGTGGTGGGGGAGACAGATTCTCACGGTAACTCGGAATAGGAAGTAATTATAAACCGTTCTTGCGTATGACACCCCCCGCCACACTTCCCACAGTGGGGAGGGGCTGGCAACACGGTCAGGGAGCAATCTGGCAGCGATTCAAATGTTGTCATGGTTGAGACCGCCGTGCCGTGCCGCGCCATCTGGTCGCATTGCTGCTTTCACGCTTGTTGAATCCTGCTTGGTATCAGAGTGTTGACGAATAGTTATTCAAGGCACAAACACATGCAAAATGGACGCCGTCGGTTCTCGCCGCCGGCATTGACGGTTGATCGTGTCGGGACTTGCTTGGAATTCGGGTTCATTTCGTTTGGCTGCGAGTTGGCAGCGGTGCGCACAGCAGCGCAGTCGAACACTTAATTAGGGAATCATGTCGCTTCAGTCCAAAGAAAAAGCTCGGTCAAAGTCAATCAGTGGGCGAATAGAACGCCAAATGATGTGTTACTGAACTGTGATGATTCAATTCAGATCTTATTCGCTCAAAGTGATCGTAATATAGCAAGACGGCGGGATGATTATTGCGGCAAAGTAATAATCGGCCGCCGTGGGTGGGAAATTAACAAGGAAATTTGAGACGTGAAACGTTTTTGAGCATTAATGTAGAAACCTATTAAATGACTCCTCCAGGGACCTCGTGGCTTTCCGCACGCAAAGCGCGTCCCGTCGCAATTTCCATTTCGCCGCGTATACCCTGCGGACTCTTCAAATAGGGCAAGAAAACGTCACGTAACCAAAGCACGTCCACGCGGCCTCGTTTATTTACGCAGCATGAGATGGAGCCTGTGTGATATTTCAGATCATTAAAAACAAAATCAGCCAGTGTGTTAGCTGACAAAATCCAATTGCTTTAAGTTTCGCAGTTAAAATGGCAACTTTAGGAGCAAACTGGGCTCCATTTTCTTTTCATTAAAATGGGGTTCCATTGCACTATTTTGCTTTCCTGGTAAGAAGATAAAATTGTGTTTTTTTTGTGTTAACGCCGCACAGCAGCTCCCATCTTTTTTGGCACTTTGATTCCGTCTTGTGTTTGACTCCCGCAGGCTCTTTAGCACATCTACTTGATAAAGTAGGCAGGTTCATTCCAACCGTCACACCAATCCGCTGCACAGCGAGTGGTCCATCGATGAGAAGGACCGAGGGGGGGGGGGTGATTTCCTCGTCCTCCCGCTTTCTCTCCTCCCCTTCGTAGGCCAATGCAGAGGTTGCGCACGTGTGTGCGTTGGACCCGATGTCGGTGGATGTGTGTGAGGGAAGAGCCAATGGAAGCAACGTAGCAGGTAGCCCCCTCCTCCTGTCTCAATTTGGTCCGCTCCATCTCACCACCAGCACCCTCCCTCCTCCTCATTGGTTTCTGCTGCAGTATAAGTCACAGCCTGCGCGCTTGTCTCCAACACACACACGGGGATGGAGACAAACACACACGAGCACAAATCCTCTTACAACTGGCCGCTGCCCAGAGCAGATTAAACGAGGGAGGGGAGGGGGGGGCGGCTGCACATCTCCGATTGTAGTCCCAATGTGCCACCTTCCTCCTTTTTCTTCTTCCTGCACTTTGTCTTCTTCCTCCTGTAACCATAGCGGGACCCTCTTCTTTTTCATCTTCTTCTTCTTCCTCCAGCGTCCTCTGGCCGGCTTGAGGCAGAGGAGCAACCTGTCCGGCTCTGCGGGACGGCAAGGATTCATTCTGGAGAGATACGGGAGATGCGGTGGGGGTTAGCTTGGGGGTGGGGGTCTAGTGTAAAGTAGTGAAGGTGGAAGAGGAAGACGAGGAGGGGGGTGGGCAGGAGGGTGGTTGCGCTGGGGGGTGGTGGGGAGTAGTAGAAGAAAACGAAGAGGGAGCCAGAAGAGCGCGGCGAGGAGCCAGCAGAGCAGGGAAGGGAAGGGAAGGAGGTGACCATGAAGGCTCTGTTGCTGCTGGTTCTGCCTTGGCTCAGCCCGGCCAACTACACTGACAATTTGGGCAACCTGCACATCCTCTATTCCGAGCTGTGAGTACAAAACCCCTCATGCCGTCAAACCATAACATCAACAACACCCCACCTGACCTGCCCCCCCCCACCCCCCACCATCCTCCTCCCATTCCACACCACTCATCCATGATTGTGTGGAAACAATGTGTTTAGCCTCAAATATCCTCCTGGCCATACGTGACGACAAGCGGGGGGGGGGGGGCGCATATCGTAGACGTCTGCAGCTAGCGCATTGTGCTCTCCAGGACTCTTTGGATGCTGCAGAGAACCACAAAACTGCCACCGAGCCAGCCTTGATGTTGCGCTTTTAATCAACACGGCAGCTTAACGAGTTTTGATAACAAAATGCACATTTGGGTTCCACGCTGAAAGAGTGGATAAGACGTCTGGAGATTTGGGCTTTGAAACTTGGCTCTCTGTTTTTGCATGCGTTTCTCTCCGTACTCTTCCTTAAACATTGTCCCCAAAAAAATTTACATTAGCTTCATTAAGGACTCCATCCATTAAATGTGACTATGAATGTTTGTTGATTGTAAATGGGTCCTGCGAATGGCTGGCAAAAAGTCCAAGGCGGACCCAGATTCTCACCCAATCAGCCATGATGGGCTCCTGAATACTGATCATGGTCCAGCTCACCTGTGACCCAAATGACGACACACAATATTAATAGAGGATTTATTACAGGGGTGTCAAATTTATTTTTGTCGCGGGCTGCATTGTAGTCATAGATTCCTTCGCAGGGCCATTATAACCATCAACCCAAATAAATATTACTTCTCATATTATATACAGTATAGAATACACAACAAACTGATGAATAACTAGTTTTGAAATCGGAGACTAGTAAGAACTGTTCAAATAAAATAAAAAAAGAATGGTAATAAAAATTGCTAGCAACAGCTCTATTTTTTTAAAAGTGAAGACAATTTGCAATTTTAGTATTGACACTTAAAGTCGATGCACAATTTGCCTTCGCGGGCCAAATATAATTACTGCAGGCCAAAATTGGCCCACGGGCCAGAGTTTGACACCCTGATTTATTAGCAAAATTGCTTTTGCTGACAAATCACCTCCAAATTATTTCGCCAAATGTTAGCAAACTCCTATTAAGGTCTTGAATGGGAGTCCGGCCGTGTACCCCGCCCGTTTCCCAAGAAGTCCACTCAGTCGACCGTCAGATGACATTAGATGAGAGGGTAGAAGGTCACGTCCTGTGCGTTTTTTCTCCTCCATCTGCCCGCACATACGCCCGCTTGGCTTCTAATAGTGCCCACTTACTGTATGTGGGTCAGTTGGAGCGCGGCGAGCTTAGGGGCAAATCGTCACAGTCGACGATGGGAAGCGTCCGCCTCTCGTGACAGCCGCCATCGCTCCGTGATGACGGACAAAAGCGGACGTCGTGTTTTTCCGGTTGGCCGGAGAGCGTGGTCGCGTTCCATTTTTCTTCGTCTTCCGTGCTGACAGCAATCGTTTCGCTCCGTTAAATAATCAACTGTTTGTAGATTAGCGCCATCTACAGGGCTGTGGTTTAATGTAAGTAAACCCCAAAAAAAAAAAAAAAAAAATTTCTCTCCCAACGTCTTCTCCACCCTTCATGCCGCATCTGCACGGTGTTTGATCACGCTTCAGCCTGGACGCACCCTAACGGGATTAGCAACCCGGAAGGCACGCGCTAGCTACATCCCAACTGTACGAGTCACTGATTTCACGGCAGAAGTTCCGAGTCAAAGGCTCTGAGCACCTCATGACTCAATCGCTCAACTAATTAGACTTTTTGTCCGGGCCCCCGTCTCGTTCTATCCAGACGTATGGACGGCTAAGGCCTTATGTAATCCGTCACCCGACACCTCAACTATCCTCAAGTTTGAATCTCATGCAGTTGAGTGGATCGATTCCAGCTCTCATAAATGAATCAAAGAATCCAAGTTAATGTCGCTTGCTGACGTAAAACAGACGTGTGCGCACACGCAGGGCATCTGAATCATGCATGCTGCGTTCACTTATTCATGCGGTGAAGTGAGCGGCGGGTCAGACGAGGAGTGACGTCGTTTGTACCCTCGTTATGTCACCTCGGTTTAAGCCGTCGTTTTGTTTCCGACGCCCTGGCGAGTGGGAAAGGAGAGCCGGGCTCGTCAATAAACTTCTCCGTATTTCCTCCCAAATGCTTTAATATCAGCTCCTGAATCATTCGAGGGCTTTTTATCACCCAGATGGCTTAAGAAGGTTAAATCTGTTGACCCCCCTCCCCGCCTGCAAATGTCGGCCTTTCCTCATCGCTCCTTTTTGGCTCGTCTGCAACAGCGTAAGTGACAAGCGGCGGCCGGCGTTAATCCCTCACGCGAGTCAGCGCCGAGGCTTCGGGGTCAGGGTTGGCCGCCTGGCAGCACGTGGGGGGTCACTGAGTCACGTGAGATGGAGCCCCAAGCATGGGCCTGAGAGGATTACAACAGTTCAAGTCAGGGAAATTGGCCACGGTTGAGGTGGACAAAATCATCGTGACAAAAGAGTACAGTGGATGCTGACAAACTGCCTCGAGCGGATCGGTTCACATAGCGGACTGAGATTCGTGCGATCACGATGGCTTCCAGTGCGATCAGGAGGCCAGCGCCTCTCATGATTGGACATATTGATTGGGCGGGAAAGCCATGACTCAGTTGACCCAGCGCACCAAATCTGCTCTGCGCCTTGCAAAGAAAAATAGACAGCAGACACTTGCACTGCTTTTTTGTATTTGGGTCACGCTGCATCCCGTGCAGCAGATGGGACCGACATGCGGATCCAATCGACACGCCTCCTTCTGATAAACACCTCTCTAATTCGCCATTAACGGGATTACGCCGCCGTTATCACTCCCGAGAGCCGTTCCGGCGCAACTTTGAGCATCTGCTGCATTGCTGAGACGAGCATGTGATGAAAAAACTAACCTAGGACAAAATTTGGGTTTCAAAAATAGATTTTTCTGCACAGTATTGCGCCATTTTTCTATCTGCATTGGAGTTCCTGTTGGCGGTTTCTCCCATGCAAATTCCTTCTCATTGTTTTTCGCACATTCTTCCATGAGAAATAGCCGCAGGCGTCCTCTGGGCTGGCAGAGACACCGCAGATGTTTTTCCCCCCCTTTATTTTATTTTATTTATTTCACCCCCACTCAGCTTTTTACGTGTCAGGTGTCGTTGATGTATTTTCCCAGCGCTTGGGAAAATTGGCTGTCAGTCTTAAATTGGCAACGACGTCCG
Source organism: Syngnathus acus (assembly GCF_901709675.1). NCBI lineage: Eukaryota > Metazoa > Chordata > Actinopteri > Syngnathiformes > Syngnathidae > Syngnathus > Syngnathus acus. The sequence continues at coordinate 3,200,503 of NC_051090.1, read as the reverse complement.
TTGATTTTTACGATCGATGAATTTGAGACGGGGGAAGCGGCGGAGTGCTCTTCGAGGATTTGCGTGTCGATTTGTTGTCGACGGGCGGCAGACAAAAGACGCAAATATTTTAAGGTGATGACGTGTGGAAAGATAACGTGAAGCGTATTTGCTAGAGAGAAACAAGTACGATGGCCTCGTGTCTTGTCAGCTTACGCGTTTTCCTTAAAATGGCATTAAATTAATGGTAATTGGCTCTCCATAATGGGGAACTGGTGTAAAATCTCTTATTTTATATTTGACTTGTTTCTACAATGATAAACGGTGACGACATTTTCTCCTTTTTAAATTTAACATCTGTAACGGTGGACAGATGAGAGATTTTCTCGTCTTTAAACAACCTTCCAGGCCTTCCTGCGGGTTGTGAGAATGCGACTCTTTTCACCCGCCGTCATCTCGACAGCTGCGATGGTGGTTAGTGTATAGTGTGTGTGTGGGGGGTGTTAATTTGCGACATGGTGTCGGTCGTCAGCCAGGGAGCGGAGAGTATGTGGGTTAGTACGGATAATCCATTCGCGCCCCAAAGAGGATTGCAGAGTCTCGCAGGCTTTGATGACTTGTGAGCCGGCTGTTTATTTCCCAGCGCAAGAATATGGCAGTTTGTGTCACATCCAGGCACGCCCCAGAGCATTGTGGGTAATTGTGACTGCACTTGGAGACCGGGCGCCGGGTATCTTTCGCGCCTCATCCCGTCCAGCATCTGAGGAATGATGCGAGGACGAGGCCAGCCGAGGATACGGCGGCGCTAATAACAAGCATCCACTGAGCCGCCTGGGGGAGACGAACAATGATGTTTGTCGCGCAGATGTTTTGCGATGTTTATTTTAGTGCGGCATAACGGAGGGAAAATTAAAATATCTCAAAGTGACTGGCAATCTTCGCCGGCATCCATTCTGCAGCGGCAGACACCATTCAGTCAGTCATGCTTTTCTCGCTAAAATATATATATAAACAAAATGTAGACATCAATATGACTGCTTGAAAGACCCCGTCCCCTTAAGATACAAGACAAAGTTATTAATAAACACATTTTCACTTCAAACAAGCACCAACTGTGCTGTGAAGCTGATTTTCCTTGTGAAGTGTCACTAAATATATTCTCTTTGCCTGTTCAAGACATATTATGCAAATTTCTTCACACCAGTTTAGCTCATTCCGCGAGCTTTGAAATGAATAGAATTTCGACTTTTTTGTTTTTGCCATGTTTTTGATGAGTAGGAAAAATGTTTTGTAATAAAATAAAAGAATGTAAGTATATAAAGCGTAAATGTAAAATTTGTGTATTTTTCCATATATACTACTTAAGGACTATATTCATGAATTAAGACAGTGGCGGCGCTAATGGGGTTGCTGCGAGGGCACTGGCCTCCCCTGAATTTGAAATATGCTTGGACCTCCAGGTGCCAAGGAAGATTGATGGTTGCCATTTTTTTTTCTGGGATGTTTTTTTCCAAAATTTCCACCCATCCCCCATGGGGGACTTAATGAATCTTCATCAGCATTTTTTGTTTAGTTTTGCGGACACCCTGAGATATCCATTGCTCCCCCAGGAAAAAAATCCTCGCTCCGCCAGTGACAGAAACGCCTCTGCTAAAGACGTTTCCCTGCTGCTTGTGTCCTACGGAGCATCGAGACTGCACTGGCACCCCCCACTTTCTCTGAAGTGGATTGACACATTGCTCTATTCAACCACTTTAGCAGGTTAACTTCCATGTTGCCGCAGCGACATGCTTGATGGCATTCAATTTACTAACTGAACGAGCAGGAATAACTCTCGGAAGCAGGCCCCGGCAGTGTTACGTAAGAGTGCGGCGGCTCGATGCGATCGATGGCGACTCAGGAAGGGGGGGGGGGGGGTCTTTGTGTAAAGCTCCTTCCACCTTGCTGTGTGATCTGTAACTGAAAGTAAAAGATGTCAGTGATATGTAGAGGCAAAGGATCATTTTTTCCCGAGTGAAATTTGGACACAGTCAGGTCAGCCAGTTCTCTGCAGGCCTTCGCTTTGTCTTATTTTTGATTTTTTTTTTCTTACCCCCCGTCCTTGGGCCCAGAGAATGGATTTTTCTTCTCCGAGTTTGGGTTTGATCCAGCTCATTACGGCCCAGTTAATGTCCACGCTGATGGCTCCGCAGAGACGAGTGGAGGGAGGCGAGGCGGAGCTATTTTCTGTCTCAGATGAAAAAGTAGATGGAGGGGGAAAATGGATTTGCTGGCATTGTGCTACCTGGCTCTGAAAAATCTGTTTACACTGTGGTTGTCTGTCGTATTTGTCTTGGGAGTATTTGGGACCCCTAAACTACATAACAGGAAGTCTGCTCTTTTTTTTTTACTGTGATTGTGTTGCACTGAAGGCAATAGTTAGTTTTTTTTATACATATTTCTCCTTTAAGTTAGTTAAAGGTAGAGTGGTTACATAATGATCTTCGAATTTAATTTGTTAACGTTTTTTTTTTAAATTGTGTCATTGATGACGTCGTATCTACAGATGTCACTTCCTGTTTCGCTCTTTCTGGTTTGATCGCGATCGCAAGTAGAGTGGACTTTGGCGAAATGTGTGGTTTATTGGGACATTTGGAAATTGTTCGTTTTTGTAACAATTGTCGACTATTGTTGAAAAAAAAGGACTCAATGACGCCCACTGCTGGCAACCGGATTCAATTACCTTTCATGGTAAGAATGTGTACCATTTTGCGTGGATAAGGTGAATTTCGGTATCTTAATTGTGTACAGAGACTGATTATTTTGTATTATCTTATTTCATTTGTTTTTACCAGCTCAATCTTGTCTTCATTGACTCGCGTTTGAAAATACTGCACGAGAACACCATGCAGTGACCTTTTCAATTCCCCCTCGTGAATTTATTGACTTTTACCCAGAGCAACTTCTTGGACACATTATTCATAACAAAAGATTCATGAAAATATCACCCACGCATAATTTGTCCGACATATCGTCTGACACGCCCCCCCCCTCTTTTTCGATTAAGGTGTAAAGGCGCCTCTCACTATGGACTCTCGGCGGACAGGAAGCGACGCTCTCAAGAGGGCGAGTGCACCGACAGCACATCGGAACTCACCATCGCCACGTTGCCCGGCGACGGCCCGGCATCCGCCGCCGTGGCCCTGCTGTCAGACGAGGCGGGTCTGGTCAACCCGGCCTTCGACGCCAGCATGGAAGAACACAGCCAGTCGGGCAGCACCGGCAGCCTGGCGGCCCGCTGCAGCAGCAAGAAGAGTGAGTGTGAGTTACACATCTTGACAAAGTCTTTCATTTCGATTTCAAGGTCCTTTTAGCCTAGATCTACGATCTTGGTTACAATCGATCAACTTAGATAAATCACTATTTTGCCCAATAAGCACATTACTTCGTCAAAGAGAATAAAAATCAAAGTTGATGGAGTTTAAATATAGCCAGTGCTAGCATGCGTTTGAAGTGACAACATTTCCCACCTGAACGCCGTCAAAAGTCCCCACCCATAAGTTGAGCGTTCAGTCATGGGGGACTCCAAATGACGTCGAGCAGCACTTTATCGTGCGCGTCACCAGCGCTGAGCAAGCTGTCACGGCCAGCAGCCACCGCAGCTTTTAAAGAATAATGCGGCTGTCAGGAGCCATCGCATCTCCTCCGTTCCGTGCAGGGCGGCTAGGGAGCGGTGAGTGATGTGGGGGGCGGGGAGGTTACGCTTTTTGCTTTCTTTTTAAAGTTTTTCTTAAACTTTTGAAAAATTATACTAAGCCAAATAATGTTACCAGAATGAAGTTCATAAAAGTTCCAAGACCTACGTCATATTTGAAGCCCAAACATCTCAGAGTTTTCCCCTTCAATGTGACCATCAACATGGGGATGAGGGTGTTATCGTTACGCAAGCATAGCACAAATCGAGTCGGCTAATTACAAATGTGTATTTTTGGGACTTCCACAATGTATCCTCCAAGGGTTTCCATTTGATTTCAGGATTTGTGGTTAACCAATCAGGTGCAAACCTCCTTAGCCCCTTTGCAGACATGTCCGGGCATGTTGTCTCCTGGTGTCTATAAAGTCCCACTCAGCCTCACTCTTCAAACTGCCTTTTCCAGTGCGGAGTCGTTCTTTCCGAAGGCTCAACCGGGCGTTCAGCGTCCTGCGGAGGACCAAGAGCGGCACTGCCGTCAACCATGAGACCTTGGAAGAACGGGACAATGCCAGGAATTCCAGCGTGCCACAAGGAGGTACGGCACGGCATAGCGAGGAGTACCTTTTGGAATCTTTTTGCTTGTTATGCAGCAATGGATACCATTTAATCCCATTCCTCAGGCCTTCCTTGTTGGATTTTATTATGCTTTGAGATTTTCGTGTGCTCATTTTGGGCCAATTATGGAGATTGCCAGGAATTTTTAAGTCTTTTGACATTCTTGTACCGACTGCACAAGTTTTTTTTGTATAAAATAGTTGTACATATAATATATACAAACAGGGTTGAAGTTGTTTCGTGCCACTCTTACTTGTTGACTGTCAAAACAACAACAAAAAAACAATGAACTTTGTTTTAGCCAACATAATCGGAAATGCCACTAACGGTGGAGCAACACATGTAGACACACAATATAACCGGACTCACATGCATATTATTATTAAAATCAAATTAAACGTGTCTTTTGGAAACTGAGAATCTCCCACGACATTGTACAGACAGAATTTCCTCACCATTGGTAAAGTAAATGTGCTGAAACATTTATATTAGGACAGCTAATATGTTTTAAAAAATAAAAGCCAGTCGAGGTGACCACAACTGGCCAGCAAAGAGCCCAGAGGGAGAACTGCCTCATGTGCACTTTACGATTCCCCGAAGTGTATTTGTGACGCTCCCCCAGCTGAAACAAGGACGGTGACACGGCTCCGAGCCCAAGCAGATGTTCCTTTTAATAATTCAGCTGCACGTTGCGTAAGAGTTGGTCGCGGGAGGCGAAATCAGGACGTGGGGGAGAGCGTTCGCCCGAGGCGCTTTCGGACAGCCGCGGGATCTGGCGCAGAAATGTCTTCCTTTGTCAGTTACTTTGACGGAATGTCCCCGGGGAGGAAGCCACGTGCTACCTGCTGGACCCATTAGCCTTTGCTGATAATTAACTTGAAATGGGACATGTGTATCATTGACTGTGTAGACAGAGCGACACGGTGGACAAGTGGTCAGAACGTCTGCCTCACAGCCGTGGCCGATATAGTACCGTGCGCTAACCATCTTGAAGCAATACGCTCTCAAAATATTGACTCTGGAAACGGCAAAAGCGTAACACGACCGAGGGGGAACGGACAACACGCCGCGGAGGGACCAGAAGACATTTTTCATCTCGAAACAATAACTAAAAGCAGGGATGCATCATTTTGGTGGTCGAGGGCTCGTGGCGGCGGGCCAAAATCCACTTCTGTCACGCTGAGTTGTCTCAATTGGATAAAACTAACAATTCATTTTTTTGGATGCAGTGAAGCCCAGTTTTTTAGTTTTTAGGAATGTCCAAAATCAAGCAAATGACATCACTCGCAGAGGCTGAGCTGCACTGTTTTTGTTAACGCAATATGTTCCTCGTGGGAGGCAAGATTTGAAAAAGTTGAATGATGATGAATACGTTTCGAAATTGCAGCGCTGCACGCACAGCGAAATGAAGGATGTCTTTTTTTTCTTCCCAATCAGTGCTTGGAAAACGCTCCATTTTGCAACAACAACAACACTGGCGTGTAACAGCGGCGGAGATTTGTAGTTGGAGATCGTTCCCAAGCACATTGCGTACAGATGTAGGTGACTAATTGCACAAACATCAAGCGAGGACAACAAGCCAAGCGCCTTTTTGCTTTTTCTTGGCTCGTAGCGTTTTGTTTGAGTAACCTGAGGGAGTCGAGACAGCTGCTCCGCCATCTTCCCAAACTTCTCTCCTGTTTAACTTGGCTTTTTATTTCTTTGCAAAGTACAGCTGCACTCAAACTTTTCTTCTTCCCTCAGTGTTGGCTCTGCCTCAGCTCCACCACTTGATCCCCGACGGGGAAGTGACCAGTATCAAAATCACGCGGGCGGATCCGACCGAGCCGCTCGCCATCAGCATCGTCGGCGGCAACGAGACGCCGCTGGTGCGCATCCTCATTCAAGACATCTACAGGGAGGGGGTCATCGCTCGAGATGGCCGACTGCTCCCCGGGGACATGATCCTCAAGGTATCACCGTTATTTTAATCATCGAGGGATTCATTGAAAATAACGACAACGTTTGCCGATTTCGATCAGGTGAACGGCATCGACATCAGCAACGTGTCCCACTGCTACGCCGTGGCCACCCTCAAGCAGCCGTGCCAGCTCCTGCGCCTCACCATCCTCCGGGAACAGCGCCACCGCTACCGCCACCCGCACATGGCCGGCGTCGCCGAGGGCCACCCGTCGCACGGGCCGCCACATCAGCACCCCTTCCGGGACGACAACGTTCACGTGGTGCTGAGCAAAAGCGCGCCTGACGAGCAGCTGGGCATCAAGCTGGTGCGGCGGCCCGAGGAGCCCGGCCTCTACATCTTTGACCTGCTGGAGGGCGGCCTGGCGGCGCGTGACGGACAGCTGTGGGTCGGAGACCGCGTGCTGGCCATCAATGGACACGATCTGCGTTACGGAGCTCCGGAACATGCTGCTCTGCTCATACAGGTTGGTGAAGGGAACATGAATTGGTAGGTGCTGCTGTTTTGGTTAGCAATGTGTTTAAAATTGGATTAAAAAATGAATTAGACCTACTATCAATTACTTTCTGCCATGGGAAAAAAAGGAAGGTGTTTATTTGCTCAACTGGGAATTGAACAACGGCAGTATTGTTCCGTTTGCAAGCAGTATGAAAGGCCTCGGCCAGTTGTCGTTTCTTGCCAAATGGCGGTTAATTGCCGTGAAGTTGTTCAGGGTCTTCGGGCCTGAAGTTCTGACTGACTGGCTCTACCGGGTACTCCCTATTGGTCTTCCCGAGCTGGCACTTTCTGACAGATTAACAGCCAGCGGGCCTGAAATTAAATCAGGCCAATTAAGGCAATAATGGGCTCGGGTCTGGCTTATTAAGGAACCGAGCGCTGTGCTGCAGAGACTAGGGCGACTCTCGGAGGAGGTAAAGAGACAGAAACAGTCGGTTAGTCGTCAGGCAAAAGTGTGAATAAGTACGTGGGAGGTCATCAGATGGCAAATGCAAATTAGGGTAGAGTCGATCAAAAAATATATCTGGAAGGATGAAAATAATAAGGGTTTTCATCATAACCTTTTAGCTTAACGCTAACATGTAATGCAAACCCTCATCGATGAGCTAACGGAAATTAGCCGAACCATCATTACAAAGCTTACGTGCTTTCGCCAGGCGAGCGAGGAAGGCGTCCACTTCATCGTGTTCCGCCAGGTCTGCTTGCCCGCGCCCGACATCCTCCAAGAAGCTCCGTGGGCCCTGGACGGCCCACCGCCGTATTCCCCGGTGGACATTGAGCAGACACTGCTGGTCAGCTCACACTCAAATACAATATCCAAACATGAATGTGGACTTGATGGATTGCGAATCTCGTAGGACCAGAAGCCCGCCTGCTACGAGAAGACGGTGACGCTGAGCAAGGAGCCGTACGACTCGCTGGGCATGGCCGTCGCCGGTGGCATGTCAAGCCGCGGGTGGGACCTGCCCATCTACGTCACCAACGTGGACCCCGACGGAGTTGTCGGCCAGGAGGGTTCCATACGCAAAGGTAACATGAGGCTCCACCATTTTGTGAGCCGTACCGTCAGTCTGCGATGAACATAATAATTAAAAAAAAAAAAAAAACAATGTTGTGCTCTGTCTGGCACAATTTAATTGCAGCAGGCACTGCTGGTGGATTTGTGCCGTGTACCGATTGGCGAACACGCGTTTAATTATGAAAGTTAATCGGGCGGCGGCGGCGGTTCAGCGCTCTGCAAATTAACTCCAACCCAAGAAAGCGTTAGCATTAGCGTAGTACCAGGAAGGAATGGAACTGGCCAAGGAATCACTTTAAAACACGGGCGAGGGAGATTTTGCTGACTCGGCTCTCTTTAATGCATATGAATCATGTCATTGTGCCTGTGTGTGAATCTCTCTTTATGGGATGATGACATTTGCTTTTTCACCCTCCTTTTCTTTTTTTTTTTTTTAATATTTTTTGGGTGGAAGGAAATCCTAATAATTATCATCTCATGACTAACTCCATTCGTCCAACCATTGCTTTACAAATGCCTGACATGATTAAGCCAAGCCGAAAGCTACTTTTTCTTGCATTTTAGATTAAACGAGTCAATCTCACCCACAATTTAACAGGAGGCTGAATAAATATTCATGATGGCATTTGCATATGCTCGCACAGCAATTGTCCTTTGGCTGGCGGCTCGAAAGCACCTTTTGCTCTTTTCAAACGCACAGGTGGCGCTCGCGTTATATTTATGTAATATTTCACAGAGCTCGCCCTTCCCCTCGTCTCACCCCCCGCAGGCGACATCTTGCTCAACGTGAACGGCGTGGACCTGACGGGGGTGACGCGGAGCGAAGCCGTGGCCAATCTGAAGAACACCTCCTCGCCCGTGGTGCTCAAAGTCCTGGAGATGCGACCCCCCGATGAGGGTCTGCCAGAGGGCGAGCTGCCGCCCTGCCTGGCGTCCTCGCCCGACAGCAGCTCCAAGAGCCCGCTGCCCAACAACGACTACTCCCCGCTGTGGGTGTCGTGGCTGCAGCTGCCCAGGTTTGTCATTGCAGAAGTTGTTTGAAACACCACTTCGTGATAAAAGTCAAAAAACGGCCATTCTACGGAGGATAAAGAATGTATGACTATGAGTACTTACTACATTTATTGCTAAACATTTGTCTTCATGGCTCAAATGGATAAAACTGCATAAATGCTAATTAGCATTAAGCTAGCAGGCCTTTCTTATACATGTGTTTAGTTTGACAGTTAACTTCCAATGCTAACAGGGACCAACGGGAAAAGCAAAAATCCATCAAACCCCATTGACTCACACCTCAAATTAAAGGCAACAACAAAGGCTGTCTGGCTCCGATGTTATTATGCCAATACGTCCATGTGTGATGACACAATGACCCCAAAAATGTCCATTCAAAGACAGCGTCCCGCCCTCGGCTTTATCCCGCAGGCACTTGTACAGCTGCAAGGACATCGTGCTGCGACGGAGCATGTCGGGCAGCCTGGGGTTCAGCATTGTGGGGGGCCAGGAGGAAGTCAACTGCAACCAGTACTTTTTTATACGCTCTATCGTCAAGGGCACGCCAGCCTACAACGACGGCGGGATAAGGTAAGACTGGCGTCGGGATTTTCGCCGTCCGATTATTTACCCACGTGTCCGTTTGTAGGTGCGGCGACATCTTGCTGGAGGTGAACGGGAAGAGTACGTGGGGCATGACCCACATGGCGTTGGTACGTCTCCTCAAGGAACTTCGGGGAAGAATCACGTTGACCATCGTGTCGTGGCCGGGAAGCCTGATGTGAACGGACGTTTGAGACTGGACTTTTTTTTTTGTCTCTGGGAACGAGGACACAGAACGCTTGAGGTTCTACTACTGTAAATGTCAGGTGTGTATATAAAAAAAAAAAAATACAGAATGAAGCACTTGTACTACATCCGTTGATCACGTTGCCAAGTAGTCGTCTGTGTCGTTTGACTCGTTTCTTTCAGATTCAAAGGAAAAAAAAAAAAAAAGTGATGCTATTTAAATACCGTGATTAGGTGACTTTGTGGAAGCCTTACTCATTTTTCTTACTTTGAAGAGATTTCAGAAAAGTGACTCGGTTGCTGCGTATCCGTCGGAGGCCGTCCGCCGTGGTTGTTTGTGTTCCGCTTCGGCCCGTCTCGTATAACTGATATCGGTACACTCGGTTCAATGGTCAATAAAAAGACATTGAGAAAAACACAACGTCGGCACATCCGCTCACTTGATCTTTGAGTCGATTCCTTTCTCTTCTGACACCACCTCGCCGGGAAACGTTTTCCAGGTAAAGGATGTTCTTTTCCTCCCTCTGCTTTCCATCCTGTCTCTCATCCCATCCGACTGTCTCTTGAGGTTAACAAGCGGCCGTTCCCCCTGTCAAACGCTAAATATGGCCCACCACTGCACCAGGAGAACCTGCTGTTCCTAATATACCGGTGGACATGTTGCACACGTGTGTATCGGGTGAAAGTAAAAAGGAAATGATTCATAAAAAGAGAAGAGAAGAAAGTCCTTGACGGAAGAGAAAACATGAGCGTATGTTCTCTCAAGTTCTGAAGCGCTCCGGCCTTGGGCTCGGTCTACTCGCTGACCTCCAGCACGTGTAAATCCAAAGTGACACGTCGACGAGGGCGGGAAGGACGCCTCCGCCGCCGATAAAGAGCAAAGCGGAGGCGTTCGGTCGTCTATCCGCCTTATTTGGACGTTTGCGGTGACGCGGACGAGGGGAAACCCGGAGCAAGGACACAAAACGTAAACAGGAGAAGTTACAAATGTGGTTGTTTACGTCAAAGAACCTTACTAATTATCCCTCCTGTGACATCTTTGATCGTAACTCCCGTGACGACCCTGCTTTTGATACCATTTGGATAATTCATCATTTTTATTCATTCTATAAACATTTTGATCTTCAAATTGAACTTGATTTGACATTTTAAAGCTTCCATTGTATTAAATATCTTTTTTTTAAGACTCTTGAACATCTTAAATCTCAATCTCTCCATAAAAACAATCCCATAAATAAATCTCGATTTTAAATCTTTGGCTAAGACGTTTTGTGACGTTTAACGCGGTCTGTCGAGCAGCTGTGGCTGTCTGATCGTGAAAGCAATCTTGAATCTGTCGGCGCGCTCTATTCCGGGCTCATTCGATCCATGCGCGCTGGCGCTCAGCCCTCACACACGTACACAACATTCGGAAGACCCAAAGAGAACAATGCGAGCGGGAGTGCAGGAAAAATGGTGCTGGCATCACAAATCGCTATTCCTGCTCTTAAATTTTACAAACTGCTCCCGTTTGAGGCTGACTGAAGACATGTGGGCAGGAAATGACTGACTTGCAAAATGTATACTAAGTTCTCAGAATAACTTTATATTATATCCTTCACGTACAGAGCTAAAAAAAATATAGCTTTGCCGTAAAACTAGGTCAAATAAAATTGTAATTCTGACACCATTACTGTGTGTACTCTTTCAGCATCACCCTTAAAATGTAAATCACATTTTCAAGCCAAGGTGTTCATCGAAAGCCTCATTTGACTTTTTATCTGCGAGCGGCAGTGTTTGCAATATGCCTTTCGTTTGAGGAACCGCCAGAAGAAAGCAAGTGGGAGCGAGCCAACATACAAACAGATGAATCAAGAGAGCATAACAAAGCTCGCTCGTGTTTGAAGTGACTGGCCCCGTGTCAAAGGATCTCCAGCTGGCTGGCTGGATGGATGGATGGATGGATGGATAAGACTTTGGAGTCAACTGCAGGTGAAGTCCAGCTCCTCTAATGGAATGCTTCCCAGCGCACGTCGAGGTGAGTCCCATCACAAGCTATCCAATTTATCCTTCTATCTTACAAAACAGGAACTCGACAGTCTACGTGCTGTTTTTTCCCCTTAGTGCAAAGGGCTCTTTTGCAAAAAATAAAAAATAAATACCGTCCAAGGATGGCACAAAACTGCTAAACAAACTGGCATCATAGTTAAGTGCAGGAACTCATTTTTTTCACTTAAAATGTTAATATTTGTCCTGCCTATCATTTAAAAATCAGCTAAAAATTAGTGCAAGTGCAGGTATGTCTGCCATCTAGTGGTGACTGGTGATATTACAATTTTTCCCTTGATTTTCTTTTGGGATAATTTTTCATATTTTGTATTTTTCCTTCTTGTGGGATGTCCCTCCAGTTCCCACATCTTTTGAGGATATTTATCAGGTTGTAATGAACCCACACCCTCAAAAAAATCTTCATCCATTCACATCCACATTTTAAAGTGCTCGTTCTAATGCGGCATGACACTTGTGGGTCAAACGAGGGGAAGTGAGAGACCAATGTGCGTGCCAAACACACACGAGATATTTATAGATTGTTCTTTCCTCCATCCTAATGTCACCCATTACATGTGTGTGTGTGTCCTACATTTTACTTCACACATACACAACCGTATGTACCGTGGAGGTAATGTGTTCTCCTCTCCTGCCGTGACGAATGAAAGTGATCTTGGCTATTTTTAGCAAAGTTTTGTGTTGCTATCGGTGTGTGCGTATGTGTGTGTTACGTATTTAAGCCTTGGCTGAGTTTCACACTGGGAATGATGCCAGTGATGATCACAATCCATTCTTATTTATATTTCAAAAGTGGTATCAGTACTCGGTATCGGTTGTGTTTGTCTTTGTGTGTGCAAATTGATCGAAGATTTGCTCTGCACTATTTCTCCAACATGACATTTCCTTCCTTCACCGTTTCCACTATCGTCTTTTTGTAAAGTTAACTCACTTCTACTCTCTTCTGGTTTCCATCCCTCTGGACCAAATAGGTGTATTCATGTCTCTTTTCATGTGCAGCTCATATGTTGTCTTTGGAGTCCCTTAGGGGTGATCGCATTAAATTCGGAGGGTTCAAAAGGCCTCCTTGGAGAACCTCCCTTGGGTCACATCACGCATGCAGCTGCAAAAATAACTGATTTGCAATTCGGGGTGCACAAGCTGCAATGTCATAATAAACAATTGTGTGCTGGACGGACGGGGCTTGTATGTCTTCCTGAGTCCAGGTGTGCTGGCGCCAATCCATGGACGATCCAGGAAAGCTTCACATCTTTATCTTCAAAAGATCCCCAAATAGAAGCTCTATTTTTATCTCACGCGAGCCTCCTTCACCCTCTGTTAGTCGCCATGTTGCCAGCAGGTGAAGCCGTGCCAAGAGGCCGCTAAATACGCCTCAACTGCCAAACATCCAGCAGAAGGCCCTTTTTAAAAGGCTTTTACGCCGCTTTTATCCATAACGCTCCATTTTTCTTGAAGTTATAGTGCCTGCCTCGTGATAAAAATAGGACCCTGCTTGCAAGAAGGAAAAAAAAAGCGCTGACTGTGTCGTTTTGGCCGGGAGAAATGTGCTGAACAGGCCCGCCATGGGGACCTCGCCAGAAGCAAAAGAAAAGGAGAGGCAAATTGCTTTTTTAGTCGGATGTTTTTGTTTGGGTGTTTGGTGAAGAGGACACGTGTCATACTAATTGCAGAACCCCTCCGAGACCCGGAACCACAGTCTTGATAGGCATAAATTAGTTCGATCGGATCGGTAACATTGTTTATTAGTTACGAGCTATTTTTAAAGTCACTTTCAATGAAAGCCTTAAACGAGGTGTTCACACTGAGTCTGCGACAGCGGCGTCCACCTCATGCCTGCGTGAAATCCATCAAGTCCATTTCCAAGTGTGAAGCAGTTGTATGAGAGCCAAGAAGCCACGCAAGCACATTTGGTTTGCAATTAGCCCTAAGGAGTTTGTGCTCTCATACGCTGCAAAGCATGCAACTTTGTGGCCCTCATCAAACATTCACTGCAAGAGCACCACAGGTAGGAAACAATTACTCACGCTAGCCGCAGCGTCTGGGGATCTTTGAAGTTTTTCCCTTTAAGACTGACACGTAAAACAAAAGTGAATTAAATATTGTGGACATAAATAGCAAAAATAAAAAAATCTGTCACCTCAATGCTAACAGATAGTGCCAAACGCCATGGTTGGGCTAATGAAAATCGACATGTTTTGCAACTTTATTTTTGGACTCAGGAGATGCAATTTACAAAATCCATTTTGAGAGTTTTAAATGTTGCAATTCACCATTAAATCGCGATTATGCTCTAGTGTGGCCGAAAAACTGCTGCGACCTCCCCCCTCTCTAGCTAAGGGGTCTTCGTGGAAAGAAAAAGAAAAGAGAGGGGATGGCATCCAGATGTGTTTATGCCTTCAAAGGAAGCTCCGTGTGTGTGCATGTGCGATTGTGTCGCAACATGGGCATTAATAAAAAAAAAACTAATCAGGGCCATTTATAGAACATTTGACTCACTCAATGGGAAAATTCAATGGGATTCTGGGAAATGTGTTTACTACAATTTTAAGTAAGAAGATATGCAAGATTATTTTGTAAGGTTTTTTTTTTTTTTGGACAGATAGAAAACAGGACACGTCCTAATCTCGCTCGCTTTGTCGTCCACTTTGACAACTCCCGTGGCTCCATTAACTCATTTTATACACCTTAACTGGGTCATTTTGGCTCGTCTTCACCAAACAGGCTCTTTATAGTCATCACATTCACACCCCCGCCAAGCATGTTCACACACATGCACAGATGGGACACTAACCCCTTTCTGTCACGAGGAGTTAGTCAAGAGTAGGAGATAAAAATAATCCCACTGGTACATTCATGTTTGAGTCAACAGACTAATTTTTTATTTTTTTTTTCCCCCCAAAATATGACTGATTTGATGTCTTGGAAAAATTTGAGCTGTGATTGTGAACAGTGAACTTCATAAAAGATCTTGCAAGTGCATTCTTCAAGCTTGTTTGTGGTCACTCCCAACGTCACATGAGCGAACCCATCCATCGGTGACCTTTGCAATGCGAGCCCGAGGGCACTTTGATTTCAGTTGACAGTGGAGGGCGGCACGGGATCAAAATGGCAGTGTTGTAAACTTGATGCAAACAGAAGGCTGGCTTCATATGCCTTATTCTGATTTGACCAACCCCATTATTAATCAGAATCTCAAAGATGGAACTTATGTAAGGCTGCTTTTGTTTTCTCCTATGGTCTGATAATGTCCGAATGCATCACGGCTCAAAGGCACTCACATTCAGTTGGAAGTATTAAGTGTTAATGGAATGAGGATTTAACGGGACTTGAATTAGCTCCTATTGTTTCACGCATGATTACTTTAAGCATTAGATGCATTTGCCAGGGCTGCAGTCACTCACATATACTGCAACTATAATGAGCATTAATGTGAAATAAACCTGACTACAATCCATTTACGAAATAGAATGTCAGCAGAAAGAGTTAATCGTGAATGAAGCCCTTTTACCTTCCATCTATTCATCTTGCTGTTGCATAATGCCACTTCACTATGGCAACGTTGCTCCTTGGCTGTGACGTATAATATACGCGACGCAGCACTGACACGTCATCAACGTGTTTGTTTTTTTGCCGGGCTGAGTTGTCACTAGCTCAGCCGCCGACTGACTGTTTTGTGTGGGCAAAATGGTTACTCCGGAGGCGGTGTGGCACTTCCCGGTTCAAATGTGGGACCGGGTTCTGTCCAAGGTGAACCGGGCGGTTGTTTTCATGGACGACCCCTCCGCGGAAGTCCTCCACTGGACCGCTGGTGGTGCCGCCGCGTTGTTCGACGCCGGAGCCCGAAACGTGAAGCAGTTCTCCAGCTTCGAATCGTGTAGCGAGGACGAGCCCAAGGCGGTGTTTGTGGTGAGCAAAATAAGTAAATAAATACATTTTTAAAAAGCAAATAGTTGACCCGGATAACCTTATGAGGCACGCGCTCAGAAAATGTAGTCGATGGGTGAATTGAGCACGACTGCATGTTAGCCTCCAAAAGATAACGTATAAGATAAGTCAACGTCAATATCTCATGATAAACCACCCGAAATGGCCAGTAAATAAACAATTGTAGTCACAAGTTCTTACAAAAAGTGTTCAAATTTCCCCTTAAACCTGCTTGATCTCAGATTTATGTGGAGGCATTTTTTAACTTTTCCAAATACCATTTCTCGGTCTTCCTAAGGACAACTAAGAACATCGGAACTTTATTTGAGTTAAGTTTAATTAGAGGCACTCTAAATGATGCATGAAAAATGAGTTTGAATGTGATGGTTTAGTTCTGAACACAGGCCACATCCCCAGTTCAATTAAATTTGGAAACATTTCTGGAAATGTACCAATGTTTTCCATCCCCAGGTTAGCTCCTTGTTGAAGGGACGCACCGTGGACACTTTGAAGGACATCATCTCACTCAGCCACCTGCAATACTGCGTCGTGATCACGGCCGTGTCCCACCCGCTGCACCTGCTCGCCAACAACGTGACAGCGGCGGCCGACACTGACGCCTCCACGCCTGTCTTCGATCAGCTGGAGGACAAGCTGTGCGAGTGGATGGGCGACATGAACTACACGGCCGAGGTCCTGCACGTGCCGCTGTCCTTCGCCACCGTGTCCCAGCAGCTGCTTCTGGTGCCCGCCTTTGCGAACCTCTTCCCTCTGCTGCCGCCGGACCTGCGCGCCCTCAACGCCAAGCGGCCGGAGAAGAAGCGCTTTGCCAGCCTGGAAGACGTGGACATGCACGCGCTCCCCGCTGAGCTGCAGTTGGAGATCAAGACGTTGGCGGAGGCCTTGAACGCCATGTTGGAGGCCACCGGCACCAGGGAGGAAAGTTTCGCCTTGGGCCCCATGAGTCGCCTCATCGCGGGGGAACTGGCCACTCACCCGCAGGCCAAGAACCGCAGGAAGACGGCCCCCAATAAGGCCTCCATCATCTTTGTCGACCGCACCATGGACCTCACGGGTATGTCTCGTTTGTTTTCTAGGTCACGAAGAGAATGTCAAATGTTTACACACCCCTTTTTTGAAATTAGAGAGAAATATTTTCTTTTTCCTGGAAAAAATAATAGGAGCAGTCGGTCATCATGGTGACAGCCTGGCAGAAAAGATATTGACGATGCTGAAACCTCTGCCGGGTCACGTGACGGACGTGCAGGTCGACATGCGAGAACTGACCGGGGTGCTTATCTGTCCTGGTTCCGAAAGCTGCGTGGCACCGGGCTGCCTGGCGCAAACTCGGTGAGTGTCTAATATGTTTGTGGTGGTGCGGAGGGGGGGGACAGTTTTGCAAGTAAGAAGAAAATCATTTTTGCTTTGAGCTGTTTATTTGTCACTGCCAGAAGAAAATCCAAATTCAAACACAACAAAGTTCGAACCAACTGTATCATTTGAATGCCTGCTCGCTTAATAGCGATATAATGCAAGATTAATTTGAGTTCAAATGTGTGACGAGGGTAAAACTAAATTGTTTTCATATAGTCTCCACGATCAGCGGCAGTGTTCCCGACGCACATTTGGTAGCGCAGATGTCCCCATCGAGCCTCCTCGCAGATGTTCGGCAGGCAAAACATGGCAGCAAGGCGCAGATTTCCCAATTTGAGTGTCGTGTTCGAGACAATGCTCTCGTGCAAACCCTTTCAAAGGAAGCAGCTTGTGTTTATGCCGACACGCACGTTAACATAAAACAAGTTCATTGCGTTTACGGACAAACTATTATCACAGGGTTTTATTTCTTCCTTTAAATAATCAGTTCATTGATTTTGGACTTCCATAAAAAGATGACAAACGATTGATGTTGCAGGTGATGGAAAAATGACAAAAACAATTAAGGTTCACGTCTCTTAAAATGAAGAAAAAGGTTCCTAAAAAGAAAAGTAGTGCTCTGCCGCACTTACTTTATAATGACTCTCCCGTTTTGTTTTGTCTGTAACCTGCCGGTGAGGATCTCTCAAACTTTCTTATATCAACGCCACCGACTCTCCGCAGCACAAACCCAGAGTTGAATAAACGCGCGCCGTGTGGAGCGAAAGCTTGCGGTCGGCTACCTTCGCCGCCACGTCTGTGCTGTGCTTGGCTCCCGGAGTTCTTTCTTCGCCCTGTGCGGCGCGGCTGAGGGCACCCAGTCCCCCCCCCCCCCCAGGGCTTGGCTCAACCTCGGACCTTGATGTGTGTGTGAGTGAGCGCATGGGTGGTCAAGGTGGAGATCCGGTTCCCCGTGTCGGACCACACCCTAGCCACGAGAAAATACACGGCGAGGTTGCCATCTACCTCAAATGCGCCTGGCAGATTGCGCGGAATAAAATGTATACTTATTTCGGTCCCAAGCTCGGGTGAAGAAAAAAAAAAATGGCAGTATTGGCGGCATGTAAAGCAAAAGTTGACGTGCTAATGACGGACAGAGGTGAAGCAAAGCTAGCCAGGCTCATTTTTAAGCTAGGCAGGATAAATTCAGGTCTCGGTGCGAATGCTGCTGACGCAAATTTTGTATTTTTCACGCGCAAATCCTGCAAAAATAAACAAGTTAATTTATTAGTGGCAGTAATGTTGGACTTGTCCACCATGTGTGACCACTTTCACCTGAACAGCCTGTTCCCGTCTAGGCCCAGATAACATAACCTTTTTTTTTTTTTTGTCCGTTTGATCCTCTTTTATTGCGTTTCCACCAAAGGACACCGTGCACGTATTGAGGATCAAACATCCGCACAGATAAGGCTTCAGATCCTCGCATCCGAGTCCTTCAAAGAAAGCCTTCTTTTGAAATGCTAAAGAAGCAGCAGGCCTCAAACAATAGAGCGTTGGTCGCCATTTGCATTTAGACTATATCGTTGATTTTTTTAATGCAAATATCTGTTAGGTGGGGCATCACAAAAAAAACGATGAATTTTTTGGTGAGCGTTTCAAAGATTCGAGGGTTCATTCATTGCATTCAAGTTTTATTTGTAGTCGTGTCGACGTCCCTCTGCTCACTTCCTGCTGCAGCCCCCCCCCCAATCCATAAATCTACCAGGTCATTTTACTGTCGCTCTCGCCAGGACACACAGACACTTAAGGCCGGGGCTTCTGCCTCTCGTCTCCTCCCTAGACACATCCGCTGCGCAAACTTCAGAGCGCAACATCAACAGGAACTTCTCGGGTCGTATTTTGGGGCGCAGTCGGTTGCCCTAACGTGCGCTCGGGTCGGGAGGTGTGACGTGCGTAGGTGCTGAACTTTCCCAGCTGTCAACAACAGTCCGGTCAACAACTGTCTGAAAAGCAAGGCGACGTCAGTTGTTTTTGGACGGGCCTCACACAAACACATGTTCTCGCTCCAGTTGCGGTTCCTCCTATTTTATTTTATTGGATCTTGTTTTTTTGTAGTGTTCTGTTAAAAAAAAGAGAAAAAACGCCGGAAACTTAATCATGCTTTTCGGCTGCAGCAGCCAAACGGACAACATTATTCTGTTAGGGGGGGGGAGCGATAAAATAAGAGCTAATGGACTCCTACGAGAAATTTTGAATCCCGTCCCGGAGCATGTTCAGGGATGGTATTTATTCTGCATGACTCACTCATGAATCATGACATGAACTTTTCATGCAAGTACAAGAGTGCGTCATGCATAAACGAAGACAGTCCGAGCGCCCCGATGTCGTGCAGTTGTCGTAATTTGAGCAAATGTCCATAAAAGTACACTTGTGGACGCAAACACAAACGCCTCCCAAAAAAGTGACATCTCCTTTTTCCCATCAGGGAGAAAAAAATTTGGGACAAACAATTTTCTGCCTCACCCCAACCTGCGTTATCTGCAGATTTTTCCCAAATCCGAAACGAATCGTTCTTCGAGGTTCCTCTCGACTAAAAGAAAACGCGCATAAACTAACTGCACGATTCCTAAAACGCACACACAGGAAACAGAAACATTCTTCTTTGCCTTCTCACACGCTTCCAGGAACAAATCCCTCCCACCCACTCCACCAGCCTCGAACCCCCCTCGCTCATTAATGCATGCAGACACTCATCTGTTATTTCATCACTTAAATATGCCGACTCATTCCTTCGCCCGATGTGATGTTGGGCCACCTTCATAGCGCTGGCAAGAGTCGGAGTGCAAGAGTGCCCCCTTCAGGCGGTTTGTAGCCCCCACCGCCCCTCACCCCAATGTTCCCAAGTGTGGTGTTGCTCACCTAGTTTGGGGCCATTACGAACTTTAGCTAGAAGCCCCGCCCCCTTCTGACCAAATGGCCCAGCAGGGAAGGCGTCAAGGGGTGATGTGTGTGCGTGTGTGTGTTGTGAAAGGTGGGCAAGGAGCCAAATGAGAACCATATTTCATCCATTGCTTTGGTCCTCAGGGAACACACACACGCGCACACACACACACACTCAGATGTTTTGCAAACACGCTAGAGAAGACGACGTACGCGTTCGGGTCAAGCATTTCAAACACGCTGGATGTTACTAAACGATTTGTCCAAAAAAAAAATAATAATAATAATGTTCTCCAGAAATGAAACCATGTCATGGGTGTGGACTAACGTCTGGTATTCCCCACAACTTAGGCAAGCGTGCATATTGTTGAGAAATTACTGATTTATATGCGTGTATCTTTTTTTTCCCGCAAACCACGAAACAGACTTTACTTTTTTTTAGTTTTCTTTTTTTCTTTTACTCCTCTGAGAAGATGGCGGCCGTCCCGCCGTGATACCCCCCTTCTCCTCCCTGTCCAGCCCTGAGGTCTGGAACAGATTACATCTGATATTAAACACATGGCGGCAGTTAGAAAGCACAAAAGACGACGATGACGACAAAAAAAAAAACGCAGCACATTTGTCAACAAGCGCCCCCTTCCTCCCTCCGTCTACCTTCCCTCGCTCTTTGTCCGCTTCGCTCGCCCCGCCGTTGTCTCTGGAAACTTTGTAAGAGAGACGCAAAAGATGGGAATTTTGTTTTTCTTGTTTATTCCCCCTGACAACAAACTGTCTGTGCTGCAGGAAATCAAAGAGGAGGGATGTAATAAATATGTCATTGCCGCTGCAATTCTGTTGAATGAGATTGAGTGCATTTTGATTTCCTCCGAGTCGTTTCCAATTCATCTGGATTTGGAACATGTGACAGAGGGGTGTGTTTTTCGTTGAAGATATGTTATAAAACCAGCCAAATCTGCGACAAAGACAAGCCTTATAGAAAATGTAGAAAGCTCTTAAAACATTCTTCTTTAGCACCTGTTCTTACTCTCTTGCTCGTACAGTTCTTCAATAAGAGGCCAAGTGTGCTTGCTTCAAGCTGCTTGTCACGCCCAGCGCCCTGCAAATATCCAACTATTTAAACATTGTATACAAAATGTTCAACCAAACCTGACCATACTAACATATGATGTCAAAAGACATAGACCGGCTAACGGCACTTTGCATAATTGTTACGCTCATTCTAAAACATCAACAATATTCACAGGCATCTGTTCTCTTGGAGTTTTGATCTCATAAAAGTAACATTTGATCATTTTCCTAGATATTCACTCTGGTAGATGCTGATAGTGTCGCGTACGCTCGCCTTGTGCTACGGTCCCATTAGCGAGGCGGATCAGAGTGTTCCGTAAGCGGGGAGATAAGGAGACCAGGGAGAAATGCTATCAAGAGGAGACTTTGCTCTCCGCAGGCTTTGACACGCTACAACGGTATTAACATAGATGGAGGGAACATTCCAAATGTTGACTCAATGTTAATTCTGGCTTTTTCCTGTGCGGTGTCCCGCAGGGGAGTCGACGTGCTCCGACTATCACGCTGACAAGATTCAGTCTCATCCATTTTGTCCATGTAAATAACACCTCTGTGCATTACGTGAAAGACTTGCACTCTACTGTTGCGCCCCAGATTTTTCCAATTTACTTGGAAGTCAGCGTGAAGTGGTTACAGATTAAATTCTTAGATTGTCCATCGAGATAAATTTGACTGTGAATGATGTGAAAGTATTATGTAGCTGGAGAATTGCATGGTGCACAGAAGCAATCCTTGAGGAACACCACGATTAATGGCATCCCATGTATAATATGTAAATGCAATAAAATGAAATACAATTAATAAAAGAAAAGTATTTAGAATCTGACCCACACTATTTTGTCAGGATTGACACTTTGAAGAAAAAAAAATTAAACCTCACTGTTGTGTTTGCTGCCAGGTCGCCTGCAGCACGTTCCCTGTGGGAGGTAATGCTGACCAGCAAGCACAAAGAAAGTCTGATGGAGGTCCGAAGGCAGCTGGTGGAAGCGGCCAGCAAGGAGAAGCTGCCCATTAAGATGAGCATGGGTACGAATTTGTCTAATCACCTACTAACACTCACTTGCACGTTTTTTCGATTGACACAAAATTCCGAACGGCTCCAATCGAAGGGTCTTGACACCTTTTTACAGCTCTTCAGCGCCACCTACCGAGTCAAAATCAAATCCTTTTGCTCAGACTTTTGTGTTTGCACATGTGGCCGCCGCCGAGGAAATGTGAACCACATGTTGGAACTGCGACACACACACACGTTTGCAAACTTTTGTTGTTTGGTAATGAAGCAAAGGAGGCCGAGGCCAGGGATAAAAATATGTGTTGGCACGCAAAAAATAAAGTCATTTTACAAACACACAATCAGGTCAACGAGTCCCGCCGTGCACGCTCACCTTTGTGCAACCTTCTGACTCACATTGCATGACTGATGTACTGACGCACACACATTTCCAGTTTTAGTGTGAATGTTAGCATCTGGCACAAAAAATGGGCAGGCCCTTTTCGGTCCCTCGACTCCTGTAATGGGTGAGGTAAAAAAGTGTCTGGTAACAAGCAGGTTGGTTGATGTGGTGGAAGTCACACACACACACAGTGTTTTTTTTTTCCACCACTTTGTGCTTAAAGACGCAATTTGCAGGCCGTCTGAACATTTAACAGCGATCAATAAGGTGGCCGGCCGCCGATGTAAAATGCAAAAAAAAAAAACGCTAACCTCAGGGTGAAACTCTCCATTTAAAAGTCGATTTACAAGGAACAGCATAATAACCGGTCCACTTGTGTGGCAGTAAAACACTTCCTATTACGTCTAAATTACGTTGCAGTATGAGCGATATTTTCGATCGGTATGAATTTGGACAAATGTGGAAATTTATACCATATCTTGTCAAACGTAAGATTTGTTATGTATTTAAGAACACAAGTTTGTGATAAATAATGAGATTGGTAACGGTTAGAGTACATAACGATCGGCAAATATTGTCCATTTGCCCGATTATTTTGGTTTCAAGTGTCATAATTGGCTGATTTGTTCATTTGTTCCGGATAGTTAAAAAAAAAAAAAGACGAAACATTTTCACAAGTCCGCCTGGACGTTTTAAAATCACATCCGCTGCTCCAAAAAAAAAAAAAAAAAAATCGGTCCACTCATTTTGTAGAGCGCCAACATTCTCACATCCACCGCAGCCCAACTTGGCTCGTCGTCGTCTCAACAGGATAACATCATCCGAGAAAATAATCCACTTTCTCAGAGCCTCCGCTTGACCTGTCAGCTTTCTCACTGCACAATCGGATGATGCAATTCCCCTTGCTGGCTCCTACGTGTGTTCGTTCATCTATCGCGTCGGGAAACTTCTCCGGAACAGCTTCATTGTCCATCCGTCTGTTTTCCGTGCGTATTGTCTGGTGGATTTATTAGGAGTGTAACGCTACGCTAAAATTCACATTTTGATGCTATGTGTACGTTTGGTCACGCTTTGGTTGAGTTAAGAAATGAAAAGCATCAAAGTGGAGGAATTTTGATTCAAAACATCTCACATATACATCTTTAGACAGGCTTTTTTACAACGTGAAAAATTGCATATGTCTCCTTCAACAATGAAAAATGCGTTCTTAATCCTAAACAGAAGCCAAAATTGCCTCTGCTTTCTGGGCACGTAAATAAAATTCCTTCGTCTGTTCCCGTTGTCCCCTTTTCACGGAGCATTACTTATGAGGCTGTCCGGCCTGCTGAGGTGGGCCACAACTCAGACACCCCCACACCCCCCCGTTCACCTACAGTCATCTTCAAGTAAGCGGACTAAATCATCGCTTTGCACTTTGTGCCCTTTATTTCATCCCTCAAGACTTTCATCGTCGTCTCGGACTCACTCGCTCTTTCGGCACATTTTTATTTATGGTGCGGTACCGCCGTTTCCACTCCTGCTGTAGGTCACAACTCACGCCCAGACGCTCACACGGAGAGATTCGAGATCTCATGCAGCCAATTGAAACAAAAAGTCACGCCAAGTGTGAACTCACTTGTGATCAGATCACTTAGTGCAAAGTCTTCCATTCACCCCTTCTTATTTTTCTAAAACCTCGACACTTTCTCGGAATGACTCAGGCGTAACGTCATTAGCATAGATAAGTGCGACGGTTCAATCCGAGTTCTCTGATAACCGGAACAGACTTTTTGCGCACGTGGGCTCGCCTCACCGTTAAAGGTTTGATTCCATTCGACACATAGCGACACCGTTTTTAGTCGTCCATTACCCGCTGGAGTTTTGCTTGGCTCTGGCACTTGATGCAGTTCTGTGCTTGAAAAATTATGGTTGGCACATTAAGGCCGGTAAAGCCAGGACAGGATTTTTTTTTTTTTTATGGCGGGCTTTGTTCACAATAGAGCTTTTCATACTCTCACACTGTAGCTTGTTATGCGAAAATACTTTAATTTCAGGATGAAACTTGACCCTACCTTTTGTAAATGCGCAAAAAACACACTGTGTTTCTCACAGTTTGCTTTAAAAGAGTTTTACGTTTGTAATTTTGTCATCTCCTAGTTCTTCCCTATATCTTACTTTCTATTCAGCATTCTGGACGTTTCCCGTCCATGTGTCCCGGTCCTGCTCGAGTCATGCATTTGGCCGCGCTAAAGAAAACACTGCCCGCCCGAGTCCGACAGGAAATACTCCCACATCTGGTGCTGGTTCGGAGCATCAACATGAAGACGCGGTCGTTACGGGGGAGTTAATGCGTGCCCCCCGTCCCCGTACCGTCCAGCCTCTGGTGTTGTCTTCTCTGGACTTTCTGTAAATAATCCAAAAGCAGATCGGCTTCGCACATCTCCGTCACGCTCTTATGAGTCCGCCTTGGCGTTGTGTTGACTAGCTTAAGCGCCGGGTGTCGCTCACCCCCCTGGTGTCTATTTGGACTGTTACCCCACGCCGCTGTTCCCATCAGGATGCATTACCCGAATTGTGCGCCTCCTTGTTTATTTCCAATGCTGCAGATCATGTATATGTTGCTTCTCCCTTTGCCTCCCAAGGCCGCGTGACCCCCGAACAGCTGTGCTCTTACGCCCGGCCGTTCCGAGACAACGCGGGGGCGCTAGAGAGTCACTGCGGGGTGCTCCAGCAGGGCCTGGCCACGGCGGAGACCCTCCGACACCCCCTGCTACCCCGCTGGGACGCATGCCTGGCCTTCGAGAGGCTACTGCTGCAGGTCAGTCAGTGACAGAAAAAAAAATGATATGGTGGAAAGCAACATATCAAAGCAGAAGAAAATTAACCTCTGCAATTAGCAATTCACACTTTCTCCTCGCGTAAATATTTTGTTTGCTTCAGAGCAGCCAGGTAAGTGGGTGTCTGCGGGTTTGTTTGCCGCTGCCTAGTATGTTTTTGTACTGACTGGGGGTGGTTGCAGATTCCTCCCCTGGTCAACAAGGTTGTTTGGAGGGAAAATATTCACATCCAGTACTGTAAATACCCTGCAAAGGAAAAAATGTCCAATTGATTTTTAGCGGGTTAAAGGATACACATGCGTCCGTTATAATTTGAACCAAATCACCCTGAAACATCTTCTCTTTTATCTCTGAGGAGCATTCAGCCGATTTAATCAAAGTAAATCATGAAAAAAAAAAAAAAAATCAAGAGCCCTGGTGCCAAAAGTCTAAATTTAAAAACATGCTCGTAAAAAAGCTCCTGTTCCCCAGCTAGCCGCTTTATTAAAACGAGGAGGAAGACTGCGGGGCTTAAAGTTCCAGCGTCCATTAACTCCGTTGGCTCCACTTTGATCCACTCTCCCATGGCTGGCTGCCCACCCGCACTACCTGAGCTTCAACTTTCTCAGCCCAAGTGCCACGTTCGAACGTTTTAGCCCGTTAGCCTTCGGCCGTGCTTTGCGAATCCAATCTCGCAATGTCGGCCTCCCTTTTATTGAGGTATTAGGGAGTAATGAGTTGTGTGTGCTGCGGTTTTGAGGGGTGGGAGAACGATTAATCGCATGACAAAATTCCTTTTTAGTCCGGCGCGCCGCAGCGGTCGGCGTGTGTTTGCCACTCGGGCCGTTGTGGGTGTGACCATGGACGGGCTTTCTGGCCCACCCCAGCTGCGGGCCGTGCAGCGGGCACGTCAGGCCGCTGAGGCCACCGAGTTCACTGCTTGACTTTTGAGTTCACACCCTCTTCTCCGTGCAAATATGCTCCAAAAGTTGCAAAACAAAGCTAAATTGGACTTCAAATACAAGGAAACCCCAGTTTTAAAATATTTACTGTCAAAAATGACACCTAGACCAAAGTGAAATAAAAGTGTATATTTCATTTAAGACCAAACGGTTCACTTAAATTCACGAGCGTAATGCTAACGTACAGTATGAAACACCATAAACAAGCTAATGTAAATTAGCATAGACGTAATGAATTAAAATGTAAATTTGCACCTTGGTGGGTCTTTATGCTGTGAGGTCATAAGCAGAGTGTTTGTTTTTATAGTTTTTATAGTTTGTATTTAATCTGGTCGACTTTATGGGCTGCCAGTTAACGGCCGCAGCTCTTGGACCGCTCCACCTCGCACCTCCATCCTCCTCTGGCGGAGCGCCATGAGGCGAGGGCACGGACATGGGTGGCACGACCGTGAGGGCGAACCTCAACAGACGGCCTCTTTCTCCACTTTCCAGCACACCGCAGGCAGGGCACACGATACCGAGCTTCCCATCAACGTTGCGTGCGCACCAAGCTAAACACGCGCCACCGCAACGAGCCACCCACAGAGCGCAGGCTGGCAAGGCATGTTGACATCAGTGTGCTTGACCTGAGTGTTTATTTTTCCGATGACTTTTACCTCTTGGATTTTAAAAATGATATTTGGACTTTCTGCCCCTGTCAAAAGGAGCTCATAACTTTTTTGAACTGACAATGTAAAAAAGTTTAAGTACAGCATGAGTCCTTTCGCCACCTCTGTTGTGTGTGTGTGTGTGTTGCCGAACGCTGGCTGACGACGGGCGCGGAGCAAAGACTAGCTGACCCCTAACCCCGCGGCCGCTTGCCTCGCTCTGCTGGGATTAGCGAGGGCTGAAGGGGGGGGGGAGCACGCCTCTGCAAACATTCAAGCTTATGACTTTATTGGTCACTGTGCTGCACAGATGCATAAGAGTGCACAGCCCCCCCGTGTCGCCTCATCTCTCTTGGGGTCGCGCTAACCGCCCGCCTGGCTCTTATCTGCCTGGCTTGTGTTTGACATGAAATGTTGTGTATATACACGCCAAAGCTGAGCCTGGAAAGAAAAAAACATTTGATTGCAGCCTCCGTCTTATCTTGGGGTGTGTTGACGCAAAAGTGACTGTTTTCTTCTTTTGAATAACTTTTGTCTACACGTCGTGTATGTAGTGGCTTTAGAATTGAATGTGTTTAGTGGACATTAAATGAAATGCTGAACACATAATTGAAAATGACATCGACAGGCTAACAAGTAGTCAGTGTTACAAGCTTTTGAGCCGCTGACAAAAAAATGACACAAAAGGTGCAGCAACACGTGTAGACAGATTTTACTCGCGGGCGTGTATCCTTTATCCTCTCTGACGATCAATTAATATCGCTGCAAGACAGAGTATGTCTGTGTCTGTAATACACTGCCTCCCGGTGGCTAAGGTGCACACATCAGCTCCCAATTTTGAAGCACAATCATTGGACCACTTTTCAAGCAATTTAGCAAAGTGTCAGTTTATGCTGCTACGGAATTGCCAGACCTTTCACCTTTGCCCCTCTCGCCTGGACGTACATTGACCTGTAAAAGTCATGGCGTATACGCCCAGCAGCCATGCCGACTTGACAATAAAGCTCGAGTCGGTGGCCTGTTATTTCAAGATTTACGAGGTCGCGCTTATCCCCCCAGAATGCTTTGCGTACGCTCGCAGATGAAGCATCTGGATCGCATAATTCCGACGGGTGACACAGGAAAATGTTGATATTGGTCCAAAGTTCTCTTTCATCTTATCTGAGCGGAATGCCGCAAGACACGTAATGGGGGTGGGTCTAAGTCTGTAATAGCCCCCCCCACCCCCAGGCTTCAGTGTCTGTCCCCGTAGACCAAACATTCCCTGATCTTCTACATCTCTCAAGCATCTCTGCTTAGAAGATGGAGGGTGCTGGGCATTGTAAGAAGACGTGTAAATGACTGCAGGGCCCGAGTCGTCCAGCGTTGACCTCCTACAGTCGCCCCACTGTTTAACAGCCTCACGGCTAGGCCCGACTGCCCCCCCCCCCCTTGTCCCTCCTTGTTTCGTAATTCTTGCTTTATCCCCTTAGCTAGCCCCCCAAGCTACACTGTCCTGCTCAAAGAAGGCTCAAAGGTTAAAACCATGTCAACGACTTGCTGTCCCGTCCTTTTATGGTCTGATAGAGCAGATTTGGGCAACTTAAATGCCATTTTAAATCTGGCCAAAATACGTGCGTAAGTGCAAAATACATGCTCCTCATATTTTTTTATCATTTCTCACAAAGATCCACTATTTGGAACGAATCAATGGCATTTCCATTCATTTCAATAGGGAAATAGGATTTGAGAATGTTTTGCGTTTCAAGCCTGGTGACGTTAGCAAATGAAACCCGTTTTTACCTGTTGCTGGCAGACAAATTCTCCCAAACATGCAAGCAGATGAAAAGATCTACTTGATTGTTTAATTTCACACTTGATGGGAGGACAGACACTTCAGAGACTTACTCTCTGTCTACACGCCATTAAAAAGCCAATTTTCCATAATGTGTCCCACTTAAATTGAGCAAAGGCGTATCATTGGTAGCAACGCCGCATTGCAGCAAGTGTTGCACATCTGCGTTTAAAGCAAGCCTCCCTCATACAGACTAAAGGCGGGTTATCAAGCCAGCGACTTATTTGTCTTCCTTCCTGTGTTTGGCCAGAGATGATCACTTTTGATGCAGTTCACTCCCCAGGAAGACCCCCGGAATAAACCCTCCTACCCCATCCCAACATCCCGCGTACCTTGAGACGGACGGCTGTGTTTACGTTGCTCAGCGCAGCTCAGGCCTAATGTACGATCTGTTTAATAGGCAGAGACGACTGTTTATATAGCGGGGAGCTTTTTAACTGAGGTGATGGAGTAGTGGGCCGGGGGGGGGCAACACAAACTCATCTCACTTCCTGTTATCATTCCCTCGCTCGCTTTGCTCTCCGTATTACCTCGCCATCCCGCCGGCGGTCGTTCGCACTTGTTTTCTTCCCCCGGTTAAAAAAAAAAAAAAAATCAATCAACATGGGAACCAATCAAGCGGCTTGGTGTTAAAACACTTTGCCGCTTGATTGTCATGCGCTTGCGTTTTAATTGTTCTGCTAAGCGTCTTTCTGCTAAATGTCACCCGTGCGCCGCCTCACTGAATTGAAACCGTATGAGGATTGCTTTGCTTTTAATAGCCGTTGAGTTGAGTTAGAGCTTTGCCAAAGTTAAATTGGATCCCCCCCCTCCCCCCCTCTGTTTTGTATCAAGCGCATTCTATTTTGTAGTGATTGTGGAGGCCGAGAGCTCTTTATGGAATTTCAAATAGAATCAAATCATTTCAATGATTTATCAATCGGGATAAACGGAGTCAACGGAGCTTGGTCACGGAGCAAATTCGATTTGTAGGTCAAATCGATACATGTGAAAACGAACAAAAGCAGCAAGGACCGTAAAGCAAAACCACATCAACAATAAATGTGATATTTCTTTGGCTTGGTGTTCCATCCAAAGCCGCACTGAGCGGCGTTTGTACGAGGTGGTCTCGGCAGCTCATAGAAGAGGGTCTCTCAGCCTCCCGGGTGAATCAGGTCAGTGTGGTCTGCTGACTTGGTCTCGTGGCGTCAGGCTTCATTTGAGCATGCACCAAGAAGACGCCGCAGACTTCTGGGGGGGAAAAATTTAAAAAAAATACCACAGTGCCGCATTGACCGTTAAGCTTCACAAACAAGGCGGTCGAAGTGGCTCGGTTGCGAGAAACCCCCACAATGAGACGGTGTCCTCAGTGAAGTGACCCGTCGACCACTTCTGATCGGCACAACACCTCACACGTACTGGATTTATGAGTTGAAATCATTTTTTGACCAAGCTTGTAGCTCAATTGACAGCACATTGTACATCAAATCAATTATACTCCTTGAAATGAGTTTAGATGTAATTAATCCGTTCCAACCCCACCAAAAATTAGACCCCAACCATCAGGCTAATACTGATTCTAATCTTTGACGGGAAAAAAATCGTACCCGATTAATTTAAAAAATATATCATGAAGAAAATGAATTTTGAAATGACATTTTTTTAATTTATTGAATTTTTTTTGGGGGGGGGGGGCGATGATACGACCTTCTCAGCTGTATGTGAAGCCACAAGTGCATCTATACATTCATCCTTTAATGTGCGGATCAGCTTTCTGTTGTCACAAACAAGCCCTCTGTCCTCCCCACCGCCCCCCCTCGCCAAAAAAGCTCCACCTCAGGACAGATTAACTATCAGATCATTTGTCACTTCCTGCTGAGCGCGGGCCGGCAAAGGTCAGCCGACCGTAGGATGTGTGTCTTTGTGTCCCGCCTGAAATGGAGACAGCGGCATTCCAACACCTATGACTGTCTCTTTTTGTTAGATTAGATAATGATACTTGGGCCCAGGAAAAAAAAAAACGAGGAAAAAAAAAATTCAAATGTGGCTTGTGGGCTTGGCATGGTTTGGGCTATTTCTTTTCAGTGGTTATGTTTTCGAAAATAAAAAAAATACTGTCTAGGGAAAGGGCTGAAGTTGAGATGGATGTCAACAAGACAATGCTCTCTTAGACCACCATTGAATGACTGCACGTCAGTTCGTGATGAATGTCCTTCTGTGCAGGAAGCTCAGCAGTCTGGCAGTGCCCCCTGCTGCCCGGGATGAGCGTTGTCTTGCGACATTAGAGATAAAAGGGGCAATAAGGAGGATTAGGGTAGTAGGGGGGGGGGTATCCCCTCTGGTGGTAAAGCAAAGGTGACACAAGGACTCTTCTTTGCTAAGCGTGTAATTGTACACATCTGAAGCCCCCCTCGTGCCCACCTTGTTGCCCCAGGGATTCGACCAGTCACCCAAAGAGAAGAGTAACCATCGCCATGGCAACAAACCAAGGAGGGTCAATTTGGGTCAATGGGATACAGACTCTGGCTACTCTTGCTCTGTCATTAATTACCCATAGTTCCCTGGGGCCGCTGGTCTACATGTAACCTCATAGCTCAATAGAGGGGGGGTCGTGTGTGATCAGCAGAATTTGTTTGTAGTCTAACAATGTCTTAATTGACTAGACGTTCAACAAAGATGCACCTCAAAAAGTCCTCGGCGTGTTGACAACACACACAAACCCAATGCCCGATGTAGTTCCAAGACTCACCTGTGGGCGGAAGCAGCATCCCAAAGGGGATCCAGGAAATTCAATGAAGAAGTAGAAGTAGAGTCGGTAGCTCGGCTATGCATCCAAAGCTGCAAACGTGTCAAAAGGGCTAAATGTCCATTAAGAGTGAATAAGTATTTCTCCAAATACATTGTCGCATAGCTTCAGGCACTCATGAAAGATCTCCATGCTATGTTTACAAGAGTGATGTTTGAACTCCACGTTTATTGTGCTGTTAAAGTCATTAATTATCTCTCCGATTAAAAGTTTCTCTCAACTCGGATGACCACCCAAACAGAACAAGCGCAAATTCCACGATTTATAGTCTGTGTAAGGGGACACAATAGGGAAGATGTAAAAAAAAGTTGTAGCACGACTGCAAAAAACACAAAAGGCGAGGGCCAATAAGCGGCTTTTAAAAAATCAACAAGTGAGAAATTGGCAAGTTAAGGGCGTGTCATTCCTCCTCCTGCTCATCATTAGCCGTTCAATGTCGATCCTCGTTTTGGGTTACTTTCATTCCCCGTTCCTAAAGGAAGGCACAAACGGAGCCACATGTGTTTCCAAGCGCGCCGAGCGAACAACAATAGGCCACCAGAAGAAGAACATATGAGCCCCCCCCTCCCCCTCCCCCTCCCCCTCATGAAATCTTTGAATGTGAATAATATAGATCGAAAGAAAGTTGCTGGATCAAAAGTAGTGCGGAGGTCTTTTTTTGGCATCGACCGGTGCTCATCGTGACCGTGAAAATTGATCAGCGAGCCTCCTCGGACCAATCGGAACACACGTGTTCATCATGGCAGCAATTCTCGTGGACGTGTAACCCGTTTCAATTTGTTCTCCTCCATGAACACGGGACACATTTGGTCTCCATTTGTTGTAATTGGGCTAAGCGAATGCAGCCTTGTTGGCAAAGCCGTTTGGCTTTGGAATATTTTCTTCTGGCCTGCAGGTTCACATCCGAGGAATTGCCCCCTTTTAAACTCTAAATGCATAAAAGCGTGTCATTTCGTCTCCGGGTTTGCATGACAACGTTTTTTCTGCGAGTCGAAAAACGGACCGAGCGGTTTGCACATCTGCTTTGCGATTCTCTGCTTTGATATTTGAATACAAGCGGTTGAAAACGAACACTCCCATCGAACGTCGCCTTTTATTTCAATGCGAATAAAACCTTTCAAATCTTGCGATCGCTTGTCATCTGAAGAGTCGCAGACTTTTCTGGAACGTTGTAATTGAGCGACGTTCAACCACTTCCAGACGTCAGCAGAGAGCCCGGGGGCATCTTTTTAAACTCATAGAGGAAAGAGGAGTGGCTCGCTCGCCCCCCCCCAAAAAAAAATCCCTTTGAAGATGTTTGTCTTCATAAGCGTGATCGTGATCTGGATGGCTGATTTTATAAAGTGACCATGTCGAAAAGTCTAAAGTCCCAGGTACGAGTGAATCCGCCCACTGTCGGTCTATAAAAGTCATCTTTCGTTGATACTTTTTGGCTTCCGAGAAACACAAGATGACCGAAGCTGAAGCCTGAGCGCTAAAACAGATACAGCCGGTGTCTTCTACGATAAGTATTAAAAGACACGTCTGCGATCCAAAAGATTCCGTTTAGCTAGATTAGCATAGCAGCAGTATTGGTGGAAAAAATAATAATAAAACGGTGGATTTGCGTTATTTTTTTTTGAAGACATCGCTCATCAAGCACTCTGATTGGACATCTCCATACAATCTGACTCATGTAAACAACACGAGTGTGAAAATGATTCATTCTACCAAGCGACATTTGTACGCTAAGTGGTGCACTTTGGTACATTTCAAGCAGACGGCGACAGCGTCGTTGCTCAGCTGGCCGCTGGTGTTGTTTGAAGAAGGGGGGGCTCTGTCTACGCCCGCCCGCCAGGCGTCGTTGAGCGGCCGCGGCTCTGCGCTGCATCAGCCGCTAGGCAAACAGACAGACGAGGCATTAGCGATGACTTTACCATCTGCTCGGGAAGGTCGAGGCGTGATGGAAGAGCGTCGGTGATGCTGACCTGTTGCTTGACAGCAGACACCTGGGACGCCATGACCCCCCCCCCCCCCCCCCTCAAAAAGGGGATATGTGGCGTACCCTCCCACTCCCATTAGTTCCTGAAGGAGATCTTCAGAATTTTTTTGGTTCTTTCCATCCCTTTGTGTCTTTATCTTTTCGATCAACGACTGGAACTGAGCCTTCAAAATGTCGTGATCGACTCGAGATTTCATCGTTAGTAGACGCTGTGTAGAAAAATAACTCCAGAGAACGCGCTACTTTGTCATTTGGTCCTCATACTTTTTCTTAACACACTCCAGCTGGCTCACTATCTTCTCCAGGCTGCATAATTTAGCGCTTTTAGATCAAGGTTCTTCAGAACATGTTTTGTTCTTGTTTTGTTGTTGTATGAATCCGCAGTCTGTTGCTAAATCCGTTCCAGAATCCCTCGATAGTCTTCTACCCCGCATCCGTGTCGGGTGTAGCAAAGCAGCCCCAGAACAGAACCGGTCTTCTACTGCCATGTGGGTCACCTTTGCCAAGCTCTATTTCATAATGCCGGCCGCGTGCTGGGTTGGTAGTCCGTGGTCTGGGCAAGTGAAGGTGATCCATTAGCCTCCGGGGATTACAAGGTCTGAAGACAGGAGGAATGAGCTTCGTGTGCCCAGAATTTGATGTCGCCATCCATCTTTGCCGGCAAGCTCGGTCCAACAAGGCATCAGCGCCTCACGTCTTGCAGGACTTGTAAAGCTGTCTTGTGGAGAGTCGTCTTGCCCTCTGCGGTCTGTTTCCGAAAATTCTATTCAGTCAAGAAAATGGCATTTTCTTTTGTTGTATATTATCCTAGCATAGGAAGTGAATCCACAGGCCTGTTTCCATAAATGTCCTTCAGCGGACCTTTGGATTTGGAACGATGGATGGAAACAACTCGAGTCCAAACTTTTTATGCTTCGCTTCATAGATGGTAGGAAATGTCAGAAGTCGATCAAATTGTACCAAAATAATTTATCGCCACATTTTGTTCCACAGAGAGCCTCACAATTTCATTTTATCATTTATAATGTTCGATTTATTTGAGAAGCTTTTATTTATTGGAGGGTTTAGAATTAGCTGCAGTTTTTTTATGGTTTATTTCCATATTTGTAATTTGTATGCTTTGCTGAAGGAAAGAGCTTTGTCGATAAATCTGGGGAAAAAAAGTTGGACGGTTGCAGCAACAAGGATGGATGTGTCGAGGTGGATTTAGGGAATTAGGGTTGCCTGGTCATCCCCCCCCTTTGCTATCGTGTTTAGCTGAGCCGCCTGGCTTACGACTCTGGGAATGTTTGTGGAGCGGAAGCCCGGCTTGATGTTGTTTGTATTGTTCGATTTCATTGTGCGCGCGTGTGTTTGGAGCCGCCATCGACATAGCGTGTTTTGCTTTCACACATATTGGAAAATCAACCATGCGATTCTCAACTTGGCTTGTCTCCATCTTGACTTTTTGGCATAAAAGGGGTGCGAATCAATTTGATTGTTCAATTATCGAATGAAATAATCGATAGGATAATCGATTATAAGAAGATTGCTAGAGGTGATCATTTATCAAATTAATTGGCATTTGTTTTCGGAATCGATTAATCATTTGGAGGCGTTGTTAAACTTAAATTTGTTCAAATTTTGTGATTTCAGAACAACTGATTTGGAACATGGTGAAAATTTCCTTGCACCAAAAAAAAAAAAAATTAGAACCTTGAATGAACCCTGACAAGAACTCAACATTTGCTACTTTGGCAAACATTGCAATTATGCAACTTAAGAGAGAACATTTTGTTAAATTTGTTAAAAATTGCCTGTCGGGAAAATATGTGATGTTTCTAAAAGGTCTCGATAACTCCACATTTTAATCATTGGTGCAACGCACAAGTGCAGACATGCGGTCTGCTGAGGGATTACGGCGGGTGTGTGCGCTCTTTCATTGCGTGTCGCGTCCACTCGGCCCGTGACACTCGAGCAAACACCAGCGCAACACATCTATCTTTGTGTGAGTTGTTTTGGCGGAGTGTGCGTGCGACAGAAGCCTCGCTGTATGCGCGTCGACGATATTAAGCCGTCGAAGAGCCGAGGGAGGGGCCGCCGTGTTGACGCGATACACTTCATCATATACGCTGGGAATTCATGTGGACAACTGTGCATGGAAAAAAAAAAAAAAAGGTCAAACCTCCCCCTTGGCAAGTTAAATTATGAAAATAATGTGAGAAACAAATCATGAATTCACTTTTTTTTTTATAATTTCCTCCCCTTTGCTATTTTTTTTTTTTTGCGTGGAACTAGGATGGGAAAACAAGCTCGCAAGTGTTTATTATGCCTTTTGGTCCTCGTGGACGCCTTAAATTGTGCGTGCACGTAATGTGCGCCTGCTTTTACAGACCGCTACCAAGTCCCATTGTGTTTTTCCTGGCTTATTGTCATTATTTGTCTTCCGCCATGGACTCGCATCGCCGCAAGCTAGAAACTGAGCCGAGGGACAGGAACCCGGGGATTGAATATCAAAACTGAATACTGTCACACGGTGGCGCTACATTTAGTTAGCATTCTGTTTATTGTGTTGGTTTTATTGGCGATCTTTGCGTCAGATCGATTTTCATAACAATTTTTTCAGCTCTCGGGTTTCTAAATCGTGACAATGCAGTCTTTTTAAGCAACACCCTCATTCGAAAGCGAGCGTAGCCGTTTAGCGCTATTTATTTTTAACGCTGTAATAAGACACGGGCGGTGCCTTAGTTATTATGGCTTGCTTTGCAGTCGAAAGGTCCAGATAAATTAGCTAAGCTTTTGAAGTTTTCCTAAAAAGAAGACAAAAGACTGATGTACTTCCCGTAACTGTCCGACTTACTCATTTCTTGTGGGAACACGTCGTCCGTTTTATGTTGACGCGGATGCCCGGCTCGTTAACCCGAGCTCAGACAGTAATTCATCTTAATTGATTGTAATTGACTTGTAATTGAACATCTCTCGAACACGCAGGACACACGCTGGCAGTGATAGCATCTTAATTCTTCTTCCCATCATTCCAAACTTGATTACTTCCCCCCCATCTCTGTCCTCATTTTGTTTAGTTTTTCAGCATTCCTGTGGTTTTTGGCGCTGTCCACAAAATTCATTTTCCCCCAGGTGTGTACGCAAGCCAGATTTTTTTCCCCCCATTGGACATGTTTGCAAAGTTTTATAAATGTTTAGGGGAAACTCAGCTGTGTGTAGGCGACATGTTTGTTCGTGATGGTGGCAGACGTCGGGATGATGATACCACGTTTTTACACACAAAGTATTTGTACTTTGTTACTTTCCCCCAAAGGCCCTGGCCGAGGCTTTCGGACCTCTTTTTTTTTTTTATTTCATCCAGATGTGCGCGTTACCTCCATTTAGTGGAAAC
This sequence comes from Syngnathus acus, assembly GCF_901709675.1. Classification (NCBI taxonomy): domain Eukaryota; kingdom Metazoa; phylum Chordata; class Actinopteri; order Syngnathiformes; family Syngnathidae; genus Syngnathus; species Syngnathus acus. The sequence goes on along the minus strand of NC_051090.1, from coordinate 3,163,873 downwards.
CAAACGATGGTGGATGGTGACTAGTACCCGTTTCCGAACGCTTGCTGATCTCAGCACTGCAGAATGCCGAACGACACAACTGGGACGCACCAAATGTACAGCTAATGGGCTGAAACACTCCCAAAGATGCTCGTTTTTGAGGGAAAGTTGTGCGGACCCCGCTGGGTCGTCAAGGTGACGCAACACTGCCCCCTATCGTTTGAATGGTCTCTTGCGAATATGCATCACATCCCCTAGGAATTAAATGAGTCTGAATTGCCTTCACATTGTCCCCCCACCCTTGCAGCCTACTTTTGGTCTCCCACTGCTCTCCATGTGCAAGACAGACTTCTTTAATCCCTCTCAATACACAATTCTTAATTAGCCGCGCTCATGAAAAGAAGTCGTAGGTCTGGATTTATGTTGCATGGTTCAAATGACGTAATTCGGAATGTTTTGTTCTAAAGTGATGCAATTGGAATCTTTTTTTTTTATTTCAAAAGCATGGTATCATTTCCGAGAATGAAGTTTGGCTAGCTTAATGCTAACATATACTAATCTAAATTAGCATAGATATCGTAATTATGAACTTTGACCAAGGATATCTTGGGGAGTAAAATTTCTTTCAAATCTGGAAAGAAAAATGGAAAATACAGTTTTCTCTGCTCGAGCCCTAATAAAACGTCGACTTGGTGTGTTTATTGCAATCAAGCTGGTGTTTACTCGAGGATGTTTTCCTCCATGCCGGAGCCTCCTGAGTCAATTAGAGGATGGCATGTAACTGTCTCGGCTGCTTGTTTACTGATGAGTCGTTCTGATTCTCGCAATGTGTGTGTGTGGGAAGGGGACGAGCGGTGTAATGTGTCGCAGGCTGAGATGCAGGCTCATTAAATACCGCAGTCTAACCTATGTCTTTCTTTTAGCGCTTTGGAGTCGAGGAAAAGAGCTACGTGGTTAGCGAGCATGTGTTTTCCCACGGGGGGTTAACAATTGTCGAGCGTTGAGTTTGTGGTGCACAGACCTTCTCTGTGCTATCCCAAAAAGTTTTTTTTTAATTTATTATCACTATAATAAAATATAATCACTGCACTTTATTTTAATTTTTTTTTTCAAAAATATTTTTCATATTGTGTATAAAAAAGAAACACAAACGAGATTAAGATTTAGTGCTCCAAACTGTCCTGTGGCGTAGTGAACTAAACTGGACCGTACCACTTGGCGGGGGGTGTCGTGTGCCAAACAGATGTTCTAGCCGCAGTGACCGCCGTTTGTGTCTGGGAGTCTCTTCTGAATTCTATGTGAGGGAAGTGCAGGGTGAGAACGTTCAAGTGTAGCTCCGGTCATGGCAAGTGCGATGCGTTTTGATTTGTGCTGCTTAACATGTCAGCACGCTGCGATCAGAAACAAAAACGGGCAAGCTCCCGCTCTGTGTGGCGAGTCAGGTCGGAGATTTATGTCGGCCGTTACACACAGACGGCCCAAGCGAGAGGTCGCCTTACTTTTAAGTGCCTTTGGCGATTTCACGGCTTTTAGCTTTTTTTTATTCCCTAAACTGGCAAGTCAAGATGGAAGGCCTTCTTTTTTCCTTCAGTGATAGCATTAGCTTGGATTAGCTTCTGATTCCATCAAAATGTACTGCACCTAAAAGGAAAAAGAAATTTACCAAGATAAATATTTGAATAAATAGATTATATGCTAATTTTGCTTTTTTTAGGGGGGGGACTCAAATTAAAATTGATGTGGCAATTTGAAAATCACGTCAAGGAAATGCCTCATTTAAGGCTTTTGTCTTTTTCTCACAAGCAATCGTGTAAAATGTTTTGCACTGACACTCGCATGCTAAGACTTAACACGTGTTTAATCTCGACTCTTCCGCTGTTGATACTCGGAATTGTGGTCAGATTTATAACTTGTCGTCTTTCTGTTTAAAAATCACACATTTCCGCCGTAGCCCTTACGGGGGACGTTGTCCATCACTGGGTTTTTATAGGCGTAAAATAAACGGTAGATTTCCGTTCACGCTCGACTTTCGCAAAGGGAATTGTCTTTTTATTAAACAGCAGCTCCTCATTGTCAGATTCATCACAGTCATCGAACAAAGTACTTAAGTGTATCTTTTTTTACTTTTACTTAAGTATGGGAGTTGAACCAATACTTGAATTTTTGTCTGTTTTTTCACCAGTATTTGTACTTTTACTTAAATACAGTGCTTTTGCCACTGATGATGATGACCGTGACTCTCATGTCGGAGGGGAGAAAAAAAAACAAAAAACAGCAGCGCTGCTGTTCACAATTGAGTCCGACACGGAGATTTACGGCCTGTCTCCCAAGGTCTCATGTACGGCTTCCAGATTGGCGGACACGATTGCATATTTGTGCTTTGCAGAGTACCGGTCAAAGAACGCAATTTAGCATTTTGGCGTTGACGGGTAAACCGAACCCGACCTGGCCACTTTTCGCAAACTGCCCCTCCTCCCCTCGCCAGACGCTGCACCCCGAAAAAGGTTCATTGTGAAAGGCCTGCTTCGGGTTAGCCCTGCTTACCTTCCTCCGGGAGTTGCATCTGGAGCTGGTTTCCTGTCTAAGGGGAGCTTTTTTTTTTTTTTTTTTTTGCTGAGCCTCTGTGATTGGCTCACTCTGAGCCTGGATGGATCCCGGGATGCGAAGAACGGCCAAATGGTGATCGGTCAATCACCCGCGCGCAGATTTAAAGCAGAACTTCCTGTAGCCGTTGCTAAGAGTGAAATCTCCAAAAAGCTGAAACAAAGAAACTTGGCCATTCACAATTTGCATACAACATTATTTGTATTTATTATTATTTTTTACTCAGTAATTGCCCATGTTGATTGCAAAAAAGGTTTACTAAATTATTTGACAGTATCCACTCATAACACTTTTGTCTGTTTTCATGTATATCAGGCTCTCGGAGATGCCGACTTCACTTCGGTGCTGAGTCAGATAGTGCCCTTGTTGAAGCCACGCGGAAGCCAGGACGGCGCCAGCTTCGCCGAGGACGAGTGCGGGCCCGACGAGCTGATCCTCCTGCTGATCTACTTGTACTCGCTGGCCGACGAGGCCCAGGCCGCCGAGCGGGAAGACGTTCGGCTAAGGGAGAAGCTGGAACGGGAGGTGATCGGAGGGCTCACGTTGGCCATCACCAGGGAAAGCAAACTCAGCCCCTTGCTGCAAAACATCACAGGTGAGACGGCTAATTCATTTTCACTTGACCACAAAGTACAGATGCAACAGGTTGATTGAATCGGAGGATGTTCTCAAATAGTACTGAACTTATTTAATATATGTATAACAAATATAAATGCCGCCTTTTCCAGGCTGTCTGGGTCGCATTAGACCGTGACACTATTTCCTTCTTTCTTCACACCATGGTCACAAATGACAAAAAAGATGTGTGTACACCCCATAATACTCTGTAACCTAGCAACCAAGCGCTCAATCAGCACAGTAATGAGTCTCGTACCTGTTCGGTCAACCTGCGATAGCGTGTGTATTTATAGTCTGGTATGAAGGTCGACCATATAGATGGATGGATTGTCTGCAACCGCAGTGCCATAATAGCGTCTTTAACCTTGAGCTTACACACACACACACACTCACACACCCTCGTAATTACAGCTACTTTTAGTTGTGGCCTGCCCGTGCACCTTTGCACACACCCTCAAATAACACACTTCTCATATTGCACATGTACGGGTGGTAGAGCGTTATTAGAGGCGTGGTCTTTGTTTCTCTTTCTTTCTTTTTCCATCCTCATGCGAGTTCCCGTTCTCCGTGAGGGAGCCCCGACTCGCCGATATAAACACGTGATTGGTAGTGACCTTGTCGTGGTGTGCCAGCTGTGTTTTCGTCGGCACATGTGTGTATGTGGACCTCCCTTTTTGAACACGGCGAGTGAATTTTTATGAAGTAACATGAGGCGGGCGGTCGTCTAGGAGAAAAACATTGATCGTGACATCGCCCCCCCCTCTCCCCCAATTATAGCCTTAAAATGAGAACCAGACATAGTTTGGAACCTGGTCATCACGAGTGCAATAGCAGAGGTTCGACATAATGCAAACGCACCCAAAATGGCCGACTTCGTGTGTCTGTGGAGCCCGATTGGCCGTCACCGCACTGCTTGCAATGTTGCGGTCTAAACGCTGATGTCGCCGAGTCCCGCGGATGTGTTTCCTGTCAGCCGCAGTGGCGTTTATGTTGTCTTTGGTGCGCCCTCAAACATCCTCCTTCTCGGCAAGAGAGGAGTCGAGCGGGCCAAGCCAAACCTTCCTAATTCCTCACCCCGGGACATCGGCTCAGTTGAGATGAGGCCTGGCTTTGACTGCTGGGAATGGGAACTAATGCCCGCTCCCTAGATGGAAATGGTCAGAATAATATGAAATAGATTGGCAAGGTAGACTGTTTCATCACAGCGCCATCTACTGGATCGAAGGGGTCCTCTTTGCCCCGATGCATGTGGGCTGTAACAGTGAAAACAACTGATAGAGATGCAAAGTTAGTGCTGATCCAACGCTTGGCTTTGTTATTCATCGTGTGTGTGTGTGTTGTAAGAAAGACTGTGGGGGGTGAGGCCGGGGTGGTAAAGGGGGGGGGGGGCTCTTAGCCAGAGCTCCGGACCTCCCCCAAGGCAGTTGTTTGCATTGGCACTGGCCAAGAAAGCGACATGAAAGCAGTCGCATTGAACTCCGTTTTATTTTGCCTACGTTTCAAACTTTTTCTTCACCTCTCTTTATTTTTCTTCTTCTCCTTCATTTCCTTTGCCATGTCTGCTTGCACTTCCTCGACCACGGGGCTTCCTCCATTTTGCCCCAAAAGTGTCCGGGGGCTTGTCTTTGGAGGAGGAAGTGGAGCAGAAGTGGATCCAACGATCGCGCCTGATTAAATATATGGAAATTAGTCTCAATTATTTTTAATTAGGGGGCCGTTGTTTGACTTCCTCCTCATACTGTATAAACACGTACACACTCATTGTCAAAGCAGCCGCTAGCCTTGTTCCCGCTAGTTGACTTGATCAGATAAGCTGGTGACTCGGAGAACAGGCCGTAATTAAAAAGGGAGGACCATCGCAGACCGTCTCGCGCCTCAGACTTTGACCACACAGCTAGCTGTGGTCGAAGATCCCCCCCCTTCCTCCCTCGTCCAACCTGACCCCAAGTGGTGAGCGTTGTGGTCCGAGATCCACCGTGGCCACTGCGGTCGCCTTCGTTTATGTCTGCTTTCCCATAGGGAAAAAAAAAACGTCGCCATCCCAAATTCGTTGGTTTCAATGAGGCATATCATACAAAAATAATATCAGCCAAATTCTATGTTAGCATTCAGCTAGCAGACTTTCTTAAGGTAAAAACACAACATGCTTTGTTTTACGATTGGCTTGTCACGGTAGCACTGTTATGAATTGTAGGGAAATAAATACATGATGTTTTCATTCCAAAAAAGAAATCACAAGATGATGACTTTCACAGCCGAATTTGTACAGTGAGGAGGAGGCGTCGCCGTTTTGCGGCTCGTCGTGTGCGGTTGACGCCTGTGTTTGCTTTAGAACGTCTTATTTACGACAGGAAATGCTCATCATAAAACAGGCCGGCTGTCCGCGGGGACGTGTCGCTGGAAATAAGAGACGGCGGCCCACGCGCTCACTCGTACGCACGCAAGGGCCGAAAATACATTAGCGCACGCGTACGTCCACCTAACGTTCTAACGATTGTTGCTCCTTGCAAAGTTACTGTGGGAGTGTGTGGAAAGTTTTCAAATTGTATTCCTTCTTATTATTCACTCTGATAATAAATAGTACCAGCAAATCTGGGGACAAAAGTAAAGGATCGTTTTGATGATTGAACTTGGAGTTAGTTTCTTCTTCCTCTAAATTATGCTACATCTCTTCCAGTACAGCTCAGTGCTGCCAAGGCATGTTGTGGAACATTACGGTATTACACTGAAGGTCTTGGTGGGGGTAACATTTGCTGTGTCCACATTGCTTCAGTGTCCCGCAACAGCACCAGAAGCGTCACATTCGCGTCAAGATCTCCTTGAAGAATTCCTCCAAGGCTCCTCCGCGGCACCAGATGGAAGCTCTCCTGGCTCTCTGAGCCGGCCCGGTCATTTCCTGTCAGGAGGCCTGGTGTTAATCAACGGGAACGCCACCCCTTCACCCCCTCCCACCCTCTCCGTGTTCTCCCGCACACCCTCATCTATCAGCTAACCCCCACCCCTTTATTTTTTTCCAAAGTCCCTCTTCGGTTTCGTCGTAAAACAGCCCGAAGGCAATGTTGAGTCTTATCAAAATGTCCCCATTAGAGGAATGCAGGTCCAGAGGCAGATAGTAAGGGATGAAGAGCCTCAAAAAGCCAACAAACCCCCTCCTCTATCTTGGACTCTGTATGTTTGTACTTAGTCAATTGTTCTCTCTGTGGTTTGTGTCCACGGTTTGGTTTACATACAACGGGAAGGGAGGACGGCCACTTTGAGTGTGGAATTCTTGTGTATGTTTCTCATGTGCGCTGCTTATTATTATTACAGGCTGACGTGACAAGACGATCAAATGTAGCCCAGATGCTAACATCGCTGCAGTTTTATCGGAACGGGGTCAACATTAAAGTCGCCGTAGTCCGACGTGGCCAGATGAAGGCATGAATGAACCACTGTTTCTCCCCTCGTGGGAAACGTTTTGGTTGTTGAGAGTCATTGCTAGTGTTATCGTGTGGGCGTATCGTACGTGTGCCGCGATAATGGCTGTCTGCGGTTCACCCGCTTCAGAAAATAAACACATTCAAAGTCACACACACACACCTTCCACTCCTGGTCCTCGTAGTGGTCTGCGTTAGCTTGTTCAGCTTGTTGCGCAGTGTCGAAGAGCAGAGTACATGATCAAGGTTTTTGTGTTTCAGCCAGTCTGGGTGTGTTATTTGTGTCATGCTAAGCGTTAGCATCTCATCATCAGAGGTTACCGCGGCTTCGGGTCTGGCCCAGCATCATCCCTCAGACCTGGATCGTGACACACGCGCACTCTCTAATTAGAGACTGGATGAAAACTATTAAATTATAGTTTGTCCAGACAGTTTTTAGCTAGTTTTTTAAGTCACGGTCTTGGTGTCAGCGTATAATACGCTAAGTGCTACGTCTGCTAGCGCTCCGCCCTGTAATTCACTTGCACTTGCGCCACCAGCCTAGCATGAATGCATGTTTGTGTGGGACGCCTGCCTGCGTGGCTGCTTGGATCCGGAGATGATGAGGCTCCGGGACCCGAACGGGAAGTAGAGCTGCGATTAGGGAGAATCGGACTTCCTGCGATAGGATGTTTCCTCCCTAGATGGATGTCGCTGCCGTATCTCGTCAGTTGTCGTCTTTGAGTTAAACTCTTGTTGGGATTGGTAGAATATTGGAAATTGTATTCATGTAAGAAGACTGTCTATCAACGGCGAAAACCGTTTTCATGTAAACGAAGAGCACTGTTTGTATCTGTTTTCATTCAGAATGGTCTTTGTTCTTGGTCCTGCACTTTGTTAAACGTGGACTTGCGCAACACTTCATCCATTATTCCAGTCTCGCGCGCATTCTCACAACACACACACACACACCCGCAATATACAAAGTATCTGATCAGCATCAACACTATCTCTCTGTTTGTGCTTCCTGGGAGTAGTACACTTATCATCTGACACACACCCGCACAAAATTACATGAGGATCAAAGGTTAATCATGTCTTTTCATCAGCAGCACCACCCTGTCCTCCTCTTGTCATTACTCTCCATTGTTTGGTCGTCTTGTCTCATTGTTGCTGTTTGCTGATCTAAAACTAGGGTCAAGGTTTCAAACTAGGGGTAGGGTGTGAAACTAGGGTTAGGGTTTTAAGTGTCATCAATGTGATTCAAAGAGAATAATTGAATTTAGGAATGTGCTCATGCTATTTGCAGTTAATGCAAACTAAGCCAGACAAGTCTGCATGACATCCATGTAGGTCTTGTTGGCGTTATAACATGAACACGAGCCACGGGCTCCCACCAGCTCTTCATTAGCACGGTGTAGCCTAGCGTGGCGGCTGGAAGCAGCGGCGGGGCCTTACTGGAGGCCGCTTGGCTGCCATGAGTGTTATCGCGTCATCTTGCTTGACCATGTGTGCGTGTTTATTTGCTGGAAACCTTTAGCCAATAGGCTTTTTCGCTCTGATGTTTTTTCAAACGCGAACTTGATGTCTTTGTTGGTTTAGGCTAATATTTGTTGACTATCTTATCATATTAGTCTGTGTGATAAAGACAGGACTTATTCAAAACAAAATGGCAGACTTCCTTAAGACTGTTTTTGGTTTTTATGTTTTTTTTCCTGTTAACTGCTTAGTTCTGTGTAAAAAGGCAGCATGGGGACGAGCGTCCCAGTTTTGGTGCAGAAATTACGTGGGATCTCTGCGTGAAAAAAGAGGCTTAATCCCCGCAGACAGCACACCTACCGGAGTCTTGGCCTTGCCTCGTAAATCCCAAATTCACTTCGCAGCAACTTGTGTTGGTTATCCGGGCTGGACGCGCTATAAAACATTCTGCCTTGTTCCTCACAAAATGTTTCTTCATCGTATGGATTTGAGTCATGCGAGCCACCACGCCCTCACTCCATCCAGATGTGCCGTAACAAATGTGCGCAAACATGTCACACACACACACACACACACTGACGAAGAATTTACGAGAATAATAAGATACAGAGCAAAGTGGACGAGGCTAAATATGTGTCTTTGTTTTCTGGGTCATCGGGACTGTGTGACTCGTCTGTTAGCGTTTTGTTTTTTTCGCCATTATGTCTCACTTTGTTCCCTTTTGTTCCCCATGGCATGTGTTGCACGTTTGAAAGGGTTTATTTGGAAAGTGGAACCTGCCACGGCGAGAAAAGAAAAAGTAGACTCGGGCCAGCTTTGGAGGAAGGGCGGAGGACAATATTCACTTTCAAACTTGGACACTTTGTGGTAAAAATGGAGAGTATAGTTGGAGAGCAAGAGGAGGAGGGAAAGTGACTTTTTTATTCAAGCAGGTTTGGTGCCTCACATCTGGGCCCCTGCGAGAAAAAAAAAAAAAAGATGCTTATCCTCCTCAGGAGAGCGTGAAAAAACAGCTCCTCGGTCCTTCTGGCAGAGAGGTCTGTTTTTGATAGGTTGGAGAGTTGGGGGCCCGAATTGAATTGATGGGGGTACGTGTTACATGCTGTGCGCTGCAGGCTTATCTAACAGTGCCCCCTAGCGGACATGTTAGTAACTGCACCTGTCAAAGCACTGTGCGTTGTTGTGTTTGTGTGTGCGTGTGCGCGCGCCCGACTGCTCACACGTGTTCATGCATTCTGGTGTGTAACTCAAGCCCAGTGAGCAACAAACACATGTTCACATGTTTCTACTTGGGAAAACAAACACAGCAGAGCAGAGGCCCGTGTGCTTCCCGGACGGTCAAAATAAAACCTTTCGAACACACACACACACACACACACACACACACACACCTCCCGCCCACTCTGTCCAAGTGATAATTAAAACAGAACACTAAACTTTTAAGCGTACAGATAGATAGATAGATAGATAGATAGATAGATAGATAGATAGATAGATAGATAGATAGATAGATAGATAGATAGATAGATAGATAGATAGATAGATAGATAGATAGATAGATAGATAGATAGATGGAAAAAAATAAGCACAAAATTTACCCAGCCCTGCTCTAGATCATTTTAATTGAATTTTTTAAAATTAATTTGTGTCTATATTTCTTTGACATTTTTGCTTATATGCAATCATACTCATTTTAAATGTAGTTTGCCACAGCTGACTTTTAGGGAGTTAGTCTCCGTTTGACGAGCAGAGGGCGCTTTGGATACAATTTACAAGGCGGACTGCTGAGTGGAATGCCATCAATGCGCCGCTGGAGGGCAGTACTGTCCTTCTTTGGTTCATTAATTACCTTTTCATCCACTGTCATTGACTTCTTGGTTCATTTAGCAAGGACCACAGCATTGTTTTTGTTGAAGACAGTTGGAGAAAAAACAAGTTGTATATTTTAGACAAAAAAGTAATATTATATTTTCAGAAAATGACCTGATAGTTGCAATTGGTGACATCATTGAGAAGTGTTGAAAAGGCTTTGTGATCAGTTAGGAGGTGCACTCATGCACCGCCTGTTGATCTGCTCTCCAACACTGGCCTTCAGCATAAATCAGCAAATAATCATCAGAATAATAAAGGTGACCTGGCACACTCATTCAGTCATCACTCGGCTAATGACATTCTTTCTCGCACACGCCCGCTATGATTGTGTAACAAACAATTGACGATTGATGCACACCATATGCCAGCAAGGTCATTCATGAAAAAGAAAAAAAAAAATTGAACAGAATGATTGTGACGGAAGAAGGCTGCGATTGGACTCTTTTGACAGACAAGGTTGTTTTCAAGTGGTAGAATACTTTTGTGGTTGTGTAAGACTTGCTGAACAAAGACAGGGCTTATACAACCTTTTGATTGGATGAAACAGCCAATGAATCATTTAGGTTAAGTCAGGCCCCAAAAAGACCGTTTCTGATCAGGCCGCTGTGTTTTTCTAAAGATCCCGTTTCACCAGGACCCTCCAATGCTGAGCTCCAATTGCGTCACATTTTCAGACAATCAAACGTACAAATTTGAAAAGAGTGCAGATACTTTTTCAAGACCGCTGCTACTTTTTATTGACGTCGTGACATTTATGCTTTTGAGCATACGACAGCATGTCTTTTTTTTTTAACGACTGCTTTTTTTCCCTCAAGTGAATGTGCTGATCATGGCGCTTACATAACTGCTGAAAGCCAAAGCAGGACGTTCGACACACTGTACAGACAGGCCCGGTGTGCCAAAAGGAGGTTTGTTTTACATCCCTTCTCGTCTCGCGTGTGTCTCAAATTGGATTGCGTGCAAAGTTCTAATTTTTACTCCCTTTTTCAGTCTGGGCCCGAGAGTGCTAGATTTCACTGATCGGCCATGAAAGTATGCACCTCAACACACACACACACACACAAACTAGCCAAGGTGGAGGTGAAAGACGAGTCATGAGGGATCTCGGTTTTCAGCCGTCGCCGTTTCATTCCTGCAAAAAATGCAACTCTGGGACAAGAAAAATGTTTTTTCTTTTTTTTTTTTTTTTAATTCCCACAGAGACGAGCAAACCGAATTCAGCTCAACCTTGAATGAATGCAGTGTCGTTTTCTAAGAGACACTTCATTAAATACACCAGCACTGCGCACAGCCTGAAATAGAAATTCTTACTATGTTAGCATTTAGCATATGAGTTAAATGAACTCGCCTTCTTATGACAGGGCACGCTCTTAAAACCGCTGGGTCAAAAGTAACCCAAATTTGGTGAAATAACTACCGCAACACATCCAGTTGAGGATGCATGTTGGGTCCAAAAACTACCCAGTGCGGAGTTAAAGCTAGCGTGTTAGCATTCTGCCTAGCGCAATAGACATTGCCAGCCAAGTAGCTCACAACTGGAAACTGAAGCCGCCGAGGCAGAATAAAGAATGACATAAGCACACTTCGGTTACATCATCCTCATGTCAGTACCATGTGGAAGTGGAACATCACATGATGGAAAAGCTCGACAGCGGCCGTGTCCACCGTCGTAATTTTCGTAAGGTTGATAAGAAGCCTCATAAATAGTTTCCTCCCTGAATCACGTACCCACATTCTTTCCCCCAGGAGAGCCATTTTGTTCGTGCCTTGAAATAGGCAGGCATATTTATAATAAATACATTCCGCTGATAAGTGCGGCGGCAGCAAGAGTTTTGCTGTATTGTTTGGCTGGTTGTTGAGGAAACGCACTGTTTTCATTCCGCCGGCCACATGGCTGACCAAAATACGGCCTTATTACTTCCTTCCGACTTTGATGTCTTTCTTTCTTGTATATGTAATTACTCACTAAATGGATGTTTAATGTTACCGGATGATGGCTAACAACCTAGCATGCTTTGGATTAACACAACAGATTTCACGTAAAAATAACGACTGCGGTTGTTTTGAAAAAATATAAATGAGGACCCATTTTCTGCCATCAAAACAGCCAAGATAATTTTTTGCATTTGGACTAATTTTAAGATCAAATTATCCTTCTGAGTTATCTCTTTGTCCGCACAAAGGAACAGTGACTCACCACTCTGCGCTTTTTCCTTCAATGCCGCTTGATAAGTGCATCCTTTAATTTTCCGAACAAGCGGATGGCTGCCCGGGTGAGTCATGACAGGGTTGCGTGAGAGCATGCCGGTTGAAGAAGGTTCTGGAGGATTGGGGGCGTATCGAGCAGCGTTCGCTCAATTGCGATTTCCCGTCAAATTCCACCTATACGTTTGACACGCCCTCAATCCACAACTCGCGTGAGAGTCATCAGAAGAGGCGTGCGGTCTTGGCCCGACACGGTGGATGGCGCAGAGATTAGTTGATCCGCAGGTGTTTCGGGCCCACGGGCCAAGCTGCGGTGCTTCCGTATCGCCACCTGGGGGACCTATGTCGGGCTCGGTTGACGCCGCCGTCAACGCAGCGGCCCGCCAGCATTGGCAGGTGATCAAACGCCTCGTGCTCACACGCAACACGCCCGGCCAACGTCTTATTGCTTATTCTATTAGCTGGTTTGTGAAACCGTCAAACAGATGGTACCTGGCAAACCCTCGACATACCACGCGCTCATTTCAACTGCGACCTGGAGGCTAGTCAGTCCAACTTTCGGGAAAGGCCCAGGTGCCACTCCCGCTCCTATTTTAGGACGCTTGGATTAGTGCAAATGCTTTAAGATAAGACCCATATCCGAACGCTCGACACGGTCTCGCCCTGCGCTTTGTCCCCGGACGAGCGTTTAACTTCCAGCCGTCGGGGTTGGCTGCCAGATTCCTGCAGACGGGCAGCCGCTCAAAACAAAGCCTGTCCCCCTTGATTTCGGATATCATCTGCAACATAGCAGGCAGGCGAGGGAACAAAGTTCCCAGATTAAAGACTAACAAAGCCGCCCGTGCATTATGTAAGCGCGCCGACGTTGACGGATGGAGTCGGCCGAATAAAATCAGACAAAGCGTTTGGGTAGCAGGTCACCTTTTAGAGTTGGGAAAAGTTATCGTTACATCGTGCGAGGGGGTTTCTGTGATCTACCGGCGTCTGAGATTTTATCTCCGTGTACTCCATACTGTATATAGAAATGTCTGAAGACCTGTTTAACATGTGAGATCATGTGGAGCCCCAATTTAATTTAGGTTTGATGTGAATGGTGGATGATGGTGAAAGAGTGGCAAAAAAAAATCAACTCATTTACCTCAAAATTGCTCTTTTTTTCTGTTGCTTTTATTTCACCCACGCTGATTCCACAGAAGAATTAATCTGGTACTAAAGAGGCGTATAATGAGCCATGTTTGCATTTCGTGAGGCACCTGGCAGCGCACAATGCGCCTTTGTGCGCCGCTGGCAGCCATCAGCGTTGGCGTTGGTTGCGAGCCATGCTGACTACCTGCTGACTACCTGCTGACACAGTTGCGGCGTGCCGCTTTTTACTGATGTCGTATAGAACTGCAACACACGTTTAATTACTCGCTGCATTCCTGCCAGTGCCGATCATCCAAAAAATGGGTTCCCCTTAATCATAATTTATACCAGTGCATATTTTTATGTCTCTTTGCAAAAACATCAGCTTCCTTAGATGTTCTTTTGGGAAGAAAGTATTTTTACTCCTATAATTAGTTTTGGGGTGAAGTGTTTTGTCATTTTTGTTTTTTGCCAGTGTTTTCTTGCATGCGTTGGCTTTTTTTGTGTGCCAGTTTGCAAAGAAGCACGCAACACAGGTGGTACTTTTGCTTACGCGCCAAAGACAGGCGACCTGCGGCCTGCAATTTGAAGAACAAGTAAAACCTCAGCAACCTGAAAATTATACGACTCTTTGTCTCAACTTTTTTTTCTCAAAAATATTTTTCCTGGAAATACAAACAAAAATTGTAATCAAAACTCAAATTATACCTATTCCTTTCCCTTTTTTAACTATTATTATGCAAATAAATGATTAAAAGTATTGAAATTAAAATTGTTCTGCTTTGCCAGGCTGTACAGAGGAGGAGGAGCCGAGCACTGAGCAGGTCCATTCCGCATTAGAACGTATGTTCGAGACCCTGGGCAGGCTGAGCCACGCCCGAGACCACCTCAAGCAATTACGTCGCGTCTACACGCCAAGCGACGGAGTCCACCAGGTACCACCTTGTGTCCCGTCGCCGTCCAAATAAGGGCGCCATGGAACATTCTAGTCAGAAAGCACACTTTAATTATACCTTTTTAATACCACTATTTCCTGCTTGAATTACTTCCACAGCCTCCTGGTCTTTATCAAGCTATCTTATTATGTTATGTAACCATGGGGGGGGGGGGGGGGGGGGGGCGTTCATCCTTGAAAATTGTAAAAGTGTAACAAACAAAAGCTGTCTTGCAATGTGGAGGATGGCCTCCACAAACTTGTAGATGTAGATAAATGTTGAGTCACAGCTTATGTAAATGCTAGATACACAAACTAACTGTATCCAGGCTTCTGTTTGTCTTCGTTTTAACTCAAAATTGCCAGGCTCCAGATGGACTTTATGCTAACGAACGCTAGCTACATGAGCGCTAACTTACAGTAACTTCGGAATTCTTATTAGTTTGGAGCCCTAACTTCACTAAACTTTACCCCAAATAGCTTTCACACAAACAAAATGAGCTAGCAAGTGTTTTCAAAATAATTACAAAAAAGTCTGTTTCTTTGATTTTTTTCTTTGGATAACTATATGTTAATACAATTTAACTACATTCAGGCTCCAATTACTCATTATGCTAACAGCTGCTAACTGTAGCCAAGTTCTAGCTTGTCTTTATGTCAACCGTGTTCCTCATTCGGCTAGAACATTCCATTCCCTAACATGTTTTTCTGTCCCGTTGTATTCATGTAACGTGCTGTTTTTGTCAAATCAATTTCGCTAATCAATCCTCTCCGCGCCAAGAAAATCCCACTCTGGAGGAAAAGCGATACGGCGGCATGTGCGCACACGTGCCTGCTAACAGAAGCGGGTTTGACATTCATGATAATTCTGTGGGTGTGTTTTTGCGGAGGTGTTTTTTTTTTTTTTTCCCCAGCGATGTTAGTCAAGCAAGACAGATGTTGTGGTGTCAGTGTTGTTTTGTTTACCGCCCACTCAGATGGAGCATGTTGACCCATTTTGTAATGTTGCTAAATTCTAGTTGATATAGTGAGTCACGGGCGGTCGACTGGTTAGCACATCCGCCTCGCAGTGCGGAGGTCGTGGGTTTGATTCCGGGCTTCAGCCCTTCTCTGTGGAGTTTTCATGTACTCCCCTTGCCTGCGTGGGTTTCCTCCGGGTACTCCGGCTTCCTCCCAGATTCCAAAAACATACGTGGTTGTCAACTCTAAATAGTCAGCATGCTAACAGAAGCTAACTCCTAGCCAACTATATATCATTCACAGATTCATGAGTTAGCAGTCGTCAGCTTTTCCAAGACTGATTTAAAACACGGTCAATGACGTTCACAAAAATGTTGTGTCATCCGACTGATTATTTTAAGATTCCATCTTTGCGAGAATCTCAAACCGTGTCCGATGTTATCGAGAAAAAGACGTCTGGAATCGTCGCCCTGTTAGCTTTGAGGCTATAAATGGTGCAGTACTTGGGTTGGAGCTGAATTCCCTTTTAAGAATATCAGATGGTGCTCCGGAAATTTGTTTTGTATGTTGCATAAGGCCTTTCCCGCAGAGATTTTATGAGATATTTGAAATTGACGACTTGTCAAGTCATTGTGTTTTCATTGTCTCGTTTTTGCAGGCTACCTATCGACCTTTCCTGCGACAGATCCTGCAAGAAGTCTTCCATCCCGACAAGCACGAATGTCCTGACATCGAGCACATGTCCGGGGGCCTCACGGACCTCCTGAAGACGGGCTTCAGCATGTTCATGAAGGTCAGACATTACGTGCAGACCGTTTTACTTCATGACATTTGGTAGATGTGTCCATCATGAAGTCTCAAAACGTCCACCATTTTACTTTGATGCAAGCATTTTAGCTGTTGTAATTGTTCTTTTACTGATCTTAAGGACAAATTAATCACATTTTGTCTGCTTTCCTTAACACAAAAAAACGGTCAAATATTGTGCAAAAAAATACCTAAAGAGCTAATCAAAAACCTCATTTTAATAGTTATGCAATCTAAAGATTAAAATACACAAATACTGTGTTGCACTTTGAAAAGTCCCGACAAACCTTCCGCTACTTTCCATCACCTCGTCGACTAATCCTGCTTTTCTTTGGTGGTTTGTCGAGCTCCTCTGTGGGAGACGCTCAAACCTCAACTTGTGGGTTGTGTTAATATTTTTTTTCTTTTGCCACCGATGTTTTCGTGCAATACACATGTAGCTGCGGCCCGCCGGGAAATAAATACCCGTCCGCGGCATGTTTATCCCACATCTGGGCCTGCTTAAAGTGATGATTACTCTCAGGGAGGACGAATTAGAGCGCTTGCATAACAGTGTCCTGATTTTGGGCAAATTAATAAGCGACTTGGACCGACTCAAACCGGCTGAACTTTCGGGCAGTTTACGCTATTGAAGCACCGTCGTCACAGATGAAACGGTGGGAAAGGTTTTCCGCCTCAGATCCCATTCATATCTAAAAATGAAGTAGTATTTGACAAAAATGCACAAATAATGGAAGAAAAGATACAGAAAAGACAGAAAATTGAGTTTGAAAAGGGTCCTTTTCTTAAAGCAAGAGAATGTGTTTGTCAGCATGTGCTCGTCTGATGCTGACATAACCCTTTCCATCTATGAAGCAAATCATAGGATTCAACTCATTTCATTTTTTTCCCCATTGCAAAGAATGGAAAGTAAAATAGTCTACTCCGTGTGACTATAAAAAACCTGTTCTCCTCTAAGCTCCGCCCCCCTGCGTGGTCCCATGGCCTAGCACATGGTCGCACTTAGCGCACATGGATGCTGCGTGTCGCCGAGCGCCCTCTGACCGCGCACACACAAAGCAAGAGAGAGAGAGAGAGAGAGAGAGAGTGTGAACCTGAACGTCAACATGTCGACTCATCCCTACCGTCTGCCGCCTCACGTGTACCGAAGCACTCACCGCCTCAGCCAATCGGGACCGACCCACACAGCGGGCCGCCCGCCCCGCTGTTAGAAATGCATCTTCAATTGCCATCTCATCCAGTGTCGTTGAATGTGTGTGAAAGCCTCTTCGCATGTGTGTGTGCATGTGTGTGTGTCATATGAGACGTCCACGTGTCATGACGCCAGGGTGTGAAGAAAAGGCTTTGTTTGCCACCTCGTGGGGCATCCGCACTTGACAATAAGCGAGCCCTTTCAAATCCAGCCCGAATTGCATAAGCATACGGGCGGGAGGCGGGGCGTGTGTAGACCCTCAGCTGGTGCTCATCCCCTTCTACTTCAACGCTTTATGATTTGCTTAGAAATTTAGATGACTTTTGACATAAAAACTTTAGGACGCTGACATAAAAAATAAATGCATGTTAATCCACGAAGCCCTCCCCCCCTCCCAGGTGAGCCGCCCGCATCCCAGCGACAACCCGCTGCTGTTCCTCTTCCTCGTGGGCGGAGTCACACCCTCAGAGCTCCGCCTTGTCAAGGAAACTGTCGCGGCCTTGAAACCTGGAAGTCAGGTGAGCGTGCCACGCTCAGGACCAGACGCTAATAGTTTCTCTTCTTTTTAGTCTTTTTAGTCTATGTGTCAACCTTTACAGGCCCCCGTGGGCACATTACCATATCTAAAGTCATTTTTGCAGGTTGTGTGACATTGTCGTAACCCCCTGCTGGTGGCCCAGTTTGCTGAGCAAAAACACGTGAATATGCACACAGAGCATTGCCCTCAATACGCAGATGGCTCTGTATCCCGCCATCACATGCAGTGCAAATGAGCCAAAGGAGCGTATGGGCACATGACAGCGGATGGCAGGATGGATGCCGGGGCCGGGTCGAACTTGTTGGCTTTGGGGTCATGACTGGGAAATGTGGATAGGAGATGCCATTTCCACCAACACGCCTGCTGCCATCAAAGCTTTTGGATCAGGCTACAAAAAAAAAAAAACATTCATTAATCTAAAACAGTCGTTAATTATGAAACATTCATTTTCCTTTCACTTTGTAGCAGTTTTAAAAAAAAAAAAATTCAGAAAAAAGGCATCAAGCAAGCTGTCCTTAAAAGGACGTGAGCGCGCAGCAGAAAGCGACTCCGTGTTTCATTTCAAAGCAAATGACATCAGCGTTGTTACGAGAACGTTTGCAAAGCGACCGTACAAACTGACCCAATATGAAAAGCCAACTTCTGCCGTCTAGCACACTTTTTTCTTTTTTTTTTTTGGCACACTTGGAAGTTTTTTTTGTGACATGCAACTGGGCGAGCGTTGAGCATATGAACATTAGAAAGAAAATATGATTTCCGCCACAGGTTTTGGTCCTGTCCACCAGGCTGCTGAGGCCCACCGACATTCCCGAGCTGCTCTTCGCCACCCAAAGACTGACACCTGACATCGGAGTGTGAGGCCGCAACCAAAAAGTACTCACACACACACTGTAATTAAAGAAAAGCACAGATGCTACGTTAGATTGTACATAAAGTGTAATTAGTATTGATTAAACATTTTCATAACCATGGGATATTATTATTTCAATAAAACAAGCATGCTGTGTGTGGCATTGAAAGTCCAGAGAGCTCATTGGAGGGAAAGGTGCGAATTGGCCTCGTCATTAGCATTAGCACACAAGGCGAAAGAAGTAATAAATAAACTATCAGCGTTTTTTTAAACAGACCCGATTCACCTGGTTACGTAGCAGCATTTTCTTTTTAAACACATCTCTGCTTTCGAATCTACTTTTGTGGCGGTTAAAATCTGAATAAGTCTTGTTGTCCTTCAGCAAAGGCTTGTTGGCCCACTCATGTCGTCACAAGTTACTTGCATTCATGCAAGACTGTTGTTAAAGCGCGCTCGTCTCGCTCCGCGGATGCTTTTTATAAAATAAGGTCAGCGCTGTGAAATTTACATCTGATGTAGCCTCGTGGCTGCCTGCTTTTCAGCGCTAGCGCAATGCTATTCCATCACGAATGAGCACAAGGACGCTGTGTGGTATGCCGAGACTAAATGCAAACAAAACAGCTTCTCTGTGGGTTATGGGGTTTGAAAATTGCAGAACGACCCTCCACGCACCAAATAGATCATATGCTCAAACATTAACCGTGCAGTATTTTCAGATGTTTATTGGCAAACAATTCTAATTGTGCATAAATGATTTGTGTAGTTTTAATGTACATTTTAGACCAATCTTTTATCTTTCTTTTTTTTTATCCCGGTGATTAGAAGCGGTGTAGAAAATGGAAGAATACTTTTTGTGAAATTTTGAGGAGGGGGGAATGTTTTGAAATATATTTTTAAATATTTAAAAATTAGCTTCTTTCATTTATACCTATTCTTTAATATATTCCAAGTAAATTGCAATAAAATAAAAATGATGCAAATAGTAAAAGTGCAATTCCTTGCATTTTATGTGGTCTTTTCTTTTGTTGCCTTTATTTAGCTCAATGAGACCTTAAATAAGAAACAACTTTAATAGTTTTATAAATGTTACCCTGGTCAAAGTTTTAACTGTGTAAAGAACAATGACAAAATGGGCTTCATCCTTTTATTGTGAAAACAAGCCGTGTGAATCGTCAACAAATAAATACCACCATCACCAACAAGCAGCAAAAACAAATTTGGCTGTTGAGCCCACAGTGTTAAAAGTGCAATCAGTGATAACTGCCACCGTGCGACACCTCTCCATCTTGTGTCCTGCCTCGTGCGTGAGCTGTGGCGGAACGGTCTGGAGGAACGTCCGTCCATCTTTCAAGAGGCAAAAGGAGAGCCTCTCACGCTCTTCACGGTTACCCTCCTCTGGACGTGATTTGAGAAGCAACTTCTCCAAGAACAGAATAAAAATTCCAAAGAGGACGAAGGTCTCATATGGACGTGACGGTACGGACTTTGGCGGAGAGCGCCTGCTTAAAGCGCCTTTTCAGGTCCTGCATGTTGGGCGACTTGGGGCGCTTTTTCTCAGCAGGTGCGGGGGGCGGTGATGATGGTAGCGCCGGCCGCTGCTTGGCCAGCTGGCAGCACAGTCTGTGGAAGGCACCGTGCACCTGATCGTAGTCCTCGCTGGCCGACACCTCGTAAAAGGCGCAGCCCAGATCAGCGGCCAGCAGGGGGCCCTCCTGGGATTCCACGCGGCGCAGGTGGAGCAGGTCCGCCTTGTTGGCCAGCAGGACCACGGGCGGCCCCCCGCCACTAATAGCGCACCGCGATACCCATTGATGCAGCTGCGGCACCAGATCGAAGCTGTGGCGGTCTGTGACGGAGTACACCAGCACCACGGCATCGGCCCACTGCAGGGAGCACGAAACGTGGTTGGGGAGAACTACGCCATTGTCGTTCATCTGGAAAACAAAAAACACAAAAGGTTAGCTTCCACCTCTCACAGACATTAATTCATCTCATGTTTTCTTTTAAAGAGAATAATTGAATCTGCCTTAACATTCTATTTCCCTGTTAAGAGGAGATATTACTTTCATTAATTTTTAAAAACGTTTGCAAACAACTTTAGTTTTACAGAACAACCTGTGAGTCTTCCACTCTCGTTTTCCCCTCTCAGAACATACAGCTTGAAGGCTTGGCCACTTAAATAGTGTCATCACAGAGAAGGGAAGAAAAAGGTAGAGCCGTTACCTCTGCACCAGGCGTGTCTTGAACCTGGAGGCTGACTTGCTCGCCGTCTACTTGGACCTCTCTGGAATACAGGTTACCTGCAAGCAAACACACAAAAGTTAATTAGAAAATACTAAATAACAGTTTTTCGTTCAAAGATGTGACTACAATACATTAAAACAGAAATTAGATTAAAAAGAAACGCCAATTGTGTAAAATGGTCATAATACTCGAGAGTGTCCAAATGTCCGACTCAACGTTAGTGCTCGTGAACTCACCAGAATTCCTCTCGTAGTCTCCGATGAATCGCCTCGTCAGGAACCGCACAACGAGCGCTGAAAATGAACACAAAATAGCAATTTAACATCACTGGACACGCTGGAAAATGTTGCCATTTGCATCTTTGTCGTTTCAGTTTCTTACCGGTTTTGCCCACTCCGCCTGCACCTATCACGGCTATTTTAATAGCCCGGTTAGGGAGCGAGTAGTCCGGGGTTGCGCACTCCGCGATGGTCGTCATGTTGTGGATTAAACGCATTTTTGTTTCCCGCTGTTGTTGTTCTCTCTTCGTCACTGAAGGTTCGCCGTCTAAGTTTTTTAATTCTCGTAGCAAAACAGCTTATTGCAGTGAGATTCTTTTAAATATTAACGAGTCGTCGATTAATAGGTGCAGAAAGTCTCTAAGCTGACTTGACTGAGCTCCTTGGGAGAGCCGGCGTGTTTTATAGGGCAGGCAGTGTGCCTCATCCTGATTGGCTGACGGTAAAGGTTGCGTGTGGTGTTAGCTCCGCCCACAAGTGGACCCAAAAGCCCAATTTCTGCTCGAACAGGTGGCAGCTCAGGATAGAAACGTCCCAACAAAAGACAAGCTTGACATTGGCTTTCACGAGCAAAACTGTTGTTCCCTTGCATGGGTTTTTCAAGTATAAGGGAAAGTGGATGTTACACATTTTTGAATTTTTAATGTATTTGTTATCCTTTTTGCAATTAAAACCTCAGTTGACTATCCTGTTTAAAATCAAAGAATATTCTGACATGCTTGACAGCTGGCAACATGTAAACATGACTGTGTCCCACTTTCCCGGCCGGCATTTAGCCTCCTGCTGCTGGGTCGTAGTCGTCCATCTTTCACACATTCGTTCCCTGAGCTGTGTTGGCATGCCAGGCTGGCACCAATTCCGCTTTGGTATGTCATTCTGATAAGCGTGCCGATGACAGCGAGCGGCCTCCAAAGGTCAAACTACCAGTGTCTTATCTTGGCATGCCATCCATCTTCAGAATACGTTTAGCTTGCGACCTTTTCCAGTGCTAAAAAAGTGATTTACAGAACAATTTGTAATACGTAATTATACCCTAATTTTCTTAAAATATATTTGATATTTAATTTAGATTAAACTGGGAAACAAATGTTTTGGGTTTTTTTGCTCTGGAACTCGATGAACATTCCGGAATGAATTTTAAGAGTACGGAATTAAAAGGTCACTCACTGATGTGGCTGGTTCGTAAGGTGGGGGTTGGATGGGGGTATTCATCTGGATTGAGGGCAATTGTCAAGGATCGTTGGGGTATTCATTGCAAATGGAATGTGGGGATAATTAGGGGTGCTTGCAGGCAGTGAAATACAAAAATGAGGGAGTTTTTTTTTTTACCTTTATATCACAGAAGGATGTCCTTGTTGACACACATGTGAGGAACTTCCCAAGGCATGCAAGCCCCCTCCGGCAAGCCCTGAGGTCACGATAGATTCTTATCATTCATTTGTCATTGTTTAGTTTTAGTTGAGTATTTGTCAGGGAAGGATTCAATTCTCAATATCCTCACATTGAGCGCATGGGGAAAAAGTCAGTGACAAGAAGTCAATACCGGATTAGCATTGGCAAGGAGCAATGCGTGAAAAAGATGTTGGCTTGTTGGCGCAAGCAAGCGCACACAAAGGCAAATAGCGCTTGTTGTGCTTCGCATTGAAATGCAAACCGGCCGACATGTTCCTCCATTTGCATAGTCAACAGCGGCCAGAGGAGATAAAATGAGGGGCTTGGCCCTTCTATGTGTGTGTGAGTACTTTTACACAGACCTGACACACACACACAGGCCTTCCTCCCACCTGAGGAATTCCAGCCTTAGTCAAAGTTGTGAGTTGAGTTGAAAAATATTTCAATCCAAATTCAATCTCCATTCATGTCGCGCCGGCTGTTTACATTCCGCAAGCTGATCTCTGGCACGGCGGTGGATAATTGGGCCCCGTTGTGCACGTGCCCGGACGAACCATTATCCTGCGTGTGCTTGTGTGTGTGTGCGCGCATGTGTGTACGCACCCCCGCCAGATTAAAAGCATTTAGTGTTGCAGCAATAACAGAAGATACTGAGAGTGCTTTCGCTGCATGTGACATGTACGTTTACGCTCTTAAGACTTTAAACTGCCTGATTATTGTTGTCACGTTGTTGACACGTTTTCTTCTTGTCACACTTGGGAGGAAGAAAATGCACAATGGATGAATGACAATTTTGCACAAGGCAACAAAAAAGGAAAAAAAATTGCAGTACCGACAAAAGGTTCAGGCCTCGAGGGCAGAAGTGATTGCGCCCTTTGAAATATGGCTATGATCGGGTCAGGACATTTTCTAATGAATCGCAGGCATTGTGTTTTTTTTTTTTGTCTGTACATGTTGAGAGACAAACTGAAAGCACATCTGACGTTGAAGTAATGCGGTTGCTGCTTTTCCTGCGATTAGTGCTTACAGTGTTTGCGAGCCAAGACGCATGCAACACCGCGAGTATCATCATTGTTACGCATTCCATTCTTTGAGGGGTTCAAAAGAGGCAAACAGTATATTTTTTTATCTGCTTAAGATCTGTGTCTAACATGGCCGCAGGGGAAATAACAATATCATGACCCGAGATTACCAGCAACAATAACCAATCTAGAGGCAGTTTTGTATTTATTTTCTATTTAATTTCATTTGTGGGAGAGTGCCCCACCAAATTGAGCAAATGGTGAAAAAAATATGTTGTGCCTTTATTTATATTTAATACAGTGAAACATGAAATCTACTTTATATAATTGCTGCATTTCAGATGTGTTAATGCTCTTATCCCGCCACACTTGTCAATGACGTCCATTTGCAGACCTGGCAGTGAAGAAGAAAACCGCGGCGATGGGCCACAGTGCCCGCGGCCCCCGGCGTACGTGCTAGCCCGTTGTTCCCACAGGGTACGTGCCGTACGATGTACAAACTGCGCGTGTAAATTGGCACGGACAAAGGAAAGACTCATGCGTCAGACAACTTGAACCGACTCCTTCGAAACTGCTGCTTGTAGCACACTTGCTGTGAAACAATATTTTAATAAGTGGCTTAAATTGCCACAGTCTCATTTTCCTGCCATTTATTTTACTGGTTTTACGCACACATGGAAAGCACCTTATTCGGGGGGGGGGGGGGGGTTGCTGACGTACAATCCCAATCGGAACATATATGCTTTGCTACCAAAACAGACATGTTTTTTATTATCTGGTAGTTATGGACCACAGATTTAAGGCCATAAAAATGTAAGTGGTTATTTTGGTACAGATCACAACACAAAGAAACTTCAGTAGCATGTTTCAAAAATACTGTTTACCAGCGGTATCGGTGCTTGGTATCAGTACTCATACTGTTATCGCAGTATTTAGGATGGACCAAATGGATCGTTGGCATTTCAATTAATTTTAATGGGGAAAATGATTTGATTCACGTCGAAATGTAGCATAATTGCGAAGTGAGGAAAGCCACAGTTGTGGAAAGGTAGCAGCGTGCTCTGGCACGACTCCGAAAGCAACATGTCGCATTACGTGTTCCGCCCGCCAGGACTGAAAAAGTGGGTCGACAAGCTCCCTTCCTAAAAACGTCTGCTTTGTTGTGATGAGGCCAGGCGAGGGCATGCGTTGCCATGTGTGTGTCTGCGTGAGTGTCCATGAGTGTGTCATCGTTAAAAGGAAATACGGGTATCTCTTCGGCCGGAAAAACAAATTGCAGTTGGAGTGAGCGCATCTCTTCCAGGAGAAAATTGTTATTGATTATTTGATGTCTTTGTTGCTCACTACTATCCATCTAGCAATCTACTCATTCATCCACCTATCTTTATATAAGTTTTAGAGCTTGGAAATACTAACAAACAATTGCGAAATGCGGTTGCATAAGTGTGCACACCCGCTAAAAACTGGGGATAAGGCTGGGTCACATTCAATGTCATCCTAAAAGGGAGTGAATGCACACCTTCCATCTTTTCAGGTGCCTCTGATGGACCCAAATATGTTCGACTGGACTTTCCTGACATTTCTTTTGGCTTTCCAGCAGAAGCCTGAAGATTTTTTGAACATGCTAACTGCTGGTGACTATCATCATTAGTATGACACCGCTGTTGAGAATAGTTCATTTATTTTAAGGTGCCCATTTTATTAACACCATTATGTATAAAGTAGGTCAATGTTTTATCCATATGCATGCCTCCTTCACACGTCAATCAATTAGCAGCGAGCCTAACTCAAATTGAAGCAATTGCATTTGTGAGACAGCCGCTGAGTTGGCGACGTGACAATGCCGATGGTCTCGCTATTATGTCGTCGGAATAAGTATGTCACTTGCCGTTATGCAAACAACCTCGTTAATAAATCTTATTGTTATAATCCATATTTGTATTCATTCATTCATTCATTCATTCAGCTGTCCCAGCTGACTTTGGGCGATAGGCTACATCCACAGCTAGAACACTGTAGCTAGTTCACATTCGCACAGCCATTTTGCCGCCCATCCAAAAATAATTAGAAGCAAACAATTGAGGCTTGACCGCAGTCAAACACCTAACATACCGCTAAGTGTTCCCTCTGCTTGCACTGAGTGTTTTTGTGATGATGAGCTCTGCATGTCCATCTGCCGTGTTGCCAGCACGCCCTGTTGCTGATCTGTTTAATGAAGCCTCTGCCTCAGACATGTCCAATTGAGACCGTTGGGAACACTGTGTACTAAAGCCAAGAGGCATCCCAGGCCTCATCTGTGTGTGTGTGTGCGTATGTGTGTGTGCGTGTGTCATAATGATTCCTCATCTATCCTCTATTACAGGGGCCACCGAGAGCTACTTCTTGTAAACTGATTAGTGCCAATTTGATACATGTCTGAAATAACAAATTTGCTCAACTGACCTTTAATACTATTAGTTATGTTCATAATTAATGATATTCACTTTCATTCACTGATCATGCTGATGAAACATAAATATTTTTTGCAACACTTCCAGATCATCAGCCTTGTGAGCGGATGACTGTGTGTGAGTGTCCGGGCGTGTCGTGGCCTACAGCAGCTGCTCGTGAGTTTTCACGTAAATAGCCACAAAGGTTTGGGGCTTTTGATATCATTTCAGTGACACAGCTTCATGTTTTTGCGTTGGCTTTTACAGGAAACATGCTCATGATGCATGAAAAAGTCTTCCATGTGCAGTGAAAGTGTAAACATCCTGCCTGGACACCACGCTTCGCCTACCTGGCATGAACTTGTTGTGGAAACAAAATTCCAAGGTACCCACAGACCAAAAAGGAAGATAGTGCAGATTTTATCTCCATCAGCGGAGAGGTTTCCGGGCCTATTTTGGTTTCATGGATGTTGCTGAGTGTTCATCAGCCGCAAGCAAGCACACACAGAGCTAGGGCAAAGTTAAACAAAAAAAAAAAAAAGCGGTGTGACTCAGACAAATTAATACAGTCCATCCACACAGGGACGGAAATAGCAAAACAAGTCTGTGGAACGTTTTGTATTGAAAGGCCACCAGTTGCAATTGTTTCCTCATCAATTACAGGCTGACATAATGTAAGCAAACCAAGGTGCATACCAAACATGATGCCCTCCCCATCCTCCGCTGCCCTTTCCCTTTTGAAGTGCCTTTCATCCCAATTATTTGTTGTTTTCCTTTATTTTGGGGGCTCCACATTTAAATGCTAAGGAGATAATTGCGGACTGGTTGTTATGAAAGCACAAAGCAGGATGGTGCATTCTGAGGGTGGGAGAACCCCTACAGAGAGAATTCTATAAAAACCAACCACCCACCCATTTGAAGCAGTTAAGAAGCTAAATTTGAAAAATAAATTCACACAAGTCCAAGAAAACTTTTCACAAATTCACTGAAATTGTAGAATCTGCAGATCATTTATTTTAGGTGAGTTTTACATAGGAGTTGTCTGCCTGGGAGTTTAGAACACAAGAAAATAGTATGAAGTAAAAATAACGATAATTGCACAAAAACATTTTTTATTTAATTTTCAGCCTAATTTGTATTTGAAATGGGACGGTTAAAAATGTAAACAACAAAATATAAGCAAATATTGTACCCATTTCGAAAAATCACGTCGGGGCTAATGATTGGTTGCAGCTCAGCCATGTCCCCTGTGATTGGCTGTAGCTCTCTTTCAATCAAATACTTACCTCCGAACCAATCATTAGGTTTGGCGGCAGGTGGGTGGGGCTACATGACGTCCCCACGGAAGCATTGCCCTGTTTGTTTGCTAACAACCTCCCTCTCCAAACTACACCATTATGCTTGTTTTTCATGTCTTCTGACGATGGAGCCGCTTCGTCTCTAAGTTCCTCTCCACTCTCTCGGTGGTCTTCGCTGCCCGTATGGTGCCGCGGGTCTGCGTTGCGACGCCGCCCGGGGCTTCTTGCAGTGTGTGTGGCCTTGTTTGCTCCGTCAGTCATGTTTATTTCCTGAAGATGGCGGCCAGGGGGACACTGTGAACTAAATGACTGTCAGAAACATCGCCTCCATTTGTAATATGGTGAGTACAAAGTGCTCGGTTGTTTGTGGTGCAAGGCGGAGTAGCTTCCGTCTTGAACCGAGCGAGGGCTTGTGGTGTGCGGTGGCCGAAAGTTGACACTCAGGGAGCTGGCAGGGCACCATTAAATATGTATAATAGCTATTGCCGTGTCGATAATAGTGTGATTTATGTGTTAGCGCCTTGTGGGTGTGTTAAGTTTACACCACAGACCGAGAGAAAGGCGTATCACTGAACAGTCATCTGTGTTTATGTCGCGTTCAGGGACTCACGCTTCCTCCGTACGGTAAACCCATCATGACGTCACTGTGATCTAATGACGTAAGATTTCTGGACCATACCATTTTCTGGGTTCTTAATTTTAGGGTGAAGGAATTTTCCTGTTGTAAAGCAAAACGCTGAAAAATATAATGAATGATTGAAGAAATGTTGGTGGAATATTAAAATGGACAGGGGGGGTTGTACTTGATTTTCGGGGTGGAATGGAATGTCCATGTCATTCACCCAGAAGACCCCAAGGAAGAAACTAGAGTTTAACAAATATAGGGATTTTTGTTGTTGTTTTTGGTATTCATTGGGAATAAAATTCAAAACCGTAGCATCAGACACTATTTTATGTATTCATTTGCCCAAATCCTGAATGGTACTGTCTGTCCATTAGTTGTCGATCAGGCTCCATCTTGACTGGAAGCTCAAAGCTCTTGCAGTTGATAGAAAAGCAAACAATGAATCCCGAAACAGTGATTGACATGAAAGTCCCCTAATGCCATGACTTCTTGGATCGCTGGCACAAAGCGCCATTCAACATCTTTGTTTTGACGCTCGGAACCGACCATCATTGGCCGTCAAGGGCGCCCGCCGGCTAAATTGTCGCCTGCGTCGTCACGACAAAGCCTCGCTTTGAGCTTGGGAAGATGCCGACTCGGCGCCGAGATAAGCGCTCGGGCCCGGCAATCATCTGTAAAACACACCTAGACAATTTAGACCGGATCTGTTTTCGGCTGCCCAACAGACAGCAGTGTGGGAAAAAACTTTGAGCGGGACCTCCGCCAAGACAAAAGCTTACTCCTTTTGCTTGTTGTCTCTCTGCTTTGCAGGGCACCAATGCCTCGGCTCTGGAGAAAGACATCGGCCCCGAGCAGTTCCCCATCAATGAGCACTACTTTGGTCTGGTCAATGTAAGCATCAACACAAATATGCTGGTGCCTTAAGATGTGAGTTCAATTTGTTCCATGACCACATTTTGTAACTCAAAGCAAGAAAAAACATCTTTCCCCGTTGAAATGATTGGAAATGCCATGAAGCAATTCCCTCAAAACAACAAACAAACGAAATATTTTTAAGAGTACTCTAAAGTATTCCAATTCATAAAACATACCGTAAGTAGCAGTGATATAAAGAAATAAATGCTTTGTCTGTCATGATAATTCAATGGCTATTAAGCCGCTTCTGATGTGAGTGTCGTGGCCACCAGAGGGCAGTATAAGACAAGTGTTGCTGCAGTCATTGTGTTTTGTTTGACTTGTCTTGATCAGTGACTCATGATCTGTCAGAGGTGGTGCAATTAAATATGACTTGAAGAGTTGAGACATAGACAATTTGGATCGCTGCTAGGGCTGATCTTGCTGTTCCGGAACATAATGACTCTAAGAGGAGCATCTAAAGTGCTGTCGTCGTTCTTTGGATTCCTTCCCGGCAGTTTGGCAACACGTGCTACTGCAACTCGGTGCTGCAGGCGCTCTACTTCTGCCGGCCCTTTCGCGAGAACGTGCTGGCCTACAAGGCCCAGCAGAAGAAGAAGGAGAACCTGCTCACCTGCCTGGCTGACCTCTTCCACTCCATCACCACGCAGAAGAAGAAAGTGGGCGTCATCCCACCCAAGAAGTTCATCTCGCGCCTGCGCAAGGAGAACGGTGAGGAGACCGCCTCGTCTTCGTATACGTGCACATCTGAAAAGCATTTTGCTTTGTAATCGGGATTTTTCTGCAGACCTCTTCGACAATTATATGCAGCAGGACGCCCACGAGTTCCTCAACTACCTGCTGAACACGGTGGCTGACATCCTGCAGGAGGAGAAGAAGCAGGAGAAGCAGAACGGTCGCCTGAAGAACCACGGCCCCCCCGTCGAGGCCGAGACAACGACGACCGAGAACAAGACCGAGCCCACCTGGGTGCACGACATCTTCCAAGGCACGCTGACTAACGAGACGCGCTGCCTCAACTGCGAGACGGTGAGTGGCCACCACATTTGGATTCAGGAACTGCTGGATGAAGAAATATTGTTAGAAGACAATAAATATATTTAAGAAAGTGAGGTGCCCTGGAATCCAAAATTTGCCCACCTCGGTTTTAAGCTTCTCTCGATGTCTTTGCCAGGTGAGCAGCAAAGATGAGGATTTCCTCGACCTTTCCGTGGACGTGGAGCAGAACACGTCGATCACGCACTGCCTCAGGTAGTTTTGCTTTTAGAAATGACCCAAAGTAAGTCAGATTGACAATCCCCCCACCCACTTTGCAGGGACTTCAGCAACACGGAGACGCTGTGCAGTGAATACAAGTACTACTGTGAGATGTGCTGCAGCAAGCAGGAGGCGCAGAAACGGTCAGTGAATGCACCGCCGCCAAACACTGGACTTGAGTTAAAAGAAAAAGTTGACGCCTGCAAATGTGTGCGTATTGCAGAATGTGCGTGAAGAAACTGCCCATGATTCTGGCGCTACACCTGAAGCGCTTCAAGTACATGGAGCAGCTGCACCGCTACACCAAGCTGTCGTACCGCGTAGTCTTCCCCCTGGAGCTCCGCCTCTTCAACACGTCCAGCGACGCTGTCAACCTGGACCGCATGTATGACCTGGTTGCTGTGGTGGTCCACTGCGGCAGGTGAGGTGGACCGCCTCCGTTATCGCTCGGACGCCTTCGATTGCTTAAATGGAACGCTTGCGTGTGTGTTGTGTGTGTTCAGCGGTCCGAACCGAGGGCATTACATCACCATCGTGAAGAGTCATGCCTTCTGGCTGCTGTTTGACGATGACATCGTGGAGGTGCGTAACGTTCTTTTTTTTCCCTTTGCTCTGCCCGCTACGTTTATCTCATCGGTCCAAAACCTCCCCGCAGAAAATTGACGCTCACGCCATCGAAGAGTTTTACGGACTTACCTCAGACATTTCCAAGAACTCTGAGTCGGGATACATCCTCTTCTACCAGTCCAGGGAGTGATCAGCGTCCTCCCCTTGTCTCCTCACCCCCCCTCCCCTACTTTTGAACTGACTTCACCTGCATCTGAGCGCACTTTATGCAAATTTAGCCCTGCTCTTTGACTGAGAGATTGGCGTATGAAGTGACCCGTTGTCATTCCTCTCTAGTCCTATGCATTTTTTGTAAAGTGATATGTTAATTTTGTCAAGCTACCTACCAACGGGATCAGCCGGCACAGCACATTTACGACATATTCTGTAGATGGAGTCTTTCTCTTGTATTTATTGAACTTATTTATTACTATTAGCACTAACTGCAGCACTATAGATTTTTTTTTTTTTTTGCATTTTTGCGGTGCTTAGCGCAGACACCCATTGTTCCAGTTTCAGCAGTCTGACGTAAGTGGGCTTCCTTACTGTCGTTTTGTTTTCTTTTCAATTTTAAATGTGTTTTTGCTCATTTGAACACTATTTTTTTGCTAATCAATAAACATAAAATACCACATCTGGTGGAAACTAAGGCTTTTAAATTTCTGTTGAACTCAAGTATCACACAGTGAAGAGCATTTAATATTTGGTTGTAGAACCCGTACTTGAAAAAAATCGCATCTCGGCTTCCACTCGCTGACTTGACTTTCTTCATCCAAAAGGCTTTTCCAGGGCTGTGGTTGACTCGGACAGTTGAAGATCATCCACCTTTTGCACCGATGAAGTCCTTTTGTTGTGTTTTTCTGTTGCATGATTAAGTCTTTCCGTTTTCTTACAAACTTAACATTGTTTCTTTTGATTCTTCTTGTCGTCAGACTTTGTTCTTGCATTATTGGTGTAAATGATGTTTGTGGTAAATATTCATGCCATCGCGTTGAGTCCATTTTACCCCCAGGAAGTTATTTTTAGCTTTTCATACATGTTTCTTGTGGGGGGTTTTCCACTCTGTGCCAAATTGATGTAGACCTTGTCATGAAAATTGCCTTTATTTTCTTAGTAAATATGTACAGGAGTGCTATGGTATGTAAAAATGAGCAACATTATTTTTTTTTTTAAAGGATGTCTTAAAGAGTTAAGCGTGCAACAGAGTGCTGTTTTTCTTGCTTGGACAAGTCATGGGATTGGTGGAGAAAGCACTTTCAGTCATGTTATGCAAGGAGAGCGCTGCCTCAAGACATGATGATGAGGAGGAGGAGGAGAATAGGGTTCCAAATTGGGATTAGGGTTTCAAACTAGAAGAGAATGTATACTATACATTGTATAGGGTCAGAACATTGAGAATGTATTGTGTGAGAGTATTTACAAGTCAAAATAGCGGGTGTACTTTAAATAAAAACAAAGAATAAGATTAATGCGTGAATGTTTTTTGCTTTCAATGACCTTGTATAGTAAGTTTTTTTTTTTTTTTACGTGCTCATTTTATTTTGTTTCTTTTGATGGAGCAGCAGTACTACCTGCTGTTGAAACAAGAAACTGCACCATGGAACAAGCGCCACAAAGGTTATTGTTACTATTATTTACTGTAGTTATTGTTTTCTTGGCAATGCTTTTTGTGACATTCTTCCAAAGCAAAATAACAGCCACAATAAAGGTTGGGAAACAATGATGTGTATTGTTACAAAAATACTCAAAAGCACACAAGCATTACAAAGGTCGTACATTCAAGTTAAATATTGTTGTCCAATACATCTACTGCAATTTCAGATTAGAGTGCTGGTTTGAAATTTACTTGTATTATTATTATTATTTTAATAAACATTAAAACCTGTTAAAACTTGTCTGGTGTTTTATTCCTTGTTTTTATTTTTTTCAGCATGAAAACAAAACTGACATTTGGTTCACTGCTTTATATGACAATATGTATGTGTTTTACGTTCTGTAATATGTGTTGGTGTCCCTCAAAATAAAGAGCAAGTAGTCAAATACACATTCTTGACACGTACAAAAAATGCATAAAGTTATTAGGTACACTTGAAAATGGTGCTGTACCTAATGGAGTGCCCGTGTGACGTCATAGATCAACCAGCCAATCAGGAGGTGGGGGTGAGGGCGGGTGTGGGACTTTTCACTTTCAGTTCAGCTTTGGCCATGTTTTTTCCCTAATGAAGTGGCCTGTTATTAGGTACACCTTAAAATGGCGGCGTACCTAAAGGAGTGTTCGTGTGACGTCACAGATCAAACAGCCAATCAGAAAGTGGGGGTGAGGGCGGGTGTGGCACTTTTCACTTTCAGTTAAGCTTTGGCCATGATTTTTCCCTAATGAAGTGGCCTGTGATAAAGGTACACCTAAAAATGGCGGCGTACCTAATGGGGTGTCCGTGTGACGTCACAGATCAAACAGCCAATCAGAAAGTGGGGGTGAGGGCGGGTGTGGCACTTTTCACTTTGTTAAGCTTTGGCCATGATTTTTCCCTAATGAAGTGGCCTGTGATTAGGTACACCTAAAAATGGCGGTGTTCCTAATGGGGTGTCCGAGTGACGTCACAGATGAAATAGCCAATCAGAAAGTGGGGGTGAGGGCGGGTGTGGCACTTTTCACTTAAACCAGGGGTGTCGACCTCCAGTCCTCGAGGGGCCGCGTTCCAATATGTTTTCCAAGTTCCCCCGTTAAACACACCTGCGTGAAAAGATTTAGCTAATTTTCACGTTCTCAGGAGCTAAAACTTTTCACGCAGGTGCACTTAACGAGGGAAGCACACGGACACTCCATTAGGTACACCGCCATTGTCAAGTGTACCTAATAACAGGCCACTTTATTAGGGAAATATCATGGTCAAAGGTCACAGGTGTCAAGCTCTGGTCCTCGGGGCCGCATTCCAACATGTTTTTCAAGATTCCCTTGTTAATGCACCCTAATAAAGTGGCCTGTTATTAGGTACACTTGAAAATGGCGGTGTACCTAATGGAGTGTCCGTGTGATTACCTCGTTAAGTGCACCTGCGTGAAAAGTTTTAGCTCCTGCAGAACGTGAAAGTGGCTAAAACTTTTCACGCAGGTGTGTTTAACGAGGGTAACTTGGAAAACATATTGGAACGCGGCCCCGAGGACTAGAGCTTGACACCTGTGACCTTTGACCATGATATTTCCCTAATAAAGTGGCCTGTTATTAGGTACACTTGAAAATGGCGGTGTACCTAATGGAGTGTCCGTGTGATTACCTCGTTAAGTGCACCTGCGTGAAAAGTTTTAGCTCCTGTAGAACGTGAAAGTGGCTAAAACTTTTCACGCAGGTGTGTTTAACGAGGGTAACTTGGAAAACATATTGGAACGCGGCCCCAAGGACCAGAGCTTGACACCTGAGACCTTTGACCATGATATTTCCCTAATAAAGTGGCCTGTTATTAGGTACACTTGAAAATGGCGGTGTACCTAATGGAGTGTCCGTGTGATTACCTCGTTAAGTGCACCTGCGTGAAAAGTTTTAGCCCCTGCAGAACGTGAAAGTGGCTAAAACTTTTCACGCAGGTGTGTTTAACGAGGGTAACTTGGAAAACATATTGGAACGCGGCCCCGAGGACTAGAGCTTGACACCTGTGACCTTTGACCATGATATTTCCCTAATAAAGTGGCCTGTTATTAGGTACACTTGAAAATGGCGATGTACCTAATGGAGTGTCCGTGTGATTACCTCGTTAAGTGCACCTGCGTGAAAAGTTTTAGCTCCTGCAGAACGTGAAAGTGGCTAAAACTTTTCACGCAGGTGTGTTTAACGAGGGTAACTTGGAAAACATATTGGAACGCGGCCCCGAGGACTAGAGCTTGTCACCTGTGACCTTTGACCATGATATTTCCCTAATAAAGTGGCCTGTTATTAGGTACACTTGAAAATGGCGGTGTACCTAATGGAGTGTCCGTGTGATTACCTCGTTAAGTGCACCTGCGTGAAAAGTTTTAGCTCCTGCAGAACGTGAAAGTGGCTAAAACTTTTCACGCAGGTGTGTTTAACGAGGGTAACTTGGAAAACATATTGGAACGCGGCCCCGAGGACCAGAGCTTGACACCTGTGACCTTTGACCATGATATTTCCCTAATAAAGTGGCCTGTTATTAGGTACACTTGAAAATGGCGGTGTACCTAATGGAGTGTCCGTGTGATTACCTCGTTAAGTGCACCTGCGTGAAAAGTTTTAGCTCCTGCAGAACGTGAAAGTGGCTAAAACTTTTCACGCAGGTGCGCTTAACGAGGGTAACTTGGAAAACATATTGGAACGCGGCCCCGAGGACCAGAGCTTGACACCTGTGACCTTTGACCATGATATTTCCCTAATAAAGTGGCCTGTTATTAGGTACACTTGAAAATGGCGGTGTACCTAATGGAGTGTCCGTGTGATTCCCTCGTTAAGCGCAGCTGCGTGAAAAGTTTTAGCCCCTGCAGAACGTGAAAGTGGCTAAAACTTTTCACGCAGGTGTGTTTAACGAGGGTAACTTGGAAAACATATTGGAACGCGGCCCCTCGAGGAATGGAGGTCGACACCCCTGGTTTCAGTGAAAAGTGCCACACCCGCCCTCACCCCCACTTTCTGATTGGCTGTTTGATCTGTGACGTCACTCGGACACCCCATTAGGTACACCGCCATTTTTAGGTGTACCTAATCACAGGCCACTTCATTAGGGAAAAATCATGGCCAAAGCTTAACTGAAAGTGAAAAGTGCCACACCCGCCCTCACCCCCACTTTCTGATTGGCTGTTTGATCTGTGACGTCACACGGACACCCCATTAGGTACACCGCCATTTTTAGGTGTACCTTTATCACAGGCCACTTCATTAGGGAAAAATCATGGCCAAAGCTTAACTGAAAGTGAAAAGTGCCACACCCGCCCTCACCCCCACTTTCTGATTGGCTGTTTGATCTGTGACGTCACACGGACACTTTAGGTACGCCGCCATTTTCAGGTGTACCTAATAACAGGCCACTTCATTAGGGAAAAATCATGGTCAAAGCTTAAATGACAGTGAAAAGTGCCACACCCGCCCTCACCCCCACCTTCTGATTGGCTGTTTGACCTGTGACGTCACTCGGACACTCCATTAGGGACACCGTCATTTTCAGGTTCGTTCGCGAAGATTCACGAGTGAGTGACAGCGCTGCTGCTATGCCAGCCGACATACGTTATGCCTACATTGATGTTTTAATTTTATATTTGCTGGATTGCAGTTGATTATACAGAATGTGTTTGTGTTTGAATAAAAGGTTGAAAAAGAAATCAGTTATGCCGACATTTATTTTGGAGGACACCAACTCATAACGTAAAACACATACATATTGTCATAAAGCAGTTAACCAAATGTCAGATTTTTATGTTTTAATTGGCGAATATAAAAACAAGGAATAAAACACCAGACAAGTTTTAACATAAATGTTTATTAAAATAATAATGAATCTTTATTTCGAACATGATTTAAAGAATAAAAACAATAAAAAACAAACAATATACATCACTGTTCGAAAAGGTAATAATAATAATATATAAATATTATTATAATATAATAAAAGTAAATTTAAAACCAGCAATCTAATGTGGAATTGCAGTAGATATATTGGATAACAATATTTAGGCGTATATATGCATACACGTTAAGAACTACTATAAGTGTTATAAAATAAAAATTACCCAAAGAGAAGCATAATCTCCCCGTTGTTACAATAAAGTTAGCCGTTATCTTGGAGAAAACGTGCATAAAAGAAGTGGTGTTTCAGTGAGTGGGTCTTTCTTTCCTTGGCAAATCGTAAATCTACATTCTGGCTTACATAGTTCACGCCAGGAGGGAGACGCAACACGTTCACGGACTGATCCGTTGATGCACGGGAAGGAACGCAGTTGACCCATTGACTCGTTCGCGAACGGGAAAGTCAGGATTCGTTCCCTCACTGATCCGTTCTCGCGATGAACTGGAAATGCAAATCACTGACTCGTTCACTCACAGCTCCGTTCCGTTGGTCGACGGGAAATGCAATTCATGACTCCTTCGTGAACGGGAAGTGACGTCATTTTCTTCTTCGTTTTGTTTTACGGCAAGGTGGAACCAGCTTTAATGCGCATTCCCGACATCTACCGGTTGAAGTCATATGAAACAAATCGTTGTTTTGAACGAATCACTCACTCACGAGCCAACACTAACGCAAACTGTGGCCTGTCATGGATCCAATAAGAGTTCAGAGGCAGCTGGCGGAGAGAGCGTCCGGAGACAATCTTTTCCTGTCGTTAAACGTCTGAAACAATTGAGAGCAAAGGAAGTCTTCATTTAACAAGCAATAATGAATTCATTGTTGCAGAGTTTTTTCAAAGCTATTCCAACCAGCTCCAAGAAAAGCTGATGTTATTTT
This sequence comes from Syngnathus acus, assembly GCF_901709675.1. Classification (NCBI taxonomy): domain Eukaryota; kingdom Metazoa; phylum Chordata; class Actinopteri; order Syngnathiformes; family Syngnathidae; genus Syngnathus; species Syngnathus acus. Next base: position 3,126,806 of record NC_051090.1, on the reverse strand, counting down.
CAGGGAACAAATTTAAATTCTGAGATGTAAGCGCTAGCATCACAGTCGCTAACTTACAAGATTGCGAGTTGGACTGAGAGAGCGTGAGCGCACGAAGCTCAGCGGGCTTCTGATCCACTGTAAACAAACATGATGACAAGTAACGCGTCAGAACTCAGAACTTCTCTACTTGCACTAATGGTGTGTCAGTACCACAGTTCCTTTCTTGGTCACGGCTTCACCCTTGGCACGCACGGTTCCGCCTTGCATCAGAGCGGGCCACACGTGGTAGGAGACCAGCTGGGCCGAGAGGTCCGAGTCGGGGCTGCGCCGGTACCTGTTCAACAAGTAGGACTAAATTTGTGGATTTTGGAATGATTTTTTTTTTTTTGTGCCATACTTGCTGCTAATGAAAAGTTCTCCATCATTGGCAAAGGCCAAGTCAATGGGCGGGTCCAACGTCTGCATGGTGAAGGCCAGCTTGCAGGTCTCCCTAATTAAGGGGCGCGCCACGGAGAAGTTGATTTTTGGAATGGAAGCGATGCGAGGGTTGAGGTTCATAGCGCTGAGTACTTCCTGTTGCAAGGTAAATACACAAGTCACAAGGGCGCTCGAGTTAAGGTTGCCTTTCTGTTCCTTCTTACGTCCACACTATTCTCCACGTCATAGAGGTCCTGGTTTCGAACAATGTAGTCCAACACGGTATCTTCCAGGCTTTCAGGCCCGAAGTGACACGATGAGAGAGTCTTGCGAGCGCGCAGCCTGAAGAGACGGTGAGCCAGTTTGGCTGCCTTGAAGGACTCCTAAGATGACGCAAATGAAAGGCACGAAAAAGATGAAAATGTCTTTTGGGCCAGAAGCATCCAATGAAACGAGGCCCGACTTCTTCTGACTCTTACCACCATGGCAATGAAGATGATCCTCTGGACCGTTTCCAAGTCATTCAAGTAGCCCTGAAGCTGCAGCTGCGCCTCCTTACGCTCCACATTGTATAGGTCGCTGAAGCGCGAGACCACGCGCAGGAGACGTGACGAGCTGGTGAGCTGCGACCATGCCATCGTCTCGGATCTCACCGAATTGCTTCTGGCCAGCCTGGGAAAGGCGATTTAAGGCACGAAAGCTTGTGGGATGCGGACTGCCGGTTTGGACCATATGCATGTCGCAGTGTGATCAGACCTCTGTGAGCTCAGATACGATATTTCATTCCTCCACTTGGACATCTGACGCTCGTAATCGTGACAGGAATCCAACTTCTTCTTGTAGAGGTCATTTTGTAAGTATACTGCTCTCAAGCTACAAAAAAAACAACAACATCTCTTTCTTGGTTGAAAACAATACACCGGGAACAAATTTATTTTTATCGACCATGATAAAATGCATGCGTGCGTGCGTGCGTGTATTTCAGTTACTTCTCTTTCAGTTGCAGTAGTTCATCCTCAGTGGTGGCTGTTTTGCTTTTTGTCTGGTTCAGATACGAGTGACCATCGTCCAGCCTGAAAAAGACAAACACATCCTTAGTCAGGGTGTGGTGCGTGGTGGGTGAGCAAGAGGTAGACCCTGGATTGGTTAGCAGAGGATAAGTTTCTTGATTGTTTTTACTTTATTTTCCTTCTTCGTCAGACTCACCCTGCCTGGAGCGATTCCAACTGCAGCCGAGTGGAGCACAGCTGAGGCTCCAGCCACTGTGTGTCGCTCATCTTGCCGCTAGAGAGCTCTGTAAGCTTACGCTCCTCTTCTGCCAAATCCTGGTAAGCACACAAAATTCAAGCCATTCAGCACCAACTGTGATGAGGCGGCTTCAGCAAAGGTCATCGTTACAGCGCTTTAAAGGGTGATGTCACCTGCAAGACACTGAAACCGGCGTCTTTGTGGACAGGGGGCCGCAATAGCAAGAAACAAGAGCCCAGCCATGGAAGCAGACGTGTTTTTAGCGTGGCCACGCCGTCTGTGTGTTGACCTGAGGAGGAATGGATGTTACACACAAAGCTAATACACAATGTAATTGTCACATTAACGGTGGAAATGTATTAAAATGCTTTGTCTAATTTTTTATGTCAAAGAAACTTAGCATTTGGACAGGAGTGTGTCGACCTTTTACATTCACAGTAGCTTATGTGGTGGTTACCATCAGCAGCTACAGAGTTAAGGATGGCAAAAAGCTGCCCTTGGATTTTGGCAGTTAATTCCATCATCTCACAGCACCGATTCATATTCTCATCACAGGAAATCACCTTGGGAAGCACAAAAATCACAGCCATGAATGACCCTAGTAGGGATAAGCCACAGAAAATAGATGGAGTACCTTGAAACTGAAGTAAGTTTTTAATCAAACCCACTCTAATAATGTAATACATAAATTAATTCATTTGGCTCACTGTTTAACAAAGGCAGAGGTACATAACATAAAGCGGAAAATTTAACGCATAAGGATATAAGACAAAACTAAGGGCAAATCGCATCACTTCCGGGTTTACGTGAACAAAACAGGAAGTAGCCGCTGGTGAACACTCCAAAATCGAGTCGAAGCTCTTTGGAATACACCGATCGGAAGCCATGACAACTCGTTTTCATAGCAACAAAACTCAAATTGTAAATATGTTTGGTACTAAATAAACAAGTGCATTTTGTGGATTAAGTAAGGAATATGGCTGTGACGCAAATGTTGTCATTTGAAGTCATACCATGACGTGGGCTGCCGCCGTTACGTGTATAAATGACGTTTGCAGCATTAAGAGTAAACTTTAAATGCATTAAAAAAACTTACATGATACGCTCTTTGCCATCTTTCCAACTTGTCTTGTAAAACGTTGAAGCAGGACTGACTGACCAGCGCGTTTAAAGCATCTGCCATGTCTGCGCTCCTCGTGGGTGCTGGAATAACAAAACAAACGGAGTTGTCCCCGCTTACAGGTGAGTCGACGTCACGTCATCTTCAGTCGGTCTTTGTTTCACAGCACCCGGAGTTCTCACACGGAGGATGTGGCCGGTGATGCCCTTTAATAAAGTTTTAATCCATTAATTAAACGTTCCCCAGTGTTCTCTCGAAAATGGACACAAAAATGCAATGGCGCAGCGTCAAGAAAAGGTGCGAGTAAATGTGAATCCACTAGAGGGCGATGTTGGATAACTTACACAATTGGGTTCACTTTTTGAGAAACTAAAGAAGTTGCTTCGTGCGACTGTTAAGAAAATAGATTAAAAATACATTCTGAAAATGTTAAACTTAAGTTTAATTGTTTTCAAACTGTAGCAGTCATGGAAAATATGAACGTATATGTGGTTTATTTTGGGTATCCTCACGCCATTGGCTGGTGGCGTCGGAACGTACCATCTTACGGAAACGAAAGTTCAATATATTTTTAAACGGAGTCAAGACGATACATATTACAGATTTCTGTACTTTAGATGAAAGCAGTACAACATTTAATTAAGTTAGCCTCCGGCAAAAACACGATAGGTTTTGACAAAAATAACAGTAGGGTGGTGGAAAGTGGTACGTTCCTTTACCACACTCCAGAAGCTGAGAAAGGGAGGGTGAACATGGCTTCCGAGCAGGTCCGTTAAATTCTCAATTTATTCTTACGTTCTCCTTTTTCTGACGCGACTTTGAATGTTTTAAGGGGGGCAGTTGCACCCGTGTGTCCCCAATGCGCCGAAACGCTTCTTTTCAAGCCAAGCACGCTGTCATCGCAGTGTGATTAACACTGATCTACCGTGTCGTAATTGTCCAATAAAGGCTGTGTTGCATGTAAAATGAGTCGAAATATGACATTTACCTTACCGGCTTGCGTGACGACAAACTTACGATATAGGAGCGCGGATAAGTAACGGGTTATTACATCTGTTATGATGCTAAATTGGGGACGGTGTATTTATAGTGATGGCCCCACTCACAGCCAGGCTGTCTCGTTTGAGACACATTCGAGCACACACAATGTAACGAGAATCAGGGCTGTTGCATTGACGAAAGCGTGTCAATGAGCCTTGTTTAAAAGAGCCATTGTAAATCCAGAGAGTCGAAGTTCACATTTGTCTAAATAAGGAATGCCCACAGAGCAGTGGCGGTCCTAGCTTTTCTTTTTTCCAAATTGTGTACATTTGAAATCATATAGTTTTCATTTTTTGTTAGCATGTAGTTTGGCTGCAAAATCGAATATCTAATATGAATGTTGAAAGACTATGAAGCTGTTAGGTTGTATGACATGGTCTCTCACATTCACAACATTGGTGATTTTCCTCCAGGAGAGCGCCAATGGGCCGGTGAAGAAGTCCATGCGAGAGAAGGCAATCGAGAGACGTGGTGCCAACAAGGAACACAACAGCAACTTCAAGGCGGGCTACATACCCATCGAGGAGGAGCGTCTGCACAAGACGGGTCTTCGCGGGCGCAAGGGCAACATGGCCGTGTGTGTCATCGTGCTTCTTTTTCTCCTCGCTTTGATTAACCTTATAGTGAGTAATACAGTGACAACAACAAAAACATGAAAAATGTGTTATATGGTTTATATTCTTTTAAATACACTATGATATCAATGTATTGTAAAAACACTAATGTGGTAACTACAATGACTGTCTTTCAGATCACTCTGATCATATGGACGGTGATTCGCATCGGTCCAAACGGATGCGACAGCATGGAGTTTCACGAATCGGGTCTGCTGCGCTTCAAGCAGAAGGCAGACATGGGCGTTGTTCATCCGCTGCACAAAAGCACTGTGGGGGGTCGTAAGGACCAAGACCTACTCATCGTCGGCAACAACAACCCGGTAAGAGGACTTGAAAACCTTCCCCACAAGCACAAATCAGTCATTCACGTAGGCTCCCTCTAGTGGACAAAATAAGGGCAGTTGAAAACATGAAAGTTGATACTTGTTGCAGGTAGTGTTCCAGCAGGGCACCTCCAAGCTGAGCGTGGAAAAAGACAAGACATCGGTAGTCAGCGACACCGGGATATCCTTCACTGACCCCCGCACCCAGACCACTTTCTTCAGCACCGACTATGACAACCACGAGTTCCACCTCCCCAAAGGCGTCAAGGTGCTCAGTGTCAAGAAGGCCTCCACAGAAAGGGTGATTGTCTCCCTTCTCTCATCTTTTAGTTCTCAGTACATGTACAGTTGTTTCAACCGGTACTTCTGGTCTCCTCAGATCACCAGCAATGCCGCGTCAGACTTGAACATCCGCGGGGATAGCAAGGCCATCATTCGCGGCAACGAAGGTGTCAACATCATGGGCCGCACCGTCGAGTTCAGAATGGGCGGCGACATTGAGCTCAGAGCCGTAAGTATACGTACATGCAGTCACGTCATACCAAAATGCAGTGCCTTCTGACCTTCTTCATCTTTTCGGGTGCTTGCAGGAGAACAGCATCGTGCTGAACGGCTCTGTGATGTTCAACGCCACCCGCATCCCCAATTCGGTGGGCGACGTGTACTTCGACGAAGGCGTGGAGCGCTACAAGCTGTGCATGTGCGCCGACGGGACGCTGTTCCGTGTGCTGGTCAAATATCCCAACATGGGCTGCCAGACTTCAGACAACCCATGCCGAAACACACACCATGGACTGTAACCCCAGCATCTGCAAAAAAAAAAAAACTGTATTCATGGATTACATGATCGCAGTCGTTTGGAAAATGCAGTATTTTGTTTGACCATCCAGTATTATTTTTATTACTTATATCCTGGAGGGTTGCACAGGGATTTATTTGGCAGCTGTGTGTGTGTGTGTGTGTGTGTGATGTTAACTGACCACAAAGTGATTAGTAGGTTTTATGCACTGCAGTTCATGCTCAAAGCTCTCAAGCTGTCAATCATTACATTGGCTTCATGAGAAGTTTCTATGGAATACATAGAATGGATACTTGCCATACATCTTGCACAATCTAATGAGAGCCGCTTCATACGGACAAAATGTTGAACACGGGTACGACGCGGTTAATCGATAATGTTCAATTAATACTACCAAATGTGAGTATTATTTGGATTTTTTACGATCAAAATGAGGATTGGTTAGAAGATCTGTAACATTTGCTTGAAAACATTACGGCGTGTTTGTTTGAATAAAAACCTGGCGTGTCAGCGTGCTGCTGCCTCTTATCGTTTGTTTTGGTTAAAGGTCTCAGGGCGTGTGTGTTTGAAAATGACGGCCTTTTATGATGGAATAGAATGTGCGGGCTCGGCCGTCAGGAACGCACTTATCTCGGCATGAAAAGGAGAAGACAGTAACTGCGCGTAAATGATTGAACGCCGTCTTTGGGCGGGTTTATATATGAGCAGACTTTGGCCGTGATGTTTAAAGCGCTTCAGATGTGGCGAGTAGATGGTCGATGTGGATTATATGGATTGGACTGAGGATGGCTCGGGTTTTGATCGTTTTGTTGCTGCTGCTCACCTGCTCCGGGCTCCGCCATCACTCGCTAGCTTGCCCGCCAGCCTGCTCGTGTCCAGGGTCATCCATGTTGAACTGCTCCTTGGCGGGTCTCCGGGCTCTGCCGCAAAACCTGGACTCTGTGGCTGATCTGGACATTTCCCACAACCACCTAGAACGGGCGACGCTACTCCGCCGGACGCTTCCTCGGCTCCGCAGCCTTCGCTTGGCCAATAACAGCATCACGCGACTGTCGCTCTGCATCCACGGACGTGTTGAGGGTCGAGGGTGCGCCTCCTGGGCCCCCAACCTGCAGCTCTTATCTGTGGAGAGGAATCAGCTACGACGACTACCACGGGGTGAGTCGCTGGGTCGTAAATGCTTGCTGTATTAATCATTATTATCCTAGGTTTAAAAAAACAACAAATAACAGGTTGAAAATATGGCATATTTTTGTGGAACACCTTCAAATAACAGTCGTTTAAAATGATTTAATTAATTTTACTTCATTACAATATCACTGCAAATATCTTTAGAAAATTTAAAAAAAATGACAAAACATTTTCCGTGGTCATAAAACGTATTCCGATAACTGTGCTACAAGTGGACAATAAAACAATAAATTGTGTTCTACTCACCGTCAACTTTGACATGTGACAGACATGCGGAGGGAGGAAGCTTGGCAGGTGAGTTTATTCACATGATCAGTTTTCTTATCTATCCATACGTAAGGTGTTTCCTACTCAATGGTGATCATCATTCTGTATTCACCCCCTCAAAAAAAAAAAAAAAACCATCCAAAGAAAAGTAAAATACAGCATGCTTGTGGAGTTATCCTTCTAATGGAGACTCCATTCTTTACAATCTGCTGTGCTCGAAAGGCTTGAGTGCTATAGAGGCCTTGGAGATCCTGCAACTGTCCTTCAACAACATTACCACCATCCAGCTAGGAGAACTGGACAACCTGCGTGGGCTACGGGAGCTTCACCTCCAACACAACCTCATCAGCAGCCTGCACCCGAATGCCTTCAGACATTTACACCAGCTCGAGGTAAATAAACACCTATTAAAATAAAAGTCATCCCTAAAGATTAGCTTCAGTCTTGGGAAGGAACATGTATTATTTGTCTCATGGCAGATTCTCGATGTGAGCTTCAACATGCTGACCAGCCTCGACCCTTCAATCTACTTCTCTCTACACACCATCGGGACGGACGTTCACCTAGCTGGAAACAAGTGGCACTGTAACTGCATCATGAGGAACATAAGAAGATGGATGGCTATTAACAGGAACCGAGGGTCGCATTCCTGGGATTTGGTTTGCGCTTCCCCGCCCATTCTAGCAGGTGCCGACGTTCTACACCTGGAGGACGATGATTTGAACTGTTGGAGCACTGAAAAGGAACCACAAGATGTGACGGTACAACAAGGTTCTGATGTTCTGCTGTCCTGCACCACAAGAGGTAACAGCTGAAAAATCCCTTTTTTCTATTGAAACCTAATAAGCAACTCATGTCTTTTTCTCAGGTGAATTATGGTGGACGCCTGCTGGTTTGGCACCTGGAAACCAACCTAACTCTGGTCTCCTCGTCAGCGCCATCACAGAGAAAAACACTGGTCTTTACGTGTGCTTGTCCAAGGATCACCAGGTGGTGTCCATCTTTCATCTTCGTATCGCAGGAATTAGCAGAATAGTTCGAAGTGTAGCAGAGAGAATCACAGGTGAAGTAAGGAGCCAAAACGTGACACAATCCGACTTGACGTTAGCCGTGTGTTTGTCCGTGTTCATCACCTTTCTGTTCGCCTTCATCCTGGGAGTTGTCCTAAGACCTTGCATCGATATTCTCTGGAAGAGGATCACCAGAAAGAAAACATCTGAAAACACTGTCTCGTCGGCGGAGGGGAGACAATACGACAATGAGGCCTACTCGGAAGACCCAGAGGAGTTGCGCCCTCACAGAGAAAGGAGAGTTACCTTCAGCACAGTGGAAGAAAATGATGTTAAATATTATGACACGGAACATGACACAAGAGTAAACGGCAAAGTAGTTGAAAATGAAACGCTTGTAGATAGAGATTCGGTATTTGAGAAAAGTCTGGAGGGAAGCAGTTCAGAGGATACACGAGGTCTTTCGGACCAAAACCTCACGAGAACTTTGTCTGATTCTTCACTTTCTGATAAGGACCAAAAACAAGTGGACCCTCTTTATCAGAACACATCAGAAATACCTCAAATTTCCATTAATAAAATTCCAGGAGTTTCTTCTGAACCCATTGTAGATTACGCACAGCATGCAAAAAACAGTGGAACAGTGGAACTCGAAGATGAGGAAGAACAATTTGACTTCAGCGACTCTGTCCGCAGCACATCTCCGAGAACCAGCAGCCCCATGGGTTCTTTTAACTACACCCGACAAATTATGCCAAGACTGAGCAGAAAACACTCGTCCGGCTCCAGTTCGTACATGAGTGACGATCAACTTACCCAATACACAGTCAACCCAGATCTGCAAGAAGAGAAGGTGAGCAGGAGCTACGCTGAAACCAAGGTCTTCGACAACCTTGCTAGTTTGAAGTCTGAGAATCGATATGAACATAGCCTGGATCAGGACACAGAACTTTGGTGGCCTGAAATTGATTTCGATAACTCAATGCGTGTCCAGAGACGAATGGATTTCAAAGTGCGTGAGAGAAGCTTCAGGGATAAACACACGACAGGAAGGGTGGTGACAGCAGGAGTCGCACCTTCAACTTCTTTCTCCGGCAGTGACAGTGAAGAATCACAACAACTTGATTCACAAACGCAGTGGCCAGCGATTGATCTTGAGCATACCATCTCAGTCCAAAGACGCTTAGATATCAAATCACCATCACTAACATTAGATTCCTCATCCGGCGAAGACTCTGAGGATGGATCAATACGCCTCACAAAGTCCAAAGACACTAGGTGGCCCGCCGTCATTGACCCTCAGCAGATTCCTTACATTGAAAGGGACCTAAATGTGAAGTCAACGCATCCTGATTCTGCTTCAAACAGTGACAGTGAAGAGGTAACATGGGCCAGCATGCCACAGTCTCCATCAAATGTATCCTCGAGATATGACCCAAAAGCACCTTGGCCTGCAATTGATCTTGAGGATTCTTTCAAAACTAAGAGGCATCTAGATGTCAAACCACTGTCACCAACTTCACATTCAACTTCCAGTATTGACAGTGAAGATGAAAAACTGTACTCCACACAAAAACAGGAGCAAGGGACCATTGAAGTGACTAGTTACCCCATTAAACCACCTCCAACACTAAGTTATAACCCACGATTGATTGATCTTGATGATTCTTTCAGAATTAAAAGGTATCTTGACGTCAAACCTCTGTCACCACCTTCAGGTTCAACTTCTAGTATTGACAGTGAAGAGGAAACAATGTACTACACTCAAAAGCAGGAGCATGGGACCCTAAAAGTAACGAGTAACCCCAATAAAGCCACTCCAACACCAGGTTATAGCCCAGAATCACCTTGGCCCTCAATTGACCTTGAGGATTCTTTCAGAATCAAAAGACGTCTTGATGTCAAACCAATGCCACCAACTTCAGGTTCAACTTCCACAATTGAAGATCAAACAATGTACTACACTCAAAAGCAGGAGCATGGGACCCTAAAAATAACTAGTAACCCCAATAAAGCCACTCCAACACTAGGTTATAGCCCAGAATCACCTTGGCCCTCAATTGATCTTGAGGATTCATTCAGAATTAAGAGACGTCTAAACATCAAAGCACCTTCACCACCTTCGGATTCATCGTTCAGCAGCGACAGTGAGCATGAAACAACACTAAGTCATGACCAACACTCACATTGGCCCTTAATAGATCTTGAGGATTCTTTCCGAATCAAGAGGCGTCTCGACGTCAAAGCACTTCCACCACCTTCAGATTCCTCGTTCAGCAGTGACAGTGATCATGGAACAACTCACCACATCACAGAACACAAACAAGGAGGCACTGAAGTTACTAGGTATCCTGCTCACGTGTCACCAACACAAAGTCATGACCCACAAATACCCTGGCCCTCAATAGATCTTGAGGAGTCTTTCCGAATCAAGAGGCGTCTTGATGTCAAAGCACCTCCACCACCTTCAGATTCATCGTTTAGCAGTGAGTATGAAATTCATCATATCACAGAGAAAAAGAAAGACATCACTGAAGTAACTATGTACCCCACTGGAGCATCGCCAACACCAAAATATGACCTACAAGCACCCTGGCCCTCTACTACTCTTGAGGATTCTTTCAGAATTAAGAGGAGACTAGATGTCAAAGTACCACCACAAACTTTGGATGCGTCATCCGACAGTGATGATGAAATGAATAATCACATTCAAAACCTGGAGCAAGACACCATGAAAGTAACCAGGCACGCTCCAACACAAAATTATGATCAACCTTGGCCCTCAATTGATCTTGAGGATTCTTTCAGAATCAAAAGGCGTTTAAATGTCCAAGCACCTTCACCGTCTGATTCATCATCCAGCAACAACAGCGATATCACTAAAGTAACTAAGTACACCACTGAAGTGTCACCAATGCTAATTTATGATCCAAACGCCCCTTCTATTGATCTTGAGGATTCTTTCAGAATTAAGAGGCATCTGGACATCAAATCGTCAACTTCATATTTATCATCCAGTGAGGATGAACTTACTCATCCCATCATTGAGCAGGTGCAAGAGATCAAAAATGTAACAAGGCACCCCGTTACATCACCTCCGGCATCAAGTTATGACCCAGAAGCCCCTTGGCCTTCTATTGAGCTTGAGGATTCTTTCCGAGTTAAAAGGTGTCTCGATGTCAAAGTTCTCCCACAAAATTCAGAGACATCAACCTTGAAACAGGAGCAAGGGACCACTCAGGGTTCGCCAAGACCAAGTCATGACCCACAAGCACCTTGGCCCTTAATCAATCTTGAGGACTCTTTCCGAATTAAAAGGCGTCTAGATATCAAAGCACCTTCACCAACTTCCAATTCGTCATTCAGAAATGAGAGTGAGCATGAAAAAACTAATCAGCCTACAAATGAGGAGCAGGAAATCACAAAAGTAACAGGGTACCCCATTAAAGCACCTCCAACATCAAGGTATGACCTACAAGCACCATGGCCCTCAGTTGATCTTGATGGTACTTTCAGAATTAAGCGGCGTTTAAACGTCAAAGCACTGCCACGAACTTCAGATTCGATGTACCACAGTGACACTGAAGATGAAAGGACCAAACACACCACAAACCAGGACCAGCAAACCAACAAAGAAACTCAGTACTTAACTATAGCACCTCCAACATCAAGTTATGAACCACAAGCACCTTGGCCCTCTGTTGATCTTGGTAGCACTTTGCGAATTAAGCGGCGTCTAAACATCAAAGCACGGTCACCAACTTCAGATTCATCATTCAGCAGTGACAATGAGCTTGAAACAATTACTCAACCTACAAAACATGAGCAAGATATCCTGAAAGTAACAAGTTACCCATTTGAAGCACCTCCAGCATCAAGATATGATCCACAATCACCTTGGCCTTCTATTGATCTTGATGGTGGTTTCAGAATCAAGCGACGTCTAAACGTCAAAGCACTGTCACCAACTCCAGATTCGATGTCCAGCATTGACACTAAAGACGAAAGGACCATTCACATCACAAAGCAGGACCAGGAAACCGCAAATGTATCTAGCTACCCCATGAAAGCACCTCCAACATCCAGTCATGACCCATCATCTCCATGGCCTTCTCTTGATTTTGAAGATTCTCTCCGAATCAAGAGGCGTCTAAACATCAATGCGCCTTCATCACCTTCAGATTCTTTGTCCAGCAGCGACCATGAATATGAAATGATTCATCACGTCATAAAACAAGAGGAGCAAGGGATTCCTCGGCATCCAATAAAAGAATCACAAAGTCCACGCTCTAACCCACAATCATCTTGGCCCTCGATTGATCTTGTGGATTCTTTCAGAATCAAGAGGCGTTTAGATTTCAAAGTGCTGTCACCAACTCCAGATTCATCATCGAGCAGCATTAAACAGGAACAAGGAACTGCAAATAAAGAGGATGATCCACGAGGATTTTGGCCATCACTTGACCCTGAATCTCTGCAGCATGGCCTCTATGAGCACACAAGCCAGGATCAAGAAACAAGTCTTGGGTATTATCCTCAACTAAAAAGGCGTTTGGACATAAAAGCCCCATTGACCCCTCCTGTTCATCTCTTCGGCAGCAATAGCGAGGTCACACCAAGCCAAGTTGAGTCCACAGGAACAACATGGCCCTTGGTGGACCTCGGTAGAGATACAAGCACCTCGAACGAACAAGACGATGCTAATGCTGATGCCACGGAGACACAGGGAGTGCCACCGTTATATTTTGCTGTCCGCAGACGTTTGGATATCAGAGCAGCATCTCCACAGGCACAACTGCCTCCTGATAGTGTTTCATCTGAAGCTTGGTATTACAAATCAAAGGACCCCGCAAGTGACAATGACGACAAGAACAAAGATGAAAACAAGAGTTTCTTCAAATCCCCTGTGATGATTGTCCCTCAAAGTCCCAAAAGAGAGCCCGACATCAAATTAGAAAAATATGTCAATGTTCCCGAGACCGTGGGGGATGAAACCAGCAGCCTGACCCCAGAGATAAATCCAGAGCTCCAGTCACGGTGGGCCAACATGCATCTTGGGTTCTCTCGCTTTCGGAAGCGTCTTGAAATCACATCGCATGCACATGAACCACCCGTGGTGCCCCTCAGTGAAGGTGACTTTGGAGCAACAAAACAAAAGCAGACAGTAGTTGGCTTCACAGACTCTCCACTAACCGCTGCACAAATTTACGTCGACAAACCAGAAGTGGATCCTGCAAATGAAGAAATGTCGAGCCTACCAAGTATCCCGCATATAAGGAGGTACTTGGACATAAAGGCTCCGACTACTCTACAAGAACATCTATATTCATCAAGCAGCAGTAAGAATGAAGCTGAGTCCACAGACTATTCTGAATGGAGAGGAAGGTCACATGATCTCAGTCTTGAATCTCCGTATGGAACCCAGACTGTCGAGACCCAAGCAACAACGGAGAAGAACTCCAACAACAGCAAAGACGAGACATGTGAAACAGAAATGACAGAAGCTGCAAGGACGTCGGTTAGTGAATCACCGATACAATACAGACGTTTAATTATGAAAGCTTCGTCTCCACCAAATGATACCTCCACCGAGGATCGACACACTGATGTAATGACTACACTGCATGGTTCCTCCTATAGTACCAGATACCAACTCCCATCTCTTGCCCCGGAGACCATTCCTAATCCAACATCTGGGTATGATATTTCCCCCAACAAGAATGAACTTGGTTCTTCCTACAGTTCCAGATACCAGAACCCATTTCTTGGCCGAAAGACCATTCCCGATTCAGGCGCTGTGGATGATACTCCCAACATGGATCCATCAGGGGTGAACCTCGTGACAAAACATGGTTCCTCCTATAGTGCCAGATACCAGTTACCTTATACAGCTAGATACCAGAACCCATATGTTGCCCCAGAGACCACTTCCAGTCCAGAGTCTGGAAATGATACTCCCCCCACCAGGGATTCATTAAGAGTCAACATAATGACTACAAAACGTGGTTCCTCAGACAGTGCCAAATACCCATCTCTTGCCCCGAGACCCTTCAGGAAGTCAACTGAGGGCCCATCAGCTGAGAAACGATGGACGGAACTGAGGACCCACTTCTCTGATCTCTCCAAACATCCGGACCTGCCATCTCCACTTGAAGAGATTCAAAAAACTGAAGCCGGGTCATTTACACAGAAACATGGAAACGCATCCGTGACAAGATCTCTTAACCTAAGTGGCCATTCTTTGTCTCCATCCAGCATTGATGAGATGTGGAAGGGCACATCAGAAAAGGATAGAAGAGGACTTAGCGCTTTGAAAGCCATGTCGTCTGAGAGACAAACATGGGACAAGGATGAAAAAGTGAACCCTTCCCAACCAAGTAGCACTTCTGGGAATTCCAAAGAGGACTCGTCAGAAGTCCTCATCTCTTATTCCTCAGCAAGTACTGCAGAAGACATTCCTCACAACATCCTTCAATACAGGACACATGCGCCTCTGATCAGGACTCCACCCACTATTCCAACAACATCGCTGTCAAATGAGGCCGTGGAGTTAACATGGGATTCCAAAAGTTCTTATACCCCAAGCCTTAGCCAAGTTTAAATGGGAAGAACAAAAACAATTTGAAAAGGTTTTCACAGTGCACATTTGTTAGCTATATTGATCATTGTCAAACAGACAACAGCGATTAATTCTGTTATGATTAATTTATATGTACATGTTATGACAATTGGTAATATATTTTTGTAAGATTTGGTCCCAAGGAGGAAGGGACCTGTTCATCGCTGTTTGGATATTTGATTTTTAGATAGTTTTAGAATTAATTGGTATGAAAAGTGCAATTCAATGTTGATCTTTACCCATCAGTGGCAGGCAGAACAATTCATTGTTCTTTCACTAGATGGCCCAATGTCTTAATCAATTCACCTTGATTTCACAATTCCATTTGAGTAATATGAAACTATTATTTCAACATACAGTATACTTTGTATAATATTCACATCTGTACCCATTCTGTGTTGCAGTTAATGCAAGTACATATATATATCTGGGTCGATTTTCTTACCTGAAATAAGCTTGCGCTTCTTCCCACTTGTGGCTGCATTGCCTTTGTCATGGTGTGATCACGTTTGTCACATTTTCCTTGTTAGAAATAAAGTGCTGCAAACAAGCCAAGTGGAGTTAAGTTAATAAACCCTTTTTATTTAAGTATATAGACATTGGTTATAGTGAAAACCGACATATAGACACTTAGTTTTACATACATATATACAGCTGGGACAAGCACTTTCACCTTCCTGCATTGTCACAAGATCATACAAGAACATGAATTAATTCTATACATAACTGCGTGTTGTCTATTTCACAGAGTGAGACCAGTGAGGGTGTCATTTGTGTGCGCAAGTCAACGGATGCACTGCCAATAAATAAACAAAAAACGCGTACGCCAAGCAAGCTTTTTCGTTTGGCGTCAATGGGGTGAACGCTTGTTCCACCATGAGGTTGCACGTATGTTTTTTCCAGGTCTTAACGACGACGACGATAAACACAATCATGTGTTCCCGTTGGGAAACCAAACGATGAACATGATGGTGAATATCTCCCCCCCCCCCCCCAAAAAAAATCTAAACACAAAACATTTTCACAAATTTCTGTACAGGGGGGAAAAGAAAATGGCTCTGTCAGGAGCTGCATGCAAATATTAAAATCATTTGGACGAATCAGCGTCACAGCACAGCCAAAACGACAAAAAATGTGGACAGAAAGAAAATAAAACAAGAGCGCTATTTTACAGTTCCGACCTGTCCCACATTCCTTGTAGGTGGCGCTAGAAATGCTCGTTCCAACACTGGGAGGCAAAGTGGGGGAGATGCTACCTGAAACTATCGGACTAAAAAGGAAGACTGAACCACACATGGGGGGACAAAATTGACAGCGGGCTTGACGTCAAACAGGCTCCCAACTTTTACACATATGTACATCTGTCAACTACGTGTGGTAAAGTTTGAGGCACAGCTAAGTGGACGCATCCATTGATCCGGTAGGGACCAATAAATGCTGAAGGGGCTGGGGGGCATCTATGGCCCGCCTGAATGGAATTAGCAGCAATGTGGTTTTGTTTGGTGCTAAAAAAAAGCCACCCCTCAAAAAGGGGAAGAAACAAACAAAACAAAAAAAAAGACTGGCACTAATCAAGTAAACAGCACAAGCAGCTGAAACCTGCCAAGGTAACCAACCCACCGTGACTTTTTTTTATCTAAATGTGGTCACCTTTAAGACTCTGAACCCCTCGCTTTTTCCCCACCCACAATACTTTCTCATACTCCGGGTGGAAAAGTGGTAAACGTGGGTTTAGGGCTAAGCCTGGCGAGCTGGCCAGCTTTACCGAATCTGGTAACGTGCCCCCTCCCCAGCTACCCACCCCCACCCGTGGCTGATTTTATTTCTTGTTGATTCTCGTTGTTGCGGTCATCACAGTATTTTGTATGTTTGCTTTTTTGCAGTTGTAGCTAGGACATGTGTCTTTCCTTGTACCATTCCACAAACTCGTCCAACAAGACAGGCCCTGGTGGGAGGGAAGGAAGATTTGCGTTAACATTGTCGAGCGTGGGCCTTCATGATACTGAAACCCTCAAAAAAAAAAACTTGTCTTCATTTACTGAAAGTACATTAATTTGTCTTCTACTAAGTAAAGAGCAAAATATTTCTGTCCTTTGTTCAGAATTTCCCCTGTAAAAAAGGGGCGGGGGTGACTTACAGGCTCCATCCTCATCGTAGTTGCTGAGGTCCAAGTTGATTGTCCGACTGAACTCCAACACGTTGCACCACTGGTCTTTGTTGACCACTTTGTACTTTGATTGCTGGACATTCAAACAGTACCAAAATGACATCACATAATTGGTCAAGTTTCAAACCCAATGCTCGTTCCAACACTGGTAGGATGACGCCAAAGTAAATGCAATAACATGATATTTTTTTCTCTGCGGCCCCCGACATCCAACCGTCATTACCTCTAGAAACTGATTGAAGACAGGAAAGAGGGGCCACGTCTTTCCCAAAAGAAGACCCAGCATGCACTTTGCCGTGTTCAAGTCCAAACTCCTCTGATCCTTCTCCTGCCAAAGCACACAATCAATCAATCTTAGAACCAACACATTTCCAGCCAACACACACGGTAATTTCACTTTTGCCAGACTCACCCTGGCAAAATCAAAGGCGTATCGGTAAATGTGCTTAAAGCTGGTGCTATCGTTGAGGACGGACCTCAAGAAGTCCAGCGAATTCCTCAGCCTCTCGGTGGAGTCGCACCTGTTGAGAGCACACGAGTCGGTCAGATGGAGAACCCCCCCCACACACACACAGAAAAATGGTCGTATACGTACTGCAGCGAGCCCATGCCCCTCAGCCACTCCTGCAGCGTAAAGTAACCCATGCTCTGAGCGTCCAACTTCCACGCCAGCACTAGCATCACCACCTGCAATATGCGAAACACCAACATTGGACCTTCTTAGAGATTACATTAAAAACCCACCACATGTACACTTGTACAACTCTGATCTGCAAAAAACTTCTCTGTACAATATGAGCAGTTTAATGAATCTAATATCACATTTGGAAAGTTCCCAAACATACTACCAATCATCTTACATTCTCGGGTTCCACTCCGATGTCCTCACAGAACTTCTCCATGCCCTCTGGTCCCACCACGTCATCACAGCCTATCAGAGAGCAGCGTTATGCATCACATGACCAAAACAATGCAATTTCAATCCATAAAATGTTGGCTTACCCGCATATTCATAGAACCACTCCAAGCATCTCTTGCTGGAAAATGTTTCCTCCTCGCGGATGAGTGGAGAGTCAAGTTTTCTGAAAGTGCAGAAAGAATAAAATTAAATGAAATAAAATAATAATAATAACTACCTGTCCTGGCGACTCTTCTTCGCGGACAGGTCATCTCCGGCAGTGGGTCTCCTCTTTTTCCTCGGGGGCATGGCTCTGGAGCAACAAGCTAAAGAAAATCAAAAATTTGATATTAAAAAGGGAAAAAAGTTATAGTTGAGAAGCGTTGAGTTTTCTTGCATTCAAGCAAGAAAACCTTTGCAGATATTACCTGACGAGCGGTTCTCCTGTTCAACGTCTTCCGTGAGGTTCTGCCAGAAGAGATGCCAAATGCTTTTAAGCCAAACAAGTATACGCTTGAAAACCAAACACAACATGTTGTCGTATACATTTACCAGCCTGTGCAATGTGTGGTGGATCTTATGGATGCTGGCCAGCGTAGTCAAGTGAGAATTCAGCTGAAAATCTGTCAAAAGAAACTATAATAAGCAATTGTGGACATGGAACACAAGTCAAGTACGAGGAGATACGAAGATGACGTCACGGACTCGTCAAAAGTCCCGAGACCGTCCGTCGGCTAACGCTAGCGGTGTCAATAGATGTTCACGGCTTAGCTTTAGAGTGCAACGGCGTGATGTTTGAACACGAAACGACAGGGCGGAGTCTTGACGTGACTCGAACATGTGTTTATTTGGTTTCCGGTTGGTCGTCAAATGCCAATCGAAAGTGTTCGTTAAAAGCGAGACGGCAAAGCTAGCGTTAGCTTGCGTACCAAAAATACCAGCGCAACTTGCGCGGAGTTTACTAAGTAGCAAAGCGCGGTGTGCGCTTGGGATTTGTAGTCTATTTCTGCCAGGAGTTCCAATGGCGGCGATGCTCGGCCACAACCATCAAGAACTACAATTCCCCAAAACCCCGACAGGACGAGCGATTCTTTCAAAGCCATCTGCCCCCCCACTACTAACATTAAACCTGACTGATTTACAAGCCTTTTTAACATTATAAAAACGCAAAATGTATTTAAATGAGACAAGTGAATATGCTGTTCATCATAAATGCTAACCTGGGCGAAAAGAAAGCCAGCTAAACGGGACGAGCAAGTCAAATGCAAGATGTTAAACTCAACTGCGTCACAATTTTCACTCTTAAAAACCTACACAGGCATTTGACCCATTTCCACGTTCGTTGCGTCGTCCACTAAACTCCCCCGAGCCGAAACTTATCGCTCGTCGGTCACCGAAGACTTAAAACATGGGGAAAAGATAGCAAGGCAGGTAGATAAGCACGACACTAAAGACTCGCATTCGGAGGAAAAAATACACGTCGGCTGCAATCGAGGAAGGCGGCCGACAAGGGTGAACATATACATAATTTCACCCAACAAAAAAGTGTGGTGTCGAATAGGAATTGGGAGTCCATTTAGACTCTGTACACGGCCTTTGTTGTCGCGCTGGCAAATACAAAGAGACCGACGCAAAATAGCACAAAATTCATCGAACCCCGCAGAGCTGGCATAATATGGAAACGCGGACGAGTCGAACGCTTTTCTATTCATGTCTGGAATGTGTTCTGTTGCCTGTAAACGGTCCTAATGTGACCCAAAAGAGCCGGTAAGGTATACTACTTACTGGCCGCATCAGAGTGCATCTTTATGAAACATACAACTGTCTGTGAGAAGTCCGCATACCGGCCAATGGGCGGAGCAGGTCGACAAAGCCACGCCCCGCGGATGCTGATTGGACTAGAATCAGTACAGTTTCCGCCTATACTCCCATTCCATTGACCAGTCAAGCTGTCTTGTCAAAATCGCCTCGCCAACTAGTCCGCCCATGCGCCTATGTGATTGGTTACTGATCGCCAAATAGGCGTAGCCCGCTTTTTTCGTTTATTGGTTCTGTTTAGTTAAAGAAACATGACTGAAGCCATCGAAGCCGGGTGCGTGCCACTTCCGCCTGTACTAACATTCGATTGGCTATTTGTGCTGTCTTAAAAAAAAAAAAGGTCAGGACTCCGCCTACACGCTAACGTGATTGAGCAAAGAACCCAAAAGGCGTGTACCATCATTAACTAATTAATTTCACAATTTTGCGATAAAATGTTGTTTTCATGCGATATTGCTTGTTAAATAAATTACAAAATATTTTTAAAAGATTTTAGGTTCTACATGGTCATTTCTTTTGTTAAAAAAAGTCAAAGGTCAGGGGCCAGAGGTCTTCTAAAGAAAATTACAAAAAACCTTCCTTTACATGGTCATTTTTTTTAACAGAAATAAGCCTTACAGTACATGGTTTTGGTCATGGAAGAAGAAGAAATTGACAATTTGAGGCATGTGAAATCGGTTTATTACACACCTCTCATTCATCTGTGTGTATGTTTATGTGTGTACATACACCACTCCCAAAACCTTTGTTTGGGTCCAATTTCAGAATGAACCTAAACCGCACTGTCCTTGACAGGACTTTCATCCACTTGTGAAAAACAAATGCTAAAGTATGCCTTTCTGTGACTCTTCGTGTCTCTGTCACAACCGGCAACGTGCAGCGTAAAAAGAAGAGAGCCTGAAAAAGTCATAGCAAGGCATAAGTGGACTTGCTTGGGAATTTATTAGTCCATTTATGCGCATTCGAAAGTTTAGAAGTCATTCAGTGTAGATGTGTAGCCTAGCTTAGCTTTGCTCCCTTGTATGATGGTGAGTAAATAAATAAGTCTGGTGGCCAAGGATACTTTTGCTATGCTTTTAGATGAAGCGGGCGACGGGACGGACTCTGGGTTGGGGGGGCGGATTTGGAGTTAGGGGAGGGCAAGGCACCGTTCTGCTCTCCTTTGACAACGTTAGTTAGTGATGCAGTTAAGACTCCCACGGTAAAACGTTTGGAGGTGAGAATGCACGCACGAGTCCCATCCTGCCTTTCGAGGCCAGGGCGTTCCCAAACCGGATGGCGGCTTTTCCCTCTCGGCGCGTGGGAAAAGACAAGAGAATCTTCTTCTTTTTGCTCGTTTGTTTAGGCGTCAAACTGTGTTGGGTTGTTGGCGTGTTCCTCACAAAGAAAGGATCTCAAACTCTTCATCCTCAGAGTCAAAGAAGCGCTCCAGACGGTCCGATTCGGAGAAGTCTAAAAAAAATGCAGAATGATGCCTTAAAATAATACTGACAACCATAAATGTTAAAATTGGACATGTATTAAGAAAAAGAGGCAGATATTTCATTTTTATAACTGTTGGAATCAAATCAAGATCCAACGTGACATAAATGTAAGGCGAAAGAGTCTTACCAGGAGTAAGGTTGAGCGCGTCCACGCTGACCATATGTGACGGTTGACTGTCCACCAGCTCAAACATTGGCAAGCCTCCTCTGTTGCACGACAACTTCGGCAAAATTGAAAAGGACATTGTAGATATTCAAAATGGAGTAGGAAAAAGTACACCTTTTCACTTCCTGTAGGTGTCCCAATCTTTCTGCCCTCATCTTCTCAACCTAGTTGCGGAGTCCTTACCCTCCTTATGCGCATGCACCAGTCGTCAAAGTCGTCCTCCGTTCTGCAAAAGAAACCCTGGAGGACGCAGGGACATGGGTTTTGTTACCAAGGTGATCCGACACAAAATGGCTGCCGGCGGTGGGGAAGAGTCATTACAGCGGCGATGGACGGGTCCAGTTCACAAATGTGCATGCGGCAAGGCGGGTGCTGGCAGTGGTACGTGTCGTCAGGCACCTGGCCGTCGTCGTAGGGTTCCACGGCGGGCTGTGTGGTGTGAGGGTCCAAGTAGATCAGCTCCTCGCCTGGAAGGAGGGAGAGAATGGGAGATGAACAAAATGGCGGACGCCGGACAAGAGGTCAAAGGAGGGGAGACGTACCGACGTAACCGATGAAGTAGTGAGCACTGTTTGGTTTCCCACCAATGACGCCGAGCGACTGTGGCAGCATGAAACATTGCTGTGGTAGCACAAGAACAGTTTTAATTTTGACAGGACAAAAATGTTGGGACAGCTAGAGGAAGTTTTCAAGTCCTAAGCAGTGTCGTGGAGACTAAGAAGCAAACATCACCTTGAGTGTTTGTATGTAGGCGTCATTGATATCACTGAGTCCAAGCCTGAGCGGGATGAGGAGGACGAGCGGCCTCCAAAGTTCCACATCTTCCCCCGAGAAAGCACAGGCGCCCTCCACACAGCCGTTCAGTTGGCTGGTCGCCGCCGAATCGCCGCACGCTCCCAGATCCACCGCATCCAGCCAAGGCATGCACAGACGCTCTGCGATTAACACCGTGGCCGCTCGTCATCACTTTAGACGTCCCCATGCGAGCGGTCAACGGCAACTCACTGATCTCCTCGATGACCACCGTGTTGTCCATGGCCACGTGCACCACCAACCTGCTCCACGTGTCGAACACTGCCAGCTTCCTGGGAAAAGGCAAACAATGGACTAGCGACGTGCTA
This sequence comes from Syngnathus acus, assembly GCF_901709675.1. Taxonomy (NCBI): domain Eukaryota; kingdom Metazoa; phylum Chordata; class Actinopteri; order Syngnathiformes; family Syngnathidae; genus Syngnathus; species Syngnathus acus. Next base: position 3,104,518 of record NC_051090.1, on the reverse strand, counting down.
ACCTCGAATCCGCCGCGCTACCGCTCGTTCGATGGTTAACGTTGAAAAGACTCACTTGAGAACCTGTGCCACTGTGTTTGGTCCGTACCACTGTCCTATGGGCTTCCCCTCGCCAACTCCCATTTGGGCTGCACAATAAATTCCACAAGGCCAAAGAATAAGTCAAGTGCCTGAGGCGGGGCGGGACAAGGTGGCAGCCACGTACCGATCTGATGTATGGAATAGTAACTATCTTTCTTGTCGATGAAGGCGTTGAGGATGCTGACGTACTCTTCTCTTTGCTTCTGCCCTGATGACCATCGCCAGTCTGCCACGGAGGAAAGCATAACAAGCATTTGGATGTGTCTAATGGCTGCTTACTGGCCATACGCTACCTCTGCCCAAGTGTCGGCACATCAGGGCCTCGCCCAAGATCATCTGCCCGCACCGCAGCATGCAGCCCCAACCCGTGTCTGACGTGGGCCCCGTGCCGCCTGAAAACGAATATTTAAGCTCGCGGTTTTTCTTTGGCTCTTTCAAAAAACAAAATGGCACTCACCTATGGGGGGGAAGTTTTTTCTGTATGTGAACCAAAGTCGTGAAGTGACGTCTGATAGGATGTCATCTTTCTCTGTCGGAAAACGACACATTGAGCCATACAGTCACTTTTTGCTTCAATTCAGTGCTCATTATGCTGCTCCTTCTTCACTGTTTGTGGCCCAATTAATTGCCTGCCACGACTTTCGGCAAAGACTTGCTGAAACCAATAGGTGGAGGTTTCATGCAGCAAACAAACAGTGGTGCCTCAAGCGTGTAGCAATACTTTACTACAAAAATAGACCGGTTACAGGATCGATTACAAAATAAGTATGCTCGACTATAACAACAAGAAAAGATTCTTTTTCTTGTTGTAGTTATTTTTATGGACATCATCTTGGACTTTGTATTTTGGTATGGATTCTTTCTATTTGTCGTGTTCATTCCTATTTTGTTTCGTGACCTGTGGAAAGAGTGCTTACCTGTGAGCGCGTTGTATTCCCTCCCTAAAATCCAAACAGGGTCGGAGGTCTCGGGGAAATCCTCAAACTCGCCAAAGCGAAGCGTGTCATATGTCAACGTCGCTGTTGAGTGAGGGAAACATATTAAGACGTGACAATCTGTGTTCCAAGGTGTCTTAATTCAATAGAACACCTGTTCCATTGTGGCTAAATCAGGTGTCCCAAACATGAACAAAATCATTTATAATACAAGTAATACATTTATAAAGGTTTGTATGTTAGCTAGGTAGCTACTGTCTGGTTCACCTAAGATGACGTCAAACAAGACCGTACCTTTTGTATTCTTCCCTCAAACACTTTTGGAACAGTCCTAATTTGAGTTCCCTAACATTTTATAATTTATAAAAGTTGTAATTCATCCATCCCCAGCCAAAAGGGACGCTATTTGGCAACTAGATTTGTACAATGTGAAAGTTGTCAATCATCTTTTGGTAATGATGACTGAGCAAACACTAAAGTATTAGCAACATGAGTGATTTATCAAATCATGTATACAAAGTATACATAGCTTCGACACACAATGCAAGATTTAAAGGATAAAGAAAAACCCCGGAAAAAAACAAAAAATAAATCAAAACAAAACAGCAGGCTAGCGTAATTTAGCAGCTAGCTTTGGTCATCACTCTAGCAGGGCTGACGCCAGCGAAGCTCCAAAGGAATGTCGCTTCGGCGGTGGGTTGGCAACCCAAGCAGACTTTCCCCCGGCGTGGACTTTGTTGTTAACATGTTGTTGTGTTGTTTCCACAACATGTAATGTTATGACGTTAAATGTTGCTCAAAAAACTCGCCTTACCTGCGTCCATCCCGACGAGCTGTGCTAGACTTGTTTGTTGTTCTCGAGCCAGTCTGGCTACAGTTCGACCAATGGCGAGAGACTACCAGTGCGGAAGTGGGGAGAAAGGCGGGACGATTGCGAGTGTAGCCAATAGCTTTTGATATACTGCTTATGCTGACCAATCAAAAACTGTTGACGTGGGAGAGGAGGAGCATGAGAATGCAATGAAACGCTAGATGGCGCTGTTACTCCATCTACACATACGTTCTGAGTTCTCAGTGTCAAAAATGTTTATTCTTACTGTTGATCGTCTATATGTAATGTAACCCTTTGAAGTCGGTGCCGTGAACTTTTTTTTTTTTTTTTTTAATAATTCTCCATATTAGTCCAGGCCGAGCCGACAATCTAATGCGCTAGCCACCAGATTGGACCTTGCAATTTAGCCGTATAATTTATAGAACTATGGTTGTTTGCCTTTTTTATTTCATTTACCCAAAACATAGACTAAGACCACACAACAACAAAATGTCATGAATAAAAAATAATTTATTAACACCTTATTTGACAAAGTATAACAATTTCTGGTCCAACATTGTGAATGTATGAAAGAAAACATAGCCACAATAAAGTGAAAAGTGCACATCTATGGATCAAGGATATGATTATCACACCCTTTTTATTAATAGTATAAAAAAATTGCACAAAATAGGCAGTTTTGTGTAATGCTAAAAACTAAAAGAAATGCACACATTCTAACAAAATATGTGCTTTAATAATCAACAAACAATTAAGGTGCAGGTAGTGTGTATATTGGGGGGGTGGGGGGTGTAAGGGGACCATGAAACAGGATCCGTCACTTGTCCCTAAGCAGGTAAAGCACTGCAGCCTTGACGTAGTGTCCGAAGGTGCACAGAGACAACACCAACCAGTGGGCACGCAAACCAACCTCTGTGCTCACCACACATTTCGTCAGGTCCACCTAAACAAGAGTAAGAAGAACAAGTGAAGCAACACTTCATATTACTGCACTTGAAGCTCTAACCTAAACTTAAAACCCTGAGCCAGATTTGAAACGCTACTTTGAATGAAACCAATAAGTGTGTGTATGCACACTCACCCAACCTCCTCTGCGTTTCAACCACGTGCACAGACTTTTGCGGACAAACTCCCCCATGCAGTCCACAATGGTGTGGACCATGGCAGGGTGGCCGTGGCGAACGCAGTCCACTGCAAGAGAGCCAGCCACCGCGTACAAAGACACAACCTTACCCCACGTAACACCTGGACACACACATACACAAGAACACAAATCTTGATTCGGTTTTTCTTTTTTTACACCATAGAAGCATCCCCTGTGCCCCGGAAGCCATTATAATGCAATCCTTTACTAGGAAGTAGTCCACTAATTTAACATAGTCTACTAAAGAGCATACTGGAAGAAAAAGAAATTCAGTACTTGATATTTTTTTCAGTTTTTTGCATTTGAGTCTCAGCAGAACTGTTACCACTGTTCTACAGCATGAATGGAAACTGGTGAAATCTCATTAACCTCCAGGAACCAGGAAGTAGCCTTCCCAGACACAAAGATGATTTTGTTTTACTTTTGTTCATAGCTGAGCATTGGCAGAAACCCTGTGCTCTTCCGATGCCAAAGTCGGCAGCTGAGTAGATTTTTTAGTGCGGAAAAAATGCCTCTGTCTGCTTTTTTTTCGGCTGGATGAGCAGTGTTACAATGTCCCGTTGAGAAGGGGGGAACACAATGAGAGAAGAGTGTGTATCTCATTTAACAGGAAACTCCGTCGACCATATTTGTACTGTTTAGATGTCCCGACTTTGCCTTTCCGTCCATCTCATCTTCTCATAAACACACTTGACTGTGTTTGTCTTCCATGAGTATAAAGTGCAGGATGATGTCATTAGTGTCTCTTACCCAAATATGGAGCTTACCAAATTCCCAACCCTCGTATCATTCACCTTGGTTGCTTCATGATGTTACTAACCTGAAATGATAACAAGTTCCTCTTCGTGTCAACTCCACTTCCCTAAAACCATATTTTGGTCGTGAGAAGGAAAACATGAAGCCAGGAGGAGACTGGGGCCCAGTTTCAAACCTGAACCCGGGTGCAGTGAGGCACATGTGCAAACCACTGGCTCGAGTAAAGTCCGGGCTCACCTGTGGAGAAGATGTCGGCCGCCACAGCCAGGAATGCATCTGTCACCGCGTTCTCCGAGGCCACCGTGATGTTGAGCTGCCGAGCCACGTTGCGATAAACGCTGGGACGCAGATATTCCAGCTCGTCACCTTTAAACACAAACAGGACAAACGTTACTATTAGTTAATATATGGATTATTTGTCAAGTGCACAATTGAAAAGAAAAAAGTCTGTGTTTTGTGTAATAGAATAATGTAAATTAATTCTGTTTACCTATTGACTTTCCTTTCTTCTGTATGGATTTACAATACCATTCTGAACCATTAACCCGATTCAATGGTGTTATGATTTTAAAATGTAACAATTACATTGATTTGATTTGTTTCTTTCGGCAAGCACATAATAACATTTTTACAGCTTCATATCACATTCCATTCGACATGGTTTGGCTGAAACCTTTGTCATGTTCTCCATAAAGCCAAACTTTCCAAGTTCATTAAATTCAAAGAAATAAATCATCAGCAAAGGCAAACCGAATTATTGCTGGTCTGCATCTCTCAATGATTCAAGGACGCAACAATTTTAAGATGTGGTGCTCACCCAACCACAAGAGCACCGTCGACACGTCACTGTGCGTCCCCCATGAAGAGGCAAACTGCTCGGACTTGTACCAGCCGATACCCGCGCGGCCAAGCCTGGATTGAATGTAGTCGCGGCAAAGCGCTTTGGCCTGAGACACAAGCTCCTTGTCGGTGGGCGAGCGGTCGAACACCTCGGCGGCGAACACGGACGAGCGACGTAACATCTCCATGTCTTTTTCCTAGTCCGCCGGCGACCTCCCGGAGCGCTCGGCTCGGCGGGCCGCCTGCGCGTGCCTCCCAAACGGCCGCGGCCGCGCGCGCACCACGCTCTTCGTCCGGTGGCTCCTGGAGGATTGTAAGGACTTACTCGGCTTTTGTGTGTTGAGAGATGGCAAACAAATTTGTCAACCTGCCTTTGGTCACGTCACTGAAACATTGAGTTTGCATTGTGGCAAAACAAAAAAGTTAGTAAAGTGTCCTTCTATGGACACATTTTTATTTGAGACCTTAGACCCACCCACCCCCAGGCGCATGCGCACAAGACAATCATGAGTCTCGTTTTGATTCTTAGAGAAATTTCATTTATTTATTTATAAATAAATAAATGTATTTATTATCAGTGTATGTGAAAGGAGATTGATGCACAGGCCAATCGTGTAGTCTGAAATGATCGTTTTATTTGACAGCGTTTTAAAAAGAATCAATGATAAAACTAAAACAGGCTCCCCGCACGCACGCACACTACACAATAAATAGATGACTAGACCTTAGCGCCATGTGACAGACACTAAAGACGGCCTCTCTTGTTAAAGACAACACAAAATGGCATGAATGGTTTAAGAGCATCCATCTTAGTAGGGACCAGCCTTGGTTAATAACAAATACTGATTCAACGCCAGCACGAACAGCAGCACCAACGCACTCAAGTCTTTCGTGTGCACTTTCAGGAACTTTCCTCATCATCGTCATCATCATCTTCACACCTTGGCTCCATCAAAATTAGACCTGCTACACCCTCTTTGCTATGTTGGTCCTGTAAAACTTGAAAAGAGCCTCCGTGCAGAAATCAATGTTAAGGTGGTTAATGAAAGGAGGCATGCAGACATGGACTCCTCCATGTCAGCTTCCGTTCATCTTGGTGGAGAGGTCTTCTTCGCCATCTCCTTTGGCTGGGACCAGCAGGCTCACACGGCCCGTGGCGCTAGCTGCGCTCTTGATCACCTCCATCCACCTGAAAGTGGGGCAGTGCTTTAAAAATTTGAATTTATAAAAAATAAATTGCCACTCCAATCCGGGTGACAAGGCAAAGGAAACGAGTTGCTGACCTCTCAAAGGTGTACTCGCTCTCGGCCCGGAAAAAGTAGACGTGCGACTTGAACTGCAGCTTGAAGACGTAATCCTTGTGAATGGCGTCCGCCTCCTCTGGCGTGCTCACCGTATAGCCCAGCAGTGGTAGGCTCGCCAGCGGGAAGTCATCCTGAGCACAACCGCACAAGTATCAATAGAAAAAGTTGGAGTAAAAAAATATTGGACACAAATATTCGATTTAAAAACACCCTGTTTAGGCAGAAAAAAAAAAATGGATTCCAACACGCGTCTGTGGGTGCGTCCAAACCTGGTGTGTCTTGTAGAAGAACAAGCAGAAGTTGGTGAAAACCACCCAGAGTTTCTGCCACCCGTTGCTGTTCTTAAATTTCCTCAGGAGGTACCCCGATAGCTGGTTCTGCAAATCACACAGCGTTTATTAAATATTTTTAGCCACATTAATATTAGGAACCATTTAAATTTTGAAGATTTTCTTTTTTTGGTGGCCCACTACAATGTGAAGCTAGCTAGCTATTTAGCTAGCTATCTACGACTCATAAACCTATATTCACTTTAAGCCACAATTTACAGCTCGGTGTTGTTTAAACTGCAAGGCTATCTAGAAGTCGATCTCATCTTCTTGGCGGTACCTGGTTCATTCGCAGGTAATCTGTGAGCGAGAGGTTCTGGTTGCGATACCAGCAAACGTGTGTGATTGTGTTTGGTCTCTGGCCCTGACCCAAAAGGTAGCGAGGAGGCAGTTCAGGCGACGCGGCGGGGGAGACTTAATGCAACAAGGTGGGGGAACAAGACAGGGGGGGGGGGGGGGGGGGGGAGAAGTGTTAGTAAACAGACAGTGTTAGTGTTACATAGAAGTGCTAGAGGAAGAGTTGGAATGTTAAATTGGACAGGGAGAGGAAGTGTGGATGATACGGGAAAAGAAGAGGAATTTCATGTCACATTGGAGATGAGGAATTACACGGGAGAGGACGAAATGGCGTGCTACAATGGAGAGGAGAAGTTAATGAGTTACAATGGACGAGTTACGGTCGAGACAAAGTGCTCCAAAGTAACAGAAGAGACGTCAGCCATCAGAACATGGGCGAGCCTGCTTTGGCGACATGAAAAACGACCCGCTGTGTTCCAATGTGTTCACGCCTGGCATTTGACCGTAGGTGGTCGGGGTCCGGCGGCGCCCGTACCTCCACAGCCAGGCTATGGTCTGACATGGACACGCTGGTGTTGCGGTGCCAGCACACGTGCATGGTGGTGTTGGCGCGGTGGTGGGTCTGCTTGTCCAGAGACGTGTGCGACGAGTTCATGTCGTCTTCGGACTCCTGCTCCAGAGAAACCTCGTCCGAAGAGCCTGAGGCCGGGAAGGAAGCGAGGAGCGAAGGAGGGTTGGAAGGAGGTGAGGGAGCTGAGGCAGGATGGGGAGCTAACATGCTTACGGGACACTTCATTAGGTACACCTGCACAATGTAATCAATCACTTATTTAAAAGAACCTCATGTCAAAGACTAACAATATCATAATTTGTAACCCTGAGCGGTTCCATCCGGTGTTCTAATAAAGTGTCCCATCTCCAGGTCACATGACTCATTCCCTTTCTTACGATTGGAGTGATCGGCGAGGCCTCCGTCCAAGAAGACGCTGGGCTTCTCCTGAGACTTCTTCGCCGAGTCGATGGCCACGTTGAGATCTTCGATCCATTTGTTCATCTCCACTTTGGAGCTGCGTGAACATAAAACAAAACATGAATGGATTTGCGCACAAGACCAAGAGGAAGTGATGTCACGGAGAGACAGCAGGTGATGCCACTGACCTGGCTGCTACCACAATGGTCCTGTTTGCAGAGTAGATGGTGAAGCAGTGAGGCACTGCCCACTCCTTCTCACTCTCCTCCACCTGTAGAAACAAAGGTCACACACCCTATTTTGAAACGCCAAGACAGGATTGGTCATGTGAGCTCTCTGCTATGAAGTGAGGAACTAAGCTGAGGACGAAAAGGTTTATCGGGTGCCCAAGTGAGCAGCTCATCAGACTTACCGGAGCATCCAGAATTATGAGCTGCGGCCGGTGTTTAAAAGCAAAGACACGCAAACGTTAACACGAAGCCGCCACTCACACCTTCCTTCGATCCCCTCTTTTAATAAAATACTCACAATCATGCCATGGAGGGGCAGCTGTCCGTGCACTTTGAACTGGTTGGTTGCCGTGACGCCTTTGCTGGTGTAGAGGAGCATGTCTGAGAACTGGCAGATGGCAAAAAAAAAAAAAAAACTCTGGGTTCTAACAGACTGTTAAGAATTCAACTCTTTGCATGCTTATTGAGGCTCTTTTTGGTGTGAGCGACCTGGCCACCAGGAGGCAGTATAAAATGAAGACAAATGCTTTCACAACCACTCCAAGTGACTCACTAAAAGGTTTTGAAGGTAATTGACACTTGATTAATTTAATCGTCGATATCTCCTCCTCACCAGGAAGAACATTCTTTGCTGCAGTCCCTTCTTAGTCAGCTTGTACAGGCAGCCCTCCCGTATGAACTCCTTCACAGAGAGAAAGGCAGGGAGATCACTTTATTTGGCGCCCTCTTGCGGACACAATAAGACACTGCACTAAATGTGAAACATAAAAGGCCAACTCACCCTCCCGGGTGCTGTCAAGTTGTCGATCCCGATGAGGTCTCGCTGCAGCTCAGTGAGCTTCTGGAAGTTCTCCAGGCGGATGAGGCTGCTCTGAAGTTGTGCTGTGATTTCCGCCACCTCCTTCAGAGCCTCTGCACACATTTTTTACATTTTCTTTTAACAATATAGAGTAGAATATGGAGTGTCATTTTCTCATGTTTTTTGTGAGTTGCCTCACCTTTGCAGTCGGTGTGGTGGCGGTGGGCGGACCCGTAGTGCTTGCACAGGCGCTCCAGGATGAGCTTGTAGTGCATGAGGCGCTGGATGGGCTTGAGGAGGAAGGTGTTGAGTGGCAGGTAACACACCTTCTGCAGCTCAAACTCCTTGTAAACCGTCTCCAGCTTTTTCAACCGCTTGCTGGCCTTCTCCAGTTCTGTTAATACCTCGTCGTGCTTCCGCAGGTAGCTGCTGAAGCCCTGGAGGAGGCAGTTGAGGATATAAAAAAAAAAAAAAATCTTAAAATAGCCCTCGATAAAATGTGAGAGCAGTAAATTGAGTGACTCTCACTTTGAGAGCGGACATATTCTTCAGCATCACATCACCAATCCTCTGGTAGTCGCCTTTGACGTGAGCATTTGAGCGGCCTTCCCTGCAGGGAAACAACCAGCCCCCCCAAAAAACAAAAACCTTTTGTCTTCATTTCACAAAGCCAAACCACTTGACAACGCCCAGATGACATCACTCCTTAATAAGGCAACGTTTTAGCTGTGCAACACAAAGTTAGTTTCTGACACCCACCAGAGAGCCAGCCGCTGATCCAGCTCCTTGAGGAAGCCGCGGTGGAACTCGTAAATAGGGTCGATGTTGGAGAAGAGCAGCGTCATCAGGCCATCCGGCATGGCGTTCTCCTTGATCACTGCGCTGCGGAACCACTGTGAGGACAGAGAGCAGGACCATATAGAAAAAAAATAAAATAAAAAATTGTTCTGTCATTTGCTTTTGGGAGGGAAAACAAATCTGATGAGAATTTTGTGGGTTTCTTTTCTTTCTTTTTTTAGACCAAAAATTAAATGTATACATTTTAGGGGGGAAATTTTCAGATTTTACTTTAAGGCCATATCACCCACTCACCACAGTGATGACTTCCAAGTCCTTCAGGTAGGTTCTCTCTGTGGTCAAAATCTCTTTGGCAATGAAGTAGGCCTTGTCAGCGGGATACCTCTGAGGACCAAATAAGATCATATTTAAAAAAAATAAATAAAAGAAATCTCCGGAAAACATGAACACCTTTGCTGCAGCTACGACAGTGGAACCTTTAAGAACTCCTTTAAAAAAAGGTACATTTTGAGATGAGGTCAAATAGGTCTATTTTACAAAATTTTAATAAATTGGGAGGGGGTGGGGTGTACTGTGAGGCAAGGTGGTGGTGGGGGGGCGTATACCTTCCTCCTGCCCTCCTCCTCCTCCTCTAGTCTGGCATTGCTGCCCACCTCGCTCAGGACGGGGCTTTGTGAGGAGACATTGTTGGTGGCGGCCTGGCCAGGTAAGCTGAGTGTGGACATCTGGAAGGAGGGCGACAGGCAAAGTGGGCCGGCGGCGTCCAAGGGGAACAGACGGGGGCTGTCCAACGGCATGTCTGCACACAACGATTAGGATATAGGTGTCAAAGTCCAAAACCACATTTGCTGTAGGAATTTCTTTGGAAAAAAAAAAATTGATTAGAATTAATAAGTTGTTTTTTTTTGGGTGAGTAGACAATTTCTGCTGTGCAAACAGTTCTCCAAAACTTCCTGCTCTAAATTCCTGTGGTCAATTAAAAAGTGGCTAATGTCTCCCCACATTTTCTCCCCGCTCTCCTATTGTTTGGACAAGCCTCAGGGAGAAGATCGGATGATTCAGACTTCAAATCAAACCACAACAAAAACTGAGGCATTACTAACATCATCCTACAGTCTCCTCTTAGGTCAGCACACAGCTGCTCTTCCACTTGTCTAAATACAGCACACAGAAAGAAAATAACGGGGGAAGAAAAAAAAAAAAAAAAAAAGGGGGTGGGAGTGGAACAAGGCAAAAGGGAAGAGAAAGAAAAAAAGTCTCTCCATGACCCGGAAACAATTGCTTGCGGCTAATCAGGAATGTGGTCCGTCTGGAGGGCGTGGAGTTGTTTATAGTTTATCTACAACCGGCCTGCAGCAGGCAGGAGGGAGAGAGAGAGAGAGAGAGAGAGAGAGAGAGAGAGAAGGAGGGAGGGGCAGCTTTTCTTTGGAACGACTTTGGCTACAGCTTGTCCAAATAAAAGAACACATAATTAAGATCCAGTCAATCCTGTTGCTGTCTAACTGCAAACGAAACGCATGTTTGCTTGTTTTTAACCCCCTATGAAAGTTGGAAAGTTTTTTTTTTTTTTTTCATCTCCAAAAAGAATGTTTAAGTCCAACGTGTGTGGTACTTGTCTTTATTCTTTTCGAGAGAAACATACAAAACATTTAAAATATACATGTGTTGCGGTGACGAACGGACGTCTAAGTAAGTGCTGGTGAATTTGAAGAAGTAGAAATAATGATGACGTCAAAGTTATAATATGGCTAAAATATACCCTATGGTGTAAGAAATTAAAAAAAAAAAAACTGAAACATACACCTGAGACCAAAAAGTGCTCGGAAGGCACAGAAACGCAAGAGCTGTACATGCAAAAAATAAAAATGGACCTTCAGAAAGACAAAAATGTATATTTCTTCAATTGAAGATTACCAAGCACTTAATTAAATTAGGTGTTCATTTTGGAGGAGGCTTACGGTTGATGTTACTTCAGCGACGGACTTTTACACGTCTGCGCATGGCGCAAATTAAGCCTGCAATGAGTCTTCTAAGCGGCTACATTCACAAGGGACAAAATGGCTCATCGGCAGCCCATATTCATCTTCAACGCACCAAAATGAAGCAGTGGTCAACATCCACCCTAACACAACTCCAACAACAGCTGCTTTAACCTGCAGGTGTCAGCAAAGGATCAATGCAATTACTTCCGACTCCACCCTAGGACTCAAACAAGAAGCACCGAGGACACCTCAAGATCAGGATTTACAAACCACAGCGAGTGCCAATATTTAGACACTCATTTAAAACCAAACACATGCAGTAAGAGTTTCTTGCGTGTGTCAAGACGTGGAAAGAATAAGACTAAAACAAACCTTCGATGGCAACTGCTTTGCAATGAGACAATTTGTGTGCTACAATGGCTTTATGGTCACTGATGGGCAAAAAGTTATCATCCGCTACCGGTGGTGATTTCAAATCCCTGCCCACAAATTGTTACTATTACTACTACTACTGTTAACTTTACACATGAACCTTTTTAAAGTGCACAAAATAACGAACAAAAAATCTATTAATACTCTTGAAGTGTCTGAGAAGTGTAAAACTTGTTTCACTGTTGCACAAAAAAAAAAATTTCATTTGCGCAAGCCTGCTTTGTTAAGAATGCATATCCATGTTGCTTCAGTGCAGAAGGAAGCTGTTGGCCACCAAGGTAAATTACGTACAGATTATGTAATGCTAATAACATAAGGTAGAATAGCAACTTAAGCAACATGGCATTTTTTTTGCTATTCCTGAATGTGGACAGAGGAGCAACAATATGCGAAGCCTATTTTCATTCCAAGTATGAAGTAGTTACGAAGAAGTGCTGCGGATGTGTAACAATGTAAATGTTACTTCAGTAAAAAAAAAAGAATTACGGGACGTTTGTCTGAGTTTACTTCAAGGCCAAAAGAGGACTCTTCTTAGAGAGATAGGACTTGGCAGAGTTCCAGGAATTGTTAGTGGACAAGGGTCGAGGAGAAAAGTTACCTTAGGGTGGAAATGCAGCTTTTGAGCACAAAACATTGTTTACTGTCACTTTACAGTGACACGTTTTTTCTTAGGTGCTCAAATAAAGAGCCATGAAATTTGCATCGCCCGATTGGGACTTCGAGTGCCTTCGGCAAACTTAACCCCAGAACCTTTAGGGGGGGACATTGGTAGAACTGGAGCTTTGAGGGGTGCTGGATTGGACTCCATTCAGCTCCACAGACTACTAAAAGTCCTGAATCTTGTGGCGTTTGCATTCTCCAAAAGAGGGGTTTTGTGGAGCTCAATGGTCAAAGTGACCCAGCTTTGGTTGGATTTCAACTAAATGTGCGCAGGTCCAGGAGGGTCTGCGAGAGCCAAGGCCTGCAGGTTATGGCACTGAAGGAGAAAGTTCTCAATCCCGGCATTCCCGGTGAGCGAGTTGCTGTAAAACAGGTTCTGCTCCGGCGGAAGGACGCTATCGGAGCCCCAGTCCGAATCGGAATCGGTGCTGCCGTTCCCAGAGCCTTCTGTGGCGGTGGGCGGGTAGCTGAGCTGCTCCAGCTGCTCTACCAAGTCGCTGAACTGCATGGCCGAGCTGCTCTCGGAGCGCACCGAGCACGCCGGGAAGTTGACCATGGAGCTGGCCTCCGATTGGACGTCGGAGCCCGGCAGGCGCAAAGAAGAGGCCGAGTCGGGAACGGCCGACATGGACTCGCCGGCGGAGCTGAGCCCTAGGTTGTCCAGGGAGCTGCACTCGGAACGGTTGTTGAGCAAGGAGCTGGTCTCGGAATGACCCACCACGCTGTCGGGGAAGAGGTTGACGCTGCCGCTCAGGTCTTCCATACCGAAGAGCCCGTTCTTAGCCGACTCGCAGTCAAACTGCTCCACGTTGTCACCGTGCCCGTAAGGGTAGGCCTCCACCCCGCCCCCGTAGAAGGACATTTGCGTGGGGTCGTCATCGATAAACTCCTCGGTGACGCGCAGCGGCGAGAACATTTGTTTGGTACGCAAAAGCTCGGCCTCGAAAGCCTCGGGTGTGAGAACTCCCTGCCTGCCTGCCCTCCTGCCAAAAGACTTACTAGCCTCGTTTTGGGGCGCCTGCAACTGCAGGCTGCCACCTTTGACACACGCAAACGCGGGGCTGAGGTGAGCGGAGGTGGGAGCACCTGGGAAAGAGCAGTGAGTCGGGGAATTGGCGCCGTTGACGACTTCTTCCTTCGGGGGGATGTGAGGCGGCTGCTGAGGGGACGCCGGCGAGGACGGCATGGCGGGTGAAGGCGGCTGCTGCTGCTGCTGAGCCAGGTGGTGGTCTTTGCGCGGGCTGACGCCGGTGACGTGCGGCGAGTGGAAGGACAGCGAGGACGAGGGAGGCGAGCACGGCGTCCGGAGACGCTCGTTGAACGACAAGCTCTGGAGACCGCAACACAAGACCGTGATGAGGATAAAGTTCACTTTAGAAAACAATTTAAATTTTCGCTCGTTACTAGAAGCTTCAATACTGTAGTAGCTAGTTAATTTCAGAGAAGAATCAAAGTGACTGACCTGTTTTGGCACATCTATGGTAAGAGAGCGAGATGACGTTTGTACTCGACTGTTCCTCCTGCCAAATCGAGGTATCGCTAAGATATTGCGACAAAAGTAAATTGACTGGTCCGTTTCAAATCAACACACACCTCTGATACGGTGTCCTCTTGGCTCCGTTCTCCCTCACGTACTCCACAAGCTGCTTCTGCGTGCGCCCACTGAAAAGAACAAACTACCATCAATCACTTGAAAACATCGTTTGCTTAACAGTCAAATTGCCAAAGTCTTTCTCAGCGTATCAATGAAAATAGGGAGGCAGAGTTACAAAACCAAGCCAAGCACACCTGTATCGGAAAGAAGAGCCTCTGGTGAAAAGTATGGTCTTGGGTTTTGGTTGGGGTTGGTCAAAGAGACGGAAAAAGGAGTGATACTCCACGCAGATCTTCCAGAAGACCTTGCACTGGTCCCTGCTGCCCATCATGAACTCCAGAGTGTCTTGATGTGGGCCCTGGAACCACGAGAGAGACCGCGTCCATCAAATCTGACCTGAGATCAGTCACCGATGTGTTTTCATACGTACGTGAACTTCCGGGTGGAGCTTGATCAGAAAGCGCTTCCTCTTGAAGCTCAGCTTGCGAATCTTGGACCAATTGAAGGTGTTTATTTTGGTGTGGCCCTGAAAAACAAACCCGGGTGTATTCAGGCAGGATTGTCACTCCAACGAAGCACACGTGAGCGAACGGAAAATCACCTGAAAGACCTGAAGGCCCATGTGAGCCACGGCCAGGTTAATCTTGGTGCCTTCCCGGTCGGCCGCCGGGTGGAAGCGCACGCCGTACATCTCCAACTTGCGGGCAATCTCTAAGATTTGGAAGTCGGATTCGGCGGGGGTCTGGCCACTGAATGGGGTCAAAAACACACCTGCACTCATCAAACTGGACAATAATAAATGGAGTGCTGCAAGGCTCAATCCCTGAGCCACTTTTATATTTAAGGCTATGCTAACCTAGTTTATCCCGATTTTCACGTGCGATACAAGCAACGAAAAACAATTTGAATAAAAATAAAGAAAAAGATTACAAAGCATGTTAGGCGGACATATCTGACCAATCATCACCACATTCTAATTTTGGGTGATCCGTTAAGCGGTTAAATCTCCTTAGCGCCCTCCCCTGCTGCCCTACTGGCCTTAAGGCTAATATAGTGAGGACCGAGAGGGAGACGGAGGAGGATGGGGGGGATTAGGCTCCTTGTACTTCCAACTCTGGCAAACGAGGGAAGAGATTAGTAAACTAGTGCAGAGGGTTGAAAAGACACTGTTGGAGGAGAAGGGAGGTGGGAAAAGAGCAAAAATGCACTCTTTGCCAACTCAAGACACCAAATAGAGTCACTGGATTTAATAAAAAAAATTCAAAAATGTACAAATAAACCATGTTTATATAAAAAAAAATAAAAAAAATTTATAGAAGTAAAAAAATAAATAATTAGAATGTTTGGAAGCCAAACAGTCCCTCAAAGTAAAAACAAAAATAAATAATTAACCATAGAAAAAAACCATTTCATTTAATTAATATAAATGCATATGAAATACAAATGATAAAGGCCATAGACTTACAAGTTTCTGCGGTGGAAGTCCACAATGGCCTCCAGGACCTTCTCTTGGTACGGCAACAGCTTATTATTCATCAGGAAGTCTCGGTCGGCGGCCGCGTCGTAGTCGCCGATCTCGGCTGGGGATGAAAGGCGGGAGGGAGGGATTATTCCATTTCTTGTGTTCACCATATTGCATTCCTCCAGAAATTGCATTTTCTACTTGCATGACATAATGATAACCAAATGTTTTTTAGTGTACATTGGACGAGGTGAGAGGCGATGAGGGCTCCGGTGTTTTCTGTGCAGATCAAGCGTCCCTCCATCAAATCCCTTTTCATCTGCAGGGAGAACAAGTACCTACAAAAAAAAAAAAAGAGGGGGGGGGGAAGATAATGAAATGCATGTTTAGTGTCAAAATAAGACGAGTCAGATTGTGTGTACAATGCAAAGTCAAGTCCAGAGTTGGCTGGTTCATTGTTGTGATTTGTGAGTTTGTAATTTAGGACCTGGTGAACTCCTCCTGCAGCTGACCGGGGTCTGGGGGGAAGAATTTCACAGCCAGTCTAAACAGAGAATTTGCCGGTCCTGAAAAACAAAAACAAAACATTAGATGACACCGTATCCTGTGTTATTAAATTCATATTAATGTTATTCGAACTTACTTCGGACTTGCTTCACAATGAGCTTGGTGGGCTCCAGCCAAAACTGAATGAACACAAACAGAAATCACCATTGGCCTGGATTGTACAATTATACAGGCAAAAGTATTGAGACATGTGAATTTTGGCTCCAAATTGTTTCAAAATTTTTTTTTAAACAATACTTCTCGTCATTGCCGAGCTGTCAAAATTTGGAAGCCTTTGACAGTTTGTTCAGTGTGTGTGCGCTGACATGGATCTACACACCCAGCTCATCTGCATGTTCTGAAACTCCAGCCCAAAGTAATCACTCTCAATGAGGTTGCCTCGGAGAAACACCTCCGAGAGAAGATCCTGCCCTAAAGCTCTCGGCTGAAAGAACGAGACAAAAAAAAAAGAAAACAAATATTATTAGTAATAATCTCATCCCAGTGTCAACAGCAATATAAAAAATAAAAAAAACTTCGACATATCTGATGAAGAAGAGTTTGCATAACCGGCATTCATCCAAATTCAACAATGGAAGAATAGTTTTCGAATTGCCTAAATCAGACTTAAACCCAACAGAACATGTTGGACGATCTGACGAGATGTGATGTGCAAAAGATATCGCACCCCGGAACACGCCACGCTGTAAAAGATAATTTGGTGACGAGCTTTGGCGGAGGTCTGAACTCTTGCTTGAAGTTCAAAGTTGCTCTGCCAATTCATGGGCAGAGAAACCACGTGGCTAGAATAAAAATATCTGGGACATGACATCATCCAGAAAAATTCTGAACACGTTTTTCAGTCATTTATTTACTTGTTTGGGTGGTCGGGCTCTACAGAGACCAAGAGGATTTATATAGCAATTATTAAAGCGTCATTTTTTCACACTATATAACAAATGACGGCAAACAGCGGTGCGTTCCCATCAACGAGAGCAAGAAGTGTGGCCAAGTGTGGCTCCTGGCAGGCTTCTTCTGGGTTTATTTTCTCTGGGCCAACTAACTAATTACTACGTACTCAGCACACACGTCACTTGAGGTTTGGACATGTAGCGGGCAAAATTATAGGCTCAGACATCTGGTTGTAATGTAAAATAGTATTTTTAAAAAGGGGAAAACTTTTTAAAAAGGAACTGGCCCACATTGGTAAAAGTAGCGCAAGACAACTTGAGATGTTGCGGAGCACACCCACTTAGAAGAAGAGAAATAATTTCAGCTCGCAACAGCTCATACGCGTTGTAAAACTCATTCTTCCATGAGTCTACCGTGTCTCCTCCTTTCAGTCCGTCCCAAACCAAAGAATAAAATCTGCCATCACATATTTTCCACAAATCATCTGAGTCAATTCACAATCCAGACGTGTTGCAATCCGGAGGTACATTCGGAGGTGTTTTGTCTCACGTTACAACATTTTGCAAAGTTCACCGAGCTACGATGTCATGTAATCCGCCGTCCACCGATGTTTGGCTCGCTTTCATGAACACAAAGATGGACCCAGATTGTCATCAAATGTGGGCTACACAAATCGGCAACGGAGTGATGTGCTGGCTAGCGGCGTGTCTCAGAAGTCGAGCGCTAAAGCGGGTTAGCGGGTCACGCAATCACGTTCGGAGAAAGTGGTGGCCACGGATTAGGACAAAGCAGCTGTTCAATCAGGAGATACCATGTCTAGATTGAGTCTTCAATCCAGGGTGAAACTTCAACTCAGTGGGCTCACCAAGTGTTTACGTCAAAAACCCGGCTACCGTTAGCAAGCTAAGACAACATTTATTTTCCAAACGGAGGTGTTGAGGACATGTGTGAGAATACACAGTAATCAGGATTATCGTGTTAGTGCACCTGCGTAACCTGGATTAGGTACAACTTTAGCGAGGGCCATCTTTGACAGTCTAATGAGTGTTAAACAATCAGTATTAAATATCCCATTTCCCTAAAATTTAACTAAATGGGGAAAAAAAAAAAAAAAACAGTCATGATTTCCAAAACTAATTTAATTCATTCTTGGAAATCAAAACAATTACGTCCCATTAATCCGTAACATTGTTAGCCGGATTTAAGTGTTTCCAAATATGTGTTAGCATTAAGATAACAGAGTGCTTCTTTTATAAAAACACACACATTTAACACCATCAACCGATGCATCTAATCCACCCGAAAGAAAGAAAAACTCTGGCACCAAGGAAACAACTCTTCTCCTTAGTCTTCCTTTGACACATTAAAAGACGCAGTTAGTTATGATAATCGTTAAACCCGTTGCATAATCCACAACATCGCCGTCGCGCTCTCTATCCCTGCGGTTAAAATTCCTGACCCAAACGTCGCTTCCGTCCCGTCCCCCCCCCTGGCTGCAAGCTCAAACTTTGGACTCTCCTTCCTTGCGGTTGTCACCGTTGCTATTTATGTGCCTGTTTGCCTAAAAGCGGAGCCCGTCCACATCTAATGAATGCAGCGCCGTCTGTACGCGGCGAGGCTCCGCATGTGAGTGAAGGCCCAGTGGAGGGGCAAGGCTGCGCGCCGCATCAAAGGAGCCTGTGTTTCGGTCACCACAAGGCCCGTCTTTCTCCTGCGCCGCCGGCGGGAGGGGCCTCAGCGCCAGAACCACCACGCAAGCATATGTCAGTTATAATAATTTTTTTTAAAAATGCAGAAATCAATTGCGACAATAACAATGGTTGTAAATCGCGGAACGCTAGCTCGGGTGATACGTTTTTTTTTTTTTTTTTTTAAATCAGTATAATGTTGGTCAGCTTGGCCATGTTTGTCAGAATTCACAAATCAGGCGAAGCCGTACGGCTTTTTAGCGCGGCGAGCTTATGCTCGGTTCACATGGACGACGAATATGACAAAATGTGCGAGGGCGGGCGGTCGCTTGAAGGGCCACAACCATTTCAAACATTCACCACTGCAATTTGGTGTCTATTCTTGATCTCCGTGTACAGGAAAAGGGCAAAATCCCGGGATTAAAAAAAGGACTGCAGCTGTCCTCAAACCAAGAACTAAACATCTAGAACAAATTCTGCTGCAAGTCAAGCAGACATTGGCAACAACGTTATTGCCTCAACAGTGCCTCTTTACAAAAGAGACAAGACCGGCCCACGACACCTCGGGCTGAATGAAGAGAGGCACTCAGAAGCCATCTTGTTTCTTGGCAGCCCGCTGGACGGGGTCACGGCCACACATACATTCTGCTTTCTCGACGTCTGAAGTGACAACCACGTTTGGACCGAACACAAAATATTGCGTCACCCCTCGTGTCTCACGTGCTTTTGTTTGCGGGGGGGGGGGGACTACATGGGGGATGTAAAATGCTATCTTGGCAGAACGTTTGTCAACAAGTCGATACCAGACAGTCAACTATTTTTCCCCTTGCATGTTTGTGCTTGAGTGCTGCCGTTATATTATCGGTGCAATGCTACAAGTGTGTAAGGGGATAGCGGGACGCCAGAGTGTGAAGTTTAACACCCCCTCCCCACACACACACACTTTGTTGTTGACATCAGCGCGCATCTACTGTTATCAAGTTGCGCAAAAAGCTGCAGCAGCCGCATTAACATCAGCGAGGGACTTTCAAAATGGCTACCAAACGTAATGCACTTGTGATGACAAATGTGTTTTCCGCATATGGACGCAGATGTTTTCTTACTTGGGAATATAGACCTTTTTTTAACATATCCAAACGCATGGGTGAAGTTCAAGCCAGTTTAAATCCACGAACTGAACTGATTTAACTTGACTATTAGTTACAGGGTTTGAGACAACATATGGCGCCTTAGATTATAAAACATCCGTCTCAGCAGTGCACCACAGAATCCAAACTGCTGAGGCTACTTGGGGGATTTATTAGGGCGCAGTATTTAATTACACAACGTCATCAGTGAGTCTTCAATGCTTCTTTCACGCCGGTGATTTAACACCGGCCTGACTTAAAAAGACAGGAAAGAGGCTCATTCCTATTGGCTTCCTTATTGCTTCCTATGCGAATGGCTACTGCAGCAAGTTGGCAGGCCGACAGCGGGCCGACAGGAAAGCACATCACTTCCCTCCAAAGTCACTTTCATTAAAACGGGACAAAGGACTTCAAATTTCTAGCTTTGGAATGACATTTGAATTTTTTCAATGCAACAAACAATCCTGAATAAACACACACACTGACCAGAATAAATATCCTCTTTTGCACACAGATACTTCATTTTTTTTTTTTTTAAATGAGGGTGTATTGAGCTATACCACCTAGCACGTGCCTCAAAAGCTGAGTGGTAAACATGACTCAGCAGTGATAATGTTAGAGATAATCATTACACGGCAAAAATCAATTTGGCTTTACTGATACTAAAATCATCATCAGATTGAGACAGGAAAACACCCAATCGTTATCTAATCAAAAGAACCGATGTCCTCAGCAAAGACAATACCGCAAATGTAAAGGAAAGCACCTCCAATTTCAACAATGTGGAGGCGGTAAATAAGACTGCATAACACAGAGGGGAAGGGATTTTCGTGGCAAAGCCAGACTGCAGCTGTCACCAACACGCAAACCGGGTCAAACACGGCCCTGCTGTGAATGGCTAACTAACAGCAGACTTATCACAGTGTGCCAGAAAGGCGGAAGAAACACTCACGTCTAGATCGAAGAACTCCTGGGACTCGTCCAGACCCTGAACGCGGACCTGAAGCCCCCGACCGAGACCCTTGGCGGTGGGGGTGCCTCCTACCACCACCACGTTGGTACTGAGGCTCTGGCCAGGCTCCAGTGTGCTGATGCCTGCGTTGAATTGGGCACCCAGTCTTGTGCCCGGGGTCTGCAGGACCCGGTAGGATCCCTCGATGTCCCCCATGACTGCGCCCAAATGAGCAGCACCTAAGAGAAAAGAATGGAAAACTTTTTTTACTCTAAAATTGTTGTATTTGAGTAAAAACTATGCCACGTTCAAGAAAGGTT
Organism: Syngnathus acus; assembly: GCF_901709675.1. Lineage (NCBI taxonomy): Eukaryota > Metazoa > Chordata > Actinopteri > Syngnathiformes > Syngnathidae > Syngnathus > Syngnathus acus. Next base: position 3,083,528 of record NC_051090.1, on the reverse strand, counting down.
TGTGTTTTCTTTTTTTTGTAGTTAAGATAAAACAATTTTATCACAATTGCGACACATGATGGCAATTCAGGTATTTGTAATCAATGTCCATGAGTAATCAAATGTACTCCTATTCAATCTTAAGAAAGTAGATAGGGTGCTCCCAACGTTTAAAATCTAAATATACCTTAAACTACGATGCCAAAATATTTTTTCTGGCACTAACACTGTTTATTAGAAGCCTGGCACAGAGCAGGATGTTCTGACACTCTAAAAGCACTACACCAAGAGCATACAAATTCAGATTGGTACAAATAGTTGTATTTTTGTCCTCAAAAAGTATTTTCAGGTAGGTGAGTCACTACTAATCGGAAAGTAGTAGTTACTTGTAAGTAAGTGAAGCGTTTGGGTGTTTATTTTTTGGTTTAAACTATCATGATAGGAAATTATAAACACACATGTTGCTACTGGGTTTAGTGTCCAAAACCCTGAGAAAAGTCAAAGTATTAAGTTTTTATACGGTAGTATTCGGGACTTTTGGCTCACGTTTTGTCTTTCATCCATTTTATGGTTACACTTACAATGAATCAAACCTCTATTGTTTGAAAAACATACATTTTAACTACGAGCATACGATGGGTGAATTTAAGCAGCACAGCACGACTCATGTTACACATGTTTTAATTGTGGCGTTCTATTTTGATTGTAACAACCGAAGGAATATAATATAAAAGGTTAATGTCCCACTGAAAATTAAAAATACATAAACATTGTACCATAAATGCGCTTCGCTGCATCAAAGTCCCAATGGGTCATTGTTTAACATCGAGCCAAACGAGTTAAATGTCAAATTCGAAAGGGGGAAAAAGTTTAACGTGGCGTTGTTTTTTTTCGGTTCCTTAAGTAAGCTCGAACTCCCGAGAGTTTTTAGTTTACTTAACGATGACAAACTTGGCGTAGCAAAAAAGAAAATGAGAATTACTTTATTTTAAGAAAGAGACGCTTACCCAATGGGTTGGTGTCGAGAGAAGGCTGCAAAAAGTTTGGGATCAGGGGACAACTCGTCGGTCCATGGCCCCAGGCCCGTCGTCCAAAGTAAGTGCGCACCCGACGCCGCTTTCTGATTGGCTGCAGTGTACTAACTCGGCCTCTCATTGGCTGAGATGTGGCGTCTGGTTTGCTAGCCCAGTTTGACCGCCTCCCTCCTCATCCTTGGCTCAAATTAGCCGTGATGGACGGGAGGGATTAACATGTTTCCAAATAATGTCAGTAACTAACTAACTACACAATCCAACAAAATTATTTTCTTAAATTCCGTGCCCCCAAACAGCTGCAAAACGTGCCATTATCGTTAATCCTGTCGCATGTCTTCAACTGGGTTAAAGTTCGCAGTGACATGTATACAGGTTTTACGATACATTTAGACACGTTTGCCCGAAGATATAATGTGGCAAATTAACAATTATTCTCGCCATTCCAACAAATATCGAGCAAAGTCAAGTCTTTTTAGTTGTTTTGTAAAACCACTCATTCTAAACGCGAGTCAAAAGGCGCAGAAATGGTATCTGTGGCAAGCAGCACCCCCTAGTGTAGCGGAATCGCCATTGCTATGGAACAAGCCTCATGTTAAAATACCTGATTTATGGTTTGTATTTATTCTGTACCTGCCCGAATTGGTCTTTAATATGCCTGCATAATTTCTTCAGCAAAATATTGATTCATTAAAGCAACTTCCATAGGTAATCAACACTTAAAGCATTTGTAAATAAAATAAAATCACTGCAGTTTAGTCCATTTGTGATGTCGGCAATGTCGGTCACCATATCCGTTCATTGATCTGGCCCAAATTCATGCAAGATTTTCTTCATAAATCGTAACCCTAATCATCAACAAAAAGGGCCCTCCACAAATTGTTCCCATTAAAGCTGGAAGTATATGATTGTCTCCGAATTAGGATAAGATGAAAACAACTAAAGGATTGATTGTTTGACTGATTGATTAGTGTCAGAGTCTCATGACTTTTGTTCAGACACTATTGATTGATGAATAGATAATAGATAAGGCTGTGTTGAGAATCACTGTCATATTTTCTGCTTTCTATACGGCATTGACATTTTTTAAGAGGACTATATATTTCATCTGCCTTGAAGTAGGAATTTAATTTGTCCCATGGTCATGCTCGTAACTCAAGTAATATTTTCCCTACTCAAATTAATGCCTGCCTAAAAACAATACAAAGCAAAGTAGCACTCTATAATATAATATTGTACATCATTGAGGATTTTGCAGCTGTATCCCAACCAATGATGTCATCATTTCAAACCATTTATAATATATGCAGATTTTTGCTATTCGTGGTCGACCGTGTCCCTATCCCATGCGCTTACCGGGGATCCACTCTGATTTGAGTGGGCGAAACCGTAGCGAAAGAGTACGTGGTGCTCCGGGCGTGTAACTGGACTCCAGCGTGACGTCAGTGGCCACCGATTGGTGGGCGTCGCTCGTATATATGCGTCACGCGTCACTCCCACCTCCTCGCCAGTGGAATTTCATCTCTGCTTCTGCACCTTCTGGGCAGACGAGAACACAAAAAAAGAAGTAAGTCTTTGCGTTTTCTCCATTTGTCACGTTTTTTGCACGTCGATGTCAACCGCTGCGTTGGTAAAAAACGTGAGATAAGGTGGCTTGCGCGAGGGGGGAGGAATGGGATTCGAAACCAGGCCGGATTTCGTGGCCGAACCCTCCGTCTCGCTCTTTTTTGGATCTCGACGTGTGTGCTGGCCTGGACTTGGTGTCGTTGCGCTTCCTCCGCCTCCTCGGTTAGCAACTGTGCCTACGTGGACGTACCCTGCTAGCAATTGTTGTGGAAGCTAATCGATGCTAACGCTAAGTTAGTCCTACTCGCTACTTTTTGACAACTGTGGCGATAAAATGGATCACCGAACACTCATCCGCGAGAGTACCCTAGACTTGATTAAAAATATTTCGACGTTTTTTATAGTTGTATCCACTGTTTACCTGGTTGTCATTTCAATGGTTTACAGACGGCATAGCTTAGGAAGTTGTGTCGCAACGTTTGCTAGGAGTTTGCAAAAAAATGCTAGGACTTAGCCGATTAGCATTAGCTTGTACAGCTACGTGTCACTCTATTGCCCTTCGCGTGAAGTTTGCAGCGGAATTACAGAGATAATACGGTCATGCAATGTCCTTGTATTCACCATAAAGATCATTTTATGTTTGGAATGTTGAATTACATCTTGTCCCCTAATGCCGTTTAGAGGAGTTGGCATTTTTCTTGCCGATTTCGTGACGTTGCGAAGCTGTCAGTCAGTGGACACACGCAGACACAGCTACTTAACACCCTAATCTGGGATTTGCATTTATCGTTTTAAAGTGTTTGTATCCTCATTGCAAAGTGTCCAATTCAAGTTGAGCTATCTATACCAGACGAATTAAAACTTTAGTCATACCAGTTTTTTTCAAGTGAAAGTCGGGTCAATAAAACATTTGTGGTACCTGTAGTTTAAACACGACATTCTGATTCATCTCTATCCATTTTCGGAACGGTTTAAGAATTAAACAAATAAGTGATATTTTATCCAACACCGCCCCCTGTTGTCAATTGAAATTGACGTCAAAGTGCCCTTGGGCTTGCGTTGCAATTGGCAGGGCTCACCTGTTTTGAGGGTATGGCGACATTCCTCGTCTCTTGCAGTTTAGCACTAAAAACAAAAAAGTGACAACAATGGTTAAATTCTATACATTATGTTTGATTTGTTTGTCTTTAAAGTGTGGTGTTTTAGTATTTTTTCCTCCATTAAAATATAGATTATCTTGAGAAGGTGGAGTTAATGAATTAAATGCACTCAAAGATAGACTTAAAATCGTTTGACCTCTCAAGAGCAGACTATTTTCTCATAGTGCAATTGACTGAATACTAAAACAATTCTAATCTCTCTGTCTTTGTGTCCAAAGGCAAAAGCTGGCAGGCTGACGGGAATTTGCATCTTTACAGGACGGATTATCTGGTAACTGACCATTTAGCTGGTGAGTCCTTGAACTTATTTTTCTGTCAGCAGTTTTGCGAGTTAGTGAAGGAGAGACAATCCTCCGGTACCGAACATTTAATAATACTTTCACATGGTCTGTGGACTCCATACTAGTCCCCTAATCAAGTCCTCCTTTCGGGAAGATATTTGGATCTATCACAGTCACCTTGCACAATCGAAATAAGCAGAAAGACAAGAGTGCTGATGCAACAAAACAACCAACTCACCAATGACATTTCATGATGGCAGATTAGATAATGCAGGAGAATCCCAAAGTCCATTCACGATAGGTCAGTTTTGCACAAACCAAACGTTTCCCCTCTCCATTTACATATTTGTCTGCGCAGACCACATGCTCTGTTATTATCTGCCATATTTCGGTATCCGGTCGTCATCCTCGCCTGTTCCTTTTTTTTTTTTTTCCCCCCACAATCGCGTTGCACTAAATTTCCCCCACTCCTTTCCAGTGGCACACTCGGACTCTGTGTTAAGCGTGGAATTTCAGCCATGAGCTCAGTCGCCGTACTTACGCAGGAAAGCTTCAATGAGCACCGCATCGGGCTCTTGCCGGAGCAGAGCGGTAGTGAGTCAACACACACACACACACACAATGAGTGAAGATCAAAAACAAAGTCAAATGATCTCCCTCTTTTTGCGGGTGTAGCAGCCACCGCCGCTGCCGCTACTGTAGCAGCGCCCAGCGTCGCCGGGGGAGAGGAGGAGGACGCCCTTCCCACCTACAAGGATGCCTTCCCACCTCTGCCCGAGAAGTCGGCCACGCCCGATGGCACCCAGGAGACCGCCAGCGCCTGGGCCAACAAAATGCGCTCTCTGAAGTCTTCCGTCATCACCCAGGTATCAACGCCACATAAACTATCCGTGTATTGTCACCATTTCTGTCCTTCACTTCAAACTTTTTTAGATCTACCGCACCTAACCTGCTTTCCCCGATGTTTCGAACCAGGTTTTCCATGTTCCTCTGGAGGAGCGCAAGTACAAGGACATCAACCAGTTTGGGGACGGAGAACAAGGGAAGGTCTGTGTGGACATCATGCACAAGACCGGAGCCCACCTGGAACTCTCCTTGGCTAAAGATCAGGGTCTCTCCATCATGGTGTCCGGAAAGATGGACGCCGTGATGAAGGCTCGCAAGGAGATTGTGTCCCGACTGCAGACTCAGGTGCTGACCCAAACATTGAGTTGTACAGGTTTGGTCACATTTATGTTGGAAACAAATTTGAAATGACCCATGACCTCGTCTCCTTCAGGCCTCAGCGACTGTGGCCATCCCCAAGGAACACCACCGCTTTGTCATCGGCAAGAACGGGGAGAAGCTGCAGGAGCTGGAGCTGAAGACCGCCACTAAAATCCAGATCCCAAGACCCGACGACCCCAGCAACCAGATCAAGATCTCCGGCACTAAGGAGGGCTTGGAGAAGGCCAAGCACGAGATCCTGCTGATCTCTGCCGAACAGGTCTGACCGGGATAAATTAACCCAACACTGCTGAACTAAACTTGATATTTGAAGTTTTGGTTTTCAGGGCTTGAAATGTGCTCATAGTTGGCTTTTTTTTTTTTTTTTTTTTTTTTTTTTTTATTAAAAGGACAAGCGTGCCGTGGAGAGGGTGAACATCGACAAGGTGTACCACCCGTTCATCACGGGCTCATACAACAAGCTGGTCGGCGAGATGATGCAGGAGACTGGCGCTCGCATCAACGTGCCGCCTCCCAGCGTCAACAAGACGGAGATCGTGATCACTGGGGAGAAGGAGCAGGTGGCCCTTGCTGTGGCTATGATCAAGAAGATTTACGAAGACAAGGTACGCCATTTGAGGAGCGCAAAGGCGGGGTTTTGAGTTTCAAGTCTGATCGGCTTGGAGCTCACTTGGATCTTTGTTTTGTTTTTTTGTTTTTTCAGAAGAAGAACGCTACCACCATTGCGGTGGAAGTGAAGAAGTCTCAGCACAAGTATGTGATCGGCCCCAAGGGAAACACCCTGCAGGAGATCCTGGACAGAACCGGCGTCTCGGTTGAGATCCCACCTCCCGACAGCAGCTCGGAAACGGTCATCCTTCGCGGGGAGCCCGACCGTCTCGGTCAGGCCCTCACCGAAGTTTACGCTAAGGTGACTTTCCCCTCGGCTAATTTCAAAGGAGCTCAAGTTTGAAACGCATATCGTGACCCTGAGCTGACAAAATTCTTTCCAGGCAAACAGCTACACCGTTTCCTCTGTAACGGCTCCCTCTTGGCTCCATCGATTCATCATTGGCAAGAAGGGCCAAAACTTGGCCAAAATTACCCAACAAATGCCCAAGGTGGGTCAAGCAGAATCAATGAGCCATCAATATTGCCCTGTCCTCTTAATGCACATGTTCTCCATGCAGGTGCACATTGAGTTCACTGAGGGAGAAGATAAGATCACCCTGGAAGGTCCCACCAAAGATGTGCAGATGATGCACAGCCAGATTGAAGCCATCGTTGCGGACCTCGTGAGTTCTGACTTCAGCTCGCTCTGGTGTCCTAATACGCTTGTGCTCACTGCGCGTCTACATTTCTTCGCAACAGATAAGTCGCATGGACTACACGGAGATTAGCGTGGATCCCAAATTTCACAGACATCTGATTGGGAAAGCTGGCGCCAACAGTAAGCACTCTGCTGTGCGCATGATGTAATCTGCCCGGTTACACTCCTTTAATCCAAATTTTTTGATTCAGTCAACCGCATCAAGGAGCTCCACAAAGTGACTGTCCGTATCCCCCCCGACCATGAGAAGAGTACCCTGATCCGCATTGAGGGGGACCCCCAGGGTGTGCAGGAAGCCAAGAAGGAGCTGTTGGAGCTTGCGTCACGCATGGTCAGTGCACTCGGGCGCCGTGCGGACACGCTCGGTCGCCGTTACTCAATCTACGCCCGCCTCTTTGCAGGAGAACGAGCGTACAAAGGATCTGATCATCGAACAGCGTTTTCACAGAGCCATCATCGGTCAAAAGGGGGAGAAGATAAAAGAAGTGCGCGACAAATTCCCTGAGGTGAGCTCATTGATCTCATTTATAACGAACATGCTAACATACATTTGTTCTAATTCGTCCAAAACAATGTTTTTCCTCAATATCTATTTTCAGGTCATCATCAACTTCCCCGACCCCGCGCAGAAAAGTGACATTGTTCAGCTGAGGGGCCCGCGAGCCGAAGTGGACAAATGTGCCAAGCTCATGCAGAAGATCGTGGCCGAAATGGTAACGCTTCGAAATTCTTTAGCCCATGTGTTTCAGTGTCGTGTTGACCACTAACCTTGATTGTTTCTATCAGATGGAAAACAGCTTCTCGGTCTCCGTCCCCATCTTCAAGCAGTTCCACAGGAACATTATCGGCAAAGGTGGATCCAACATCAAAAAGGTAGTCCTAGAAAAAACATTGGCACAAATCAAAATGTAAATCACTTACATGGTTGTGTCCTTTGACTTTCCTTTGCTAGATTCGCGAGGAAACCAACACTAAGATCGACCTGCCCGCCGAGAACAGCAACTCCGAGATGATCATCATCACGGGCAAGAAGGCCAACTGTGAGGCTGCACGGACGCGTATTTTGGCCATTCAGAAGGAACTGGTAAGACATGCCACGCTACATTATTTCAGTGGTTGAGTGTCTTCTACCCATCATCTCAAGGCTCCTCTGTATATGCTGAATTTCACTTTGTCTGGTCCCTAGGCAAACATCACGGAGATGGAGGTGTCCATTCCTTCCAAGTTGCATAACTCCTTGATCGGCTCCAAGGGCCGCTTTGTGCGCTCCATCATGGAGGAATGCGGCGGCGTGCACATCCACTTCCCCAGCGAAGGCTCTGGCATCGACAAGGTCACCATTCGGGGTCCCGTGGAAGAGGTGGAGAAGGCTAAGCAGCAGCTTCTGGCTCTTGCTGAAGAAAAGGTACGTGATTGACCGAGGATCTGTTCTGAGCATTTTTTTTCCCCTTTTAATTCCTCAATTTTTCTTGATGCGTCATCCCATCAGCAAACCAAGAGCCACACGGCTGAGCTGCGCGCCAAGCCCGAGTACCACAAGTTCCTCATCGGCAAAGGCGGTGGCAACATTCGCAAGGTGCGTGACAGCACCGGCGCCAGGATCATCTTCCCCACCGCTGAGGACAAAGACCAGGAGCTCATCACCGTGATCGGCACCGAGGAGGCCGTTCGTGATGCCCAGAAGGAGCTGGAGGAGCTCATCAAGAACTTGGTGAGACACTTTTTTTTTTTTGGTGAGCAAGATTTGAAAGGGAATCTCCAATCTTTAACTCACACAATCTACTTCCAGGACGACGTCATTGAGGACACCATGAGCGTGGACCCCAAGCACCACCGCTACTTTGTTTCTCGCCGCGGCCAAGTCTTGCGGGACCTCGCCGACGAGTACGGCGGCGTGATGGTGAGCTTCCCGCGTACCGTCACGCAGAGCGACAAAGTCACCCTCAAAGGAGCCAAAGAGTGCGTGGAGGCGGCCAAGAAGCGCATGCAGGAGATTGTCGAGGACCTGGTGAGTACACGGCGGCGCTTTCGTCCTCCATTAGGGAAAAGCCACTTGTATGCTTTCCCTTCCGCAGGATGCTCAAGTGACCATTGAGTGCACCATCGCTCAGAAGTTCCATCGTTCCATCATGGGCCCCAAGGGCTCTCGAATCCAGCAGATCACTCGAGATCACAATGTACACATTAAGTTTCCTGATCGTGAGGACCCTCAAGGTAAGAGAAGATTTCACTTCTAACATGGTGAGGACATTTGAAATGACTGTTTGGCCACCTTGTCAGCTGTGGAGGCCATCCAGGAGAACGGCGAAGCCAACGGCGAGTTGAAGGAGCCCGTCGATCCAAATGCGCCCAAGAAATGCGACGTGATCGTGATTTCCGGGCGCAAGGAGCGATGCGAGGCTGCTGCGGAAGCACTGAAGGTTGGAATCCAAATAAGACAAACCTGACTGTTGTTTTTGCCGTTGTTTCCTAACTTTTCTTCGGCTGGCTCTTAGGCTTTGGTTCCCGTCACCATTGAGGTGGAAGTGCCTTTTGAGCTTCATCGTTACATCATCGGGCAGAAAGGAAGTGGAATTCGCAAGATGATGGACGAATTTGAGGTCCGTTCTAAGAAGGGTCTTGATCAAGGCCGTGGAGAGCCACAAGTCCTGTTCGTCTCTGGAAAGGAGCAGGCTCTTAAATTTCTTTTCTTTCCCGGCAGGTAAACATTCAAGTGCCTGCTCCTGAGCAGCAGTCCGATAAAATCGCCATCACCGGCTTGGCCAACCACCTGGAGCGTGCCAAAGAAGGACTATTGGAGCGCGTGAAGGAGTTGCAGGTCGAGCAGGAGGATCGGGTGAGTCTCGTGACGCTCTTGACATCTCCTGCTGGGCTCAAACGTACGAGAAGCTTCTGACTCATCGTTTCGGCGTGCAGGCACTCAGGAGCTTCAAACTGACCATCACTGTGGACCCCAAGTATCACCCCAAGATCATCGGCCGCAAGGGTGCCATTATTACCGAAATCCGCACCAAGCACAATGTCAATATCCAGTTCCCAGAAAAGAATGATGAAAACCAGGTATCGTCCCTGTCTTTGTGATTCTTCGACTGAATAATGAATGGTGCTGTATTTCAGCGAGTTTGACTTTTCTCTCTTGTCTCCACAGGACCAGATTACAATTACAGGGTATGAGCACAAAGCCATAGCTGCAGGCGACGCCATCCAGGCCATTGTGGAGGAGCTGGAGGAGATGATCTCCGAGGACATCACTCTGGACAGCAGGGTCCACGCGCGCATCATCGGCGCCCGTGGCAAGGGTATACGCCGCATCATGGATGAATTCAAGGTGGGAAGTTCTACTTCGCCGTTCTGGTGAAGTACGCTATGATGGAATGGAACAACTTTCACCTTTGCGCTCAAACTGACTGCTGTTCTCCTTTCCAGGTTGACCTCAGGTTTCCTCAGAGCGGAGCAGCCGACCCCAACCTGGTGACGGTGACGGGTCGTCTCGAGCTGGTGGACGAAGCCATCGACCACCTCCTTAACCTAGAAGAAGAATACGTGAGCATGTTTTTTGTTTTGTTTTTTCATCCGTGCCATCTTTTTGCTTTTGTGATGTGGATCCTAATGCAGATTGTGTTTTAGCTGGCGGACGTGGTGGAGAATGAGTCAAAAATGGCGTACATGAGGCCCTCAGGGGGCAACCACGCGTCTGGTGACGAGCAACGTGGCCCCTCTAAAGGCTTCGTGGTGAGGGAGGCTCCCTGGACCACCGGCAACGAGAAGGTATTGTCTTACTTTAAAATGTCCTGAACAAAGCACTCAAAAATGCAGAGAGAAATATTTTTTTGTAATTCTACTAAAATTGAGTTGATATATTAAGTTGTACACAAAAATGAGATGTTTTTTTTTACCACTTCACAGCAAGCTTTAAGAGCACCAATGTTTTTTATTCACAAGCTATTTTAACCACTTTAGGAAAGGACAATTGGTTAGAAAAAATTATGCAAGTTGTTTGAGCATTAATATTTTATCTAACATTTTTTTAGGCTCCTGACATGAGCAGCTCCGAGGACTTCCCCAGTTTCGGGGCTCCAGTGGCTGCCGCCAAGGCCTCCCCGTGGGGACCCAAACGCTTTTAAAGCAGAACATCTTCAACCAAGACACAATCTTCCCCTGTCCGCACCCCAAAATCTTCTCCCCTCTTGGGCTGACCCCTTCAGAATCCTCTCTCACCATCAATGCTTTTAAAAAAAAAAAAAAAAAAGCAAGCATTTTGTTTCATTTTTTGGTAGAGCTGCCCTTTCAACTCAGTGCTGCCTTGGCAGGTTTTGGGGAGTGGGGGCAGCTCTATTAGTTCCACCTGGTACACTTGCGTTCAAGTATTTGTCATTTGTGCGTCCATCTGCTCGTGACACCTCGTCGCCTTATTGTTCACTTTGACACAAAACTGCCAGATGCTTGGAGATGATGCAATTTCCTTTAAACAAAAAAATACAACACTAGTACACCTCTGGCGCATCAAACCTCACACTGAAGAAAAAAAAAAAGGAAAAAAAAAACGTGTCAACTGTCATCGTGTTTGGGGGTCAGTGTCCAGTCCTGTTTGTCTTCCAGTTGCTAGGCAGATTTTCTGTTTAACAGCAATGACCCCCCACCCCCCTTTTTTTTTTTTTTTTTTTTTTTTTTTAAATACATCAGCCTTAAAGACTAGGAGGTTGCATACCAGGCTGGAGGTGACGTCGGTCAATGTCTTTTATTTTCCTTTGGGGAATAAAAATGCACTGAATGTCATCCCGCCTGTGTTTATGTTGCTTCTTAGCGTCCATGGAAAGTTATGCAATTGAAGTGTGAAACGGTTAAGGGTGACACTGGAAAAGTCCAAAAATGTCAATAAAAATGGAAAATCTTTGTGTACCCATCTGTGTCACTCGTGTTTCATTACATTTTTTTTTTACCCTAACCAAAACGTATACTTTAGTGTGTATATATAGAATAGTAAATATTTTCCCCCTGAAAAAAATAGAAAACGTTCCTCCGTCATGTAGGCGGCGCTAATGCACCGAAAAGCTGTTTGCGATCCGCCAATTAAGTTTAAGAACAAAAGGTAACATTAGCGGACGGTAGTCAATCTAAACGTCAACCTGTTTATTACAATAACAGTGGGCCTTTATTAGCACATAAATCCGTCGTGTTTTAGACAAACCCTCTCGCTGTTTCCCGTGGACACCAATCTAAACTGGAGCTTTTACGCGTTAGCTTAGCGTGTTAGCTACACGTCGCTAAGCAAAGAGCCAAGTCTGAACATGCTGAGAGATTTGAAGAAACGCTGATCAAACGTTGAAAAGTTATTTGACGAAAACGACAGCGGGGCAGAGGAAACAATACCACGCTTTTCTAACGCCTCATTTTCAACTACACTGAGCAGGTTCGTGTTATTCTTTAACACTATCAACTTCTTTTTTCCCATCATACATCTATGAGACATGCATGGTTCTTCCTCCGTGTCATGCAGACATGAAGCAAGAAGACGTTCCCTCTGAGCAGAACTCTCGCTCTCCCGTGAAGCAGGAGGAGCTAAGAGAGTCGCCCCACATTAAAGAGGAAGAGAAGGAGGCTGACGTCATCGCGTTCACCTGGACTGGCGTCCATGTGAAGAGTGAGGAGGACATAGGTCAGTCCTCGCAGCTTCATCCCAGTCAAAGTGAGGAGAGCAGCAGCTCAAGTCAAGCTGATGGAGAACCGCCAAAGAGCAAGAAATCTAAACGTGAACATCCCAGTGACAAAAGCCGATTGAACTGCTCTCAATGTGGCAGAACTTTTGCCTACAAAAGTGCTTTGAAAACGCACATGAGAACGCACAGCGGAGAGAAACCTTTTGCATGCTCAGTCTGCGGTAAAAGCTTCACCTTCAAGCAGAATCTGAGCCGACACGTGGCAATTCACACAGGGGAGAAACCATTTTCCTGTTTGGGTTGCGACAAGAGATTCTTTAGTAAGTTTGAACTGAGAAGACACATGAGCACGCACAGTGCCCAAAGTACTTTTTCCTGTTCATTTTGTTCACAAAGGTTTTTTCACATGTCCAAACTCAGACTACACTTGAAAACACACACCGGGGAGAAACCTTTGAGCCCAAGCAGCTCCAGTGATCACATGACAACAGAAGCTGATGAGGAACAGTGTGAAGAGCCACACTCGAAACCAGACAACAACACAACATCACAGTCTTGGAACAACAATCAAAGTGACGACACCAAAGCATCTTCGGAGACTGAAGAGAAACCGAAAGGGAATACAACGCACGACGAAGATGACAATCACTTTTACTGCCCAGTATGCGGAAAGAAATATGCCTATAAAAGTCATTTGAAAGCACACATGATAAAGCACAGCGGGGAGAAACCTTTTGCTTGCTCAATTTGCGACAAAAGATTCACAGCGAAGCGTAGTATGATGAGACACACGGCGATGCACACGACTGGAAAATGCTACTCCTGTTCCGTTTGTGACGCAACGTTCTCCAATGAGTTGGAGATGAAAAAACACAAGAGCACGCATACGGTCGAGAAACATTTTCTGTGTTCGGTTTGCGCTAAAGGTTTCTCTCACAAATCCTACCTCAGGCAACACATGAAAAGACACACCGGGGAGAAACCATTCACATGTTCCGTTTGCGGCCGAGGTTTCTCTCACAGGTCGTATCTGAAAATACACATGGTGACGCACACCCGGGAGAAGGCTTTTACTTGTTCGGTTTGTTCGAAAAGTTTCTCTCACAGGTCTTATCTGGGAGTCCACATGAGAATGCACACTGGGGAGAAACCGTTTCCATGTCCGGTTTGCGCAAAAAGTTTCTCCCAAAGCTCGTGTCTCAGACAACACATGGTAACTCACACTGGGGAGAGACCTTTTCATTGTTCACTCTGCGCGAAAAGTTACTCGCATAGGTCACATCTCAAACAACACATGATAACGCACAGCGGAAAGAAACAGTTTACGTGTCCGGTTTGTGACAAAAGTTTGTCGAGTAGTGCTTATCTGAAAAAACACTTGGAACAACACAATTCAAAAAAGCCTTCAGTCTCGACGGGCTTCGAGGCAGAAGTGGAAGGAGAACAAGCAGAAGACAACTTGGTTCCATTATCGGATATGGACGATGTGGTCAGACGCTTCCGACACTGATCATGAAAAACCTTTCCCAACTAGTTAAAATTCTGTACTTTGAGGAGAAAGAAAACGAAAAATGAAATTGTATAGAAATAAGAGACTGTACTTTTTCGAAGTGTAATTACTGTACTTACTGTAAGCCTGGAAACAATCACTAACTGTGCTGGATGATGACAATGTCAGTAAATAAAGTTGCAGGAGTTTGGAACAATAAAGAAGATAAAACTTTAAGACCCGTGTATTGTATTTTATGACCCCCCAAAAATAATATTATTAATCACAAATTTGGAAAATTAATCAAATGCAGAGGCCGAGAATTGAAAAAGCCTGAGCGGAACTCTGTGTCCCGAGGGTGGCGCTAATACACTCGAAAGTCGTTTCCCGCTCCTAATTAAATTCCCGAAGAAGAGAAGAAGCAAAGAGATTAAGTTAGCAGAACGTTGTTAGAGCCACCGCAAAAACTCTGTTTTGCCCTTATTTACGCAATACTTCTATGCCCTCATATGTATGTAAGTGTAATAGACAAAAAAATAAAATATCAACGGTCCCTGTTCGTCATAGCGGACCTTAGAGGCGTTCCAGTTAGCATAGCTTGCTAACAGAGAGACGCCGAGGTTAGCGACACGTCGCAACGTCATCGTATAAAAATGTGCACAGTCCAAATGCTGCGAACGTTGGTGAAGCAGCGACTAAACGTGGCCGTCGAGGATATAATCGAACTGGTTGAGAGAACCATCACGGAGTACGAGGAGCAACTTTGTCGAAGCAAGAACGAGCAACCACGACAGGGCGATGTTTCCAAGCCTCACGGTCCGTTGCCAAAAGCAGGTTTGTTTACTTTTGTGAGGTGCCACACGCGCTTAAAATAAATATTTTGCAAATTGTCATCGGATATTCAATGAGTGACTTAATCAAAGCATTCGATATTGAATCGAATTGCACAACACTAATATAAGTGAACTAAAAACAGACTTTTTACTTAAGACACGCTGCTGTGCTTTTTTTCCTTGTGTGATAGGGGTGCAGCAGGTGGAGCGGAAAGAAGGGGTTCCCCCAGATCAGCGGGAGGATCCAGCAACGCCCCCCCACATTAAAGAAGAAGAGGAGGAGGTGTGGAACAGTCAAGCCGTGGAGAAGCTTCTAGGGCTGGGGGAAGCTGAGGTTACCGAGTTCACGTGGACCGGCATCCACGTTAAAAGTGAAGACGATGAAGGTCAATCCTCACAGCTTCATCCCACTCGAAGCGAGCCAATGAAAGCTGTTGGAGAACATGTCACTCCACTCTCAGACATGGAAGTCATGATGTCACACTCGTCCGACACCGATCACAGCGATGACGACAAAGAATCTATAAAGACTACGAAGAAGTCTAAAGAGATGCAGCCCACCGACAGCAGACACTTCGACTGCTCCGACTGTGGCAAAACGTTTAGCAACAAAAGCGTTTTAAAAAACCACATGGTCACGCACACCAAGGAGAAGCCTTTTGTCTGCACGGTTTGCAATAAAAGATTCTCCTTAAAGCATCACATGAAGAGACACATGAGAGTGCACTCAGGGGAGAAAGCCTTTTTCCCCTGCTTCGTTTGCGATAAAAGATTCCGAGACGAGGCGGCCATGAAGGAGCACGTGAGAACACACGCCGCGGAGAAACCTTTGACCTCCGGCAGCTCAAGTAAACAACAAGCAGAAGCGGATGACTTAGCGGCGCTGTCAGACATGGACTACGTCATGTCGCAATCGTCCGACACGGATCACAGCGACGACGGCAAGGAAGCTTTGAAAGCGAAAAAGACGTCGGACGGCAATATGACCTACCGCACAGAAACCAAACTATACATTGGCGACATGACCTATCACGCTGAAACCAAACTCTACATTTGCTCCGGATGCGGCAAGACGTTTACCAACAAAAGCGTTTTACGAAATCACATGGTGACGCACACCGGAGAGAAACCTTTCGCTTGCCCGGTTTGTGATAAAAGATTCTCCTTCAAGCAGAATATGAGGAGACACATGGGCCTACACACGGGGGAGAAACCCCATTCCTGCGCCTTTTGCAGTAAAAGATTCTACGATAAGTTTGAAATGAAGAGACACATGTTGACGCACACGTCAGAGAAGCCTTTCAGGTGTTCGCTCTGCGCCAAATGTTTCTCCCGCAGATCACATTTCCGAATGCACGTGAAAAAGCACGCGGCGGAGAAACCTTCCACCTCCAGCAGCTCAAGTCAACACGTGCCGACAGAAGCGGACGGAGAACACGGCGAATATCTCACAGACAATTCGGCCCCACTGCCGGATATGGAAGACATGATGTCACGGTCGTCCGAGGCCGACCGCAGCGATGACTTCAAAGAACCATCGGAGACTCTTCAGAACTTTGAAGGCGACGTGACGCATCCTTCCGACAGCAAACAATTTAACTGTACCTTATGTGAGAAGATGTTTGCCAACAAAGGAAGTTTGAAAACGCACATGTTGACGCACACCGGAGAGAAACCTTTCGCCTGCTCCGTTTGCAATAAACGCTTCTCCATCAAGCAGAACATGAAGCGACACACGGCGATACACACGGGGGAGAAACCCTACTCCTGCTCCGTCTGCAATAAAAGATTCTACGTGGAGTTCGAAATGAAACGCCACAAGCGGATACACGCCTCCGAGACACCTTTCACCTTCGCTTTGCGCCAAAAGCTTCTCGTGTAGCAATTACCTCACGCTGCACATGAGCACGCACACGTCGGAGAAACCCTTCGTGTGCGCCAAACACTTCTCTCACAAATCCTATCTCAGACAACACATGAGAATATACGCCACTGAGAAACCTTTCACATGTTCCGTTTGCTCGAAAGGATTCTCGAGTCGCTCGTATCTCCGTATGCACATGAGCCTGCACACGGAAGAGAAACTTTTCACCTGTTCCTTCTGCGAGAAACGTTTTTCCTGTCGATCGCATTTCAGAAAGCACACGAGAACGCACACCGGCGAGAACTCGTTCACCTGTTCAGTTTGTACGAAGAGATTCACGGGGATTTAAATTTGCGGGAACTTAAATTTGATTCATTGTTCTGCCTGAGTTTGAGGTATCGCCTGGCGCACTGAGTGGGAATTGAAGTGCCTGGTTTGAAGTTTGGCAAATGTAGCGCTACAGCAGCAGGTATTCTCCTTTGAGTTGAAAAAAAGTTATATGTCATTCGATAAAAATCGTAAATATGTTATCACTAACAGAAAATAAAAAATGTTTGAACTTTGAATCGTCCTCTTTTTCATCCTCTGTTGGGATTGTGTCCTACATGTTATTAACCGAAATGTTCTGCTGCCCTTCTGTTAGTGAAAGTGTTGTTCACATAAATATACTTTTATTTTTAGATAAAAACATTTAATTCTAAAATGTATGGAAGGCTAAAGAAATTAAGTTCAAAGCTATATTTTTTAGGAGAAACAGGAATGATCGGAATTTAATTCTGCATCTTTGCGCATGCGCACTTTGACCTACACTCCAGCACACTAGGTGGCGGTAAGTACCTCGAACGTCAGACGTTACCCTCAAATAAACAACTAGAACGAAATCAGTCGCACAGTAGAAGAACGTGCGCGCCGAGATAACTGTTAGCTGGCTAAAAGCTTGCGTGACGACGTTAACATGTGTAAAGTCAAAATGTTGAAAGACTTAATGAAGGAGCGACTGAACTTGGCCGCCGAAGAGATATTTGACCTATTTGAGAGAACTATAGCAGACTACGAAGAAAAACTTTGTCGGGAAAAAGAGGAGAACGAGCGAAGACAAAATGAACTAGTCGCCACGGTTGCGGACCTTCGTATTCAACTGCACCAAGGTTTGAACACTTAATCTTTTTAGTTTATATGCATACCTAATTAAATCGAGTTATTGAAGACATAAACTCAAAGTACTTTATGAATTCATCTTCACAGACAGGACTTCATGGCCTAAAGTTATCAGAGACCTTGTGTTATTGATACGAGACAGTGTGGACCGTAGTTCGCTTTATCGTATGGATGTTTAACCCAAATATCAGTTTTAATCATGTTTCTCTTCCCTTGTGCGGTGCAGCTGTGCAACAAGACACCCGACAAGAAATTCCTTCTGAGCAGCTGGAGGAACCGAGCATTAACAAGGAAGTGGAGGACGTGCGGAGCAGTCAGTATGCAGAGAAGATTCCGAAGCTGTCCGAGCACATTCCAAGTGAAGAGGGCAAATCTAAAGTGGACGGAGAACACTGTGAGGATCTCCAATCGGAACCAGACAGCCTTTTCGCTCCCTTGTCTGATATAGACGACATTACGTCAGACAGTTCTCGCACTGATCACAGTGACCACGACCGGGAGACTCGGAAGGAATATAAAGGTGATATGACGCAGCACGACAAGGATTCTCACCGCTCCCAAAGTCAGAAAACGTTTTACAGCAAAAAAAAAAGGAAAAATCACATGGTGACGCACAAGGGAGAAAAACAATACTCCTCGAAGCATTTTGTGAAGAAAGACGCTAGGAAACATACGGATGCTGATGAAGGATTGCAACCAGGATCTTCAGATAAGGATTCCCAAGGTGACATGACGGATGACGACGTCAACGTGAAATTGAACAGCTCTCGACGTGAGAAAACATTTCAAAGCAAAAAAGGCTTGAAAAAGCACATGGAGACACACGTGAGAGATAGACCCTTTGCTTGCCCCGTCTGTGCTAAAAAATTCTTCTTGAAGCATCATGTCAAGAGACACATGAAAAAACATACAACGCAGAATGCGTCGACAACCGGAATATCAAAAGCTCCACTCTCGGGTACCAACCACACCACAGAATCTTTGGAGAACAACAAGAACTGTGACGCCAACAAACATCAATGTCCTCAATGTGGGAAAAAGTGTCCCTCCAATGAAAATTTGATCGCACACATGGTCATACATACCGGAGAGAAACCTTTCTCTTGCTCGGTTTGCGGGCAAGGTTTCGCCTTCAAGGAGAGCATGATGAGCCATGAGAAGCAGCACTTAGGCCAGATCCCTTTTCAGTGCTCAGTCTGTCAGACAGATTTCCTGAGTCGAGGCCAACTGATATCACACATAAAATTGCACATAGACGACAAAGCGTTCAATTCCTGCCAGGTAAAGGACGAGGAAGAACTTGGTGACCATCTGGTGTTGGAACCAGCCGTGGACAACGCGACGCTGAACTCTTCTGACACGTATTACAGCGACGATGCCGAAGAAGCTTTGAGGACTAAGAAGTTTAAAGGTGATATGGTACATCGCAACAATTTTAAATGGAGGCGGGGCATCTCTCCAATAAAAGACGATTCAACGTGTATCTCGATACGTGATGCCAAATAATAGCGATTCGTTTTACAGTGGAATGATTGTGTTTGAGTTGATGCGTTTGCATCATTTAAATCAAAAACCGATTTCAAATGGCGTTTTTGTTCATCATATTTTGCTCTCCTTACACGGCACAGACATGCGGCAGGTGGAGAATCATGAAGAGGCTCCCTACCTTGCTGGAGCTTGTGGGAGCAGTACAGATCGAGAGCAGCATCAAGGGACGAGTAACGCGGAGGAGGCGCCAATATCCGACGACTTGGATTCCGAAAGTGAGAAACCTTTCGCTTCCTCCCTTAATTGTGAAAGATTCTCCTTTAAGGCACAAGAAGCCGGCAGCTCTGCTTCCCCGACGAAATCGGAGTTGAGCTCAGACCTAAGACAACACACCGATAGCAACTATGACAACAGGCACTGCTCTGAATGCAAGAAAACCTTTGCGACGCCGGGCGGTTTAAAAAGACACATGATGCAACACACCGGGGCGAAACCTTACAAATGCTTGCACTGTGAAAAAAGATTCAGTTTAAAGGAATATTTGAAGAAACACATGCTGATACACACTGGTTGGCATTGTCCAGTTTGCGATCAAAGTTTTGTCAGAAGATCGGCTTTCGCTACACACATGGCAACACACGGGGACAAGAAATCTATTCGGTCAGCAAAGACAACACACGCGATGGAGAAATTTGACCAATCAGAGAAGTCCATAGATAAAATTGAAAGACCTGACCGATCAGAGAAGACGACACATAAATTCGAAAAACTCGAGCGATCAAGTTCGCACAAAATCGAAAAACTGGACCAATCAGAGAAGACGACACAGACAATTGCAAAACGTCCAAAGTTAGAGAAGACCACACTCGCAGATGAGAAACCTGACTGTTCAAAGAAACGTGTGAGAAAACGCATCAGGTCACGCTCGGAAAAGTGTCCAGTTTGTGCAAAAAGATTTAGCGAAAAATCGTACATCCCAAAGCACATGAGAATACACACCGGGGAAAAACCTTATCAGTGCGACGTGTGTCTTATAAGATTCCGTTTTAAGAACGGTATTAAAAGTCACCATTGTTCTGGGGAGAACAAAAGCACAACCGAAGAGGCAGGACGGTCGACTACTGACAAAGTAACTTTGGAAGAAGCTCACAGTTTGTCCAGTTGAGGTCGAAAAGAAAAATAGTTTCTTTTTTGGGGGCTGGGAGGATGTGCGCATGTTTTTTTCCCCCCCCAAATAAATTATTATGAGCAAAGCTATAAAATATATTTGATTATTATAAATACAATTTTGTGGTTGACTTGACCTTTAAGAAGTTTGTAAGGGATGCTGAATATGATAGCTGCCCTTTCTTTTAATGAACTTTTAAGTGGCCATGTGTTTTTTTCATTCCGCTGACTGCAGCTTACTCGGCATTGCAATGAAGATGCTTTCAATTGCCTTATCTGTATATAAAGATGAAATAAATGTCAGTCATCAAAAATGGATGCCGTTTATATTGTCTTTTATTCATGTTTGGGACCTGCGAGTAATGTTCACGCTAGTAACCGACCTCCTTTAAATGGCAGCAGTGCAGCGTCATGGATATTAGCTACTGCAAAACAGCGAGCGAAGAAGAAAAACGCGGAAGTAGTACTTGCCCAAATTCAGCGCACACGGTTTATCTGTCCTTTTGTTTCGCACGTTTACCTCATGTGGAGTCATTGAAGTTAGCTTAGCTTGCCGGTAGCAAACGAATAGAGAACAACGTACGGCGAGTTAAAATGTGTCGTCCAAAAGTCACAATGCTGAGGGAGTTAATGAAGCAGCAACTAAACGTTGCTGTGGAGGGAATCTTACAACTTTTTGAGAGAACCATATTAGAGTATGAGGAGGAACTTCAACGAACAAAACAGGAGAAAGCGCGACAAGACGAACTGTTCCACGCCGTCGTAAGGGGTAATAGTGTCTTTCCGCGAGGTCTGTTGACTTAGCTATTTTTTTTAGATTTTTTTTTTTTTTTACGAGGCTTCGTTAGGTACTGCCTCGCTAGATAAGGCACTTTAAACAAAGTTGCCACCAACGCTACAACGGAACGTGAAAATGGCGACCCTAAGCGGACAAAAGCAATACCTGCACTTGACGTTATTGCATTAAATCATTGTGAAGTTCTTTTTTTAATCAGATTCATCAATTTGACTGTTAGTCGAATGCTCAAAAATATTTGATGGCGGTAACCCTACACACTGATGGTTTTGTCTGACTTTTTAACTTTACTTTTGATGTATTTATGTTCTTTTGCCACGTTGAGGACCTCAAATAACATCTGTCCTAAGAGAGAGAGGGAAGCAAGCTCAATAACTTTTCCAAACCTGTCTGTATTTGCTTGTAGACTTGCAGGAGGTGTTGCCGGAGAGTCCAGAAGCTGGTCGATCTGAGCCGCAGCAGTACCACAAGGAAGAGTGCCTCCAGACCCAAAGCCTGATAAAAACAGAAGAAAAGAACATTCAGAGCTGTCAGGATGGGGATCAGCTTCCATTGCACAAGATGAAGGAGGCTGGCATTAACACATTCCCTTTGACTGATTTCAAATGTGATCAGGACCAAGGTGAAGCCTCCCAGTTTCACTACAGTCAAAGTGTGGAGACGCGAAGTCACGGTAAAGCTAATGGCCAAAGTGTGGAGAAGCTAAGTCAAGGTGAAGCTAATGGCAAGCATTGCAAAAAATCTAACAAGGAACACAAAGTGTCTTCCAAGCCCGATGCCGCCAAAGTGACTCTGGCAAACTCCGAAGGCGCCGTGCCACATCCGTCAAACAGCGAACCCTTCTCTCGGCGCCGCACAGCGAGAAGGAGAAACCAGCAACAACACTCAAGGCCGCACACTAGTCCCACAGGCTCACAGCAGTTCAGCTGTCCCATGTGCACGAAAACCTTCCTCAGGAAGCCTGACCTGAACAATCATGTTCAGATGCACGCGGGTGTCAGGCCTTATGTATGCACCGTGTGCGGTTTTGCCTTTCTCCGCAGCTACCACCTGAAGCGGCACATGGGCACACACAAAAGCCACAAGAGTGTCCCCGGTCAAAATGATTCAATCTCTTGTTTGTTTTGCGCCAAAGGGTTTTTGGTAAAAGGCAATCTGGAGAGACACATGAGAACGCACACAGGTGACAAGCCCTTCAGCTGTGATGCGTGTGGCAAACGCTTCACTCGTAAGGACAAGCTCAAGTCTCACATTGTGCATTGTAAACGAGATAAATAACTTATTTATTTATTATTTTGACTATATGCCATATTCTTCCATTGTATGGACTCAGCTAGCTTAATTTTTCCGCATTGTCAGAGCAATATGACTTCCCTCGATCAAAACTTTACTAAAGTTGTTTTGTTCCCCCCACTTTGTTTATTAGGAGTCAGCTCAGAAATGTTTGATATTCATTACGTTGTGTTTGGGATGTTTGACAAATTGGATACATTCGTGGAAGGCTGAGATTTGTTTTGTTCGCTCCACTTTGTTTATTGAGAGTCAGCCTAGACATGTTTGATATTCGTTACTTTGTGTTTGACAAAATGGATACATCCATGGAAAGCTGAGAGGCATGATGTTCATCACAAATGTGATTGTTATTCTTTGGTTTGAATTACAAATCTTAATTTCTGCTTTCAGTGGGGTTGGGATTGTATTATGACATTTTGTGGCCTTTCCCAAATACATTTTTATTCTTTACTACTGACTTATTGCAAATGTAACGCAGGTGGTCTGTTGCTAAATGACACAAGAAGAAATGAAGTTTACAATATTTATTATAGAAACGTTACGAGGAAGTGACCCAAAACAAAAAGACGGGACAAACATAAAAGCTTGAATAGGTTAGTCCGCCTGAAATACAAAACCAATAACTGGCAGATTCCCTCCTACATCCAGTACAGGGTGAGCCCAGCCATCCGAACCTGGCAATTTACGGTAACTTGGGACTTCCTATTTATACCGGAAATGCCTTGTCCCAGAGCGCCCTCCTGTGGTATCAATCGCCACACAGAAAATAAATTAATGTGGAAAAATGAAAAACAAAAAAGAAAGGGAAAAAAAGCATTTACATGATACATGAATTCTCATCGAGAGGCGAGCAAAAAGTTGCGCAACAGGAGTTTTTTTTTTTTTTTCTTGTCATGAACGCGCAAATAGGTGTTGGTTATGCGCGCGCCCCCGTCCGGGAGTGACATCAGCTGCCAGAGCCTGTCTCAAACGTTGTGACGTGTGTTGTGGAAAGGGCCGAGCAGGGGCAAGCAAGCTTTTTAACTCTGCTAAACAACCACCGCGGGTGATCGACGTCTCTGCGGCAGACACGAAGGACGTCACGGACAGGGAGGGAGTTCCGAGGAACCGACGAGAGACTCGATCAACCCCGGACCAGCGCCTTTTCTTCCCTCGGGGAGGGGGGCGCTGAGTGAGGGTTAGCGAGGGAGGACTTCACCATGGAGGACATCAACTCGAATATTAACGCCGACTTGGAGGTGAGGAAGCTCCAGGATTTGGTCAAGCAGCTCGAGAAGCAGAACGAGCAGCTCCGGGGTCGCTCCATGATGATGTCGGCCCACCACAGACCTCACAGCGCCGGCTATGATCCCTTATCGTCGTCATCGGCGCTGCTATCGGGGGGCGACGGCTTCGCTCCCGGGGTGGGGTTCGGCTACGGCGACCTGTTGGAGAACCGCCGCTGCCGAAGCCCACGGCTCTCCTACGACGGCGTCAGCTTCACGAGGCCGTACGAAAGCGAAGGCGCCTCTGCGGCCACCTCCGGGTCGGCACGGAACTCGCGGTGCTTGGACGACGATTGCGAAACGTCCATTCTGGACCAGGTGGACGTTTTGGACTTGGAGGACATGGACTGTCTCCACGAAGACGACGACAGCTGGTGAGTGGGAATGACTACTGCTGGGTAGTGGTCGTGGCCCGTGAACGCAACCTGGGCCCCAAATCCCCAAACACAACTGGCCAGTGTTAATCTGTTTGTGGATCACACTAGATCAGGAGGGTCCGAACTTTTTCTTCCGAGGGTTCCATATAGAAAAATAGAAGGATGCAAAGGCACTTTTTGTAATCAACCAGGATAAATCCAAGAAATATATTGTGCCCCCATGTATCTACAAACATATAGATGTATATTATATATAGTAATATATAATACTATATATTATATAGTAATATATAACTATATTACATATGGGGAAAAAAATCTACTACTATTCAATTGTGCCAAAGAATAGTACTAAAAACATTTCTAGTTAAGTGTACTCAGCCATAGTCACTAACAAGTTATTACTTGTCCTTTTATAATTCCATGAGAAATCAAATCACCCAAATACGCTTTAGTATTCCTAAAAGAAAATTGAATAGCTGTTCCGCAAACAAAAACTGAAATGGTCATACCATCACAAGATGCTGTTGTCATTCAACCAAATCCGAAAGAAACACAAAGCCACTTATTGCATGAATTACAGCTGTCACACGTGTTCATTGCTTGGCTTTGGTGGATGAGAGCTGTTTCTCTCCCCGGCAGCCATGGTTACATTCCTACTCGGAATTCCCCGCAGCCAAACAAACAAGTCGGCCGCCGAAGCCGACGCTCAAGAACCAAACCGGCGGCCAAAAATGTAATCACATGAAGACGATCATACAAGAACAATTGGATTGCTACTTGTTCACCCTTCAAACAACTACTACTTTTTTTTTTGCTGTCAAAATGGCTTCCCAGTTTTCTGGAATGTAACTTCAGGAATGTGGACGGAGATGTTTCCTGCCGATGGCATCACGGGATGTTTACGTTGTTTGGGAAATCCAAAGTGGATCTTCGAACCGCTTACCGAGTCTGACTCGTTTGCACGTCTGATCTGATAGTGACCGGGGATTAACCGTCTCCTGCAATCTGGGAATTAGCTTCCCACAGGCTCATCCCTTGAAGTTCGGCATCCCCTCACGGAAAAGTTGCGTTGATAAAGCGCAGCAGAGTTGACAGCCGCTGGCTGTGATTTGCCTCACTAGTCGAGACTCGGCTTTTTTTCCTGAAGTTCTGGAAAAACATTTTCCGCAAATCATTAACGCGGGTACGAAGGAATCTGGCATTCCAAAACTGGATTTCTTCCACGCAATAAATGTTTGGTGGCATGTGTTTTTCAGGCTGTACGAAGCCAAGCTCGACAGTCCCTTGCAGAAGGCGCTGAGCCCCGTCGTGTGGTGCCGCCAGGCTCTGGACAACCCGAGTCCGGACATGGAGCTGGCCAAGCGCTCGCTCATCCACAGGTTGGACCTCACCATGTCGGGTAAGCCACCGCCATTTTCAATTTGGACTCTCGACTGTCTCCGACGTGACTTTTCCACGCTTTGACCGCCGCTAAATATAGCGTGCCGCTCGACTTAGGGGGGGGGGTTCTCACCTCCTCATGGCTAAAGTGAGACTTTCCATTTTGATGGGTCATGTGAGTTGTACAGCAGTTACCGTGGTCCATTTTTTCTTTTTGCTTTGTGTTGTGAGTCATAACTTGAGTTACAAGCTAGCTTCAGATATGCTGCAACTCAACTGTTAAAAAAAAAAAAAATGTTTTGGGCAACCCGCTTTGACCACTGACTGCAATTACAGTCTGCTGATGACTAAGAGGACACGCAACTGTCAATGACCTCATCCTTGTAGGTGTGGAATTAGAATCACGTCACCCTCCGACAGACTCGTCCCTCGTGTCGCCACCGACTCCACAAAACACACACGCCCACTTAAAGAGGCGCCTGGAAACGCTGTTGCCATGGAGTGTGTGTTAGCCACGGGAATGCGGAGTCCGCAGGGAAGACGTTAGATGGGAGCTGTTTTGTTTACATGCACACACGCACACACAGTGAGCCAGTTGTTCATCTACCGCTGGGCCTTAGTCACATAACAGGGAGGAGACGGCTTTGAGGTCATTCCGGGGGTGAGGCCTCGCCAGCGTGGGTGAGCCAATACTTGTTTGCTCCCCTCGTTGGCCTTTCTTTTGTGTCTAATTGTATAAGTCGAGAGCAAGAGGAGCACGGAGCTGGGCTCCTCCATCCTCGTCAGGATCAAATCCCCTCAGGCGTCTCTTGTCCTGGTAAGGCGCGAGCGTATAAACAGCGAGACGCGCACTCCCCCTTTAGCGACACCGATCACCGCTGATAGGAAAAGTTCTCGGTCAACTCGTCGGTTCGTACGAGGACAGTCGGTGGTGGTATAAAGAGTGAATTAAAAAAAGACTCAACTTGTAATTATTGCATCAGGAGCTGATCTCTCCAGAACAGGACATCCCCATGGGGTCTGGAACCCGACCTTTGGACATAAGCGCTTACACTCGCTTGCATTATGCTCTCGCTTGAATGCACTCTATTGAATCGCCATACGCTTTCATACACCCCGCAGCAGACCACAGAGCGATTGTGAGCCAACACTGTCAGCATTGTTGCCGTCTACGGACTTTCAATAGCTTCCGCTTGCTGTAAGATGTTGGAGCGTGTCTGGAATTGAGTCCATTTGGGAGTTCGGGACATTTTATGTACAATCGGCAACATATGATTCAGACGCTTTTTACGTGTACGCTTGCAGCTAACAGGCGTCGCAGCCTCTACGGAAGCTGCTACAACCAGCAGGGGAGCTACGGGAGTCAGTACAGCCCCAACGCCGCCAACAGTCCCTACAGCAGCGGCTTCAACTCGCCCTGCTCCACGCCCAGCAAGGTGCCCGTCGTCAGGCAGCAGCTGATGCCCGTCAATGCAGGTAGCGGCAGAATGTCACCCAGTGCGAGCTTTAAAAGTATGCAGCTGGGAGGAAGCATACAAAAGTGAAACCTTCTCAACTATTTGGCCACGCAGTGCAGCAGCGTAACACGACGGCGGCGGCAGAAAGAAACCCGCCGGCCGTCAGCCCCCAGTCGTCGGTGGACAGCGAGCTGAGCACCTCCGAGATGGACGAAGACTCGGTGGGCTCTTCCACGACCTACAAGCTCAACAACGTCAACGACGTCCAGATTCTGGCGCGCATGCAGGAAGAGAGTAAGTGACGCTTCCCGTCTGCTCTGCCCAAAATACACAATTCGCCGACTGTGTGCATGCGCCCGCTCAGGTCTGAGGCAGGACTACGCCGCCTCGGCCTCCCGCCGCAGCTCGGGCTCGTCCTGCCACTCGCTGCGGCGCGG
This sequence comes from Syngnathus acus, assembly GCF_901709675.1. Taxonomy (NCBI): domain Eukaryota; kingdom Metazoa; phylum Chordata; class Actinopteri; order Syngnathiformes; family Syngnathidae; genus Syngnathus; species Syngnathus acus. The sequence continues at coordinate 3,056,311 of NC_051090.1, read as the reverse complement.
CACCTTCAGCGACCAGGAGCTGGACGCGCACAGCCTGGAGGACGAGGAGGAGGCGGCGCACCCGGCCTTTCACCTGCCCGCCAGCCGTTTCAGCCCTTCGCCCCGCCACTCGCCGCGAGCCTCTCCGCGCAACTCGCCGCGCTCGCGCTCCCCGGCCCGTTCCGTGGACTACGGCCGCGGCTCGCCTCAGCCCGCTATCAGCCGCCTGCAGCAGCCACGCCACTCGCTGCAGGGCCACGACACGCAGACAAACGTGGTCAAGAACGAAGGTGAGAGCGAGACACACCAAATTGATGCATTACTAGTTTTGGAATAAAAAAATTAAAGAAGAATTATTTCTGCAGAAAAACTGCGTCGTAGTCTCCCCAATCTCACACGTTCCAATGCGGCGCCCCCACAAGGCCCGGAGCCCGTCAAGAACAGTCGAAGCTGCGAGTCCAATCTGCAGCTGCCAAATGGCGGCTCGCCCAGACACCACAGCCAATCGGCTCGTGAGTACCACCACACACACACACACAATCAGCGCCTGCATGTTTTACTGGCAAACTTGCTTTTTCAAACTTCTTTCAGCAACTTCAAACACAGGAGCCAAAGGTATTATTCATAGTTGTGGCTCAAGTGTAAAAAGAAGTTAACCTCCCTTATTAGTCAAGTGCGGCAAAAGAAATTGCGATTGAAGGGTCAAGCAAAAATGTCAAATGTAGCATTTTCAAACAACTAAAAATTAGACACTAGGCTCCTTCATTTCTTCTCGGGAAATCCTCCAGTCTCAGGGAGTTTTTTTTACGTACTTGGCGAGATTAGAGGATCCCCCTGACAAGCGCTTCGGCTATCCATTTGATGTAATCCTTCAATGCGAGAGGAAGTTAATAGTATTGCTCTTAATCCGAGAGTTGTTAATCCTTCTCTGTTACAAGTGGCACGGCGCAGGGGGTCCCGAGGGCAAGCTGCATGTTGTTAAACATGCTTCTTTTCTCTTGTTTGGTTTTTCTTTCATCTTTAGCTGAACCTTTCCTGTGGAAAACCATTTCGACACTTATTACGCTTGATATCTTTCTAGGGTCCATGTCCTAGATTTATTCTCATTAGTTATACGATGAAGTTACCGTCTTACTAGAAAAAGAGAATACTAGTACATGGACCTTAAGTTTGATGTCAAGGATTTGGAATAAGTGTTCAAATGTGGTTGCGTCCCTTCCTTGGCTTTGGCATGTAGCGCTCACTCCCCCCCTCCCCCACTGACTGCTGAATGGAGCTACGGGCTGGCAAATTTGTTTGGCTGCGGCGCCCTCTAGAGGCTTGCGACCACACTCCAAAGACAGGCGCCTCTGCGTTTTAGTGACGGCGTGTTTATGTATGTGTGTATCCACAGCAGCGCCTCAGCTCCCGAGACACTCCACCCCCAAAACCAAACAGCAACTCCAAAGCCCAACGGCCCGGCGAGGTAACAGGCCCAAAGCGGCTCGGACGCTCGCCGACGTCCACTCGGCGTACCAAATTCAAGGGCCGATGGGATATGTTGGCGTTACACGGTTTCGTGGCGTGAAGGGTCTGTAGACTAAAGACCTCCGCCAAGGCCAAACTTGCCCGGATTCTGACCAACAGGTTCTCTGGTGCTCGTGCCATCCCTCGCGGAAATCTCTGGTGTCTATTTTAACGAACCAAACTTCTGCCATTAAGGAGCCACAAAGTTGTTTTGGATAAATAACGAGCGGCGACGCACAGCACGCGAGCACTTAACTCGGCCCGACCTAAGGCTTGTGTTGATTTTCTTTGTTGTCTTTGTCTAGTCCCGCTCTCCTGTTGCTTTGGCGACGAAGGTGACTTCAGTGAGTATTTCACTGTCGGCTTGCCACCGTTATTGTTGTTGTGGCTCCTCAACGTGTTTTGTGCATCTCATTCTGGTGACTCATCCTCCACCAAAGCTCAGGATGTTCCGATTCATACATTATTCACCCCAATAGCTACAAAAGGGAGGGAATATTTTTAATCTATCTTTTGTCATTGCTCGACATTGCAAACGTGGTGATTGTGATTGTTCGCGACATTTTTTCATGCTTGGCTCTCAGATTCCCGACATTCATCGTTTTCACGTTAACGGTGGCGTCACATGACGTTTGAAATTGGCGCTCTTTCTCCCCGTCAGTTCCGCCGAGCAGCAAGCTGCGGACGCCGGCCGCACCCTCACCCCTGGCCTTGAGGCAACCCGTCAAGGCCATCGCCAACCCCGCCGGCTCTACCGCCACGCCCGGCCGCTCCCTGATTCCGCCCCGCAGCGGCCTGCCTCGTCCCAGCACCCCAGCAGGTGGCGCCGGAGGAGGCGGCGGCGGGATCCCCCTGCCTCGAAGCAAACTAGCACAGCCTGTGCGCAGGTAAGAAAATGGCTGCTCATCTGCGGGCTTTTTTTTCTTATCCTTTCTAAAGGTTTATATTTGGTGATTATTTTACAACTTAACTTAAACGCGACTTTTCCCCTTTTACAGAAGTCTACCGGCCCCTCGTGTCTACGGCGGCACCAGAGACAACCTGAGAGAAAGCTACTAGCTGCTTGCCCAGCAGAGGGCGCTCTACTCAAACTGTCAATCATTTGAGTCAGATGGACCACCGCATGGCACTTTATCTACCTTGGTGACTCTTAACGGTCACAATGTCCCAGGAACATTTCAAAGAAACAAAGAAGATGTATACGCAATTCAGATGAGGAGAACGCCAAAGATCAAACTCGGCTGTCAGTCCTTCATGTGGAAACCCGACAAGCAACCTGACCTCTGCAATGGCACTAATGTGTGGCCAGCTAAATTAAAAAAAAATGTCCTCGTATTAAAAAGAAGTTAAAGCACCTAGAGAGAATGCACAAGTTGACAAATGAAAAAGATTTGAAGGGATCCTCCCTTGTTCCTATTCGAGACGCCATTCTTGTCATTAATGATGACACCAGCTCAGACTTCATATGCTGCATTCAAGAAAACTGGGGACTCTGAAACTCCTGAGTGCTCTTCGACATACAAAGATCAGAAAAGTCTACTCTCAAGTGTACTTTGATGACAATTACTACTTTCCTTTTAGCCAGCACTTTGGCCACATTTGATGGTAGTACAGAAAGAGCACAAAAAAAAGGAATATGCACCCACACAACGGAGGATCCTTTTAAAAAATGCCACACGTCCATATCAGTATTGTTTTGATTTTTGACTATGTTTTTTAATGTACGTTTGAACCTCAATTTGCAATGCTAACGCTCCAAAGCATTTTTACGTTTCCAAAGGCTCATTTATAGATTATTATTATTTCTTAATCATTAAGGGCTTTGATTGTTTTGGATTCAGTTTAGCTGTGAAGCTAATCCGACAATGAATTGACAATTGGGAACTCTGGCAACCACAATAGCCTTGATTGTTTTGCTAACGATGGCAAATTTGCTAAAGTCGGCGCAAAAAAACGTGAGGTAGCTTTTTGTTAGCTAGTGCCAATTTTGGACTTGCTTCCATTTTTTGCCAATGAACATAAAAGGGGACAATCCATGCATTGATTTTGTTTTGATGGCTTTCTCATTAGCAACAGCTAAAACAAGTGTGCCGTAATTCTTGAGCTTAAAGCTTGTCACAGTTGTCTGAAGACACCTGGGAATGGTTTCGAATTGTAAAAAAGAAATACATTAGAGAATTTCAATTCAAAAGCCCACAGTAATTCTCCATGCTCAACAAAAAAAATAAACAGAGGGGGGGGAAGAAAGTTACCAGATTGATTATATTTGTGTGCCAGTGTTGGTACTTGTTGGTGTGGTGGCTCGTTTATAAACTAGTGCCTCTGATTTGAAAGTGTCTTTTTGTTTTAATTTTGGTGCCAATTTATGGTTTTGCAAAGCTTTTATTGATTTGCCTGCCTGCCTATTTTTGTAATGGAAATGAATTACATTTATTATGATTGCTTTGAGGAAGAAGGAAAAAGGTTTGACTACACGCCTTCATATTTATATCTAATGTGTAAATTAAAAGTTATTTATTACAAAGAGAGAAGAGGTGCCTCAGACAGGAAAGTGAGAAGCTTGACAGAATGTTGCTAAAAAAAAAAGACCAACAGCAACCACACCTTTTGTGTGACATTTTTTGTTATTTGACTTTTTTTTTTTTTAAAAAAGCCACAAACATGACAAAGTTGTTTTTCCCATGTAAATCACATTTGAAATAAAACCTCGAAAACCTTGTATTTTTCGTTGATTTTGTTCTTTCACTACATTGCAAATAACACAAAATGAGTGTTTTGATCTTGCGGTTTGATATTTATTATCTTGCTCGTCTCCTACAAAGCACATGTTGTCCTTTGGGTGACTTTCAATCCACTGACGCAGCCATTAAAAGTAAAAGCGTACAAAGAATTACAATGATGCATTTCAGGGAACAGAAATGCATTCAATGTGCGTGTCACCATTAACATCAAAGACCTTAACCACATTTTTTTTTGTAAACATGAAAGAGTTTTTTGTAAGATTATCTTTTTACATTTGTGTTTCCCAAACAGTATGTAATCGAACATTTTCGTTAAGCTTTAGCTGTAGATTGTCAGCGAGATCAAATATATTGGCTGCAATTAAAATACTTTAAAAAATATATTTTATAGTAATTAATGTTGCTTTTTTTAACATTGTGGCTAAAACATTGCAATGAGAATATCTATTTTTTAAAATCATTCAGCCTTAGGTATTAGAGACAGACGCCAGTGTTATTAAAAAGGTCTGACAGAGGGACCACATCTCCAGAATCGCTTCCAGATTAGCATCAGCTCAAAATTGGCTCATTCATCAGACTATTCGAATATGCTCTCTCAGTTTCCTCTCTCAGTATGACCTTGGTGCAAAAACATTGGCATATTGGTGCAACTCATAGTAAAATAACTCATTGTAAGGATTGCTATATGTAAATGATTTTAAGCATTTAGCAGAGCACATTCAATTGCAGGGCAGACATAAATCACATCTAAAAGCGTTGTTGGGATATGATGGATATGGAATAAAAGCTCCCAAAATCTTCCCATAGGTTAAACACAAGCAAGCAATGCTTCATTCCATACCTTGAGTGGCCCATTAGCTTATTGGCTGTGTTTGGAGTCTGACGACAGTCCTGAGTTGAGTCACCCTCCTCTTCGTCATCTTCCCGTCCTCTCCTGACGAGACGGGGCGCTTTTATTTCCTGTGCGCGATGTCAGCGCGTGATAACACAGGCTGCCCGTCCGTCTGCGGACACACAAACAAACATGAGGAGATGCTCGAACCCTGATCAGATGCTCAGATTTCACCACTGGAACACATATGTTCTTGGAAACATCAATGACAATGTCATCTTTAAGAACATGACATATTTTCAATTTTGAGCTTCCAATGTATCAAATAAGACAACTTAGTAAAGATGATTTAGACTTCCAAAAATATGACAAAGCTAACAGAAATTCCCTAAAACATTTTGAAAAATAAATATAATAAATACACTATAACGAGTTGAATTCTGTTCTGATTTTGGTCCAAATGATGCATTTTGAGAATTTTGAGCATCGTCTTGGGATCCGCTTGTCATTCATTGGTTGCGTTTGTGCATGATTTGATTCCGAGACCATCATTCGGGCGCAGCGAAAGTTGCGTCCCTCTGGTGCGCGCGCGCGCGCATGCATCCGTGCGGGTTGGGCACGCTATAAAAGGGGAGTCCGGGACGCCAGTTCTTCCTCTTCGGAAATCGCGCGCCACGGACGCCCACCATGGCACCGTCGCGTCCTCTCGCCCCTGCGCCGTAGCGAGCGAGCCGTGCGTAACAGGAGAGACCGGGGCGCTGCGCCATGGCCAACTCCAGCGCACCATCGGGAGGCTTGGAGCTGACGGTGGGCTCGCCGCCGTCCGAGCCCCCCGCCGCTGCCGACGTCTTGAGCGTGGTGCCCGCTTTCTGGGACTCGCCACTGAGTCACGGCATCAACGTGTTCGTGGGTTTGGTGCTGTGCTTCACCATGCTCGGGCTGGGCTGCACCGTGGACGTCAGCCAGCTGGGCGAGCACATCCGACGGCCGATCGGGGTGCTGCTGGCCGTCGTGTGCCAGTTCGTCATCATGCCCCTTGTCGCCTTCCTGCTGGCACTCGCCTTCTCCCTGGACGACGTGGCCGCCATGGCCGTGCTGCTGTGCGGATGCTGCCCAGGGGGTAACTTGTCCAACATTATGTCGCTGCTGGTGCACGGAGAGATGAACCTCAGGTAGCCAGCCTGCTTCCACAACTTCTTTTTGTTTGTTTAAATAGGAAAGTCTATATTCCCCAAAAAGTAGTTGTCGATGCCATCAATCCATTTTTGCTATTCAGGGTACACTCTGGATTGGTCGCTAGCCAATCACAAAAAAAAAAAAAGATTTTTTTTTTTAATTCCCCACAATAACTATCCCCATGCAATAGAATGTTCCATGTCATCAAGTTGTGTGTCGGGTCTCCAACAGCATCATCATGACCATCTCGTCGACGCTGCTGGCCTTGGTGCTGATGCCGCTGTGCCTGTGGATCTACAGCCGCGCGTGGATCAACACGCCCGTGGTCAACCTCATGCCCTTTGGCGCCATCATCTTGACACTGTGCAGCACGCTCATCCCCATCGGCCTCGGCGTCATGCTGCGCTACCGCTACACGCGTGTGGCCGACACCGTCTTGAAGGTAGAGCGTCATGTAAATCCATGTTTGTGCGCTAGCCAGGGTATCACATAGAGATTGATGATGTGTTCCCCAAATTACTGAACAGATGATTGGATTTTCACTTGAATTCAATGGGCAATGACAAGAACAAGGCAGGCCTATTGCCAAATTGCATCAGAGAAGTACAGCAAGATGTTAGAGGAACGGGTCAGCACTGTCATCTCCTCTAGTAGTGGCTTGGGGGAAAATAACTGGGGTATGGCCATTTTAGTAGAAACAGTGTTAAAGCCCTTCAATGCATGTGAACATACCTGGTGTGTGTTCAGGCGTCGCTGTGGTCTCTACTCATCACCCTGGTGCTGCTCTTCATCCTGACGGCGGCCATGCTGGGCCCCGAGCTGCTGTCGGCCATCCCGCCCTCCGTGTACGTCGTGGCCCTGTTGATGCCCATGTGCGGCTACGCGGCGGGCTACGGCCTGGCCGTGTTGTTCCATCTGCCGCCCAACTGCCGTCGCGCCGTCTCGCTGGAGACGGGCTGCCAGAACGTGCAGCTATGCACCGCCATCCTCAAGCTGGCCTTCCCGCCGCAGCTGATGGGCGGCATGTACATGTTCCCGCTACTCTACGCGCTCTTCCAGGCGGCCGAGGCGGGCGTCTTCATCCTGGCGTACCGGACGTACCGCAAGCAGGTGCTGGGCAAGGAGGAGCCGCCGGCCCGGCGGGACGGTGAGGATACGGACATCACGTACCAACGCTTCCAGGACGAGGATGTCGATTTTGACGCTTCGTACGGGGCGGTGACGGTGAGCGACCCAAACACCATCATGCTGGACCCCTGCCCGCCAAACCCTACGCCTGTGTGACAAACACAAAGTTAATGTGACGTACATGAAACAAAAGAATATAAGACAGGCTGATGCATGGAAGGCCTCAATAATCCCTGTATTTCCATTTTCAATTGGCAATCGATCGCAAATAAAAAAACTATGGCTAAAAAAAAAAGTTTCATCTCAAATCACAACTCTTTTTATTTTGTATTTTTGATCATAATTTCAAATCAGTACTGTATATGGACATTCTGGCCTTTTCAACCTCTTACAAGAAATTAAAACGTTAATAGCCACGTTTTTATCTTTTTGATATTCGATTGCCAATTGGAAAGAATGAACGAGATACAAATTCTCAATGTGTATCATTTAAAAAAAAAAAACATGCGTGAAAACACCAGTCTGTGAATGTAACAATCAGCCATTTTGTGTGTACGAACAGATGTAAAATGTGTATATGGAGAAAAAAAATATATGGAGGAAATTAAAATTGTACAGAATGAAAAATGTCTTTTCTTGGCTCAAGAACCTATTTAAGTCAATGTTTAATATTATTCATGATATATTTATTTAGAATGCACTTCACATTTCAGAGAAATATCAAAGTGCTCAATGTTCTCAAAGGTCACACAGCTGTAACAGAAATTTAAATAGTGAGATAAAGGAGAAACAAACAAAACCTGCCACTGGTAAAACATTTTAATATGCTAATCTTATAGCACCGTTTGCCTTTAACGGTAACGTCGCCCCTCCCAACATGGCCGCCATTACTGGACGCGCCCCCCTGCCTTTTGGCGGGAAACACGCCTGCGTTGAATCAGTCCTGATTGACAAGTCACACGTGCAATTTAAATGACCAACTCCTCAGCATTGCTGCTTGGAAAAAAAAATTAAAAACTAACAAAATGGCAACATATGGTGACGACCCAGTCGAAGGCTATTTCTATCCATCTTACAATCCTTACGTGGGCCGGTACCGGCACAAAGAGGTTCCGTGGAAGTACAAAAGTAGTTACCTGTCCCACTATGGCGAGGCTTCGGAGGCGTTCAACAACCAGCAGCGGGCCCAGCTCAAGTCCATCTTGTCTCAAATCAACCCCAAACTCACGCCGAGGCTCCGAAAGGCAAACACCAAGGACGTGGCCGTCCAGGTCAACCCCAAGCAGGATGCCTCGGTTCAGTGCTCCCTGGGGCCGAGAACCCTCGTGTCCATGAAGCGAGAGTTCCGGCGCAAGAAGGCCTCCGAGAGTTCCGTGACGTCCGGCGAAAGCGGAAGCCCCAAGACGGTTGTTCGGTACCCGCGTTCGCTGGCGCTCTACTCCCCCGTCGCCTACCGGAACATCACCTGCTTTGTAGCCGAGGACAACGAGGAGGCTGCTGCGACGAAAGTGGATAAGGAGGTCGAAGCTGCTGCGATCGAGGCCGCCGACGTTGAGGAGAAACAGGAGGAGGAGGGGGAGGAGGAAGGAGAAGGCGGGAAGGAGAAGCCGCTCAAGTCAGAAGAGCAGCCGACGAGCGACGAGGTTTCAAAGGGGAAAACTCGAATTCGCTTCCAGGTAGAATAAGAGTTTGTAAAGTCTTTTGGGGAAAGTCCCAAGATGCTTTACTATTTTAATTAAAAAAACAACTATTTATTGTACATCATAAATACCCTTAACACACACACACTAGTAGAGAAATGTCTTTAAACTTTGCGGATTACAAACAATGTGAAGTAACCTCAAAATTAGCATTTGTATGTTTAAAAAAATAAAATAAAAATCATTTCAATTTAGTTCCTGGAGCAGAAGTACGGCTATTATCATTGCAAGGATTGCAATTTGAGATGGGAAAGCGCTTACGTGTGGTGCGTTCAAGGCACCAATAAGGTGAGTACATACTTGGTTGCAAATCTGGGTCAGCGCTTCTGATCCTAACCATCCCACGATCATGCATTCCAGGTTTATTTCAAACAATACTGCAGGAAATGCCAAAAGGAGTTCAACCCATACCGTGTGGAGGACATCACATGTCACGTGAGTCACTGCTTTTAATTAAAACTATTTAAAAATTCAACATGATTAAATTGTCATCCATCTCATGTCCAGACTTGCAACAAAGCCCGCTGCTGCTGTGCCTTAACCCAACGCCATGTGGACCCCAAGCGTCCGCACAGGCAGGACTTGTGCGGCCGCTGCAAAGGCAAGCGACTCTCGTGCGACAGCACCTTCAGCTTCAAATACATCATCTGACTGCAGCGGCAAGCGGATGCCGGATTGTTTCACTACTTTGGTTCATGTTTTGTTGCAGCGATGGCGTCGCCACGCACATTCACTATTAAAACGTCTACCTTGCATTTCTTATGGTTCCATGACATTGTATTAATTTTCATCAGCCTCAACAGTTCAGAGGTCACGGGTCTGAAAATGGGCAAAGCTTTCAAAAAGGGTGAGAAGAAAACCAATTCCAGCCACGAATGAATGTATGATTAGATCTTTATTCATCCAGAGAGAAGGCTGGTAATGTGAGTGAACAAAACCCCCCAAAAAATGTGCCTCTAAAATCAAAGCTCTCCCAGGTGAAGAAAAAAAAAAATTCTTTAAATAATAAACAGCATTTAGAATGTACCAGACAAGCAGTGACCGACAGGGGAGAAATGTTCTACTTGCTTGGTGGACAAATGGGAAACATCTCCATCTTTGGATTCCGAGGTTGAAGAAATGTGTGGTGGGATATGGATGCTACAGTCCAGCCCACACCTCTTTTCCTTCTCTCAGCTGTGACATCACAAAAAAAAGGCAGTTCATCCCAGCGTGGAATTAAAAAAAACAAAGTTGGGTTATGAATGACTCATCACATGAGCATGGCGTCCTCTGCAGTGCATTAGAGTACAAGGAAGGAGGACCAAAAAAAAAAAAACTGCTTTGACATGTTCTAAAATATATACAGAGTAAAATAAGTTACGAGTCGTGTGCGCGTGTATATCTATGCATCACAACCTCTAAAGGCAGCTGCTTATTTGGTTAGACGGGTGATTAATAGCCGTTAAGGACGCCTTGAGAGGAGGGGGGGGTGGGGTCAGATATATTTAGATCTCTATATACGTTTCTCTTTTTACAACTGACTTCCCTGAGGATTTCCCCACAGGCGCTCGCGCGTTAAATAGCCCAACATTTACAACCGAGGAGGTTCAGCTCTGAATCATAAAAAATACATTTCTCCCCAAAAAAATACTCTGCTTTTCATCTTTTCCAAGCATGCTTTTTTTTTTTTCCTTTTTTGCTTATGAACGCGTCGATTGGCGTGCAGGGTAGGACAAAAAAAAAAAAAAAAAGCACAAAATAAAACCAAAATCTATCATCCCACTGCTTTGCCAGGCACGCTGGCGTGTCTTATTGCAAACGGAATCTTGCATGAGGTTTTGGTGGGGAAGATGCGCTACTCAAAAAAAGGTTGGAATTTTGGGCTTTGGGGTGACGTTTTGGGAATCTAAAAAAAAAAAAAAAAATGCTGTCGAACCTTTCCAGGTAAACTTGATTCAACTGTTTGTCGATGTTTCCCTACTTGTGCACAACGTTTTTTTCCCAAGTGTTAGCGCCATGAGATTTTCCAAGGATTTCACTTCTGCCTTTCTGTGACTCTTGCACTATGTTTGCCGATGTTACTGTGCTACTCAAGGCTCAGTGGCCACTGAGCTAATAGTGTTATCAGAGGTACTGGAAGACTTACAGTAAGGCACAGAAGTAGACTTTCCGGAAAATGTATCGGGCCCTGAAATTTCACCCCGAAACCCAGTTTCCCAAACCTTTGCCGAGGAATGTCTTAGCTTCAAGCGACCCTCCGACATGAAGAAGTCTCTTATCCCCGCGCATCCTTTAAGTAGCTAGCCCTTTTGTGCGCCGAGCCTCCCGCCGCTCACGGCGTTCCTTCGCCGGGAGCCTGCGCCCGACTCAGCGCCTCTCGGATCTGCAGGTTGAGCTCCATGAGGCGTCCGCTGGCCTGGGAGAGGTCCCGGCTGGGGCCCACCACGGCCAGGCAGCCCGTCTGGCCCAGCGTCTGGTGGCGGAAGTAGATGTGCAGCAGCGTCTGCACGGGGTCCTCGCCCTCGCTGCCGAAGATGTCGTTGGGCCACAGAGACCTGGTGGAGGGACATTAGCATTAAGCGAAGACTTTCGTTAGCATGACATCATTTTTGACTTAATGACACATAATAATAAAAAAAGGACCAATGTGCTTGCAGAAATGCAGTTTTTAGATCTACCTGAAGACTTTGACTTGGGTGAGGGCTGAGCAGAAATCCCGCGCTCTCAGCGTCTCGACCAGCGACTGGATGGCCGACTCGGTGTTGGCGTGGGCGGTGTCCGGCATGCACACGTCCTCTTGGCTGTCATTTCCCCTCTCGGCCGCCTTCAGGCAGCTCTCCAGGGCGCTGAGCTCGTCCGACATGTTGGTCACCTAGGAGACGGGAGATGGAAGACAGATAGATGGGAATGGCGTGAGTGCATGTGTCGCATAGAAGAAGAATTGAGCAGGGGGTGGGGGCAGCAAAAAAAAAAAAAAAAAAAATCTTGATTGAATTTGAGCGCTAACGGCAGCTGACCCCATCAATCCCTATAAGAAATCATTCAATTTCATTCAGTAGTGTAATCCACTTAAAGGTGCATTAAGATGCAGCCCGGATAGAGAGGCAGCACAGCCGTTGCGCAGTCAGCAACCGCCCTGCACTGTTTCCCTTCAGACAGTACACTTCCATTAGCTGGGCAGGTTTTTTTTATTATGCCAAATATTGGAATCGCCAGCTGCCTCAAAAAAAAACAATATCAGTCGAGCACCAGCAAAAAAACAAAATATTTAAAATACAAAACAAAATCAATTATTAATTTGATTTATTTTTGTGTAAAAGTCAACGCAACCTCACAAATTATTTTGATTCTATGGTTTTGGTCTCACCTCGGCCTCCCTCTTGATGGTATCCACTCTGTTGATGAGCTTGCAGTAGGCCTGGAAGAGCAGCAGCAGTTGAAAGTGCAGCTTGTAGAGGCGGCGGCACAATTCCAGCTCCTAAGCACACACACAAAAAAAAAAGTGGAGCTGAGCAAGATATCAGAACACACCGGGGGAGATGGCTGAGCGGGGTGAAATGGTTAACGAGGCCCGGAGCCGAGCGCCGTCCGGATGTCGGGCGTTGAGAGTCTATCGCTAGCGGAATTAGTCGATTAGGAAAGGATGCATCACGCAGCGGCTGTCGGTATGAACCAGTCGATGATGTCACAATTTACAGGCAGGGCTCCTCATTGGTCTGGGAGGGTGTACAATTTATTTGAAAAGGGATGGAACGACAAACATGCAGAATTCTAACAACAAAAAAAATCAACCCCTCCCACTCTTCTATACCGTATGGGCAACACATTGGATTCCAGGCAACTAAATAGATTTATTTTTTTTTGCCACTAGGGTACAACAATATGATTGGATGAGAGCGTTCCATGTTACGTGGCCAATCAGGGCAGAGGTATGATGAGGATGTTTGGTGGTGTCTATTAAAACAGGAGAACCACTTACTGCCAGACTCTGCATGTGCTAAGCAAGAAGAAGGTGACAAGGAGAAGGAGAGAAAGAGCAAAGAATTAGTCGGAATCCACACGGAGCTTCTCAAAACTCAGCAAATTTGGGGGCATCAAAGAGATGCTAATGGACGAGAACGTGACAGTCGTGGGATTAAGAAAATCCCTAAAAAAAAAATTCTCAATTGAAGTTTGGCCTCTTTGGTGGTTGGGGGTGTTTCCAGAAGGCGAAGGTTCGCTCGGCCTACCTGTGCTTGGGTGTTGAGCCGCTGGCAGATCTGTTTGTCCCCGAAGGTTTTCCTGCAGTTCTCCAGCCACTAGAAAGAGAAGAAGATGAACGACAGCTTTAAGAGACGACACGGCAACCGCTCGGCCAGCGTATTAAAACAAAGCGGCCAGGATGAGACGACGTGGTGTTGGCTGTGTAATATTTCACCCTGCGGGGGGGGGGCAGCCTGTTTTTCTCATTCAATTAGCGAGCACGCATGCCAAACCTTGCAATCTCATCTCCAGGGCAGGGCACCTCCCGCCTGGCCCGGTCTTAACTGATTTAAGGAATTTATTTTTAGCCCCTTGCTGCCGCTGACGCACTGCTGAGGCAAGTCCAGGCTCATTGCTACGCGGATTTGGAGGGAGGTTGTTTTTTCTTTTTTTTCGACAGCACTTACGAGCTCCGCCGCCTCCCTCTTGGCGTTGTATGTGTCCAGATGCTCCTGCAGCTCCAGCACGCTAAATTTGAGCGTCTCCAGCAGCCCGCACGACACCAGCTAGTATAGAGAGAGAGAGATGTGAACCGTGTGATGTAATCCGGAATCCAAGTGGAAAAAAAAAAAAAAAAAGCTGCTGGAGGGGGGTGGGGGGCTCACCGTCTCAGCATCCAGCAGCACGGTAGGGCACCGCGAGTGCGACGTCATGACCTCCAAGGAGCTGAGGAACTGATTGCCCATGCGCTGGAGCTTCTCGCCAAGGAAGTGGACCGACGCGTGCGTGATGGCACCGAATTTCCTCTGAATGCTCTGGGGGGTGAGGGGGGGGAGACATCCATGTATTATGAATAGATACCCTCACTCATTTCTTGCCAATGCCAAGGTCGCCGCGCTCTACCTGAAAGAGCTGCGAAAAGACGTGGAAGGTGTAGACGGCGGAAGATCCGTCGACGTCTGACAGCATTTGGTTGACGTGGCAACGCCAGGCGTCCTCCTTGTCGTCGTAAGCGACGGGCTGGAACGCCGCCAGGATGGCCGACAGGAAGGGCGACGGGGGCGGCGAGGCCTGGGTTTCGGGGAAGCAGTCTGCCTCACCTTCATCTTGACTGGAATGACCCAAATAAGAAGAGGCCACAAAGAAAACAGATGGGAAGGTGCAAAATGATTATTTATTCACAACAAACTTTGGTGGGGTTAAAAAAATAAAAATCTGCTTGTCACTCTTATCTCAAAGCACCACGGTACGAGTAAAATAAGTTGGAGCAAAATAAAACCACAACTCAAGGTACCACTGTACTGTTTGTATTTTTTTTTTTTTCCTTTCTTGGTGTTTACTGAGACTCTTCCTCTGGCTCAGCTCAATCGAGGTTGCCAAACCCCGACGTAAACAAACGCTGGCCCACGTCATGATGGATTTGCTGCAGTGCTCTATCTAGCACAACAACATGAGCAACTAGCCACTTAGCATCGCGCACTGCTCTCGCTCTCTCCCGCGCTGACAAACGCACAAACACGTACATGTATGTACATATAAATATTGACATATACAGTACTCACAGGCCCGTGGGACCAAAGAGCCTGAAGAAGCAGACGGAATACAAGTATCTGAAGCCGACGCTGCCGAGCGCCGACGCCGACACAGTCTCCGTCCTCATCCCTGCTCTCCCTCGCTCTCTCTCTCTTTCTCTCTCAAAGCACTAGCGCAGTGCAGACTGCCTCCGCATATTCGCTCAGTGCAACTCGCGGCCTCAAAGCAGTGTGTGTGTGTGTGTGTGTGTGTGGGGGGGGGATTGTGATTTGAACAGTCGGGCATAAATCCTCGCTGCTCAGCTGTTTAGTGCCCCCGCTGTCAGCGCACAATCACTCAGAGTGACCTCCCGCCCCCCCCCCACACACACGACGACCCAAATGATACATGGTAGACAGACAGACGCCTCACGACGGGTCCTTCCCGTTGTGCACCGGTTGGCATAAATTCCCAAACAATCGGCCGTCCTCCAGCCGGAATTGGCCCACCTTGAGGAGGCGGGCCTACGTCATTCAAGCCCACCTGGGTGGAAGCCATCCTAAAGATAAACTGTCACGCCGAAGTGTTCAATGCCGAGGCCGGGCCAAAACAATGACGGTAAAACCTCAACTCCGGCCAATGGCGAAAGGAAGTGTAAGATTTTTAAGAATGAGATTTTTCTCGTTGTGAGGTTAGAACCCCAAGTCTTAATCCACTCACCTGGACATGCCGGAGAAGTCGGCCTCTTCCTCCTCGCAGCGCTCGTCCAGCTCCTTCAAGGCCTGAGTGACATCCTCCTCCCATACGGAGCCACAGGTGCTGTCCGGATCCGGGTCTGGGTCGAGGTCCGGGTCGAGGTCCGGCTTGGTCACCGCTTCCGCCGGACGGTACAGGGGTAGGACCGTTTGGGGTTCCTCCTCACAGAGAGACCCCGGCGGAGTGTCTATGGCCAGCGGCGGAGGGGGGGCCGGGTCCAGGTCCTCTTGAGGCTCCGGTGACCCGCGGGGGTCCGGGGGATCGTGAGCGTCCGGGAGCTCGCACAGGTCCGGGCGATCGGGGGGCAGAGGGGGGGCGCTGCCAAAGCCCGTGTCCTCGCTGATGCTGCTGCTCAGCTCGTCGGCCACCGTGGTCACGCCGACGCCGTCCTGCAACGTCAGCGCATCGTACATCACCAGAGTTGACTTGGAACTTTCATTACTTTACTTAAGTAATCGAAGATGGTCCAAGTGGACATTAAAGTAACCTTTTTTTTTTTTTTACTTCCTTTGCGTGTTAACGTTTCCCGCGGGAATGCCATGGAAATGAGAAGCGATCGATAAACACGAGGCAATTTTAATCTATCACGCCAAACGGCACCCCGGTGCCAATAAAGCACACGAGGGAACGACCGTTTCGAGATGAATGATTTACCGACATTCTTCCATTCATTTCCTTTTCCTCATTAAGCTCCTGCATGTGCTGGAGACCATCGCAAGTAGCAACATGCAAGCGTAGCCCACATTGGAATGTCGGAACCCGACTTTTGACGGTGATAAAGCAACGACACATTTACATTCCGCAGCCGTGACCTGCGAACAAACTTTGTATGGCGGCAAATTCATCAAAACAATCAAATAAAAGCACTTGTTTAAAGTTTTTTTTTTTTTTTTTGTCGTGCCATTCAAAGTCTAATGCATTCAGCTACGCCAGCGTGGCAGACGGCCAGTACATCACGGCGGAGAGACGAGCTCCTATATTACGGAAAGCTTTTAGAAAGAGGCTGGGCCGTCCTGCAAGGGAGCGAGCCCGCCCGGGTATTGATGGGTTTTATCCGAGGCTCATTACGCTAAGAGCTGCGGCTGCGATGTCCTTGGGGTGATATTCAAAGCGTTGGCTCGATTGAGGGGGAAAAAAATAAAAAGTTGAGAATCCATCTGGGAACACCCACTCTCGTCATTCATCCACACGCATTTATCCGGAAAGTCAATAACAAGCAGTTCACATCGTAACCAATTTTGCCCAGTTAGAAACCCATGACAACTAATATTAATTGGTATTAATTCATTAGTTATTTCTTTAGTTCCCCTAAGCGGTGTTTAATGGCCTATGGTACTTCAAATAAGCAAACAAATGACAGTTTTAATTTTAAGAAGTGGAGAGAAATTACATCGTCACTTGAGTGATTGCTCCCTCTGCTGGCTGAAAATATATTTTTGGAGAAAATAATTTTATTTATAAAATTCAATAACTTATATTTTATTTTATTTTTCCTCATCTGCAAAAGACATAGCCCATCTGTTTTAATTCTAAAAATGTAATTTAAAAAATCCAATAAATCGAAATGTGGTCAGGAGTGTTCGAAGCTGCACAGCATGCACGCACACACACAATCACGGTTAGTACATGTGACATATTTTCGGTGGGAGTAGCAGTGAATGACAGTGAGTGTGTTTGTTAGCAAGTGAGTGGACTGAAGCCCACGTGTCATACTCACACATGCGTTCCGTGGCGGTTACGGCGGTGGCGTCCGGTTCCCAAGAGTTTAAATGGGAGGATTTCTTTCTTTCTTTCTTTTCTTTTTTTTAAGTTATTGTTATTGGTGGTGAGCAGTTACAGCTGACCTGAGGTGAGTCTTTGTTTTTCTTGCATCTCTCACCCCAATCAAATGCGAAAGCCCCACCACAATCATTATCACCCAGCAGGCGCTCCACCACCCACAAACCCGGCAGAAAGAAGAAGAGCTTTAGAAGAGCAGGAAAAGCTGAAATGAGCGCGCAGCCAAGCACCACCCCGACCGACCGACCAGTGGCGTCGTGAATGAGGAAAGAGTTGAAAGCAAAAAGAGGCAAGCTAGAAGGCACCCCGAGAGCACCACAATTTGTCACTGCTCCCCACTGATCGCACCTCAGGCAGCTGGCTGCTGGTGCTGTCTGAGCGGGCCGTCTCCAAAGGGGGGCTATCCGGACGTGGGAAGGGGGCCGCACGGCGGAGGAGCGCCAGGGCCGAGGCCTCGTCCACCGGGGCGCCGCCCGACGACTCCTGGGACTGCTGCAGGGAGTCCACGTGGTTGGACGTTGTGTCGTCCGTGGCCGAGTCGCTGTTGAGCTGGGGGGGGCGGGAAGAAGAGGAGGAGGACATTATTAGGGAGGGTCCACTACTAGAGTCTGAACATGTGCGTTATGGGGACAAAAGTATTGGGACAGGAAGTAGAAACGCAAGGAAGTTTTGCACTTATGCATATATGCGAAGACTTTTTTTTTTTGCATTAATCGTGCAGGTTTTTTGGTATTTAATCATTGTAATGAACCAAGTTAGAAATTTCATTTGTTTAATCAGTTGAGCAAATGTTAAATTGATTGATTGCAGATAATACAACTGAGATTATTCATCCACAATCTTTTCACATTTTTTTCCGCTAAGCTTATTTTTTGAAGACTCTATAAATCAATTCCTGATGCACTAATACACATTTTCTGCTCCTATTTTTCAACTCCTCTTGTGCAACGATGCCATACTTACCGACCGGAAAGGAGGGAAAGCGACAGAGAGCTTAAAGAGGGGCAAGCTACAACCACTGCAGCAACAGAGGTTCACAGAAGGGGGCGGGGCAGGGGGGAGCACCAGCCAAGAAGCAAGCACCAAGCCCCTCTCGTCTCAACACACACTCTCAAGCACATACGCAGCCGGCTGTGTGAGGAGCATGGCAAGTTGGGAGGGGGTGGGGTGGGGGGTACTGTTTTTATGGACCCTGATTAGAGTGCGACTTACGCGGCCAGAGCGGTTGAGAATCTGGCTAGCGCTCAGTACCTCCTCCTCGGACGACTCGTCCGTGTCCTCGTGGTTGGTGAGGTTGAGGCTGGGCGTGCTGCCGGCGTACTGGCACTCCTGCAGAGACGGCGTGTCCCCCTTGTCCATGCTCTCGAGGGAGCGCCGCCGGACACCCCAGTTGAAGTTGTCCACGCTCTCCCCCTGCAGGACGAGCGCAGGCACAGCGGTGAGGCCGAGCAGAGAGTAGGCAGTCGCTTGGCTACACAAATGCATTCACACACACACCGTGCGTTTAAGTATTGCTCTCACACACACACAAAACTAACAAAATAAAGTGAAGCATAGCTGTGATTGTATATGAGGAAGAAAAAAAAAAAAGACACTAGACACGGGAACACCAGACGGAAGACATCCAAAGCAGAGTACACATATACCAATAATTGTAAAAATTGTTTAAGCTTTCCGATTAAAGTCAGCAAAACTGAGATTATCGCATCTGATCTGCTTTGCTTGCTTGCTTGGGGGTGAGCAACAGATGTCCTGTGTTAGCATACTGCTCCCCATTGGTCAGTCTTGGTACTACAACAGAAATGACCATGTCCTGTTGGCTCATCTGAACACCAACGTGGCAAGAGCATTAGGGAGCCATCGCAGATTCCGAAAATCGATAGAGATTTAAATTGGGGTAGATGTGTAGCCCGCCTAAACTGCTCTCAGACTTACCTGCAACTCCTTGTGGCAAAAGAAGAGAAGGAACACGGGTGTTATAAGACACTCGGGACAACTAAGGTACACGCTAAGTACAAACGCGGACAGGCTCTTTGTGTGGAGTAAGATGAAACACTTGGAGTGAGTCAACATGGAGGGAAATTGGATGAGTCCGATTCCCAGAAAAAGATGTCAAGGAATTTCGCATTTTCTCACCTCGGCGTCCTCCAGCTCGATATCTAAGAAGTCAAAGTCCTTAAAGACGCCAAACTGCTGCTCACTGCCCATCTCCTCTGCCTGTGATTCCTCCTCTCGTACCGCCTCCTCCACGGTCGGGATCAGACTGGTCTGCTGGTCCACCGAGTCCAGGTCCTCGCTGGATGAGAAGACCACCTGCGTTGGTGGGGAAAAGGAAAAAAGACACGAGTTTGCTATAATAACAAGTACTGGTCGATATAAAGTAGGAGTCTTATCTTACTGATGGATTTTTGGGAATGCCAGACTCTGGACCGCACAGACACAGAACGTTCATAAGTCTTTCTCTGGTTCTTCTCTGTCAAGACAAAAATAAAACAGGGAACACTCAAAATCCAGCTGGAGGGGGAAAAAAAAAGCTAGGAACTTTTTTTTTCTTTCTCTCCATTGTTATACCTGAGACAGTTGCGGCCTCTTCCAGCTAACCGGCACCAGACCGTTGGAATTGGATCCGGAGGATGTGGAGGACGTACTCCTTGTGACGGCGTTCATCTGAAGTTTCCCGTTACGTCCGGCCGCCGTGCGTTGATCGCCATACTTATGTCCGATGATGGGCGTCTAGAGAGTCACATGATGAGTCATTGGTCAGTTAATAACATTAGCTTAACTTGAGCTGCCTCTAAAAAAAACAAAGACGTTCACCTCTGAGATGTCAAAGTGGAAGTCCAGCGTCTTCCCGGGCAGCTCCTTGGAGGAGTTGTTGAAGATGCGCGTGAAAGCGATTTCCGGCGAGCCGCACGACTCGCTGCTGTACGAGCGTTGCACGTCGTCGGGCACCACCAGGCTGGCCGAGCGGGACACCACCAGCTTCAGAATATTCTGCGCCTCCTTCCAGTGAGCGCTCTGCAAGGGAAGACGTGCGGTCAGACGCAGTTGAGCAGAGTTTTGGGTGGAATGCGAAAGGGAAATATTTTCATCCGTCCCTGCCCTGGCTCACAGCGGTTAAAAAAGCAAACGGCGAGATTCGACACAAAAGGGCTACGCTAGTGGAGAACAAGCAAGTGTCCAAATTGTTTTACGAGGTGGAGGCTGACCTGGACATATTTGCCGATGATCTTCATTATCTCCAGGTTGAACTGCTTAACCGGGGCAGCCGAGAGGTCGATGTGACTCAGCAGGCTGTAGATGATCTGCAGCAAGGACTGCTGCATGGCGGGAAGGCCCTTCTCCAGCAACTGGTGACAAAACACTCGGTCAAACATACAGACAGACAGACACAGGTCAGGGGACGCCTTTTTTTCCACACGCACCTCGGCCAAGTAGGTGACCAAATTGAGGGTGATGTCGGCGAAGGCGTCGTTCACGTAGCGGCACACCACGTTGATCCAGTTGGCGCAGTCGCGCGAGTAGCTGTGCGTGCTGTACAGGCTCATCATGTGGGCCAGGTTGCAGAGCGTGGCCGACTTGTCGTCGGCGCACAGCTTGGCGATCTTGTCCGCCGTCTCCTTGCAGAAGGCCGTGGGGCTGTCAAAGTGCTGGATGAGGTGCGGCAGCAGGCACAGGATGTTCAGCGGGAAACCTGTGGCAGGACCAATGGCAGTTATAGCCGGCTGAATGACAAAAAAATGGTATCCGGCAAATCTACATTGGACAATAATACAAGTCGACTTGCCTGCCAGTTGCGAGGGGTCGACCAGCGCGTGCCTGGAGACGCTGATGAGCTTGCTGAGCAGCTGGATGGTGAGCTCCTGCGTGGCGGTGGAGGTGAAGCCCTTGAGGAAGAGCTGCAGCAGCCCCGGGAAGCTGTACCACTTGAGCTTGGCCTGGATCCTCTCCAGATGCTCCCTGTTGTCCTCCCGCTCCAGAGGCAACTGGCCCAGCAGCTTGTTGAGCAGCCGCAGCGCCAGCAGGTACTCGAACTCGTAGTCCGACTCCAGCAGCGAGGCGGCGATCCAGAACACCGTGGCCATGAGGTTGGTGGGGTCCACCGGGGGTTCGGCGTCACGGCCCGGGCCGCCGTTGCCACCCGGGCCCCCGCCGCCCAGCGCCGATAAGCTGCGGGTGCGCGCCAGGTTGCCGTGGCTGCCCCCGAGGCGGTCGGCCACGTCCAGGGTGTTACTGCGCCGCCGGTCCGCCCTGCGCTCGCCCATCAGGCTGGTCCGCAGGGAGTTGCTACGATTATGGACGCAGTGGAACAGCCCGCCGTTGCTCAGGTTCAGCTGGCCCGTGCTCTTCCTGTTGGCCGCAAATTTGGGCCCCAGCAGATGATCACTAGTGGAGGTTCTGAAATGAGCAAAAAGCGCTGAGAAGATGAGCCCGCTACCGGTACACGGCAAACGTCGGGACGTACTGCACTAGGGCGGTGAGGAGGTCGTAGTTTTTGACCGTGTCCGCCAGTGTGTCGATGCCAGATTCCAGTGTGAGAAGAAGTTCGATGACAAAACCCTGAGGAGACAAATGTAACAATTAACTTCTTCAATAGCTTAGCATACAGCATCCAATAATAATAATAAAAACACAATGCCATATTTAACTTTAACAGGTTTTCTGCCTCAACATGCCACTAGATGGCGCCTGGGTGGTACATTATTTATTTACATTTTCAGAGCCACAAGTTGACTAGGTCCTAACCTGAGCCTCCTCTCCAGGGTCCCCCACAGTCTCAACCAGTCTGGAGAGGATGTCGGACAAGGCGGCGGGAGTGAGCGGCTGCTTGAGCGCCCGGAATATCTGGAAGGAGCGTCCGGCGTAGTGGCGGGAGGAGCACGACAGAGCCGTCTGCAGGGCTACGTCGCTCAGCAGAGAGTCGAGCTGAAAACCTGGAGCGAGGTACGAGAGATGTACAATAAAAAAACAAGTCATACTGACGCCAAGTACAACAGTAACGCTATCTGTGAAAACCATTGAAATCAACAACGGCGCCAAAGCACACATTTCTGTGATATTGCGGGAAACACTGTCTGGAGAAAACACACCTGGTTGGGAAAGTTTGAATACATTCATGACATGTCGGACAAACACGCTCAGCTGCTCGGCGCTCTTGATGTTGGGGTTTTTGGGCGACACGTCCTCGTGGTTCCAGAATGGCCCGCGCTTCCTAACAGAGGGGCGGGGAGGTTCAAAAATGAAATTTGAAAAAAAAATGAACACCCGCCACCTCAAATTGATGCAATGAGCGCTTCTGACCTGGAGGTGATGAACTCGATGAGCGCTTTGACCTTCTCGTCCTTCTCGGCCGTGGCGTCCACCTCGCTGAGGATGGACGGTGACGTGTGGGACAGGTGCGACAGGTGGGACAGGGACGAGCCGCCGGCACCCAGGCTGATGCTGGACGACGTGGAGCTGGAACTGAGGCCCGAGTCCGTCACCGGAGACGGCTGACAGTCGGGCAGCAACTCTTGGACGCCTGGCACCCGCAAGCACACAAAGTTAAATCCACACGAGGGGTCGGTCTCCAGCGACAGAAGCGGCAACCTGTGAAGTGGAACTCGGGCGGCGGGGGCTTGACGGTGAGCACCCTGGGGTCGTTGAACTCCCTGTTGCGAAGCAGCACCATGGCCATGCCTTGAACGCTGCTGTTGGCTCCCTGCACGATGAGCAAGTGCAGCAGGAGGCGCTTGCAGTGCTCGTACACCTCCGGGTGCTGATGGTCGAACCCTGGCGAGACGACGGTAGCGACATTAGCGCCGAGCCGGACGGCAAGCCGCTTTGACCAGCGAGTTACCTATAAAAACGGCATGCAGCAAGAGATGCAAATAGGCATTCCACTCCACTTTGACGCCGTGGTCCACTATGAGGTCGGTTAGAAGGATGACGGCGATGTTACATCTGAAACGAAGCACATTTGTTACTTTTGGCACCTACCTCAGGTTCGGTGAGAGGTCCGGGTGGCGTACCTGTGCAGTGCTACAGCGGGGGTGTTGGTCTCCGGCAGGTAATCCACCAGCGGGGACCAGCAGCCGCCCGTCGGGGGGAAGGGCAAAGGCTCCGGGCGGTTGTGATCCATCACTTTCAAGCGCCAGTTAGCATAAAGCGGCATGGAGTCGCCTGGAGGAAGCCATTGGTTAGCCGATCACTTGTATTGACGCTCACGCGAGTGTGAGCTTACTTTTCTCTTCTTCGTAGGAACCTCCCGAGCTGCTACTGTAACGGGACTCCAGGCGGTGGTGCTGGCGGTTCAGGTTGGTGTTCAGACCGCCGTAGATGTCGAGGTGTGTGTAACTGCTAAGCACAACCAAACACTCGTGTTAGGTCAAACCAAAATCCTCATATTTGTTCCGTGTTGATTCCCAGCAGTCTAAAATCAAACTTGACCCATTCAAGTTTTATGATCTGCACCTGTCCTCCATGTTGGAATCTTTGCCCTTGCCGTCGTGATGAGCGTCATGTCCGGGCACCATGGTGTTGCTGCTGGACGTGGTACCTACGGGTCGACACGGGCGAGACGTGACGTCATTTGGCGTTAGCGCTTTTTACAAATCGCGGCACTCGTCACGTGGCTAACCCGAGGCGACCGAAGGGATCTTGTAGCTGGAGCTGATGCGGTAGAAGGGCGGGTTGTCCATGTGGGCGACGGCCGAGCTGACGGCGTCTGTCAACTCCAGCTCGCTCATCAACTCCTCCAGCAGCTGCATGGTCTTGTCTCGGCCCAGGTACACCACCACTCGCTTCACCTGCAGAGACACGGGTGAGTGCTGGGCAGCGGGCGGGGGGCGTGCCCAAGATATGCAAAATGAAACTCACATAAGGCAGGAGGCTGGGCTCGCTGCTGACTCCGGACATGCTGATGAGGAAGTGCAGGATTATTTTGAGGTTCTTCGGCCAGCTGTCAGCTAAGGTGGTCCACACGTTCTCGATCTCCGACCAGGCAAACTCGTCCCCGTACTGCAAAAGAATAGAAAGGTCAGCCTGTCCTCCCTTGGTACATGCTGTATATATGTTTTAAAAACCCACCTTGGCCGTCATGAACATGAGGTTGTTGAGCACCATGGTGGTGGCCCGTGGCGAGCCCCATCCCTCCCCGTGCAGCCAGCGCCGGCTGTTGACCATCATAACGTCGCCCTCTGGCACTTCTTCGTCCTCCTCGCTGCTGCCGGCGTCCTCCGGGCGCCGTGCGACGGGCTTGAAGTCCACCAGCTCCACGTTGTTCATCCAGGGCAGTAGGTAGTGCAACATCACCTGGCGACCGCCGGGGTGCGCCGTTTGGATTCGCTGGCTCACCTCTGCATACCCAGGGAAATGTTGGAAATCGGTTGAGAACAAATGAGAAACACAAGCAGCAATGGACTAAGAGCAGTATTGGTAAGACCTGCGAAGATGGGCAGCGTGAGTTCTGGGTACGTCCTGGCCAGCTCCTCGGAGAGCTGGTAGTACGACACGGAGTAGAGGTGCGGCAGGGGCGAGGGCGGCGTCAAGATGCCGTCCGTTCGAAGGATCTCCAATTTATGGGCATAACGGAAAAACTTGGGTTCCAGGATCTGCGCATGTACAAATAAATTTATTGGGAAAACATAGTGAGACATTCTCAATGTTCGATTATTATTCTCAATGTTCTATCTATTATTACGTGACGTTAATTCACAATCAATGAACGAAAAAAGAAACGCTGACTATACACTCACCTGTAACAGTTGCATGGCCACCTCGTAGATATCCCTGGAGGAGTCGGCGGCCTTGAACAGAATCAGGTTCAGCAGCACCACAGTGTCGAACTGATAATCCCTGAGAACAACAACCAGAGTCTAAGAAACAAAGCTAGCAGCAACAGCAAAGCAGCACGGCGTTTCATACCTGTTATGAAAGACGTTGGCGATGGCCCGGAAGCAGCCGGCGGCCACGCGGCGGGAGCCCGTGTAGCAGCGGTCCACAGCCCAGAACATCAAGTTGCTCTGGTCCGGGTTCAACTCCAGCAGCAGCATCACCGCCTCACAGCCCAACTGGTGAACCTGAAGGAGTCCGTTTATTAGAAAATGGCTCAAACGAGAGAAACCTGTGAAGGTGCGCTGTACCTAAAACAACACTAGAGGGAGCTAAATGCACATTAAGCGTGGCGTGACCTCAACCGTCTGGATTACGCCAAGCAAAACACACTGGCTCATTGACATAGCACCTATGTTATGCAGTTAGGAAGCATTATGTAACCACATTGCACTTCAGACCATTCTAATCGTCGACCGAGTGACTGCACAAAGGCGTAAAATTCACAAAGTCACACCAGCAGAGAATAGAAATGGGATAATCTGTTTTTTTCTAACTTTGTTTGCTCCAATCTTGTTTTTTCTGTTGACCCCACATTACGTAGACGTTGAAGGATTCTTGATACTGCGGTACCTTCTTATCCTGGGAATCCAGAATGTTGTCCAGCCACTTGTAGAGGTAACCATCAGAGGAGAGGCCAACGTTGTCAGCGACGGGCCCGCAACACAACACAGCAGACATGGCCTGCATGGGAGGAGGATTTCATCACATTTCAGCCTCTGTGTGCTGATAGTTTTGCGTCGTCTGGTTAGTCAGAGGACTTGACAAACAAGTGTCCTACTTTTAATGCACAGTATTGATGGCGGTTGATCTGCATGTTGCGGTCGCTGTAGCGGTCCAGCGGCGTGAACATGATGCTGAAGGGCCCGGCCCAGTGGCTGAAGAGCATGAAGAGGCTGTGTCGCAGCGACTGCTGTGGGAAGATGCTCCGACGCTGGTGCACTGCGAGGGACAAAAACGAGGACATTTACTTTTCTCGAACTTTTCAACCTCATCGCCGGTTGAGGAGTACCTGGAACATTCTGGATGATGTTTGCCACAAGCGCGCTGAAGTGACAACGGATGTCCTTCAGCGTGTCCGAGTCCTTGTCGTTTTCCGCCTCCAGCAGCTGCCGGGTCAGGTCCACGTACTCTAGCAGCGTGTTGTTTAGAGAGTGACTGTCGCCATCTAAGCCCCCACTAGCTCTGCGACGAGAGTGGGATAGAATTTGTTACCGGGATGTTATGGTCAGAACAAAAATTGGCAAGTTGCAAAAACATTTTGAATTCCCGTACATTTGACTGACGACGCCGGCGTCAGCCAGAAGCTCAAAAATCCGGACCAGCTGGACCCTGAGGATGTCGCGGCGCCGGCGTCGCTTCACGTTCTGCAAAGCAAAAAGAGCATCGCCGTGTTTGATTCGGACTTCGGCGGCACTCGACTCCTTCAGACATCAAACTTACTTCAGGTCTTCTTTCCAGAGCTTCTTTGATGATAGGATTGAGCTCCTCTAACAAGTCTCTGTGGATGTAAGAGTTGCCCAATTAGCATGTGTGTTATTCACGAGCCAGCGAGAGAGGTGCTCATACCTGAAGGCCACAGGGTTGGTCCTGCCAAGTCCCAGCACGAGAGATTCTGTGATATCCATGTTCTCGGAGCGCATCATCGGAACAATGTGTTTGAACAGTGAGGAAGGGGATGGAGTGCCCACAATCTGGGAAGAGAGGAGGGGCAGACCGTTGTAGGTGCTATTTGATTATTGGGTGGGGGCGTCCTCCTAACCTTGGAATCGTAGCTGTAGCCACTGTCCGGCGTTGACGCCAGCGTCTCGGACGGGGAACAGCGGACGGAGCCCGAGGCGGACGAGGAGGAGCACGCGAGCGACGAGGACGAGGAAGCCGCGCTGCAGCACAGGATCAGGTAATTCCGCCAGAGGCTGACGTAGGAGTCGCTGCTGCTCAGGCTGTTCACTTTCTTGGCGTTGATGGGGCTGCTACGGGAGGAAGAAAGACAGGAGACGTTAAAGTCGTCCGATCCCAAAGAGCGCCTTCGATTGACCTACTTGATATCAACTTGAGGAGAGAGCAGCTGCAAGCGGGTGTAGGCAAACATCCAGGCGTAGTTGAGAGCGGCGGGGCAATGCTTGGGCAGGTTCTCCTGGCGCAGGTAGCTGGACAAGCTGATGACCCAGGGGTCCTGGCCCTGCGTGACGTGCGCAAACACCCAGATGTGCGACGGGCTCACCACGTCAAACTGGTGGCTGATGGGAGACGAGCTCCATTCGGCCAGCGACTGGAGGTCGATGCCGCTGGGACAGTACAGCAGGTTGGTCTGAAAAGGCAGTCGCATTTCAACCGGACAATTCTACCTGGCTGGGCCATTCGTTCTTTAACAGCACATTGACATACCTGATCAGCACCAGTGAGATGAATGAAGCTCTCCAACACCGAGGCACTCAGCCTATCCATGACATCTATTGCCAGCTCCTCATCACCCTAAAAGAGTGTTACAGAACTCAAATGACTGGAAGTTTCAGAGAGGTTCTCAAATTGGGGTCCTTGGGCGCACATTGGTCCACTAGCTGTAGGTTGGGGGTCCGTAAAATTGCGATACGGGTGATGGTCATGAATCCTCTTTATTACCTTGCTGATGCCCAGGGCAGTGTGCAGTGCGCGGACCTCCTTCAGGACGTTGACGGCCAGCCTGCGCGTGGCAGGGCGACAGCTGCAGAGCACCACCATTGCCAAACCTTCGACCACATGAAGCACGCCCAGCAACGAACCGCTCCAAACAAAGAGAATGGCTGCTGCTCGGAACTCTGTGAAGATTGTGTTGAAGGGCATTTCGTAAATGGACCTTTTAATTTGATCCAAACCAAGCAGACCAAAGTAACGCACCTGCACATCGTGGCTCCTGCTGCTGCTTTGCGCCACCTGCCTCCACTGACTTATAAGCTGGAGGAGCATCTTGACCGAGTTGTCCAACAGCGTGGGGTGCACGTCCGTCACCTCGCGCATGATAAAGTAGACGAAACCCGACAGTACATCCTCGCGCCACTCCGGGAAGTCCACCATGAGGGCTTGGAGGGAGGTGAAGGCCAAGCCGCGGAGCTCCTCGTCCATGTGGATGGTCAGCCTGGATGAGAAGGTTGGCAGAAATTGAGGGAGAGCGTATCGACGGTGCCACCGAACTCAAAAAGAAGACATACTTGGCAAGGAGCTCGATGAGATCTTGTCTGCTCATGCCGTCCGGTATCAGTCGGGGAATGGCAGCGATGCAGGTGCGGAACAGATCGATCTTTGGTTTCCTTTCACCTCTGTCGACCAATCAAGCCACAGTTGAAATTGAAAGTACAACACGCACGAGCGACACACACACACTCATGCGCGGAGAACATACGTGATCATATCCTCTGGCTCCTTGTTGGACATTTGGACGCTGGTCATGCTCATGGAGCGTCCCACCTCCTTATCCAAGTGTCTCAGGATGTTATCCAAGGCCTTCCTCACTTGCGGGTAGTACAGGGACATGCCTGGGAGCGACAAATCATCAATTAGAGCTGATCTGCCGTATTATTGGACTGCACCTAAATTGTGTGCCAACTGACTGCGCTGACTCCCGTTTAATATGGCTTTGAAACACAGCCACATCCCCCAGTTATAGGAGGGTGTGCAGACTTAAGCAATTGCCATTAAGTCTCTTCATACGTCGTGACTCAAGCGCACCTATGACCTTGGCCTCTTCGTCAGTGAGCGTGGTGTTGAGGAAGATCTTTTTAACGCGCAGGGTGTTCCCCGAGGGCATGATGATGCTGGTGGTGGGCATGGGGGGCTCACTGTCCTTCTGCTGCAGGCTGTTGGCAATCACCAGGAAGGCTCGCAGGCCGATATTCATCCTCTGGGAGGGAGATGACAAAACAATCAACTCACAAGATATTGAAAAGAGTTTGTCAGTCACAGCTTACCTCGGGATTGATGGTGAAGGTTTTGTGAAACTTGCCCACGCATAGGAGGTCGTAGATGATCTCCTTCATGGCAAAGTCCAGTCTTTCCTAGCATACCGAGTCACACGAGACAATCAAGCAAAGGCAAAATAACTCCGAAAAAAAACCCAGGTTTTTTTTTTCTTTCCAGGGCTACCTGAGCAATGAACTGGATGATTCGGACAAATATGTTGAGGGGCGTGTCCCGTGGCACCACACTGCGGGAGCCTTTGGGGAAAAGTGCTGAAACGATGCTGAGTAGTCGACTAGGAGGAGGAAGAACGAAAAAGAAAAAAAGCACCCACTTTAATCTTCAGGATACAACGCTGCCTCGAAATACAACTAACAGGTTGGACATACAAGCATAGATTCTTTATCCTCCGCAAAGAACGACTATTATTATAAATAAATGTCAGAACTAACCTCTGCGTGACAGTGTTGCTCTCACACTTGATCCTGATAATGTACACCCACAGCAGCCTGTAAAGTGACTCCAGAGCCACTCGGGACATTTTGGGGTCTTTGTTCTGCGGAGGTAAACACAGACACGCATGTGAGCAAACTGAACAGCGCTTCGCATTTAGGGCTGGATTCACACAGCTGGCTCCGAGTGGCAGAATCAATCAATTCGCATGTACATATTTCATCCACTGCGCTTGTTAGTCATTAAATCCCCGCGGTGCATTTAATCATTCTCACACAGCGATTCAAACCGAATACAAAAGAAAAAAATATCAATCAACAAACAAGACCCCAAAGAAGAGTTTCCTCCAACCTCGATACGTAATCGACTCGACAAACAATCAGGGATGCAAACCAGCTCGAGGAAAACTTTCCTCATACTTTTCAACTCGGAAGCTATTGGAAAGCCCCTCGTAAGGCTTCGCCGGGTCGGGCGGAGAGAGGCCAGACGCCACCAAAGAACTCACCTGCAGCGTCTCAATCTGCTTCCGGATGCTGTTGTTAGACGGCATCTGGAGCAGGTGGAGGAGGAGGAATAAAATGACAGCAGGCAAAGAATGGAGGTTGGTGGGGAGAGTAAGCACAAAGACACATCAAACATGCGAGTTATAAACAAAAAAATGAGAAGAGAACAAAACCTTACATGCCAATAAAAGACGCATGTAAAGTTAGCGATATTTGGCTTTAGCTGAGACATTTCAGGATGAACCTAAGATGCACGATACCTCGACAGGTGAATTTAAACGTTTTTTTTTCCCAAAAGTTTCAGATCACAATATAGATTGGAGCGCATTCTCGGTTCATCCTGACACTCCAAAGTCAAATATCGTTAACTTTGAACTGTGCAGTATGTCACATAATGTTAGAAGCTGTTAAAAATGAATGCATCAAAATAATGCGTTGATGATGTGCTGCGGCCTGCAATTGGAGTCACATGAGCAGAGAACAGAAGACAGAGCGAAAGCGACGCCAACACACACACACACGCATCCACACACAGGAAGCGAGAATTTCAAATACAGTGGAACATCCCAAAAGGAGAAAAATTGAGTTTTTAAAAATGGCATTTTCTTTTTTGTCCACTTGCCATTATTTCTTATGGGGCTTTTGGAGTGTTAATTATTGTGTTGTGGACTTTTGAGGTTCCACTGTATGGTTAAAAAAGAAAGAAAGAAAGAAATTTTGGTTAAAAGGCAAACAAATCAAAGTTTTCACCTAAAAATGGACAAGCTCGAAATGATTTCTGACCAGATTTGAGGCGTCCAAGTGTGGCCAACGGAAAACTGGACTGCGCCATGACGACAGGCAAATACCAATTGCTTGCCACTGATAAGGGCGGTGGGAAGGCAATTACAACTCGGCCCGTGTGTTATTTTATACGCCGCTGTTGAGTTTTTGACAAATGAGCCCCTTGTTCTCCGTGAGATCCTTGTCTGGCGTTCCCAGCACAAGCAAAATGCCTCCCTCCATCCATTCCGGCATGCAAATACAATGGCCGCCCCAATGCGCTCATATTTTGGGCACAATGCTACGCGTTGATGTATTGGGCAACAAAAAACCTGACACTTGGCTCCTCATAACAAACTTCACTTCTACTGAGGGGCCAATCATGAGAACAACAACAACAACTTGAAAATGATCCCAGATCCTGGACCAGAATTATTGCCCAAGGAGACTTATTGTTAATTCGGGGCCACCTAATAGAAAAAATCACAACGATGGCACACAACTCACAACCACCAAATAATCGCCACAAGGATCAATCAATGTAAAGAGAGTCATCGAGTTGGATCATTCGGTCGGAGATTTGATTTCATTGATTTCCGTGGATTCATTCGCAGACCTGAGTAAGAAGAGCGCTTGGAAATAAAGAAATTACATTTTAATATCATTTCAATTCGAAATTGTTCGTCTCACGCTTTCTCACAATTGGGAAAAAAAAAATAAAAAATCAGTGAAGATATTGAAAATCATTTTACATGTACCCCGCTAAATTTAGATGCCTAGAATCATACTTTGTTTTTCCTGCCCCCGGTGAACAAAGATTGTACTATCAGCCGACGCAAGCCAAGTGCTATTCCTGCTCAGATCTGCTGCTTGACAATGCGAGGGACAGAACATGATGATCTTCAAGCCGGCACCACGGGGCACACGGGTCGCGACAGAACCGCTTCTAATTCAATCAGCTGTTAGCCATCACAACAATGAAAGCAAAACACTCACACTGTTGGGTTCTCTCACTGAAAATACCAGCGCCGGGATTACGCAACGCCAGTCATGAGGACTCCAAAGTCAATCGAGGCATTGTCCAGCCCGGTCCGTGGACTCGGTACAGTGTACGGATGGCGCAAACCTCAGAGAGTTGGGGGGGGGGGGGTTACCTTGAGGTGCGAGAGGCAGTTCTGCAGGAAGATGTGCCAGTTGTTGAGGAAGAACTGTTTCTGGCTGACGCACAGTAAGCAGGTCACCAAGGGGTACAGGGCCTGCATCGGTGAAAATAACAGCCAGCGTCAGACAAGAACTTTAATTTGAACATTTTGTGATATTGACCAAAGAGTGCTTCTTTCTGGAGCTAAGGTCAAAGGTGGTCTGGTACAGCTTCTCCACAAAGTTCTTCAGGCACGGCACGTTGACTTCATTCTTCACCGCCTGCGGGACAACAAAGAGCAACTTAGGCGAGGAAGGAGAACAAAGATGGCGAGGGAGCTGGCTTCACTCACGGCCGCAACTGGGATCAGAATCTCCACAAAGAGGCCGGCGAGGGCGTGTTTTATGTCCTTGTCCTTGACTTCCAGGAAGTACTGGGCACACTCCTACAAAAAGACATGAGGTCACACTTTCAAGAAGTAATGGAGTGGAACGTGAGCCGGTCAGGCTTACACGTTTGTTCACAAAATAAAAATCAATCACTTGACAGTTGAAACGATTCCTATGGCGGGAAAGCGTTTTGTATTCCGGGTGTCCCAATAAAACAATTTCATCGCCACGCGGTGGCTTTCAACTACACGCGAGGCCGGTTGAAACGAGGACAAACCGGCGCGTGCGCTTCATTAAAGGCGCTTACGAGGCAACAAGTAATACTTTGCGGAGAGCTGAATGGAATCTTCAAACGGAGGCACGCGCGGACTTCTTGGCAAAACCTCTGGCAGTTATTCACCGGGTTTTATGAGGCGCTACCGGCTTTGAACAGAGCGGTAAAGTCATAAAGAAAAAACTTCACGTCTGGTGTGATTTAGCAAACATTCTTATCGGCCGATTGTTATGATGACAAACGTTTTAGAGTCGCGTCCTGCGTGTGGGAAGCAGACGGAGCGTTTATTCCGCCGCCTTGACATCTAGCTTAAACTCCGCGAGCACTTTGTCTTCACTCGCAGGACAAATTTGGCATAAGACTTTCCCTCACCTGCATGAAGAGAAAGGACGCCTCGAAATCCTCCACGGGGTACATTTTGACCCGAAAGAATTTCATGCCCATGATGAGACTGATGATGCACTGCACGATGTAGGGACTCTGCTCTTTTTTCCGGAGCTCATCCAGTTCAGTGTTGAACTTTTTCGTCACAGCTAAAAACCTGACGCACAAAAGATTAGAAATGATTCGATTTTGTGTGAGTCTTGCTCACGTGTGAGAGAGAAAAAAAAAAGACTAACTTTGACTGCGTGAGAACTCCAATGACCTCTGCGTACAAGTCTGCGATGATGTGCACGTTGCCTGTGTTGGGGCCACAGTATCTGCAATGAAATAAAAGTCACGCAATTTAAAACAATTCCACAAAATAAAAATATACTTGACTTACCCCTCTTTATGTTTAAAGTGCTTAAATGCCAGGTTTAGAACTTCGTGTACTAAAGCGTCCGGCACTGGGTGAAGAGGAATCTGCGACAAACGCAAACAAATTACTCGCATTAGTCAGCAGTGATATATTTTTTTTTCTTCGCATTGCGACATTTCATTTCCTTCAGGAGCGGAGCCAAGGGCAAGTCGGAGCCGGTCTCCCGGGAGGGGGGGGTCGGCTTTGGGAATGTTGCTTAAAAATGTGGATGGTCTCCTTTGGCCACGCACCAAGGAAGGCTGCAAATTGTGCGAGTGTTGATTTATTAGGAACCCCCCCCTCCCCGTGGGCAAAGGCCTCAATGACAATAGAACAGCACATTCCATCAAACAATCACGTTTTGAAATGAAGAGAAAAACTTTCAATGTACTATTCATAGATGTAACTCATCATGGGGGACAATGTACAAGATTTTGGTTTTTTTTTGGGGGGGGGGGGTGACACTTCCTGCTTTACAGTAACCAAAGTAGAAGTGCTTTTTCTGGAAAACAATGGAAAATGCAAAGCGGCATTCAAAGCAACAAGAAGGGCGTCTCACCCGTTTGAGAACTTCCACCGACACCAGGCAAAACATGAAATCTATGGCTAAATCCCTCCTCTCCAGAAGGTAGTCTTTATCTCGGTGCTGATCATCTCTGCAAAGTTAAAAAAGATGGCATGAGAGGGAAATACTGCACAAAAAAGAAAAATGGCTAAGATTCTAGAATGTGTCACCCTTTGGACTTTGTGCTGGAACGAGGCCTGTACTCGTACGACTCGTCTTCGGTGCCGCTTTGGCGCCGGTACCAGTCGAAGAGCGTACGCAGCAGGGAGGGCAAACAGTGTTCGGCTATGGAGCTCATAGAGCTTATTAACTGGAAAAGAGAGGGGGGGGGGGGGGGGATCACAATCCAAAATTCTGATTTGTTAACCTCTGTGAAGACAAAAGTCTGACCCATATGGATTTTCTTAGGCAGTCGCCAATATTTGTCAAAATAAAGTTCCGATAACTAATTCATTTAAAAACAATTAATAAAATTTGTTTTTTTTTTAAATTTTAACACTTTAATTTTACAATTGAGATAATATTGAGATAATTTTTTTATTATATTATGTATTGTAATCAATAGTCAGGGAGAAACTAAAACTCCAAACGCTTTTCATGTGACAACTAACACGCGACACAGTCAAACGTTTTGGACGTGGCAGGCGGCGGTCAGCGGGCATGCAGGGCGTCGACCGTGGACGGCGGCCAGCGCAGTTACGCAAGCCACATGCCCGCCACTGCCCCTCGTGGCGCCAGGCAGCACGCACACACACACACACACACACACCCACACACACAAACAGACATACGGCAGCAGCGAGTGGCAGATTTAGTTGCGAGGATGACACAGCGCTTCCACCCTTGCTGACTTTCCCCTCGCCGTAAATTCTCCTCGTCGGCCTGGCGTTGTTGCGAACAAAGCTCTGCGGCGGGCCCCCATTGTACACACGACGGGCCGCTGAATGGGCCATTGATTGGCCGCAATTCAAATACTGCGCACAAGTGCAGTATGGAACTTGGCAGCGGGAGGTTGGTGGGGGGGGGGCGTTCACACTGCCGCACTGACCTGGTCAAACTGTGCATCCTCCCCTCTCTGGAGGGAGCGGGAAAGAGGTTTCTCCTGGGTGGGGGAGGAAAAGATTCTAAAGTCAACAAGGTATGTAACAGAAATTTTTAATAAAATCATAAATATTTTCGACATATATATAGTACAATAAACTCGACTGGTTTATTGAAATGACAATAAAACCAATCATTTGATTTCAAAACGGAGAGCGAGTCCCTTTTATTAACATTTGAAATCTTTCAGAGCGAGGGACAATCAGCGCCGCGTGTTAAGCATTAATCGATGCTCGTAAAGCTAACGAGCTTCCGCGGCGGCGGCGAGGTCGTTAAAATGACACTCACCAGCGGTTCGGCCATCACCATCTCGATCTTCTTCTCGGCCAGCACGGCGAACTCGGCGAACAGGCTCTTGATGACGAACTCCCCGGGCTTGAGCTCGGGGTCGATGGTGATAATGGACATGGCCGCGAAGTTGTGTTTTTCCCACAGGGGAGTCGTCAAGGCGGGGGCGCGCCGTCTACTCACGCTGCTGCTGCTGACCGGCGCGGAAGCTGCGGGACGAAAAGGCAAGGGGTCAAAGATCACGGAAAGTCGAGATAGGTGTTTGTGGTTGTAAAATGTATCTCAGGAAGCTTTCAGGTCAACGATTGATGACATGAAACAAACACGACAATGGCGCAGGCCCGCACTTGCGAGAATAACACGTTCAATAGGCTTGAGGAAAACGGCGCTAAGCCTCATGAAAGGCGTTGTCACGCAGCCAGCTCACAGTCATAACTTTGAATGGTGCGTGTGAGAATTATGTGGCGCAACTTGCAGCCCGGGCCCGCAATGGCTGCCGAGTGCAGCCGAGCGAGCGAGCGGTCGTCTGGCGGCGACAACAACGACGCCTTTACATCATCTTCCCCTTACGAGAACAATCTGCTTCTTGGCCCAGAAGCATTCAGATGACGAAATGATTGTTGATGACAAGCGTGTGAAGCGCGCCATTCGGTTACAGTTTGTATACTAAATATGAGATTATAAATGTGCAATGAATATCAGCCTATATTATCTTATTTTTGTCCAAGTTTTGGCTTATTTTAGCAAATTCTTTTGTTGGATTTTTTTTATTTTCGGCTACATTTTTAGCAACTATATTCAGTTTTTGCCTATATTTTTTATAATATATATATATTTTTTTGTCAAGTTTGTCAGTTATTGTCATAATTTTGCTCAAGTTCTTTTAAAAATGTTTTTTTTAGGTTTATGACAGTGATTCCTATCTGTTGTTTTTACCAATTTTTTTTTTCAGTTTTGTCAGTTGTGTCATATTTTTGTCCTTTTCCAGATTTGTCAGTTTTTTTTTTTTTGGGTCCCATTCAGCTGTGTGTTTATTTACAATAAAGATTTCATCAACATGGAAAGCGACTATTTATAAAAGAGGCCACACAAATTTGGTTGACCACTAATTATACAAATCAAAATTTTAAAATGACAGTCATGGATGGAGAAAGTCCAAAATGTAACCATAACCAATTGCGACATCACATTTGGCTTGTTCAGAGAGAGACGTTTTGGAAAATAAACAGCTCACAAAGGATTTCCTTAGTACACTTTCCACAATTTGTCCCGGCTAAAATATTTTCTTGGGAATTTCTTGGTACGTTGAGCACATTGCGGCGCTGTGTAGTATGCGGCGGTCATGTTGTCCTGCAACACAGAGAGCCTTTCAAGCCATTCTTGTCTTTGTTTACGATGATGTCACGCACTCGGCTTGCCTCTCCCCTAATAACCAATCAACGGCGTGGGCATCCTAATCTTCTTTCTCCCGCCTCAGACCAGCTGGAGCGTCGCACACAAAAGTGCTAATGCTGCACTTGTCAACAACAACAAAGTAGAAAAACAACATAAGCATAACACACCCAAGTGGCATTCCAAACTTCTTTTCCACGGATGACATCCTACTGACTTAAAAAAAAAAATGATAAAAGTGATGCCATTTTCCAACTCTGCTGCAGACCAAACTATTTATGTCTAACTAGGAAAAAAAAAAAAAAAACAGTTCTTGCTCTTCCCATAAATGACAAATTATATCCCTATATATTGGTTTATTGTGAATAGTAAAACTTAAAATGTATTTTAAAAGTATTTAATTAATAAATAATAAATTCATTTTTAATGAGTTAATTAATTAAAATGTTATTCATCATTACTACAAGTTAAAACTGGAAGAAAAACAAACAGTTTGAGGCTGCAGGAATTTTTTTGTTTATTTTTTTCTATTTCTTTTTTCAACACCTTGCTGCTCGAGGCATGCAAAGTACACAAGCCCTGCTTTTCACTTAGGAAATATGATTACACAACTATAGTGACTCCACCTTGTCACAGTTACAAAGAAGAAGAAAAAAAAAAAAAAAAACACTCCCAGCGGCCTGCTCACTTCCACTGTCAGGACAACCAGCAACAACAGCACAATCACACAAACGGCTGGAATGCAGAGCTGAGAGTTTCTCTCTTTTTTTTTTTAAACCAGACAAAAGACCTGCTGCTAATGTTTCTGCGGCATGGCAGTGCCAAATGTGTTATTGTGTCCTAACACGCTCCGGCTGTGACGAGTTACAACTAAAACACAACATAAAATCCGTGACTTTCTTTCCGCGAGTGGGTATCGTAAAAAGCACCAAAGGAAGGTGCTGTGTTTTTGATTTGATGGTTCCCTCGTTTGTTTTGACAGGCCCGATGAGGAACTGGCGCCCAACGTGGGAGGGGCAGTATGAAAGAGGGGTGAGTGGCAAACTATTGATCGCAATGCAGTTTTGTTTGGAAGTCATACAGGTATGGACGACTACAGCAACAATGCTTCGTAAAAAATAAAGTGGCGTGTCGCAACCTCGAGATGACTTGAAATAGCCTCTCTCGGGGTATTTGGACTTTCCCCTAAGAGATTTAAAAAAAAAAAAAACACTCACGTTGCAATTTCCTAAAATAAAGTACTGATAAGACATACTAAACAAACACATTGCATGTTCCTAAAAATACAACGCATTTTTTTGTTTTGAAGTTTCTGCAATATTCTTAAATTTCACTAATTTAGCCTGTGATTGGCTGGTGAGCAGTATAGGCTTAACCCCGCCTCTCGCCCTAAGGGATGGGCACCAGGCAGCACTCTCGCAGCCCTACTGAGGCTAAGCAGTGAAGAGGATGGACAAATGGATAATTTAGCTTCATTTCAAATGTCATTAACGTCAAAAAGCGCTCAGCTTGCGAACGAGCAAAACCAGAAAACTGGCGAGTGCTGATTGAGTGTTTCATGAGCCCTTGGGCACTGTGATGTCATTTTCTATTGACAGCAAGTGGCAGAATGTTAAAAAAAAAAATAGAAAATTGACAATCCGGTTCTGACTTTATGCCCGGGCGACTGTTGGCAAGCGGGGTGAATCTATAGCAAGCATACCGTCGCTGCATGTTAATTATACTCGTGTGACACTGCGCTCTGCAGTAATGGCACGAAAATGATGAGTCATCAGTGTGCTTAAAGCTCCATTGAAAGGGCATTATTGCGCTTCTATATGGACGGCTCAGGGACATAAATGTTGCATGATCGCACGTATGGATTTATGAATCACAGTATCAACATCCGGGAAAGAAAGAGGACACTATGGGTCGACTTGCGACTATGGTGGGAAATCCGTGCAAAAACGTGCACCCGTTTGTTCATAATCCACGAAGCAGACTGTAGAGCGAGGGCCTGTTGGATTTCTTAGAGTACACGTCGGGAAGCTAATAACGGGACAGAGGCGGAAGACGGATCGATGGTCGGGAAACATTAGCTGCCCCGGAGGGGATGGAGAGCAGGGTTATAAAAGCAGGACGTGGGGGTGGGGTGGGGTGGGCTGGGATGGGGGGACTGGGATTTGCGTTGAGTGCTGCCAAAGTAGATTTGGGTGGTAAAACGGAGCAGACAGTGACAGAAAGCGGCATGAGCGGAGGAGGTACTTCCGGCTGACTTCTAAATAAGGAAGCAGAGGGTTCGAATGGGATGGTAACTTTGAGCATAAACATTATATGCAATGTATTGTTTCATATGTTTGGGTATGACACATAAAAAAATAATAATAAAATGTTTCTAGGTGTATTTAAGTTACAAGAACAAAAGTACTATTTGTGGCATATGGGTGGAAACAAACCGCTGCTAGCCGTACTAGCTAGCTGAAATATTTCTCCATCCCAGTTCCCTGACATTGCCTTTTTCAAAGAGGTGAAAAACCATTGGGCTCGTCGACTGCTCGCATCGACGACGAGACTGCGAGCGGTCGTGTGGCTTTGCCTGCACCGACGGAAAGTTGGAGTGGTTTTTGAAAGCACGACTTTTTAAAGCCGCAGTAAACCTTGAAACGGGTCACTAGCACCTGACTTATGTTTTGCCTCCTTTCCAATTCCAAGTCAGCAATGTCTCAGAGTACAAGGTAAGCGATTTGTGTGCCAATCTCGACGTGAACACCCGGCTCGCTACGCATCAGTAGCGACGTTTTTACTGAAGTGAGACCGAAAGATGCGGTTGAACGAGGCCACCTGCACGACGCCAGCCCGATTCGGGTCTGGATTCAATACAATCAGTTATCCTGACACTCCATTAGTAATCCTAACACAGGTTCAAGATTGGTGGTGGTGGTGGTGGTGGGGGGGGTCCTCGATGCAACAATGCTGCGCAGATAAGATTGCGGTATGTAAACATCAGGTACTCACAGCTGCTGCTCCACGACTTGAGCAGAGATTTGATGCTGATCTCAAAGAAGACCGAATCCTGCAGGCTCAGCATGGCGGCGCCGACTCAAAACTTTGGCATGGTCCAGCAAGGCACAATTCTCACACGGTTGCGCTCAATTTGACCGCTCGCTTCACGAGCCATTTGGGTTCAATCAACGCCAGCTCCGTTACCCTCCGCAGGCGGCGGCCAAATGTGTCATCCTGACCGAGTCGTACGAGCGCTACGCCACCCCGCCGGGAGGTGCCACCGGGTTGTTTAGCTCCAAGTTCGGGGGTTGCCAGGCGAGTGAAGCGATCCGCTCGCTTGCCGATCCGCCGGCTCCTTCGTGCGGCGCATGGAATCCGGAAAGTGGATTCAACTTGTCGTCTTCGAAAAAGAGAGGAGGTGAGGAAAATAGTGCAAGGTATTAACAACGCACTGCGATATTTCCTCTGCGCTGCTCTTCCTGTGTGTGACTGTGCCAGTACGAGCCTGCTAGTACAGCCCCCCCCTCTCCCTCCCCATTCGCTCGCAGGGGCCTCCTCCCCTTCCCGAGCATCGTTCGTTCACACAGACCAAAAGAGAGAGAGGCCGAGCGAGCTTGTTTCGACAGCAAACAGAAGGGGGTGGGGGGGAGACAGAAAGAGAGGGTGGGCTCGCTGGCTGTCGGTGATGTCATCAAAATGCTGCCGGTGTCAGAGCGGCTACTGTGCGGAAGGCCGCGTTAACCCAGCGCCTTGGCTGGCGGCCTGTGACAAGCCGCTTCCTGTCAAAACACCGCGGCAATACGTGATGCGTCACGGCTGACTGTTGCGGGAGGAGGAGAAGGAGGAAATGGGAGGGTCGGCGCCATCACAACACAGGCCGACACCTTTGGAAAAGAAATATGTCAGACAAACATGACTCGGCTATTCCAAAACAATCAAATAGGGGACATATTGGGCATTTTTGTTCACTCTTTCCAGTTGCCCAAATAGAACGAGGATGTATTTTCAGGGAGGGGGCGGTCCCATCTCGTGCACATGAGCCACAGCTCGCCACACCCTCTTGGACCGTCAGCTTTCATTCCCATGACTAGTCCCGAGTCTAAATAAAGCCAGTATGAACTGCGGCAAAAAAAAAAAGGCCATTTTACATTTTACTCAAATTTCAGCAGAATTCAAATTTTAATGACGGCGTTCACACAAAGAGGAAGGGGGGGGGGGGCACTTCCATCTAAAAAGCACAGCCTCGTGCGTGACGTCAGTGTTCAGCCACAGCGCGATTAACCAGGGAGACTCACACACGCACACACACACCAAGCCTACGCACGCTGACGTTGCTAACGGGCCTAAGTGGTCATT
This sequence comes from Syngnathus acus, assembly GCF_901709675.1. NCBI lineage: Eukaryota > Metazoa > Chordata > Actinopteri > Syngnathiformes > Syngnathidae > Syngnathus > Syngnathus acus. The sequence continues at coordinate 3,015,246 of NC_051090.1, read as the reverse complement.
TCCTTTCCCTTGTAATTTGACAGCAGGAATGAACAACCGCGTCGTAATAAGTCTAGTCGGACTAGTATTGGGGGGAAAAGGACACTTCATTATGGACAACAGCGTTTAAATGTGAGCTAATAAAAGAAGTGTTTGATCATTTTCCATTTTGATCACATTGTGTTATCAACACAGCGATGAGCAATCTTAATTGATCTGATATTCGAATTTGGGGGTCGACGGTCGTCTTTTCCGGACTCGCCAAGCGGAGCCGCGTGACATCAAGTCATTTGGCGCTTAAAACACTGGACGGGGTTTGTTGACAAAATAGCCGAGGAAATGAGTCGAGGCCAAGGGCGGCGACGGACAAAAGGTCTTTGTCCCCCTCTCGTTTGCTTGATTTCTCATCTCTGGCCGTGTCACATGCCCCACCGAGTTATGCAAAAAGCAAGCAGAGCCCAGCGCAAACAATCGACACAAGCGGGGACTTTGTGGTGCCGCCCCGACGCTTTTCAACGGACGGGTGCAAGAATGTCCACCGCAAATTACGTAATCCATTCGCTCGCTCGCTGTGGCCGTTTTGCGACAAATCAAAATTCCCATTTAACGGCGAGTTCTAACGGCCGTTTGGCTTCCCGTCGAAACATTCTCGGCAAGAAACACTTACGCGGCCACCGTTAAAATTGTTCATTGTACTTCCCCTGCTGTAAAAGATTCCTTTTCCCCCAAAGCGTTGTAAAGGTCATAGGTCACAAAGGTGAAGGGAGTTTTGGGATTCTTTCTTTTTAAATTGCCGTCATTGGAACAGGGGGGTGTAGACTTTATGACATCATCCAACGTGTTCTACTTTCGGGGCTGTAACAACAACAACACAAAGACATGCGGCACTTTTATGCACTCCGGGAGTCTAATCTCGTTCCTGAGTGTCAGTTTACGAGGTGCGCGGTTATGAAGCTACTCGAAGGGGGAGGAGGGCCGAGGCATATTTCACCATGCGGCCCTTTTTTTTTTTTTTTTTTTTTTTTTGAGAGCCGGCTGTTTACACTCTGCCTAGCCTAGCATACCTTGCGATGTCAGCGCGGATGGAGTCCCCGCTGAGTGACGGCCGGCTTGATTTATTCACCTGATTAATTTTCGCGGCCTGCATTCCGTTCAAGACCCGCCCTACCCTGCCTTGGTCTTAAAGAATGCAGGTGGGTGGGGGTGGGGGAAGCATGAATGGATGAAATTTACGGTGAAGACGTTGAACTTGAGTTTAGAAAGGATTTTCACTTCTTATGTCATAGAATGTGCTCGCAGATGAGCAAGCACGACTGGGGCTGCCGCTAACAGACAATTTTCACTCGCGGAGGCAGCACTTCATCGCCGAGCACGTGCGGCAGACAAACAGGAGACAATCCGAACATCCCAGAAAGCATTTTTTATTTGACCTCCACTGTAACAGAGCTTCAGGCTCAAAAGTTGTTTCTGGTTATCGTCCAATTAAACACGCTGAGTAATGCCCTCTTGCAGCATACCAGTATTGTGACACTCGCGCAAATACTTCCCCCTCCCTTGAGAAAAATAAGGGTAACATCACGCCTTGTTTGTGAGCGAACAACAAAGACGGGACATCGGAATATAAGCCAGCGCAGTTATCGGCGAAGCGGCCAGACTTGGGGAGGGAGGAACTGTTTTGTGTAAACCCAGCCTGCTTGTTTGAGGAATGCAGAGGAGGAACCGACAACACGGTCTCTCGATGGGAACATTTGCGCTCCGAGGTGACGGCTTCCGTTGTAGCAGGGGAGGGGGGGGGGTGAAAATAGCTGCTTGATCAAATAATCTCAAGAATCCACAACAATCTTCTATATACAATCGCAGACATTGATGGCAAAGTTCAAACGTGGCGTCATCGCTGTTCCCAGTGAACCCTGCTTCGAGCAGGTGATGTTCCTGGCCGGATGATGCATTTCCTGTCTGAAGGGCAGCACTTGGAACAATAATTGATCCGAGCCGAAATTTGATCCTCGACCTCTGCTCCAGTGGTGCCCGAGCGGCAGAGGACGGGCAATTTACATCCGGACTTTTTTTTTTTTTTTTGCCCAATCAAATCTGTGCGTGTCATTTACAATCTTATAAAATAAATTCAAAAGGATGTAATTATATTTTTTTTTTCCTCCACCGCTCTCCGCTAAATTCTCACACGGCACTTCAATGCGCCATAGTAGAGATTCTTCAGCTATTTGTCATTTAACAGCGAGGCCGTGCGACAACACAATGCGGCCAGTGTTCCGAGCGGGTAGAAAAAAGGACAAACAAATGTGCCATCACAAACACAAATCCCTGATCCTGTTAATTAAAATGCTCTAATCACGTCATAGATGTTTTTTTTAAAAACAACAAAAACTTGTTTGTGAGACAGCAGGGAAGTAGCGCCACCTTAAAAGGCAACTCAGGCTAAGCCAGTTTTGCAGAAGGGAGTGGCGCCGAGATCACAGCAAGGCAAATTATCCTTTGGTATGAACACAACGAGCGGGCGACAGTACGTCTTCAATTTAACAAAACATTGCATTTTTTTTTTTCTTTTCTTCTTCCTCGTTTCTAAAAATACAACTCACCCTGGCGGTTCCGGCCACGTTGAGCATGCTGTAAAAAGGAGGTTTTTCGAAATCGCTGGATGTTTTCTGGTTGGGGAGAAACAGAAAAGAAGATTTAGAATCAAGGTTAAAATCCGTGAGAGCTGTCTGAACATGCACGAAATTAGCATGAACAGAAAAATTGGAAGAATTTCACCTCTGGCATTTGGATTAGCGCAAACACAAATTATCGTAATAATTTTGTGTATAATGTGGGTTTGGCTTCTCGGTATTGTATAGTTTGTGTGTGCTGGAATTAAAGCAGCAACTCCAGACATGAAAGGAAAATGATCCGTCAGAATTGATGTGCATTTATTTATTGTAATGTAAATAAATAACTGGGTTGATTAAAGCAAATAATGTCTTCATTTTAACCAATGATTAAAAAAAACAACAACACTTTGGCACTCATAGAAGTCACTAGTATTGTCGTCAACCTCGCGCTCCACACGACAACATCCATGACTTTGAGTGTGTGCGGCTTTAAGCGGGGCACGGCCTGCTGAGCGAGATGGAAGTTGGCGAGCTGGTGTCAAATATGTCATCACCAGGCCCGAGCAAGCGGCGGATATCTGGGCTGCCACTTCCTCTTACGCGTGGCCGTCCGTCTTATCAGCAAGCGAAGACGCGGTACAAACAGTTGACCTTTGTAGCTGATCAATAGCAACAGACGCAGAGATTGCCAAATGGTGTCACTATCTTTCCATTCCCAAGTTTCCCAAACAAATGATAACATTTCTGGATGGGTCCGAAACATCCCAAAAACGGCATCTCGATCCATCGGCGTACGACAGCATCTTACGTCGTACCTTTGAATTGAGTTCTCCTATTTCGGAGCAGCCCGGCTGGGGTGACCACCGGGTTGCCGTCGACCGTGGTGTCCTCCTCCACAATAGTATCCCTCATGACCAGCAGCCCCATCCTCCTCATGCGGATGAGCTGTGGGCCGGCTTCCTGCGGCGGGGCGGCGGGCTGGACAGGAGCCCCCTGACCATTGGGCAACCGACTCTTCAGAAAGTCCATGTTCAACTTTCCGCTTTTTCGCTCGGGCGTACCGTCCAGCAGCTTGTGCCACGCCATCGTCACCCCATCCTAAGGTACGAGGGCGTCGAAGGCCATGTGTGAGCGACCACGCCAGCTCACGAGGCAGTTGACATGCCGCACTCCCTTAAAAGTTGTCCGTCTGGAATAACGAGTCACTGGCATAGCGAAACAACTTCCCTGTTCTGTGACGCTACCTGTCGGAAGGCGAGAAGCCCCAGCGCTTGTTGTGATGTCACCGCCGGCGACTGGGCACTATCTAGGGCGGGACTCGGACGTGTTCCACATGAGATAACGCGGCGGAGGAGGAGGAAGGCCCCGCCCCACCCCGGCTGGCCCGCATGACTCGTCCAGTCAAATTTGGAGATTGACAGGCGGCGTGAGAAGTAGGAAGGCGTCAGAGAGCGAGCTAAACTCGTCCGCCTGCGGGAGTCGATAGGCCTTATCACGACACTCAAATGCTCGTTCGCTTCCATCCAAGCGCTCTCAAGAAAAACAAAGACTGTACAGCGAGTCCACTTTCATCGAGGGAGTATAGACAAACGACAAAATGTGGCAATTCAAGTCATTCTCCAGCCCCCCTTTTTTTTTTTTTTTTTTTTTTAAACAAGCGTGCCAAACAGATTTAACAAATCCATCAGACATCCAAGAAGGAAGGTTGCCAGGTTGGTCTTCTGCCGGGATGGTGCAGAGAGGCTGAGGCAGCAGATCCTGCTAAGAATCGCTAAATCAGCCAGACGGGTGGCGACCGAGAGGGGGCACCCACTAATGACAAGGAGGTTCGCATTACAGATTTTTTTTTTAATTAACTCCATTTTGTAACTCTGGTGACAAGCAGGTTGCCGTCTGTCACCTGGTGCAATGATGGCAGCTGTCCATGGGTCTGCTGGACAGTAAGAACAATGGCGTCACACGGGGAGGAGGAGGGGGGCCAAGATCCCAATCAGCCCAAGAATGTGAAAGAGGAAGCCCGGGGAACAATGTGCAGCGCTACCCGTGCCGTTCTGGGCCCGCCCCCCCTGCCTTGGCCCGCTTTCAAACGCAGGAGAAAACAGGAAAACTCGTGGGCTGGAACCCAAAGACCCAAGTCTGTGTACTGTGTGGAGCGGGTGATACTGTAAGTCATGAGAATCACTTGGACAGTGAACTTATTTAACCTGCCTCACAGCCACAGATGAGCTCGAAAACAAAGTTAGACTGCCCCCTGGTGGCAATAGTCACACAAGACATCTATCATGGAAAAGTCTACACACCCGTGTTCAAATGCCAGGCTTTTGTGATATATAAAATAAATATTCTTTATTATTGTGACCTGTACAATTGAGTTGGGGGGGGGGGGGGGGGGGGGGGAATGATATCCACTTTAAGGTGCCTCTGTTTAATCCCAAATAAAGTTCAGCTGCTCTAGCAATGTAGGCCAAAAAAAAAAAAACATTAAAATTGACAAAATTAGGGAAAAATATTTAAAAAAAAAAAGAAAATCAGGCTAAATGTTTTTTTTAGAATTCAAAAGTCTGACAAAAACACATCAAAAACCGCCACAAAGAAAGTAGTCAGCGCTTCGGACTTTCACCACATCAGGAAGCCGGTCTTTGTTCTCGTGGTCACAGAAATGCTTGCTGCCACTTTGTGTTGTCTCTTGGGACTTTTCAGATCTGTGGAGCAGCCTTAGAATCGCTGGCCATCTTTTTTTTTCCCCTAGCGAGCGAAAACAAGCAAGGCTATGTTCAAGTTCTCAACGATCGGACAAAGAAGTCCGGCTGGTTTGGTCACAAGCCAGAACCACACTTGTGGGGCGACCCGGGAGTTGGTGGGGGAATGGGGGGGCTAAAGAATGTCACCTGACCGGACGAGACCCTTCATCCAAATGTTTTGTATCCCTGTCCAAAAGCAGGAAACATTTAACTAACTTCGATTTTTTTTATTGTGTTATGAAGGCACGCCGTCTTTTCAAACCAATATTTGAGGGACTACGAGCAAGTGCGTGACTTTATGTAACGTGACGCTCTCCTGTCCAGAGTTTGCGCGACATGATAAAAAAATAAAAAAAGTTACACAAGCTCGCAAAGTTGGGAAATAAAAGGCAGGGAAGAAAAGGCAACTTTGCACTTTTCACAATCGGGCCAAACAAACCAAGAGATTAATCGGGCCGGCGTGTTTGGTTCCCACGCTACTTAAGCTCACAGTCGCTAAGAAAACCTCAACTGCGACACACGAGTGACACCTTTTCACCACGTGGAACGGAAGTAGTGACGACAGAACGGATGACTTCTCCAGAAATATCTCGCACAATTTGCCATTAGCCACTCATTTTGCATACTTGCCACTTAACTGTTCTTTTCTCCGCTCATCTGTTTGTGCCCTGCCATTGACTGGCGACCAGGCCGTTGTCTTGGCAACGGGACGGTTCCGCTGAGCTCTGCTCGGCTTCGGGCTACCACCGGATTAAAACCTTCTCCCGAAGCGGCGGAATAATCTGAAGATTACCCTCCGACATCAATCTCTTACATAACTGATCCCCGGCGCGCTAAAGTGCATTTTCCTCCCAGTTTAAAAAACAAAACAAAAAAACGGTCCTAAAATTTGTGCTGAGAAATCATGTCGCAGTGACGCGTCTTTTACCCGCAAAACCACGACAGACGCATTAGTAACGCATTATCACACTTCCTGCTCCGTCGCGGTGACTTCAAGTTCAACGCAACAACCAAAGTGGGTCAAACGGTTGAGGTCAAACAGGTTCAATGCGTTCCTCTGACGTCACTAAAAATATTTAACAAAGTCCTCCACTCTTGGACCAGATGAATAACTCTGAACTGCATTTCGGTGCCACTCCAAGTCTCGGTGGATGAAAGCCCAAATTGAGAGGGGGGGGGGGTTAAAGGTCGGCGGAACGAAAAGCATCTGATCAATGATTAGCTCAGCCTCAGCCGATATGAGCCGTAATCTGCTTAAATGCAATGCAATAGGGATGCTACACCGACTTCCACATTAAAAAATATATATTTATTCTTCTCAGTACGAGCAATATGTGAATTGATTTTATGGATTTTTTTTTTTTATGTGACTTAAAATGTCACATGTATAGAACAAAAACCTCCGATTATTTCCATCATTGTTGTTAAAAATAAAATCCAGACAAAAGTGAGTCGGACCTCTTGTGGTTCTCCTGTACATTTCTGTGGTGGCATTTTTCCATCTATAAGAAGCAGTGCCAGTTACAAAACACACAAAAAGGCGTTGGACAAAAGCAGCGCAGGCTTCTCTAGATGCTCAAACGGACGCTAAATAACAGGCTCGGCCCGGCCATAATAACCACGTCCTTTGGCGGGAACGCGACGGGACGAGAAAAGTGACGGGATGTTAACCCCATGGACATTCATTCCTCAAGATCATATTGGAATGCGGGAGCGGGGTCTTCGGTAGCAACTAAATACGACCAAAACGCCAGCGCTCGCCTTCTCTCTGGTAAAAAAGAAAGAGTGTGGTTTCCTTCCCAAACATCAATTATGATCCAAAAGCTTGCTCCCGACGCTCGGGATAATCTTTCTCAGCAGGGCTCAATTATAGTTTATTTCCAGCTCCCCGGCTCGGCTCCACGCAATCGAGTGAAAGAGAAAATAAACATGTCGAAAGCTCGCTAAATCTCGGGGCTGTTTCACGCTACTCGGAAGATAAAGTAAGCAAGTTAACTTGCAACAATAATCAGGAGGGATATTATTTTGTTTTGTTATACGACCAAATTATTCAGGGTGGGACAAAAGTATCGAATCAGTATCGATTAACCTGATCGTTGTCGATTAAACATCATTGGGGTATCCAAACATCCACTTTTAAATCACTTCAATGGCAACAATTGACTTATACACAAGTCATTTTCTTGAGAAAGGAAAGAATTACTTGTGTTCAATGAAAAAACGGGAGCTACACAAGGCGGTCTCATTTTTATATATTGAGCGAATCGAGTCCAAAGTGACTTTTAAAACCACAACTGGGGATGAAAAGCGCCGGTTTTGTTTAAACAGGTGAGCGCGACGCTGAATGGAGGTGATGAGCCAAAGGAGCAGATGCGAAAGTGCCCTATACCAGCCCAAATATTTGTTCAGTCCCATGCGTCAACGCACTTCCCGCAGTGCAACGCCACCGTCAGCAGAAGGTCACTCATTAGAAAGGTGCACTCGGCATAGAAAATAGCGGCGAGAGCAAAAAAAAAAAAAAAAAAGAATAATGCACGTGTTTTGATTTTGAGCAAGCATTTTAAAAGATTTTTACGCTCTGTCTGCATTGCTGACTTGGCTGCTAATCCCGTGCGGGGCCAGTTTAGAGGAAGGGTGGGCGCTTACAGTCTGGAAACTTCAACCCTGTGCACTTTATATATATATATATATATATATATATATATATATATATATACACACACACACACATACATACATACATATATATAAATTGTCTGCGTGTGTAAATAAATGTAAAGATCGCTTTAAATATGGAATAAATGCTCAACTAACTTTCCATAAATACAAAAGGCAAAACAAATGCTTCATTATGTCAAGTGACACTGAGAATTTAACTCCAGGGGTCAAACTCTGCACCAGCAGGGTTGGACATGTTGTGGCTTTAAGTCCCTACAATCACGCCACCCTTAAAAAAAAATGAAGAGACACAGAAAGGGAGAAGAGTGACCTCCCCCAAGCACAAATGCCATGTTAGCCTTGTTATTTGTTCGTTCATGACATTCAATTTGGATGTTTTTAGTTGTGTGTTTGACTATTTTAAATATGAAGATGATTTTAAAAGGGCAGTTACACGACTTGCCGCAACATCCACCCAACAGCTTTTTTAGCTCATGTATAGGAGGCTAATGTAAAGAGAGATGCTAGTTAGCCACAACAGCCAAGTTTGAAGTTCATATTTTAACACAACAGCAAAAACTGGCGTCCTAACCGTCTTGTAAGAAAATGTTTGTGTGGACTATAGGACACTTTTACCTCCTCGTTTGGCAAGCTTTAAGGCTGCGTTTAAGCATCCCTCCCTCCCCCCAAAACGACAAAGTTAGCGTGCGGTAACGTTGCCGACAACATCACGAAACGAATGACCACCACGTTCTTCGTTTTTTTTTTTTTTTCCGACATAACAACGGCGTTACTTACAACTTTGTTTTCCGCTATGTCTTCTCTTTCTCTGTCCGTCTCTGTTCTCCCCCGTTATAGTTGCGCTATGCGGCTGGCTCGCAGACTTCATTCGCCGAACAAGCTCCAACGTCCTGGCCCTCCTCCATTGGAAGGATTTGCGTACTGGTGTGATTTGTTTTTTTTTTTCCTCCTCAATCTGCTTCGGGTGTAGAAAGTGCTCCTCTGTCAGAGCAGCCTGTGGTCACTTCGCCCCGCCTTTCACTGTTTTGATTGGCTCCACTAAATTACGCCTACACCAAGAACAGCTTCCTATTGGAACAGACTAGATGTCGATCTACCAAAAACAAACCGTTGATTGGTCGGCGTAGTCAGGGCAACATTCCTACGAGCTCGCTCGCTTTAGTAATGGCGTACACCGAAGATACTCCAGACGGGCGGATGCGTCGGTAAATGAATGCAAATAATTAATCAAGGACACAAAACACCATAAAAGGAAGACACCCCGACTGCTGCGTAGGCAGGAAACGTCACACACGTTGTTTAAAGTGTAGTTTGTCAATGATACCGGCATTGGTTCGCCGTAATTTATTTAACTAAAATAATTTTGCAAAAATTCACACTATTAAATACTAAATATATATAATGAAATAAAAAAAACGGCATCTTGTCTATCCTAGTCTTATTCTGTATGTACATTCTATGTTTAAATATAAATGGATAAATGAAATGTATCTCTCCTTCATTACTTTTGACAAAACTAAATTACTAAATGCAAATGACCAAGAGTAAAATAACCCAAACTGAATACATATTTCATTTGTCCCTCAATTGATTGCATTCTATCATTTTATTTCATACACTCTCACCGCTATTTCATACATTGCACTAAAGTACTACCTCCTGTAACATGTACGAATTAAACGACGACAGCGCATTCTCGAGGTGATTTTGTGTAATTACCATAGCACTTACTCCATTGTTTCGCTTCCAAGCAGACCAAGCAGACAATAACTTTAACTTTAGCATAAGCTATCACATGGTCTATGTAATATATATAGTATAATATAGGTGTTTTTAAAGAAAAAGTGACCATATATTATATATATTATAATAAAGATTAAAACTGACTATAAAACATCAGGAAATGCCAACTTGACTAGGAATCATTCAACTTCTAATGTTGTGATTGTGGGCTTGGACATAATTAGGCTATTTGTCCAGAGCTCACCCAGAGGTTGCGTCTGCGCAATGCGGATGTTGTCCAGACTCTTCTGGGCGATGTCATTGTGAACTTCATTCACGCTCCCGGATGCATCCACCACCTGCACGGGACACTTACGCAACATGAGCCAGGAAGAAGATCTCATCGCCAAGCACGGTTTTTAGCATACTCACCTTCCAGTTGACGGATGGGTCGTCTATGAGCTGATTGAAGCGGTCGAGCACGGCGCTCTGGAAGGCGGCGTCCTCGTAGCGCTCCTCGCCATAGCGACCTCGCAAAGCTGCTTCGACCGGGCTCAAGCGCAGGAACAGGACCATGTCTGGCTTGGGCAAACCCACATCTGGCCTGGTGCACCAATCTAGAGTGAAACCCTAAAATTGAGACATTTTTTAAAGTTGTAAGTAAAATGAAATAAAATGGTGACATTTTTAGTCAAGTAAAATTCAACATTTTTAATCCAGGTTATGCATCTTATTTAGTAAAACTCGAAAATCTTTTTTTTTTTTTTTTTTAGTAGTACATTGGCTGATTAGGGACCGCCTCACCGGTTTGGCGCTGGTGAAAGCAGCCCCGGAGAAGGCGTACCGGTCCACCACTAGCGTGGTCCCTTGCTCCAACTTTTGTTTCATAACAGGCCTGCAGAAGAAGATGACAAAAAGTTATGATGTTACTCCAAGATAAATGCTTGAGTCATCCATTTGTGAGGAAATAGTTGGACTACCACTAGAATATAGTTGCAACATTTGGAGATGAAAAGTCAAATTTAAAAGGGAAAATGGCATACCAGTTCCAAAAACTTGAAAATGCAAGGGAAAAAATGTGATCATCACAACCAAGTGAACAACTTTGCTAAAGAACCAAATGAGAACCTCTGCCTCACATGACATGAAAATGATCTCCTCCACTTACACCATTTCCCACCGGTTAGCGGAAAAGAGAAGGTGCACTGTGTGGTCCTCCAGGTCGCTCTTCTTCTCCAGGTAAGCGCTGATCAGCTTTCCAATCGGAGTGCTTCTGTCTACCAACAAAAATCACAATTTCTTTAACCTTTAAAAACTTTATGCATCATTTTACCCTGAAATTTGATTACTTTGCCTTTAGCAATCCTGTACAGACAATAATACTACATGCATAGCATAGTATACATATAGACAGTCATCAAGAGTATATGCATAGGAAACGGACAGTATGCAGGAGATCGGAGCACGTCCATACTGGGTAGGCTAAGCTGCAGAAATTTCGTGTCGGGCCTCACCGGGAAACCTCATCATCTCCGCCGGGTGTCCTCTCTGTTGCAGCGCCTCGACCAGCTTCTTGCACTGCGTGGTCTTGCCGGCTTTGTCCACCCCCTCTAACACGATGAGCGTGCCTCGCTTGGCCGCCATGCTGGCGTCGCCTATGTTCTTCCCGCGCCGGAAAATGTAAACACGGAAGTTCGAAGTACTTCCTGTATGATGGGAAGTACTTCCTGTATGACGGGAGCGTCAGAGGACCTCGCCTCCTACGTCATCACGCAACGATTGGAGAGCGAGAAGGAAGCGAGGTCGGCTAAGCTAGAGAAGCCAATGCAGTTGTCTCGCATTTTCTCTCAAAAGTCATATAATTATGGGGAACAGGAACGGAATTGAAGCCGTGTTGATGAAAGAACATGATTTAGCGTCTCTTTATATATGAAAATGATGGTCGAGAGAGGCACGTGGCTCGTTGGTCTAGGGGTATGATTCTCGCTTCGGGTGCGAGAGGTCCCGGGTTCAAATCCCGGACGAGCCCATTATTTTGGTTGTCTCTACGAGCCAAGAAGTCAACACGCTGGTATAGCCACAAGAATTCCGTTGAACCAGTTGATGTTGATTCGAGTCTCCCGTTTAACTTGAATATCATATTTTGTAATGGATTTTGGTACAAAATTAGCTTCTGTCACAATGACTAATTTGAATAAAGTCATTGATGACGTAAACCATAGTCCGGAAAAACTTAAGGTTTATAAATAGGCTCATTTAAGTCAATGATAAAATACCCCATTTTAAACATTGGCAGGGTGTTTAGTTTCAGGAAATATACGTATTTGCCACCTCTGTCGACAGTAACATTGTTTGAAATGCTTAAAAGACCTTAAGAAAAGGTTTGTGGGAAAAAAAATGCTTTGTTTTACCCGAATTTGAAAGCATTTGCACAGGGGGCTGTCTTCAACTCTGTCGCTAATTCCCCTCGCGTTCGGCATAACAGCTAAATATCGCATAAATCCAGGATTCAAGTATGAACACTGGTAAATTGCATCGAAAGCACAGCGAACAAGGTATGAGATTCATTACAATATTTATTCACTTAATACAGCGTGGCTCGTTGGTCTAGGGGTATGATTCTCGCTTTGGGTGCGAGAGGTCCCGGGTTCAAATCCCGGACGAGCCCAATATTTTTTATCATTGCATAATTGATCCGATTTTTGGCTCCCGTCTCCATTCCCGACGTATTAAACTGTCTGATGCGCTTGGTTCAGCTGCTCCTAACAAAGGCTCGCCCGCCTCCTCAGTGCTGTCTGCTTCCACAGCTGCCGTCCCGACGACGTTCCAACTGGGAACCGCCCCCACAATACAAAGAAACAGGCTTCGCCGCCTTCATTCACAAACCAAAACCTCTCAGCAGCCATCACTCAAGCCTTGAGATTGGATTTATTTCTTCTCATCAAGTAAGTACTTTTTTTTTTTTTGTAGGTGACGGGAAATCAGCATAAGTAACATTTGCTCAGTTGTAATTCAAGTTGATAAAGTAAATGAGTTCAATCGCTGTATATTAAAAGTATGCAATGTATAACAAAATACTCTTGGGTGTATTTTAAACAGGCACATTTAAGTCAACTACAAAATTACTTGCCCAATTATTATACAAAGATAGAGAAATACAGTTTTTCTTATGTCATACTAGTAAACAATAAGTGAACAGCTGTATAGTAAAACTGTAAAAAATGAAAACTGCTTACTCACCCATCTTCAGCTTCTTGTGATGAAGTGCTGATCAAAAATCAATGAGTAGCTCTTTACTAAATCTAACAACTTTAAATTCAGTTTGCCAGTTTTCCTAGCTAAAAGTAAAATAATAATAAAGGAAAACAATCCATTTTTTTTCCTTCCACTTTCCAAACGGCTCCATAGACGTCAACGTGTGTGACCATTTGTCTGTGTGTGCATTGTGACTGTCTGTAAACATGAACTTGCAACCTCGCAGGGGAACATAGCTGGGGGTCCCTCCATGGTGCTGTGTGGTGAGGGCGACTGCGGCGTATGCCTGCAGACCTTCAACAGGGTGGAGCGTATCCCCCGGACACTGCACTGCCGACACGCCTTCTGCCAGGCCTGCCTGGAGGCCATGGCGGTGTGTTCAGGGCCCGGAGGCGTCGGGCCGTCGCTCAGCGTATGCTGCCCGCTGTGCCGCCGCGTCACCTGCGTGCAGCGGGGCCTTAGCTTGCGAGAGGCGCTGTGGGTGGACAGCGACCTGTGGGAGCAGATACCCAGCGACCAAGAAGACAAGGAAAAGGAAGGCAGGATGAAAGAAGACAGGGAAGAGGCCACAGAGACCACACCCCAAGCCAAATGGTAGCTCAACAAATCATCGATGTATTCATTTTTACTCAGTTATTTGTCAAAATTGTTCAGCCCGATAACCTCTGTCATCCTTCCAGGAACAAGGTCAAGTTCCGGTCCTTCTTCCGCAAGTTTACGCTGACCAAGAGACCCCGAGAGAGGATCATGCCCAGCAGTAATGTGTAAGTCTGACCCCCCCCCTCAATGATGACATTGATGAAAACGCTAGATAAATTGGCATTTTTTTATCCTTGCAGGGAAATGAAATCCTGGCGCAGGCTCTCCGGTGACGAGACGTTACGAAACCCCTGACTTCCACTTATTTATTCTGGGCTTAGTTCTCCCAGCTGCTGCTCCGGGATTTGGTTCAACACGGACTAAAACACATCCAGGGACCCCCGGGGAACAGATGGCTTCCCTCAATGTTCCCAAATAAACAGCATTCTTTTTTAATTTATTATGACAAAGTAGCTGTCGAGAGTATTTATTTATGTGCGATCTGCTAGTATCAGCTTTAAGGGACAACAATAATTTCACTGTGGGTGGCTACTCTTATTTTCTTAGTTTTACAGGACAACAATCAGCTTGTAGACACCAGTCCTTCTGCCGAGGAGACTGCTTCTTCTGCCAATGTCACAACAGAAGCATGTGACAAAAGGCTTGCTGAAGCATGAAAAGGGATTATGAAGGGCATTCATCCAGCATCTGGCAGAATCTTAGTTGGGATTGTATGGAAAATATTGGATCATCACTTTCATTAAAAAGCAGATTACAAATTTCTCAGGTCTCGAGTTTCGGGTCACAGTTGATGACGCAAATTTGGGCCATGGTGGTTTCCCAGTGGCGTGGCGCAAGAAATCCGTTTGTTAGCGATCCGGTTTGGTGTGAATTTGTTGGAACAAGTCAGATCAGCAAACTGTGACAGTTACAGTTTGCCTTGAAGGGCTTTTTTTTTGGGTGAAATGTTGCTATGTACGTACAGTATTTGACCTGGACTAAAGTCAGGACCAAGATTTGGATTCTGGACTGAGAATTGGTCCAAGATATGATGGCAAGACATGTTTAATGGAGACATCGTCATTATGCTCCGTAAAGTTGATGAGAGCGGCCGTCATCGCTGCCCCCAAGCATCACCACAATGCTCACATACAGGAATAAATACAAAGAACCGTCTTACAATGAAGAAAAAAAAAAGTGCTCATCTGATATTAAAAAAAAAAAATGTCATAATTCAAACACTGTCATCAGATTTTCAAGGCGTATTTGGGTCAAATTTGGACTCTTGAGATTCCATTGTAAACACATTCTAGTATTCAGCACAAATACTATTTACAGACAAATTCCAGGTTTCAACAGTGACATTGCCCAAATGTTATACAGAGAAACACAAACATGATGAATCAAAACAAAAGTCCAACGTTAGTGTGTGCGTGTGTATGACGTTACCTGCCATAAAGCGAAGCGTGCATGGATAGTCCAAATGATGTAAAAAGTCTCTATTGTTGCCGTCTGTCTTAAAGTTAGGGGCTCCGAACATGAATATAAAACCTGAATATAAAAATACAAAAACAAACTGACTTGATCAAGACAAAACTAAAAGAAGAGTAAACTTGTTTTTGGCAGCTTCAGCGTTGACATATTCCTCTCTGGAAGCACTGACCAGCAGTCGGGATGGTAACCAATAGGAAGCCTCAACATAAGAAGCGTGGGGGGGGGTGCACATGATGACCGCTTGCGACTGATGCTAGCGGCTATTAGCAAGAGCAGCCCGCTTCATCCGTAGGTGACTCGTGTACTTTGTCCAGCTTGATGTCGATCACTGGAGGAGATTGTGAAGGAAATCATAATGGAAAGACTTTTTTAGTTCAATCGAAAATAATGTAGAGGAATTTCAAGACAAGGTGACACTGGTCAGGAAGTTGTGTTGCAGTACTTCCTTACAACCACTTGGTGGTGCTGTTTAACTTCAGTAAAATGTCTACAAAGGTTGATAATCAAGATCCCATTTTGGGCGTTATAAAATATTTGCTAGTTTGACCTTCTATTTGCATACGAACTGCACCATTTGGCGTGAAGGCTGCGGGACAATAAAACAGCTTAACTTTTTTCTGAACACATTAGAAAAGGATACTACCTTCTTTGCCGGTTTCCTGAATGCCCTCAATGCCGGGAAGAGCCGAGGCCACGCGGCGGAACAGCTGCAATAAAAAAAAAAGACAAGTCTCAAACATTCAAAGTGATTCATATGAAGACTTTCATCATTTTAACTTAATGTTACCAAGACCTGTTTGACGTTGTGACCCGTCTTGGCGCTGGTCTCCGTGAACATGACGCTGAGCTCTTTAGCTTGCTGCTCACCTTCCTTGACGCTAATTTGCCTAGGAAGCGTCGACAGCAAGTGATGACACAACTGAAGTAGCACGATTGTCATGCTTATTAGCAAAACTCCACTGAAAAAAATTCATATAAATCAGAGCAAATAAATACATTTACATATCAATGACACGTGAGCGCGGCTGTTTCTGTGTGCGTGTTGCGACTGAAGCCGAGGCTTGCTCATCATCATCAACATCGTCATCATAGCTTGCATAACTCTGGTCCTAAAATACACGAGAGGTCTGTTTCTCCTGGTGGGCAGCACATATGTACCTCTTTTCTGCCAAGTCCGTTTTGTTGCCCACCAGCATGACGATGACGTCACTTCCTCTCTCTGTCCGCACGTCGTCAATCCATTTGGTCGTCTGCCGGAAGGAATTTGCGTCTGTTGACACAAGACCAGGTTTTGACGAGACCACGGCTAAACCACATTTATGCGATATAGAGAGAAGAAAAAAAAAAGATTGCTCCCACAAGCCATTTTACCAAAACCTACTGGTGATGTCGTAGACCACCACGGCCACCGTGGAGTCACGTATGTAGCTCGGGATGAGGCTCCTGAAGCGCTCCTGACCCGCCGTGTCCCACAGTTGCAACCTCACCTGCGGTTTCGGGACCGACAAGACATACGCATGTTTCATAATACAAGACAACATCACAACAGCACAGAGTGGAGTCGGCGGCTTACCGTTCGGTCCTCCAGGTACATGGTTTTTGACAGGAAGTCGATTCCGATCGTCGCCTGGAGAGGAAATCCAGAGATGAGTTCATTAGCACAAATTGACCCACTTTTGGTTGGAAGCCGTTTAGCAGTATTCCGAGTAAAAGCTTTCTGTCTTGCTTTTGGCCCAGGTGTTAAAAATAGCTGTATATGAACACATTGGATCCTTGTAAATTTTTTACAACGTCTTTTTGAATGATTAATGAGGGGGGCTGGCTCCACGCCCGTCCCGAAAAACCAAATAAAATGATGGACGGATTTTGCCGATTGTGAATCCAGACGAATGCCAAGCATCTTATTTTCACTTTCCTCCCAGATTTCAAAACACAGACCAAATTTATCGAACAATTGTATATTTGTCACGATACGAGTGGCGCTAATCTGCTTACGATTACTCCATAATAGCTTGCATGTGAACGTCACTTGGAAAGGGCTTTTTGAGCTTTACTTTAAAGCCTTATGATCGCCATACAAGACAATCTTTGTGTGATTGAAGTTTTTTTTTTACCTGGTAAGTGCTGTCGAAGCTGTCGTACATGAAGCGCGTGATCAGCGACGTCTTTCCCACTGTAAGAGAAAACAAAAATATCAAACGGTGCCCAAAGGGATCATGCAGACTCTTATCAGGAATCCACGTCATCAACCTAGAATGAGCTCGCCAAGACTTTTAATCAAGGAAACTAATTACACTTGCCTGCTGTGTATGTCTGCCAGGCACAATGTGATGCACAGATAATGACCCTCCTAATGACGCCTCGCTAATTTTTTAATCACCGCATCATATGAGCTAACTTTAGATAAACGTAGCAATCAACTTGCCGTCAGCACTATCAGGCACTGACACGCTTCAATAGATTTTTCTGGCACATTTTGCAATTTCCATTCTGTGCGTGATTTTCTTTTCCAAATCACAATGAACTTGTCGGATAACTCCGATGACACCTGTGCAAAAATAAAGGATGAAACATCGGCAAACAAAAATCGATTTCAGCTCTGTTGTGGGCTGATGGAGAATTGGGACTGTAGGCCAAACACGACAACACACACACACGTGTGTATCAATATTGGAGGACACTAACAAACGCAGCCAGGTGTGATGCCATGTTCGCCTCAGGAAAGCAGACCTGATCGAGGCTGTTATGACAGAACACACTTGTTGTTTGAATGCGTCCAATTAGATTGCGTCCTACAGGCAAAAAGCAGAACACAAAAACACTCGTGCTGCTTTTTTCTATCAAGCTAGCTAAACCTGTGAGCCAACTGAAAAAAATAATGAGTGCAAATGATAGCCTGCTAAATTTTGAGTTAGTTTGTAATTGCTTACAGGTGCCACAAGATGGCAGCAAAGCATATTTTCTTTTAGAAATGAAGACGTCACGAGGAACTGTTTCATGTCTTTGGCCTGAGATGTCACGTAATCTTCCCTTCTTGGTTGTTTTGACAATTGTGCTGAATCACCGGTCAGAGCAATATGCTGTACTGCACGTTCTGTTAGCCGCACTCAGACATCAATCAGCACGTGTGTGAGCAGGAAGCGGCAGCCTACAAACATTTCCTCACCGCAGATAACCATTAAGTGAGGCTAAGTGTTTACATATTCCTTATCTTTGAAATTCAGCTTAAGGCAAAACTCAGGTCACTGGAGTACTGTTGACCTTTAGCTTGACATCAGGTCATGATTTATTAAGTGCATGGGCTGGCATTAATTAAATCAACATTTCCGCCACCCAGTGTTTCTGTTTAAAATGTCATGATTTTGCAAATCCGCTTTGACCTTTTAGCCGTTGGGGGTTAAAACACATGCAATGTGAATATAATCTTCACATTAGGAAAAGTTATGTTTCTATACTGTGCCGTGAAAAAGGATTTGCCCTCCTCTCACAATGGAATTTCAGGAAAAAGAAAAAAAAAAAGCATTGCACCAAAAATGAATGTCGATTTGAAAGCTTTCAAAGTGTACCGTTTAAAATTTGGACGATAGACATTTTCTAATAAGCATAAAAGCTTTGCTGACCAAATGACGTCATAGTGGAAAGCTTGGAATCTAAAACAAGGATCTCGTGGGAGGAAGCTGCGTAACTTAAGGTCTATTTTGGATCCTGGTTAATGAGAAACCTTTTTAAAAAAAACGAACCGGAACCGCATCCATTTTTGCCACGTCCAACAAGCTAAATGTGTCAGACAAATACGTCCGCCGCATCACTCTTGAACTCCATTTTGGCTCCTTAAACGTCTTCAAGTGGATGACAGCACTCTTTATATGTTCAATTCGATTCACAGAGACGCCCTTAGCATTTCCTAAAACAAAAAAAATCACAGTACTGAGCTTGATCTCGCTTGAAATTGACCAAAAATGAACTTGGTGACCGGGCAGGTGCATCGGCATCACGTGACACCGCCCCCTTTCGTCCACAGGAAAAAAAAAAACAAAAAAAAAACACAACTTTCGCCACGACACGTAAATGAAATGTTACGTCTTACCGCTCTGCTCCCCTAAAAAGACGAGTTTGAATTTCTTCAAAGGATTCCCATAGTCACTAGCCACCGACATGTTGACCAAAAAGAAGGGAAGGGCGGCTCGTGAACGCCGGAGAATGGACTCTTCAGGCTGTTTGTGCTGCCGGACGACGATGAGGATGGTGGGGAGGAAAAAGGCGGCGGTGTCGCACACCCTCTCCACTTCCTCGCTACCTCTCTCCTTACGTCTCTCTTCCGCACTTCCTCGCTCACTTTATGACGGTGACAAGTCGCCCAAAACCCGAACGTGCAGCTCGCTCCCTTCCGGCGGGGCTGCTGCGTGGTCTGGGTGGGGATCGGGGACTTTCGTCGCACGTCCCGAACCTTATGCGCATGCGCAGTTGGCGGAATTATCCGAAGAAGCGAAGCCGAACAGTGAAATGACGTGATTGTTGATTATTGTACAGGTTGTTTTTATTAGAAAGCAGGCATAATGTGCGGTACGTAGCACCGAAAAACGTGTGATTAATACAACGAGTAAATACAAAATAAAAAAATAAAAACATTGTATAAAATGAACAGCGTGCACTTACACAGTATAAAAAAAAAAATCACTTAAATATTAAGCTATACAGTTAACGAGATGTGCATTAGACTCTACCCGACGGGCACTAGTGAATATGTTATTGTACAAGTCCTGCAAAAGCTGTGAGGTATTACCAGATTTTGGTCTTTTGAGCACTCCCACATTAAGCTGGGAAAGGGGCATGTTTTATAGCACGCCATCAGGCCTCTTCTCTAGACTGTACTCCTGTGTCCGCATCACTTTCCAACCCAAAATAGCCAGCAGCGCCACACCCATCACTTTGTAGCCCACCACCAAGCCCAGGTACCTGAAAAATAGCAAAAGTGCATTTGTTCTAGTCAAGAACGTCACAAGTCGTAAATAAAAGAGACTCAGGTCGCGTCATTTGAGTGCTCCATCTTTCTTTGGCCATGTTCTAACCTGTTTCTCAAGATGTCATTGTCATAGTAGCCGCAGCTGAACTTCTTGCCGCACACACGCTTCCACCAGATGCACGAGGTGTCGATGGCCATGCCGAACAGCGCCGGAGCTGGAAGCCACGCTGGGACCGAGGGGACGCAAAAATCACAATTTAACCCGCCCTACTCGAACCAATACAATTTATTAGCAAATAGCATGATAGCTTTCTGACTTACCCAACAGCCTCAGGAGGAGAAACTGAACTCCGATAGCAAAGGACTTCTCCTCTGACGCAACGCTCCTAAATATGACGACGTCAGTCACTTGCGCATCTGAGATTTGGCTGAGTTTGGTGAGGAACGACAGCTGACCTGAGCAGCATCATGTACATGGGGTTGTGGGTGAGGCAGGCCACCAGCGCCCCCGCCGACAGCATCAGGATGACGGGCAGCAGGAAGTGGGTGCACTGGTTGGTGCAGGGCGACGGCCGCACCTGACTCTCACTTCCCGATACGCACCTGCAGTTGGTGTACAGCTAAAAAACGCACATGACAAATCAAAGTCGGATAGCTTCAGCGCTGAATATTTGCCGAACGGGTGACTTATTATACCTGGACGGCGTGTGGGTTGTCCGGGTTTTTGGTGAAGTTGGTGCAGCCGGCGTGGCACGGTGAGATGTACTCCACGCCGTCAGAACCACAGACTGGATTGAAGGTCCCGGAGGGGCATGAACAGTTGACGTAGCACATGGATGGAGAACTGCGCAAAACGAATATGTTGAGTCCAACGAGACAAAATAAAAGACTGGAGAAGGAATCCCGTACATTGCTTTGAAGGAGACGAAAGCTCACCCATGGTGTCCGACCTGGTGGTGATTGACCAGGGACACTTTTTGTGTGGAGCATCCCATGAAGAAGAGCGGCACGCACATTAGCGTGGAGATGCTCAACATGAGCACAGAAAAGCGAGGGATGTTCTTCAGAGAGATTCTCGTACGCTTCATGATGAACCCGCCCGCCAGCATGCCCACCGCCACGGCCGGAAGATTGACAGCACCTGCGAAGGAGCAACATTTTAGGATCACCGCTGGTCTCGTCTAGTCCTGCGTGAGGCGAGGAGTTGACACCCACCGACCAGCATGGTGCTGTAGGCGACGGAGGCGCCGTACTGACGCTCCAGGAACTTGTTGAGGAAGGTGGAGAGGCCCGCGATCACCGACGAGAAGCAGCACTGGGCCAAGATCAGGACCAGGAAGAGGGGATTTAGCAGCAGGTGGAAGAACATCCTGGGAAACACTGAACACAAAAATTAGAATCTGGGAATTTCTTGATTATTATTACCTTAGTAATGAGGAATTTAAGGAACATACTTTTCAAGAAGTCGAACAAAGAGACACGAGGTTTCTTGAAGTCCACGTTGGTTTCGCTTCCAATCATCTGCAAATACACAAGTGTAAAAATAAGTTGAACACTATGCCATGCGAGTAACAATGTCAGACGACAACCTTTGAAAATGCCTGTCTTGGATGTTTACAAAAATAATAATAATATGTAGTGAGGAGATACAGCCAGTAGAGGGCGACATATCGCTGCAAATGTTCTTACCCGCCCTTCTGATGGCATGCTGCGGGGGAAAAAGAAGTAGGGGAGCGAGGTGAGAGCCAGGCAGGCGGACGTGATAAGGAGGCCCATCCACCAGGCGCCCACCCAGCGAGGGTCTCCCGGTCTCAGCTCCTCCCCTAAGTCGCCATCTGAGTGGAAACAAAAAAAGCAAACTTGCGTCATGAGTATGAAAGCACATCAGGATGCGGAAAGGCGAAAGGTCGTCGTTACCCGAAGCCACTTTGTCCACGTCCACGTAGATACCAAGCATCACGGAGCACAATAAGAAGCCGAAGGCGGGACCAAAAACGGAAACGGCAAACAAGATGGCTGCAAGTGGAAATAAACCGTAAACATTCAAATTTGGATGATACATTTTTTGTTTTTTTACAAGCTAAGTTCAAGAATATTAAAAGGTGGAGAGGTTCACCTATGTAGAGTGGAGAGTTCCCGGGCGCGGCGAAATCGTCGATGTAAGAGATGCCAAAAGGTTGCATGGGCACCGAGCCAATACCGAAAAGCAGCTGAGCGGCGGCCATGAGCATCCACAGGGTGCGCGTGTCGGCCAATCGCTCGCTCTCATCGTGGCCGCAAGACTCGGAGACGCTGGAGTTCCTCTGCGGGTTGCAAATGTCCTGACGGTCTACAAGAACCAGATGGAGGCATCACGTCTCTATACCGGATATGTCTGTAGTCCCTTTAAGGTTTATCAGGGAATTTCGTGAGTGGCCATTTTAATTTCCTGAACATTAAGTCCGGAGGCGACGTGAATGAATGGTGATTTTCGTGTCAGATAATACAACACGCACAATGACGAATTTCCGTCTAATTAAGGCCAAAGTTGAGCTGGAGTGCTTAATGGAGGTTCGCAAAGATAACACCAAGGACCATGTTGTGCTGAGCATGGCAGGACAAACGTTCCAGCGCGGAGACATTTATCAGATTAAGCACTGTTGAGCGTCAACGTAGCCTAGAGGAAATTAGTTAATGACCTCTTCCCTGGATTTCCTTTTGCAAGACTCACATTGTCCGTACACGTACGTTAAGTTTGTTCGGGGTCACGGTTCATTCAGGCCTCGTTTTTGATTGACAGTCTTTGTTGATGAAATACAAAATGTGCTCGTACTCAGTAGCGCCGAGTCGTATTCATACGGTTGCGACAGGAAGTGCGGCAGGGCGAGCATCACGGCGCTGATTGACATCAACAGTCCGCCGATGCCGATGACGCGAGGGCGGTGCACGCGATTCCCAAAGTAGCTCAGGAAGACGATCAATACGCTGTTGCTCACCTGGAAAGACAGACGGACACCTTGAAAGTCCATCAACGTGGAATCTGAGTCTTATCTGAAGTGAATTACAATTACAAACAGTCAAGACAGATCTTTCCGTTTCTCTTTTACCTCGTGCAGGGAGGACAGCGTTCCGGCGGAGTAGCTGCTGAGCCCGTAACGTTTCTCCACCGTGCTCAGGGTGCTCTTGAAGTAGGAGCTGTACAGCAGCTGGGAGAACTGCAGCAGGCCGTGACATAGCACGAACAACTTGAACAAATAGAGCAGGATTACAAAATAGGTTGAAAAGAAAAACAAAATGCTAACCAAAAAAATACAGCGCTTTAATGTAGAAAGAAAATTCAAGGTATACATTTATTTATTTATCTGTTTATTTATATTTTTCTAATTTATATGTATTTATCAATCTGTTTATTTATTTATTTTGTTGAGCAGTTATGTGGCGGGGTCAAATATAAACAGCTCTCGAATCTGACGTGACAATTAGCAAACAAACGACACGTTCGAGTTCTCTCTGTAAAAACGGGGCCCCGGAATGTCACACAAATGCTCCTTTGTTGGTGACGTTAATTAAATCGCTTGTAAATAAATGAAAGCAGGCCTAATTTTCCATTTGAGTGATGCGGTCAAGTGGCAACGTTTACAAAAACTCATTCATTGGGTTCAACAGGTGTCTAAATTGCCTTCGCTGTTTACGAATGAGGTTAGTCGACTGAAAATTGTCAAATGGACTTTTGATTTTTATGAAAAGTGTCACCAAACGGAATGAATGACATAGTCAAGTGGCAAAGCCCCATCATGTCATCCTTCTGACACCTTGTGTTGATTCTTGAAGTGTTATGACGAGAGATGCGAGGTCGTAAGCGTCGTCTTTGTTTCAACACGCCGGTTGTCCTTCAAACCTGCTGCGACGGTAAGAATTGAGGGAAGTTTGCTCTCCCCTTTCAAACGCTACGTGGGACGCGAGCTTGATGTATCTGTGGATTTCCACATGGAAATCTCTGTTGTTTTTGTTCTTTTAAACCTTGGAGCAGAACGAAACAAAGGAAACGCAGAAAAAAATCCCAAGATAGGTCACGGAATCGACTCCCCTCATTGTGTGGGGGACATGAAAGCGTTTGGCTACACAATAGTTTCGATAGAGATCATCACCACATCATGTTACGCAATTAGCGACGATTGAAATGATTTTATGGTTTTACGGGAATAAAAAAACGCAAATCATGCAAATTATTTGTGATGTTTCCAAAAAGCCCGCACGTTCAAATCAACGACTCAGAATTGTCGTTGAGTGTTCAACGACTACAAATTCTTTGACGTTCGAAATTGATGTTTACACAAACGTTCGTTTATTCCCAGCCTCGAAAGCCTTATTTACCAAAATGCAAGTTCGACCTTTTTGGGAGTCAGCGACATTGCCGGATGTTTTTCCAAAACATCTCAGATACGTGTCAAGTCAATCCAGAAGTGAGCATTGAGCATCTTGGATTCCAAGTTGTTAAATAATACAACTGGGGTAGTTGATGTTGGATCTACTAAGTGTATCACTATCAATCTGTCGTTCCCTTTTGTCTCCTACAATGGCGATGACAGAAATATCCTTGAAGAATTTATGTTGCAATCCTGCTCTGTGCTGCAGAATGGAATTGAGCAAATACACAGATCTGAATGAACATTGTGTTCCGGAGCCAAGAAAAGATGGATTTATTATGAAGTGTTTTTTAAAGGTGCGAAAGGGGATGAATAAAAGTTAAAAGGCAAAAGGGCCTCTCCTGTGTGCAAAGCTACTCCCATTTATCCAAACATAACAAAGGAGGGTTGTGCAGTGCAACCTTGCCAGATCAAGGGCGTAGAGAAGAGATTATCAAACTTCTTATCATAGCAAGAACAAAATAAATCTGAATTCCTTGTTTTATGGTGGGTCATCAAACTGTCACCACAATGACAAACATTTGAAGTTGTCGTGATTCTGTTTAGTGTATGTGGTTCAAATTGAGAACCAATCAGATAAAACTTGTACAGTTGTGCCTTGAAATACGAGTGAATTAATTTGAATTATTTTTATTATTACTATATCCGTTTGTTTTTAAGATATACACTATATACTAAAATGTGGTCATTTTCATTGCACTATTTTCTTTCAATGTTAAAAACTGCAAAACATCAATAGGATCATTATATGGCAGATTTTGTGAATTTTGAGCCTGTATAAATATAAATAGAACATCTGCACACAAAAAAAAGGATAGCTGAAGTTGCCATTAATTTCACAAAATTAACTTGAAGTTTTAGGAAGCAAACAAAACTGAAAGGTAACATTTTAAAAATAGGATTCTGATGACTCAAAATTAAACCGAAGTGTCACACGACCTATTCTTTTTCATTGATTAAAAAAAATAAAATTATTATACGTGTACGTCTCGGTCGAAGAAATGTTGACATTAGCATGGTGGGGACGCTCACCTGTGCACTACATAGCTAATTTAATAAATTATCTAGCGTGTTAAAATGCGTTTAGATGAAGCTGTTGCTATTTTTGAGGGAACGATTTAAAAAAAGTTAGCTCCTACCTTAATGCTACGGAACGTCATCGTCCTCTTGTTTGTCTCTTCACGTCCGTGCTGGAATGATATCAAATGAAGTGTGCGTGTGTGTGCTGCTAGTGGGCATGCGCGCAAACTTATTTTTCCCTCCGGTGAGGCCCGCGTGTGACGTCACAGCACAACGTGTGCCGGCCATTAGCTGAGTCACACGCGCTTCTTAAGAATTATTATTTTTATTTACACTTTCCACGCAATTTAAACACACAATGATACCTTGACTCAACTTGAGCTTTTCTGGATTAAGTGTTATTTATACTAACAAAAGGAAGTTGAATGCTATAATAGCAGGCAAAATTCTAATGTAATGATTTAATGGAAATTCAAACTTGCCTGTATACGGGAAAAGCCCACGGGGTTCATTGTATGATGAAAACATATAATGGTGATTACAAAATCGGTCAATTACTAATGTATTCCCGCACACACAAAGGATGTAATGCAAAGGAACATTGTTCGTGAACTATTTGCTCATTAACTCATCACTTTGGTGACAGGATAATTGAAGCTAATGAGGAAGTGGGGGAATCTAGTGTTGATGAATGGGGCTGGGAATGGAGTGATAAATAAAAACATTGACGTGCCAAGGTACTTCCACTTTGTACCCTTAGTATTGATCAGGTCAAATTTGACCTGTTTTGACATTAGACAGCAATACCCTAAATTTTGATGTCTTAAGAAAAAGGTGTGGGGGAAAAACATCAAAGAAATAACATTTAATAGTGAATGTCATTCATTCGTTCGAGCACCATCATCCGACATGCAGTGATTGGGGGGAAAACACCCAAAAATACACCCCGCCCCCTCAAAAAAGAAAGAAAAAAAATCCCATCAAAATATGTTGAATGTTTACAGCAATGCGGACAAATTTGTGAACATCAATGAATCCTGTCATCGGTGTATATATAACTAACGTATATTGTTGGAATATAACAAGTGAACGATGACGTAATATGCAAAGCGGCACCCCAAGAAAACTGTCGTACCGCGCTCGTTGGCCGTACAAGATATACACGCGAACGCCCAAGTGCCTTTAAAACACGGCACGTGAATGTCGGTGGAAAAATTCCCAAAAGGGAAAGTCCTCAAGTGGAAAAACATCCGAGGGAAAAATACTTGCTATGCTGTAAAAGGCTATATAAAAAAATAAAACCTGTACAAAGTCATCAGCCTCCATTTAGTTTTTTTTTGATAAGGCACAAAGAGGACGTGAAAGGCTTTTTACACGTAAGCCCCCAAAGCGGCGTGAAATTCTGTGAGGCACTGGACCAGCTGCTGAAATTTGGGTCTCTCCTCAGGGTCCAGAGCCCAGCAGCACGCCATGACCGCGAACCTGCCACACAAATACGGCAGATGAAAGAAGACGTCAACAAAGGCGGAGGAATTTGGGCACACGCAACAGGAATGGGCACTTTTATTTTGTGGCCTCATCACAGTCGCCTCATCACCTTTTGTACTTGGCAGGAAATCTCTGCACGCGTCACCGACTTCCAATTTTAGTCAAAACACACACAGAATGTCGGAAATGAATCAGACAGCCCGGCAAAAATATTTTGTCATTATATAGGAATAAGTCTGTATAAATAGAAAAATAAGATGACGTGGAAAAAACAGCGGAGGTAACGAAACGAGCGGCTTATCGGAACGTACAGTTCATCGGGACAGTTGATTGGCTGCGCTATCCTGTAGCCGTCCTTCAGGTAGGCCGACATCTCAAAGGGGTCAATGTCGACGTACGGCGTCTGGCCCAGAGTCATTAGCTCCCACAGCGTCACGCCGAAAGCCCACTGTGCGGAGAAAATAAAATTGATTCATTATTGAAACGCTTTGTGAACACCCGGCGGGAAAAACAATACATGGAAGTAATGCTGAAATCTTTTGACATGCAAAATAAATCCCTTCTTGTTAGAGTAGCTGTTAACAAGCCGCTGAGGCCATTTGTTTTGATCAACCAAACGAGACATTAAAAGAAACTCAAAAACAATTCCAAAAATGGAATTAGAAAAACACTCTGTACATCGTTTTTAATCTTCCTTTTTTCTCTGCACAGAAGATTCTGACTTGTGGTCACGCCACAACGCTGTGCGCACTTGCAACCGACGATGCCAAACACCTGTTAGTGAAACGAGCCGGCGTGCGATTGCCGTTACGAAACCGAGCGAAGCGGCACGTGTGAGGACAAGCCCGGCGTGTGATTCACTGCCGTGCGCTACGTGCGAGCGAAATCGCCTTTTGTTAGAAGCCGCGGTTGGCGGAGACGAGTCAGATATCCTCGCATCCTATTGGCTCGCTCCGAGACTTGGCCGGGCGATGACGTGACGGAGCAACATGTTCATTAGAGGAGAAGACCGCAGCGTTCTAGCTCCAGGCGAGCGCATGGTGAATTCAAATGCGTCATGCTGTGTGCGTCATGTGAGCGTCTTTGCGTCTGAACTTCGCCCTGAAGCTCAGCTAAACAGTCGGCTTCGGCAGGCGGCGCTTTTGGGCTTCCATCGGGCGGCGAGGTCGTGTGAAGAATGTGTGGGGGGTTAGTTTGGTTTGAGTCGAGGGCGTCGCTGCGAATTCCTACCACATCGCTGGCACTGGAGAAGTCGTTGTCGAGCAAGCTCTCCAGCGCCATCCAGCGCACGGGCCGGTTCTCGTTGTCGCCCAGGCAGTGGTAGTCCATGGGGAACAGATCGCGGGCCAGGGCGTTGTCCGTGATCTTCACCTGCATGTTGTCATCGATGCTGACGGGAGCGAGGAAGCGGAATCAGGTGAAATCGTTGGCGGGGTGTTTTGTTTTTGTTTTTTTTAAACGGGCGTGGACGGACACTTACACGCAGTTCCTGGCGGCGAGGTCTTTGTGGATGACCTCGCGGCGGGCTAGGTAGCTCATGCCGCACGCTATCTGGATGGCCATGTAGACCAGGTCTTGCTGGGAGATGGCCTGGCAGGAAGCGCAGGGGGGAGGAGGGGACAGCGCTTGAGAGCAGGAAACACACGGTAGCGACCGACTGTGACTTTAGGTGTCACGCTGCCCTCGTTTCCTTTTTAAATCAAGAGTTGGACGGAATCGTTTTGAGCAGGGGAGTCCAAACTACGCCATTTTCAGTCTTTAAGACATTTTGGGCACGTAGACAACACAAAGCATCGCCCAGAAAATACAACTTGTTTCTTTACTTTGCCCTAATTGAAAACAATCCATTATCATCATCATCGAGTGTGATAGCGGTTTGAATTGCGGCATGTCAAACCAGTGAACTTGTTTTTTTTCCTCTACCCAGCCGTACCTTTACAAAACAGTTATTCTTTTGTTTTCAGCCAAACCCGCTTCGCAAGTTTAGGTGAGCTCGATTTGGCGCGATGAAACGTGCTTATCAAACATTGGCAATCAATTTCAGATGAGGTGTCAAATCGTCAATCAGGCAGAAGACGAAGGTTTTGCGGTTCCAGCTGCTTTTGAGCGCAGATGAATGGCACCTGATCGGGCCGCGCTGTAGACAATCAGCCTTTGTATGCTTTTCATCACGTTTGCAAGATGGAGCTTGCAGTCAGTCCTCAGCAAAACTCACTTTGCAGCCTTTGAGAGAAACGCTAGTTTGAAAGAAATCAGCCTTTTGGCGCTGGCGGGGGGAAACGGCGTCGCTTTTGCAATAAGCGTTGCAGCTGTAAATCAGGTAGTGGTGCCATTTTTTATTTTTTTTAACAATATCGCTCGAATCCAGATTAAGCACAGTTGTATTTTTTTCCTTATGCTGTTTTGTAAGACTCTCACCTGCGGGTTGTTAGCCTCTGCTAGCTTGCATTGGCGCAGGAAAAGCTTCAAGTTCCCCCAGGCCATGAAAGGCAGCAGCACCATTGGTTTCTCGCCGTCCTCCGTGCACACGTGGCTGATGGGTAGCAGGTTTCTGGAAGGGAGGGGGCGGGGGTCATTTGTTGTCAATGCACTCACTGGCCATTTGATTAGGTACTGTAGCTATGTTGGCAGGGATTTCTCCCAAAACATTGTTAAACAGGGGGGCAAAGGGGAAGAGGAAGCCTTGGCATCGTGAGGAGGAAACGGTGTCGGCCAAAATGTGTCCACTTAAGGTTGCCTCTTCCTGATTGGTTGAAGCATTGCAAGCAAAATTTAATAGGCACGATGGAAAATGATCCCGGACTTCCCCGTACCCTCCGAATAAGTCACAAGTTCTCTGTGGACTCTCATATCAGCAAGAAAAAATGTGCTTTTTGCCAAAGAGTTGCAAAAAATCCAAACTCTGATATCTGGAATGTCAACTTGCGTCCTTGAGCCACTTTGCGCACCAACATTGACTCGGATGGCTACTTTGAAGCAAAATAGTCAACTTTCGGCTTGAAATGCTGCCAGCAGGCAAAATGTGCAGCTCACCTGTGATGAAGGCCGCGAAGCTTGCAGCTCTCAGTCAACATCATGGTCACCTGGACCTCAGACGCGTGCTCTGCAAACAAAGCGGGAATTTCAACACTCTCCAAATGTGCATTCCAAAACGTTGAGAATTGTGTCCTAATATTTAGCATGGATACCTTTCACGGTCTTGACAAAGACCGGCCTTTCCTTGGCAGGGTCCTTTTCATCCAGCAGCACGCCGTGGAAGATGCGGCCAAAGGTGCCTGTGCAAAAATAAATCAAATAAAAATTGATTTTTAAAACTTTTAATGTCACACTGGGCTAATCACCGAATCAGTCTACGGCAGCAAAGCGCTTTGTCACATTGGCCAGATTTCCATCTCAGCTCTTTGCAGAACCACACGAGGAGCCAAGCGAGCGCATTCATCACCGCCGTTGTCTAAACTGTCAGAGGAGCGCTTGAGGCGGCAACTCCAGTGAGGTGAGCAGCAGAGCGTGGACGTAAAGTTTAGAAAAACATCTGAGCCCTGAGGCGAGCTGGGCCCAACAACAAGCTCAGTGTTTCGGCGCCTCCCCTTCCCACCTGGAGCGTACGCGTCGGGCGTGTTTGGACCGGTTCGCAGGCCGCAAGGGTTCATTTTTCACCGCAATGTGCCAAGCGTATGCTCCGGTAGTTATCTGATATTTATTTTATCCTTTGCAAGCCTGGGCTGTAATGATCAAGTACCGTATTTTCCGCCCTAAAAGGCGCACCTAAAAACCTAAAATTTTCTCAAAAGCCGACAGTGCGCCTTATAGGCCAGTGCGCCTTATATATGGATCAACTGATGAATTTGTTGATCCATACTGGTTGTACACAGTGCTCTGCCAAAATGTTTCAGTACGTTTTAGTACGACTAGTAAATTACAAGGTCGCATCGCTTCCCAGCATTACGGCAACTGTAGTCAGGGGGCGTCACCGAATAGCTGTTGTACCCGCGAGGCTATTTCATGTCAAAATAGGCTGCTCTGTTAATGTTTCGAGTAAATCTACGGATCGATATGGAAGGGAAACATAGGTAAGTAGTACCAATGCGTTAGATCGAACTTTAGTCAGTTCTGATCATTTTATAGGAGATCGTTTGAGAAACGCGATTGTTTACAGAGGGCTCGTTGGTTATTGGCTAGTGGATGCATACCGCAACCCTAGTCAACCTCAGTTTGATGCAGTATAGCTTCTATTTTATGCGCCTTATAATCCGGTGCGCCTTATATATGGACAAAGTTTTAAAATGGGCCGTTCATTGAAGGTGCGCCTTATAACCCGGTGCGCCTTTTAGGGCGGAAAATACGGTAATCAAAAAGAAAAAGACGGACTTTTCTCGTCCTCTCATTAAAAGCAGTGGAAATCGGATTCATTAATTAACTTCAAAACGGGAGGGGGAGCACAAATTTATTAATTTCAACAGCGGACCGACAGTCAGGTTGCCGGGAAGCCAATGCACGCACCACCTTTGTACGCGAGAAATTACGAGACAACTTCCCCGCTACCCTCCGTTGGTTTATTCAGGATGACTTGGACCAGTCGAGCAGGATTTATTGACGGCGCTTATCGAAAAAGAGTAATCTTTACAATATTTACGTTCCGATCGCGCGTTCCCAGACACGGGCCAGTGTGCTTGTGTCAGCCGTTCGGGGAAACGTACGGATACTAAATCCACCTAAGTGGGCCGAAGTCCAGCAGACTGAAAGACGGTCTTGTTCACTCCATGACAAAGCTAAGCGGCGTCCAAAGAATGAAGGCAACGTGGAAGGTTAACATAGTTGCATGACAAGAGATCTCAATGTGGTTTAAAAATGGGATGAATCATCCCAAAAATGTATCGGATTGTGATTTTTTTCCACTGCTAGTCCAAAGAAGCCAAAGTAACAGATGATGATACCTTCGTGCAGGACATCCCGCAGTGTGACCCTCTCCCGCGAGATGGCGATATCTTTGACTTTGGCCTTGGCCTCCATGAGAGTCACGCTCCTCAGGTCGTTTTTCTCGATGCGGAGTGATGGGAAGCCTGCGAGGGAGGGAGGGAGGGATGGGAGATGATCCAAGTGTAAACACAAAATCCCGGGCTTGGTCTACTTACTGGAAGAGTATCTGCTTTAGATCACTTTGACAGCATACATGCCACTTCTCTTAACTCTCCGAGCTTGATGTTGGCCATTTGTGACCACCTACCTTTCCTTTTTGTTTTATTAACCATCATCATAGTGTAAATGCAAATGGAATGAAACTTCCGAGGAATTATATATGTCCGATTGACTTTTTCAACTCGACATCTTCAAATGTCTGCTTTGCGATAAGGCTGCTTCGAGCAAAACAAGCAGAGTGGATGTTTTGATGTTCTTGTTACGTGCTATGAGATAAAGTGAAGGCACCGTGGTGGCATGCGGGTGGGGCAAAAAGAAAAGCCTTGAGGGTCAATGCTGCCCCCTGGAGGCAAACTGTAGCAAAGCGGTGCATTAGCGGGGGTCACTTACTTTTGGTTTCGTGAGGGGGGGCACCGGTGTTTTGGAAGGAGGAGGCTGCAAGCTGGAGAATGGGTGCGGAACTGGGGTGGTTGTCTGATAAGAGGATAAGGAGGGGAAAAGGGGGATGGCAAGGATTACACAAATGATGTTTACAAGTCACTTTAATAGGAACAGCCGCACTGGAATATCCGATGAAGGGACTTGTTAGTGTCGAGTAGGCGTTTGTTATAAGCTCTGACGCAAAAATAAAATCAGGCATTAAGATGATGGAAGGTGGAGTCCAAATCAGTATGCGACATGAGGTTAACGTTGCGTCCACTAGAGGGCGACAATGACTTGTAAGACGTCACCCTGCTTGCGGTTGGAAAAAAATCCTCAAAGTGTCAAAGCCTGAAAAATGAATTTCCAACTTTCTGTCGCTATTCTTGCCCTTTCTAAAAACAACCTTGAGTGTACAGTAGCTCTGCATGTGTCAAAATCATTCAAAGTTAAAGTGGGTGTCAGCAAAATAGCTTCACGGGTGCCGGATCCCGCGAGTTGACTTTTTGACCATCTCGTGACAGCAGTTGAGCTCGCTTCAGCATTCTTGCTCGCTAATCACATTTGGACAAGGACGCAGGATAGTGTCTCATTATATTAGCATAGCCACTGTTAGCAAATCTTCAGAAATAGCAACAGAATCATCTTTTTTTTTTTTTTTTAACAGTCTTGCGCAATCTTCAGAAAACATTTAAAAGATGCGGAACGAATGATAAAATCTTACTAGACACGGGTGCAGCGTTGTTGGGCGTGTCGGCCCGTAGGTATTGCGTGGTCTGCGTGGAAGGCTGAGAAAGTCCCTGTGAGCTTCCACTGTCACTCACACTGGAACAATGAAGAGAAATAAAAAACTAGTCAATGATATTCAATGAAGTCATTGGACGAAAGAAACCGACCTGTCCTCCATCTCCACTCGCTTCATGCTGTGCAGGTGCAGGATGGCCAGGATGATGGCCACCAGGAAGATGACGATGCAGCACACGCTCACGCTGATGTAGAAGACCTGAGTGGAGGTGGTGGGGGCAGTCACGCCGTCAACTGATGGAAAGAAAAGTTCTTAGAGAGCATTCGAATGTTTTTCGGTGAATTTATTTGAGGAATTTGACGTGCTCATTCCATGTTTTTTTCCACAAAAATGGCAGCCACTTGTCAAGTTGCTACTTCAAGCTTTAGAATGCCTCAGGTTGTTCCCGCTTGCTGGAGCAGAACTAAGGCCGCCCGCTAATGGTGCCGCTAATAGCAATGCGCTCACAAAGGAGGCCAAGCACTACGTGAGATGGTTATCCAGACGATTAAAAAAAAAAAAACGACCATTCAGAGACATGGACTTGTCATCTCCAAAATCGTTCATTTTGAGGAAATTGAACGAGTCAATGAATGCCGCTTTACAAGCAGCACGCTCCCACAAGGCCATACTCACAGTCGGGCTGCTGAAGCGTGTGAAGGGTGTGGTTGGTGAAAGGAAATGGAATCTTTGGGTCGGAATCTATTCCTGCCCAAAAGAAAAAGGACAAAGAGACCAGCGTTAGACTTTACGAGAAAACAGCCAAAGCGTTTTGACGTCATCGTGCTAATCGATCCAGCGAAGATTTACTCATCGACTTTCCCCGCAACAACATTTGCCAGCTTACTTTTGTAGCACATTTTCCTCCGCTTGAAGTTGAGCACTGTGTAGTTGTCGGCCCGCAAGGTCACGTTGAGCTGCACCGTCACGACGGCTTCGCCATCCACTTTGCCCGAGCAGAAAAGGTCCACTCGAAAAACTGTTGTGAGCACGCAGGCGCCAGAAACACCATTTGGTCATGCTCGTGACCGAAATGAGAAAGAATATTCTCAACCAACCGGAGGGAAAGCGGGGAAGCTCCCCTTGACTGGAAATGTTGCTCTGTGGGACGTTCATGGTGGTGGGATTCTCCACATGGAAACCTAAGCGGTAGTCCACCTAGGGAGTCAAAAAGAATTCAGCGTACAAAAAGAAATTCTGATGTTCACGTGTTGTCCAAAGTGACGTTTACCTTGGACTTGGCGTGCCAGGTGAAGTGTAGGCTGTCGGTCTCGCTTGGCACGGGCATCGTGAACGACATGGCGTTGAGGTTCACCACATCGTCGCGGACGTAATAAAGCTCTGCGTCCAGACCTGGAGAACACATTTCGGAAAATCAGCCATTTTGCTTTGCTGGTGGTTCCTCGTGAATTTGAGCTTCCGGCTTGGTGAACCAAGCACATCTGCTAGCACTTGAAACCTGGAAAAGTCAAGTTCAAAACATTCAAGTGCGGACCAGTTCCAAAATGAGGGGCAATTTCACCGAGGGGTTAAGAGAACGCTTCGGCTCTCCGTCCTAACTCGGAGGATCTCGTTTATAGGCAAGAATGCGCGCGACGGCCTCGGGGCTCGGACCACCTCCTCATATTGACTCAATTAAAAACATCTCAGGCCTTCGCTGCCAGCTTAGGGAGCAGATGGGCGACATCTTCAAGGGCCTCGGGTGGGCGGTGGCGGCGGTGGTGGCAGTGGGCGTTAAGCCTGCAGGGCTGATTTTCTTTCCATTTATGAGCAGAGATCAAACGACGGCGCACGTGTTGCGAGTATTACCAGAATCCGTCACCTTGGCTCAAAAGAGAAGGAAAATGTTTCAAAACACGTTTCAAGATATTCCTGAAACTTAATGACACTGTGTTTTTTTTAAGTTAATAAACAGTTGGAGTCAAAAGACACAATGAGCGAAAACGACCCCGGTACTGCGATAATTGCCTTTCTCCGGCTTGAACTCTGCGTTCCCCCCGTGTCTCCGCGTGAGGCCACCGCACGCTTCGATAGCAATTAAAGCGGCGCAACCGAGCGTGACATCAGTTCTCCCTTTCACTTTTTTTTTTTTTAGCAACTTTAACACAGGTAGTGACAGGAAAGACAAAAAGTCCAGTCTGAAGCTTTTGCTCACAACTTAGACGACACGATGTTAAACGCTAACTCCGATGCTAACAGGCTTGTTTGTCCACTGGGGGTTGCTGTTTTGAATTCCAGCGTGGCAGCGTGTTGATTTTGTTTTGAGTGATCACTTCCCTTGGGATCAAAACGTCACCTTTCCACGCTAGGAACACTCCACTCAAGTACACTTGACCTCGGTAACGTCAACGCTGTCATTTATTAACGCTTTTATAACCAGCCACACTTACCCGACGCACTTTCGGTCGTGCCGTGACTCAAATAAGGCTCTTCTTGCCTACACGTACCCCAATTGCTCCATTCATTTTCCCACTTTAATGTGAAGTAACACCGGCCCGAATAAACCGCAAGAAAGACGAAGCAAATCCGCGGCGGATCGCATTGCACGTTAAAAGGACAAAAGGTGGCGGCGAGCAGGTGCCGAGGTCACGCTCGCATGGAACAAAGACCCTCTTGTAGCCCGCTCTTGTGCCTTTACCTCCCCGA
The DNA here is from genome assembly GCF_901709675.1 of Syngnathus acus. Classification (NCBI taxonomy): domain Eukaryota; kingdom Metazoa; phylum Chordata; class Actinopteri; order Syngnathiformes; family Syngnathidae; genus Syngnathus; species Syngnathus acus. Next base: position 2,979,325 of record NC_051090.1, on the reverse strand, counting down.
GGCACAAAGCTACAGAAAATAATGGAATAAAATGGACTTTATGTTGCTCTCGATAAAGACGTAACTAACATGTTAGCACGGGCCGCTGTGTTCTGTCGTTGGACTGTGGGGCAGAAGTTGAAAGGCGCTGGTTTCAAAAATAGCAAGCTTTCAAAGCCACAAAATGCAGTTTTCTTTCACATCAAAAGGACCCAACATCAACCGCCTGCTTTTATTCAACGGAGGGCCTCGGGGGGGGCCGATGTCGGCAGGAATGCCAGCCGGGCCGTCTGCTTCCAAAAGCACCTCACTGATGCTTGTTTGCTACACAAATAAACAAACATTGGATGGTTTGCTGAAGAAATGATTAGGTTGGGACTCAAGAGAATGATTTCTACTTTTAGACTTTAAGGAGGCACATTTTAACCACGCACAAATCCTGGTTGCAGGATGATATACATATATAGATAAGCACAAAATACACCAAATGTTAACTCGTTGGACATCTTCTGCATTCCAAAGTGTGTGTTTGCTTTTAAAGGACACATCCGTCACATGCAAAAGCGATCAGGGATTGTGTACACATTTGAGTTGGGCCCAAATGTCTCTCTTGCAGTTCTCATTTGGTAAAGTTATCAGAGAAACTTTTCCATCCGTTGTCCCGCAGAGACTTGACATGCAGATGTTGAACTTTATCCTCTATACTGAGTCTTAGTACTATTACAATACAAGAAAATTTAAATAAGGGAGGGCCATGAAGCCAGGAACTGTCAGATGCTCACTGCATTGTGAGCAGGCATGAGCGTGCAACAACTTTTGACCTTTTCACGCAACGCAAACACAGTAGGGCATCTTTGAAGATGTTCTGGTTGATTGTTTGACCCGCATAAAAAACAAAAACTGGTTTATCTATTGAGATGTCAGTACTGGAACTTTTCTGACGCAACCCGTTTTCTGGTTTTATACAGTATTCGATTTTTTACTGTATTACTTCCTTTTGTTTATGCATTTTTCCTAATATCTGTTTTAGAGTTTGCTTACAGGTGTCAACTGTAGCTAATGTGAATATTTTGTGTTTTTCAAACATCTTCGTATTGACCATTCTTTTTCTAGTATCACTTTCTTCTGTTTTTCCTATAAAACAAGTTTGCTTACCCAGTAATCTGTTGAGCTCGTCCACACTCATGTAAATGTTGACGCTGCGGTTGTTGCCGCCGTTGTCGTGGTCAAGCCCCGAAGCTGAAACACCAAGGCCGAGGGCCCCTTCGAGCATCAGCAGCAGCCCGACGAAGAAGCCCTCCAGCGGCCGCCGCGGCACCGCCGACTGCGGCCATCGCCAACGCTCGGACGGGCCGCCAGAGCCGAGCAGCAGCAGCCACCCCAACATGGCAGCGGTCGTCTGGCTCGCAAGTTCTCGTCTGCCTTCCCGAGTGTCCTTCTCATCCGTAGGTGAACTTCTGAATCCCGGGGGGCGACATTCCTAGTCACTCTTCGCCGCCTCGCTCGTTTCCCCGCGGGCCTGTTTTTGTCCTGGACTCGCTAGCCGAGGCGGGCTAATTTAGCCGAGGCGAGCTAATTTGGCTAACTTTTCCAGACCAACCTCGGGCTCCAAATTGGGAGATGTACGACTTTCCCACCCGCCGCACATAACAACAAATCACTAAAACAAACACATTTAGCCTCCACGGTTGGCAAAAGTGATTAAAAGTGTCTGGAATTTGGGTGAAGATACCCAGTGTTCTCCTCCATGATCGTCCCGTCCCGATTCTTTCCTCACCGCCACTAGCTCACTTTTCATTGGGGGAGCGCGCACTGCGCATGGAGCCGCGGGGGCGCGCACTGCCGCCTTTACATGCTGTGGTAAATAGCAACACTTATGAAATCATGACGTCACATACCTGAATATTGATTCACTGTCACACATATGCTCAAATATAACTTTACGTGCTGTGGTACTTGTTATTGGTTAAAAGGTTTACAAAAAGTAACAACTTCAATATAAATTATGCAATTCATCCATATGTACGCTATTCGGGTATTATAAATGTGCTTGTACTGTAAAAAAAATATGACTGTCAGAATAAAAGGCACCAACCCAAATGGACATTTTAACATTTTTATTATTAAAATATTCACCTACAAAATTGGCCTATGAACACTATGTACAGCATAACGAGCAGCGATGCCTGCTAATACATAAAAATAACAAAAATAATAATAACAATAATAATCAAGCTATTTTACAAAGAAAACACTGCGCCATCATCAGAGATAGGGAGAGATGAATTCTTGCAATTCGCAAGGAGATTGTCAGAGTTCTGGAGCCTGAAATGTTACTACATGAATGTCCATCAACAACACCAGCGGAACCTCGTCTTATCTTATCTTGCAACCAGCTAGTTCACGGACATTATTAACACCAACATGGACATTTCCATAGGTACGGTCCTTGTGCTGGCCTCCAAATGTTCTAGAATTTAAAAAAAACATCAGATGCGGGTTTTTGGCCATTTGTGATCATTATTTTTTTTGTGGTTAAAGCAAAGCAGACTAACCTTCACTGTTGTCTGCTTGTTCTTCTGACTGTTACTATGGAAGATGAAAATTATTGTAATTTTTTTGATTCAATTTATTATTATTGTGACATCAGATCCAAACTCACCCTGACTTTTCTTCTGAAGCGTCGATTCGCAAACTTCTTGGTAGCAAACATCCTGTTGTACCTTATACGTTCTTTTGTACCTGCAAGAACAACAAAAGGAACAACGGAGGATTAGAAAAAAAAAAGTCAGGCTGAGAATAGTCACAATCTTGTGAGCAATTGAATAAAATTAAAGTTGAAATTCAAAGATGGAAATTTTTTCTTGAGTGTATATTTCTTTTTACTGTTTAACATACCCAACAGTTGTTTCTGTATTAATAATATGAGTGACAATTTAAAGTATCTATTTTGAATAATTCTTGAAAAAAGATTCAAATAACATTACAAAGGGGGATACTTACACGTAATGGCAGACGTCGCCCTCCCACACGGGCTCGCTCTTTGTCTCTGAGTAGAGGCGGGTGCACGGGTGAGGCACTCGCTGGCACGCTGCGCAAAAACAAAACATCAAAATGTGATTATTTGGCTTTTTTTTACTCTGACCAACTTTATTTTGTACCTACAAATCAGTTAATTTTTTTGTAAGTATTTATTTCTTTTTTGCTGATGTTGATCTTGCAGGGTTGCAGAAAAAAACATCCTCTGGGTGACAATACGGAGAGAGCTCTTCTAGGTTTTGCACCACAGACCCATTTGACCACAAGCTAAAAATCATACTCAGAAAGCAGCAAGCCACAGTGTGAAGGAAAGAAACTTGTCACTTTGGCCACCATGTGTCCAAGAAGTTTCAATTGCCATGTGACAAGTAAGGGGGGTGATTAAAGTCTTCTATGATTCTTGCTTTGGTTGCCACAGATACCAAGTTCAAATCCAGGACAAAAGTCAACACACTTGATTGTTCTCCTACGAGTCATCTAGTAGTTGAAAAACTATCAAGTTTATTCTCCATGATTTATAAGATTTTTCACCTTTGGGGTGGTTCTGAAACGTATTCTTGGTTTCATGTACTAAAACCAAATGTAGCTGTGTTTGTGTGTGTGTGTGTGGGTCAACATACACAATTCACACTGTGCGCCTTTGAACCCAGTGGCGCAGTCGCAGACGTGCGAGTCGCCACTGTTATTTCTGCATGTGCCGCCATTCAGGCAGGTCAAAGTGAGACAGTCCTGAGGCGACTCTGAAACAAAACAAGCCCACTCGATATCATCGCTGCCCCAAAAATACCCAAGACTTCTCGATATCCAAAGCAGCATGGTGGTCCAAATCTTCAAAACTTCAAGTTTCGACACCTACCGAGTTTCGCCCCGGATGTGGTCTCCTCTTGAATCTCCAGCGCCAGGCTGATTTTGTTTGTGGTCTCCTCCATCCTCTCCAATCGAACCGGCGGCTGGGCTTCTGCCAAGCAAAAATATAATGAAAAAAAAAAATAATAAAAGCTTCACAAATTTACAGTAACTTGAATTGAGGAGCTCTGGAACACACCGTAGTCACCATTTTGGAGTTGATGATGTCATCGGCAGCATAATTCAATTAGCAAAGCATAACAACACATCTTGACATGTCAAAAAAACAACCCAAGAGATCCTTTTGCCTAATCTAGAGACACACATGGAACGACTTAAGCGAGAGATTTTTTTGGGGGGGGACCTCCTTAACGTAAACAAACGTCACACAAACACGCAGATGTAGAAAAGCTAAAATGGGTGGAAATACTGAAATGGCCAAAACTACATCGATATATGTATACTACAAAATACTACATAGCTGAAAGTTTTTAAAAAAATGCAGTTTTAAATCCGCACTGTGTTTTACTTTGCTTACTGGGCCGATGTCGAATGGCTTTTCTTGGCAAGTGTGTGAACTTGGCTGTGATCTTTGCTCTCCTGTCAATCAGTTCAGTGTATCTGGAGAGAACATCCATGTCAGTACAAGTATTATTTTTTGGTATTATCTTTTTTGGTATTTTCCCACCTTGGTTCCGGGCCACCTCCCTGGGTCTGAGGCTGAGACAGCCTTCGTCCCTCCTTGATCGGTCGTTCTCTTCTTCCGGGCCTGGCTTCCATCGGCACTGAGCCCAAAGAAACACAATCATTTAAAAACTTCATTCAAATGTCAAATTGTCAGGTGGACTTGTGGTACCCACAGGTGGTGAAGTCCAGGTACTGAGGCTGGCTGTGGATCTGCTCCTGTCCCACCTTCTTGACGGAGGTGAGGGCGAGGCGGTAGAGCTGAGCCGGCGTCAGTTCTCGGAGCGTGTACGAGCCCACCAGGCCGCCGGGCAGAAAGCGGCTCCTGGTGGTCAGCCCTCGCGTCACGTTCACCACAAAGCCGTCCGAAACCAGCCCCGGGTGGCGGGTCCAGGTGATGGCGGCCGAGTTGGCGGTCACGTGGGCCAGCGACAAGTTCTGTGGGGGGGATGGCCCTGCAGGCAACACCACAAAACAAATTAAATGTAGTATATTCTTGAAATTGGCGAGGAATCAATTCTATTTAGAAAAAAAGGAATCCCACGTGTCCAAAAGTGCAAGGGTCCTGCCGAGTGGCTTGTGGAGGGAAACTCATCGGGTCTGAGTCCACTTTGCGCCAACACGTCCACCGTGTACTTGTGGGCAGGAAGCAGAGAACTGAAAAGATCATGACAGTCGATGTTACATTACAGAGTTGTGCAACAGCAGCCCCTAGTGGTAAGAACAAAAACACACTTTGGCCAAGCAGAGCATTTTAATTCCTGCCTACTAGCTCTGGGATTTATACAACTTTAAAAGGTAGGTAGTTAAGTAGCTAGCTACTTAGCTAAGTAGGCAGCTAGCTAGTTGGTGGGTAGAATTGGAGGTTACGAGATAGGTTGATAGTTGGGCGTGATTTGTGACTGTTTCAGGGTCTGACCTGAAGGCAAGTTCGCTGGTGGTGGTGTTGAGCAGGACTGTCTGCGTTTGACCACCGTCCTCAGATGTTAGCGTGACTCGAATCCTGCTGACGGGCGCGTGTCGAGTGGCCTTGAGGTTGAGGCTCCAGCTCAGCCGCACGTCATACGCCGTCACGTTCAGCACCTGAAGATGCTCCACCCGCCGAGGCCCTTTTTGAAAAGAAACAATACCGTCAACATGAGTGTAACCGCTTGACAGAAAAACGACTGAAATGCTTTCACACACGAGTGACATGCTATTGACATGTATTTCAGTATATGAGCGCATTTCAGAGTATTAGACGAACACATTTCAGTTGTGTATGTGAGCCTTTTAGTAGTATCTGTGAGAAAAGTGTGTCTGCCACTGACTGGTGCGTATGAGAGCGGTGGCTGGCCTGCTGACGTGGTCGCTGTTGGCGTTGCGCTTGATGGAGTAGGTGGAGATGTTGTAGAGCAGGCCGGGCACCAGACTTCGCAGGACGTGCCGTCGGCTCTGCCGGTCCAGAAAGTCCACCTTGCGGGCGCCTCCGCGGCCGTGCGGCGCGTACGTCACCACGAAGCCGCTCAGCCACGCCATAGAGGACGCCTCCGGCTGGTCCCAGCGTAGCTCCAACTCGCTCTCTTCCACACGCTGCACGTGCAGGCCGGAGGGGGGCAGCAGATCTAGGAACAAGCCAGGTAAAAAAAAACAAAATGAAAACTTCTAAATAGTACATAAACTCAAATAAAGATGTCCGACCTTTCTCACAGTCTTTCCCCGTGTGTCCGGCTTTGCACACACAGTCGTAGTTGCCTCTTCTGTCACTTCTGCATTCACCCCTGCTCCCGCAAGGGTGCAGCACGCAGGGGTCCTCCACTAGGGGGCGACAGAGTCAAACACTTGTTACAGCGCTGCTCCCAAACAAAGTGTGAACTGGCTGAACTTGAGGAAGATGAGAGGGAGGAGGGGAAAGTCACTTACACATCTGGCACCGGTCGCCGAAGAAGCCATCCTTGCATGTGCACGCGTACGTCCGCTTGGAGGCACGACACACGCCGCCGTTCAGACACGGGTTGGACTCGCAGCTGTCCTGCTCTACGCACATATCCACACAAACACACACAACGAGCATGTTTGAGGTCTTTGTTTTGTAACAAATAATACAGTCAGCATGTTTTATGTGTACCCGTTTGGCAGTGGCGTCCTTTGAGGCCCACCGGACAGCGACACAAATAGGACCCCGGCTGGTTCTCGCAGGTTCCTCCGTTCTTGCACGGCTCCGACAAGCACTCGTTGACGTCTTACAAAGAATAGAGTGCAAATTAGAAATAATTTACCCTGACAAAAACAATTAAGCACTTACCTGTCTGACATTGGTTTCCATTATAGCCTTGCTCACAGTCGCAGACGTAAGAGCCTCCGTGGTTGCGACACGTCCCGCCGTTCATGCACGGCTCAGATAAGCAGCCGTTGAGTTCTGGAGGAAGGATAGAACTAACTAGCATCATTTGTTTTATGGGAATCCATTTGAGGATTGGATTGCGGGTTGTTGTGACGCACCTTCGCAGACGGGAGGCTGGCTCCAGTCGCCCTGGACGCCGCAGACACTTTGCGTGGCTCTGGGCACCGCCACGTATCCCGCCTGGCACAGGTAAACGGCCAGCGATCCCGGCAAGGTGGACAAGAACTGAACGTCGGCGTGCTCCACCTGCGGCGGCGGCCCGCAACCCATCTCTGCAACAACCAAGTGGCGTTTGTTAGCAAGAAAGAACGTCGAGGAAAGAAAACAAATTCTTAAGAAGAAAAAACAGAGATGCAAAAAGAATTTTGTATTTTCCACAAAAAGTGAAAAAACAGTTTGGAGGCTACTTCCTGAGTCATGTTTACATTGTCACTTGTTGCTAGGCAGATTTCATTGGGCTCAATCCCACCAGGAAACCAGTGGAAATAAAATGTTACTTGGCAACCACATCCATTGAGCTTATGAATTAGAAACAAGGATTTTTTTTAACACATTTATTTGAAGATGAAATCACTCAATTAAATATTTCAAAAACTATAAAGTTGCCACCAGGACATGGCACTAGCAACAGGGGCACATTGAGACTAAAATGAGCTTGGCCTCAATGCTCATATGTCCTGGACTTTGACTTGAAATAACTTTTACTCGCTTCTACTTGTACACGGGCTTGTGCCGCTACAGGGCAGCAACCACGCTAAGATTAGCGTCACATGGACACGGCCAGGGTCATCGGAGCGCCACGAGGTTGCGTCAGATTAGAGGTGGAATCGGACCAAAATATTATCCTATCTTGGGGCAGCGTGTAACATTACAAAATTTAAGTAAAAATGATTGTGAAGAAAAAAAAAAAGTCGCTTTTCCTTTTTATAGGAGCAACGTTGGTTGCAAAAACCTATAAATAAAACAAGATTGTTTTGGGGTAAGAGATGGCTGACCTGCGTGACGGTGCGTGGCAGTGTTGACCTCACAGTGTCTTCCGGTGAAGAAGTCGGTGCACTCGCACTTGTACTTCCCGATGTAGTGGAAGCACGTCCCTCCATTCACGCAAGGACTGGATGAGCATGGATCTGGCTTCCCTAAATGACAAAAATTCTTCAAAAAAATGAAAGCATTTGCTGCATCTGGAACATATCTGGTACTTTTCCGGATTTGATGTTTCAGTGCCCCGCCCCCTCAGTGGTTACAGCCTCATTCTAAAATGCATTAAATCCATTTGTGTAAGGGCCCACTCACCCACTTCACAGTGCTTTCCGGTGAACCTGTAAGGGCACACACATCTGTAGCTGCCCGCTTCCTCCCTGCACGAGCCCCCGTTGCGACACGGACCGGAGGCGCACGTATTGAGTCGCACTAAAACCACACGTAGGTAACATTTGCTCATTTTTCTTCTTGTGACTTTGTCGGCTTGCCCACCCTACCTTTCTCGCAGTGCTTGCCCCAGTGTCCGTGGGTGCACTGGCACGTGTAGCCGCCGTCGCGCTCGTAGCAGTAGCCGCCGTTGAGACACGGGCTCGAGTCGCAGACGGATTGGGGCTGTACTGAAAAACACAAAGCGACACTTGACTGTGTTCCTTCCGTCTCGTCTGGCTGTTAAAACCGCAAGCCTGCCGAGGGCTATTTGAGCAGATTGGAAAAATTAAAGAAATTATTAATATTACACCTTTTGTTATTTGAAAATAAAATGATTAAATAAAAAAAAAAAAAAATCTCCATTTAAATATTTTAATTAATCGAGAATACAACTTTATTCTACAAAAATATGAACCAAACAAATACACTGGATGTTTGTAAATGTCTTAGTGGCCTTGAATGAGCACTCTTACCATAAGGGTAAAAGTCCTGCTGGTCCAGTTCTGCAGCACTGGTCTGACACGTGCACAGGTACGCACCGCCGTATTCCAAACACGGACCCCCGTCGGGACACGGATGATTGTTGTTGCACGGCGTCTGCGTCACCTCTGAACGCAAATCACCAACAGTTATCGATTTGTTGAACAGGCCACTTTGAAACAATAAACGGGTCGAGTCCAGACTTACCGAATTGGCAGTAGAGGCCCGTGTAGGAGGCGGGACATTTGCACGTCCCGTTGCTATCCACACAGACGCCGCCATTCTGACACAGACATTGCTCTGCAGACAGGCAAAATAGCAAAAGTTAGCGAGTGGATTCGGGTGCTGATCCAAATGTAAACAAAAGGCAGGCTGCGAGCTGGAATGGTGAATGAATGGCGACCATCTGTAGTGAATACCGAGCGTCTTTCATCTTGTTATTGATTAGCTGCCATGTGACTTATTATTGTGTCAACGGTGAAGCGCATTCACACACACTGCTCCCACAAAAAAAAATCTCTTAATATTTTTTGCTACTTGACATTCTACTGCTTCCACATTCCTCAACCGATTCATTCCGACATCCTGATGTATAAAATTCAAGTCATGAAGAATAATCACACCTTTCCCATGATTTCCTTCAGGCATGAAAGACCTGGATGAGAAAGCATTTTTTTTTTTTTTGACTGTGAAGGAAATACCAGGTTTTCTTAAGATGGGACCCAAAGGCGGCAATTACAATGAAAACAGCAGGGGCCCCAAAATTGAACCCTTTGGAACACCGGTGGGAGACCGAGCGGGACAACTAACACAAAAAAGTTCTCCATCCTAATTGAAGGCGGAGGAAGCAGCCGTATCACGCAAAAGAAAAATGCCAGGCCTTTGAAGTTTATTCCTCTCGTGATACGGAACCGATGTGGGGAGAACCCTGGGGCCCATTAGCGGTAGCTTCATTAGTACAACGTGCTCTTTCATTGGCTACCTTTGAAGCCATGAGGCGCTCGCTGATGTCCTGCTTGCTTTTCTTTTTCTTTTTTTTTGCTCCACTAGCCGTTCCAAGAAAAGCATTTGGGAAGATTTAGGAGACGCTTAGTTGCGCTAAGGGGTGACAAGTTGCATGCTGTTTGCCGAAGCGCCGCTATCAAAGAGCTTTACCACGGCGAGGCACGATATGCTGCTGGGTTCTGCTCTCTCGCCGCCGCAAATCAACATAGAAACACTTGATATTCTCCACATGGCTTTTTTGGATTAAGAGGTATTCGTAAGTCAAAGTGTCAAGGTTTTAGTCGGATTTTACCATCACGGCGGGGTCAAACGCATCAAATACCAGACAGCTGAATATTGATGCATTTTTAACGCCATTTGCTTCCAATTCAATGAACATATAGCAAGGGGCAGATTCACTTATATGATGAAAAATAATTATTTTTTGGGCTTGAAAATTGGAATAAAAAAAGTTATTTTTTGCTAAACTGTAAAAACTATTTGATATCCTTAAAAAGTAGGAATTCATTCTCGCAGTATGATTTTGTCTCCGCGTTCCGAATACGACACGACTCGTTTTCCCTTTTTTCTCCCAAATTGCGTCTGTTTTGATACTCAGTGTGGCGTGCTGGCCGTGCTCCAGAGGAGCAAATAAGTAGCCTCATATTTGCGCAGCGGGAAGCAATGACTGAATACCACAGATTGCGGCATCCCCTCATAAACAAACATTTGGCCGTCTAGACAAAAGCGCTTCCTCTTTTGTTGGTAAACTCATAAAGAATGCTCCATAAAAGAAATATTTACAGGAGGCAGCCCGCCTAACCCTCGGGTCAACTCAAATGTGTCAGTATGGATAATTACAACGATGCATCAGCATGCTACCTCTTCCAAGGACGCGGACGGGCTTACCTTGGCACATGTCGCCGTAGTATCCCGGAGCACACGAGCACCGGTGTGCGCCGGAGTCGCCGTCCGATTGGCAGATCCTGTTCTTGCCGCACTCGTCCGGCTGGCACGAACCTGCAGGCAAAGACGAAAATGATCAAAAAAAAAGAAGACGACAAAAATGTGGGCAAAGTTGAGCTCACCAGTTTGGTTTTTGGACTCGGTTGAATTGAACTGAAGCTCCATTAGCTCTGTGGGGAACAAAATGATGAATTCAATTAATAATTAGGTCACGTCACGTGACAACACGGTAGACAAAAAGGTCTTTTGACCTGAATTTCACCTGACTCACAGACGACTCCTGTGAATGGAGCGGGACAAAGACAGGTAAAGTTGAAGCCGTGATTGACGCACTGGCCTCCGTTCAAGCAGGGCCGCGAGTCGCACTTGTCCATTTCTACGACAGAAAATGACACAAAATCCAATTATTATTGAAATACAAACTAAAAAAAAAAGATGAAAGTACAGTGAACCTGACAATGATGCTAATTTCTATTAGCCCATCTATGGTGTTTCACATCACATGATAGCATAAAGCTAGCAGTAATGTTTCATTTGTTTGTGCCACTTTTAGGTGCTTACGTCTCCAACTTTTGTTTATATAAACGGCAGTTGACTGTCCACCTTGACAGACTGTGTCCCACCTGTCTGGCACAGCACGCCAGTGTAGCCCGGCTGGCACACGCAGGTGAAATTGTCAGCAGTCTGCACGCACAGAGCGCCGTTGAGGCACGGCCCGTCCCTGCACTCATCCACATCTGCAACGGAATGTTACATCCATATTTCAATATTTACTCAGCCGATTCATATATCCGCCACGCGGCTCCCCTCGTGCTGCAAATATGCGCCGCTGGCCGTCAAATAAAGTATCACAAGAGGTCGGATACATCTTCACATCGCCCGGCTGTGGGAATGTTCACGAGAACGCCGCAGAATTGAAGAGTGAATTTCTCACATCTATTTATCAACTCGTGTTATTTGTTTGAATTCCTTTACTGTTACTGCAATTCAGATTTTACACATAAGCAGTGATTACCTGTTTCACACAGAGAGCCAGTGTATCCAGGTGGACACTGGCAGGTGAAATTGTTGACGTGGTCTTGACACGTTCCTCCGTTCTGACAGGGAAACGAAGCGCACTCGTCCACATCTGCAAAGTACGGTGACGGCTTTTACAAACTGTGCGAGGTGTGCAAATTCTGTGTTAGTGCCGGAAATGCACAGTCCAGACACAGGAAGGGCTCGTGCTACTATTACGCCGCCGACTCACTGATCTGGCATCGGCGTCCGGTGAAGCCCGACAAGCAGGAGCAAGTGAACGAGGGATTTCCAGTGATGCAATCGTCGATGCAGCGGCCTCCGTTAAGGCAAGGCCTCAGGTGCGGGCACACCGACGCTGGAGGAACAAATCACCGCGTGAAAGGGACTCCTCGCGGTTGGTCAAAAGCCGGTGTCGCTCCTACCTGAGTTATTGCAGCCGCCCACCTCCACATTGATGTGGTCGATGCGAAAAACCCAGCGGCCCGGGAAGCCCACGTTGGTGGTGGTCTCCACCTGGGCCACGTCTTGGGTGCGCGAGCCGGGAATGTTGAAGTACCTTTTACCGTCACCGGCGTTAAAACCTGCCTGGGGAAAGGCGGGAAGTGGGGTAGCCAATCAGAGCCTAGTAACGAATCACAGTTTCCTTCCTTCCTGTCAACCATGCTTACCTGCGCTGCAATGCCTCCCAGGCCATTTGCGTCCCCCCCGCTACTGGCGTGCCTTCCGGTGGTCCAGGTGATGTTGTTGTACTGGAAGATGGTAAACGAGAGCTCGCCATCCGTGATGAGCACCACTTGGAATGTGTTCACCTGCAGAAAGACAAGAGAACTCGTTTGTGTCTATACGATCATGGTTTGAGGTGGACCTCCATACCGGCGTGGTAGAACTGCCGCCATAAAAAGTGACTTGGTGCCAGGTGGAGACGAGCACCCAGGTGGCGTTGAAGTCAGGTAGGTCTGAGAAGTACATTCGGATGTCGGAGGACGCCCGGCGGAGGGTGAGCGGCTCGCGGCTCTGTCGGTAGAAGACGCGTCCCGCCCGCCGGTTGTCCACGTCGGCCCAGAAAGGCGCCACGACTCGGCGGTCCCCGGCGATGGGGAATGCCACGGGGGTGAACTGGGACACCTCCCGAAGGAAAGACACCAGGCCGTTGTTGTTCACCTGTGGAGGAGAGAAGTGAATCATCAGTGACTCAGTGATGGATGTTTGCACTTCCCCAATGGCAAACACATGCGAGGTTTATTTATTTCGTGGAAGGACAGACTGCAGCTGAGCAAACCGAGAGATTCTCAACTGGGAAGTCACTCAGGCGGATGGAAAGTTCACACGTCTTCCGCTTAATAATAATACGTTTGATTTATAATTCCCTTAAAAAAAAACTCAAAATGCTTATGTCAGTGATAATGTAGGTAGTTGGAAGCTAGGTAGGAAGGTAGCTAAGCCGGTTTGGTCGGTAGATAGTCGGTAGTTATGTCAGTAGGTAGGAAGGAAGGTTTGAAGGAGATGAACTTTGCCTCTGTGCCCGCGTGGCCAAGCAGCATGTGACAACAAAAACATGAAGGGAGAGTCAGTCGAAGGCACCCGGCCAGCTTTGGCTTGACGCCTTCAAAACATCATTTGGTATAAAAACAGCCCAGGAAGTTTTATTTGGCTACAAGGACGGAAGCTCAGTTAATGATCCCCAGCACAGTTTTCTTCCCCTTCGCATCAGCGGGACGGAGTGAGAACCTGGACTTCTGCGGAAGACTGCGGAACACGGGCGCCGAGGTCGGCCCATCCGATAGCGGGAATTAAAAAGGACGCCTATTTGGGAGTTGTGAAGCTCCCACGCCTGCGGAGCAAAGCGCTAATGATGTGTTTCTGAGCCTTCCGATGACATTGGATAAACTGTACATGAACACATAGACCGTAAATATATACAAAGTATATATAGACCGGATTTACGAGCGTTTAAGACGAACTGAGGACCTTTTGTCCGTGCAAGTGGTGGATGGTGTCTGAGGCTTTGCACTTATGTGAGAGAGTGAACGGGTTCAAGTGCTGCCCAGCGAAACAGAGCCAAGGTCAGACTCACAGGAGAAACATCTCTGTCGGTATTTCTTTAAAAAAAGAAAAAAAAAATGAGGAGGATTGGTAGGGGGAGTTTATTGAGTGGCGGACACATCCTGGATTTAGCTTGGGTGCGTTTCTGCCGGCATCGGCGCTTTTATGGAGCACAACAAACTTTGATGTGGTTTACGCCGGGCCAAAGCAAACCCGCCGAACGGAGGAGACCATGCCCAGGCGTCAACAGGAGGGGAAACACTACTTCTTTCTTGTCAAAAGACGGACGTTTCCGCTACTCCAAAGACTTTTCGCCTCATAAATCCCTTTCAGAACAACTTTAATACGGTGCCGACTCTGCGGGTAATTGCGGGGCTCCTTTTTTAATTAAGGGAAATAGTCAGTTTATGTCTTGACAAATCTCGACAACTTGCTGCCAAACGTAACAACACACGGCAAGTGAGAACATCTCGCATCTCATTAACGAGCTTTGTGAGCTTGTTTTGCTTCTTTTTTTTGTCGCATATTTTCTTTCAAGCATCGTTTCCTGTTTTTTCACATTGCACAGGTGGCAAAAGTAAAAATATTTTTGGAACGTAATGACTTGTTTTGTACCGTGCAGTTGATAACGAGACATAAGAGGGTTCCCCCGACTGAGAGCGCAACTTCTTTTAACTCTCTGTGACTATGCTAAGCTAAGTGACATACACTATAGGCCTTGATGTAAAGTGAGTTGTGACATTACTAGTAGCCAGTAGATCAGAAGATGTCAAAGGCTTCCCCTACTTGTTTTAGCACATTGCTCTTGTGCTACGTTAAGCAATACATATATATCATGTGCATATATATTAAGTTGAGTCATTACAAGTGGGCATAAAAGCCCCCCTCCCCATGCATTCCCACTTCTTGTTTTAGCACTCTAGTCGCTAGGCTACGCTAAGTGACAATAGTATATATAAATGTGAGTTGTGACATTACGGCGCAGTGGAAATAAGGTCATAGGTGGTTTCCTAAATAAAACAAACTAAAAAGTTAAGTGAACTTAGTATAGTGGCTTTTGCGCTACCTACGCTATGCTAAGCTAAACTATTACGAACTTGCTCAAAACAGAGCATTTAAAAAAAAAAAAAACATCTTTAGAGATGAGCGCTTGCAGATGTTGGCCAGATATTCTGTGAGCTTCTACGTGCATGCATCATGTGTTTCACTCCTGGCACCGCCTACTTCTTCTTTCTCTCCACTTTCTCTCGCAATAAAAAGCGGCAGATCGTAACTATCTCTTGCTCACATCTGCTTCCAAACATGTGCTCTGTCCTCCCTGACCTTCACGCTCCCGAACCCCTGCGTTAAAATGTACGGTGAAAAAAAAAGAAAAAATAGGGGGCCACTCGGTTTTGGGAGCCGCGGCGCACGGGACTGACATCTGGGTTGCGTTAAGCCTTGATTGGTCATTTCTAAGATAAAGCAGCTGGACAGTTCCAGGGGGAAGACCCCTGCCATGTTATCTGAGGCGTGGGAGGAGGAGGGGGCGGGGGGGGGCTTATGGGGGGGTGGGTGGGAGGGGATCCCACAGCAACATGTGAAAACTCCCCCACACAAAGCACAACAACACAGCGACAGCCTGCCTGGTTACTGAGGTTCCTTGTTTGTCAATCACAGTGGACCAAAATAAAGGCAGGGCAGAATATGGAAAGCGCTTTCAGCATTTAGTCGATTCAGTCAATTTTATGATATTTATACAATTTAAGATGAGACCATATAGTACAATATTGAAATTGTACATATGCTATATTTCACTTTGCTTTTTTTTCAGTTAAATCAATTATTTCTTATTTTATTATTAGGCTTGTATCAATGTGAACTGTGCTTATTGTTATATTTATTTTTATGTATTTAGTTTTTATTATTATGCATTATATTATTGTTATATGTTTTATTTTATAATATTTCGTTATATAAAAAAAGGATTTTTTCTTTATAGGGCTCTCTTTTGATATCCTTAGGTAAGCGCTACGGGAAAATTCAAGTTACATACCAAACAAGTTTTTTTTTTTTTTTACATTCAAATGGGCTGCAACATTTTCCTGCACTTTCCAAAGCAGCTAAGGTGACTAACTTGACTGACTTATGCCAATTGTTGCTGTGGTTCCTCAGCCTCCCCTGGTGGCCATTTGAAGATATGAGGAGGAAGAGGAGGAGGAGGAAGAGGAGGAGGAGGAGGAGATGCATCCGCACACAACAGGTGGTGCTGATTTAAGGAACATCAAAGTGTGTGCGTGAAAAGCCGGTGAAAAGTTCTTCTGCGGGTCGCACGGTACGGCAAACATTTAATACGGCGCAAATGAAGGTTACATGCACATGCACGCAAACATACACAAACAGATTTTTCAGCAAATAAAGATCATATTCTTTTATGAGAATAATGTTTTTTTTGCAGAAAAAGGTTTTGTAATATAAAATCGTATTTTTTTGACAGATATTTCAGCTTTAGGAAAACATCTTGGGTTTTTAGAAGAGTGAGACAATTATTTGATGTTTTCATTTTTCAACGAGTAGGTGTGGAAGGGGCTGACTTGTTTGCGAAATAAAGTTTGTAAACCAGTGAAATGACGAACACGTCCCTGTTGATTGTGGTTGCATCATTTTCACAGCTTTTGAGTTGAAGATAAAGATGAGTGGGGGAATTGCGTCCATTACGAGGGAGGGAAATGGATTGAACATTTTAGATGACTCTTTCTTTTGTCACAGAACATTATTGAGATCATGAGAAAACATTTGGAAAGGTAAAAGTCCGATTTTTGCAGTATAAACACACACGCGGCAAAACATGCAGAAACTCTGCGGTGTAGCGGCCGGGCGCCAGCCCCCCTGCTCCGTCTCATCCCCCTGGAGTCCTGTCACTTTCCTTCGCCAAGTCCGCACAGACACACATGCACACACACATGCACACACTTAAAGACATAAACACACTTACATAGAGTCCCGTGTGCTTGTCTCCAAAGAAGGGGAACGCCACCGAGATGTCAAGGAGTCCCGAGCCTCCGTCGTCCTGGGCCACCGTCTGCGCGTCCCCCCGCTCCGGGCCGAAGGGGTAGAAGTCCTCCAGGGGCACGGCCGCCTCCGCCCCTCCAGGCGGCAGCAGCAACAGCAGCAGGGCGCAAAGCAAGGAGGACAGCGGCTGTGGCGGCATGGCCTCAGCCACCCTAGGGGGGTAGCGGATGGAGGAGGCCCTGACTCGAACCCAGCTCGGGAGGGGGGTACAAGCGGTCTCGGAGGGTCTCACGCTGGTCCTTCAGCTCCGCGGCGTGTGAGGAATACTGGGGATTCCTTGCATTCTGCTCTGGGAATGAACGAGCAGCAGCCGGAGCTGGAGCTGATGTTTAGTTTTGTTAGGTAAACAATCTTGCAATTTTTTTTTTTTTTTTTTAAGGGGGTCCCCTGATGACTGAGCCTGTGAGATATCCTCAATAAAGCACTCTATTCTAAGCCTGCTAAAGGACTTCTTTCACAATTTGGCCACACCCCCCCCCCCCCACCAGCGGGGATAGACCACCTTGCATAATTAGCCGGTACCAGCCAATGGCGACGCGGGGGGCGGGTAACCGGAGCGCTGCCGGGGGCGGGGCTATGGAAATCAAAGCGCCGCTTGCAGCCCGGTCCGGCCGCTCAGGAGAGAGCGCACAAGGAGGCGTTCTCATGAAACGCCCGCACACACACGCTTTTGTGGTTTGTCAGCAGTTCATCCTCTCACAGCCACCGCAACACTAAATCCACTTCTTTTTTTTTTTTATTTAATGGTCAGCGTGTAATGAAAGACACTTCTGTCCCGCTCGGAGTCCCTCCCCAACATAACTCAAAGCGCCCCCCCCCTTGACAAAATACAAACAAAAAAGCCACACAAAGAACAACGTTAACGTGTCGAGAAAATCTGACTTCAAACAAAAGTCAAAATTAGCACCGTGTTGTCATCAATAGCAACTAACTATATCTTTTAACTAATAACTATCAATATACCTTTTGAAACTAATCCTCCCAATCTTTTTTGTGAGTGATAATATTGATAGCCTGCAAGCGATAATATTTGTCACCCAGAGGAGTCGAACAGTTCGTCCCGTCCGCTCCGTCGTAAACAAACGCCCCGTCGTGGTTGTTGTTGTCACGCGTGTGACGGTGGCTACATACTTGAGTGCACGCCCGGCCGCAGCATCTTGTGGACGCAGGCCTGTCGCCTTCGTGTCTCCTCGTCCAGCTGCTCCTTGAGCGTGGACACCTGTGCACCAGATGTATCTTCGCTGATTGAGGACTTCAAAACCGTCAACGCCCACCAAATCGAGTTGAGATGTTCTAGTAGGCTTTTCCTAACTCTGCAGTCACACGTACCTGATCCTCCAGACACCTGACCCTCTGGCGATGGGCCTTCTCACGGCTCTCCAGCGCCTGCTGAGCCTGCAGCTGGGCCTGGCGCGACCGCTCTGTGGCCGTTTCCATCTCCTGGTGGTGGCGCGCCGTCACCTCCAGGAGGCGCTGTGCCTGAGCCTGCTCCAGCTGACCTATCTGCGACTACGATACAAAATTGGTGATCCGAAGCATACCACATCATACGCACAACTTCCAAAGAGGTGCTGACCTTCAGGGCAGTCACCTGGTCCTGCCTCTCCACCAGCTGTCGTTCGAGGCAGACGAGCGCCTCTTGCGTCTCCCTGGTGATCCCCTCCTCCGTCCTCCGCCTGTTTGTCTCTGCCTAACCGCACATCAACACACACGTGAGGAGGAAACTAATAATGCAGTGCTGCTGTTGGATTTTGTCTTATCTCACCTTCTCCAACGACTTCCTGAGAGCACCTTTGTCTTTTCCCAGCCGCGCCATGGCTTTCTCCATGTCGGCTTTTTCCCGCCGTAGCTGCTGCAGCGCCGCCTGTAGGTTCGTCACCTTGCTTTCCAGATTTGTCGCCTTGCTCTCCAGCTGCTCAGCCTTCTCCCGCGTCGCCTGCTGCGCCCCCTGTTGCACCTTCAGACTCTGCGAGGAGTGAAAGCTCACTCGGATATGCAACGTGAAGTACCATCGTACCTAATAAAGTGTCTGGTGCGCTAACCTGCTGCAGGCTGATCTTTTGTTTGTCCAGCTCACGGTTCCTCTGCTCCAAGTCCTCTTGTTCCCTTTTAAGTGTCTGACTGCGTTCCATCAGAGAGCGGTTCAGCTTCTTGCTCTCCGCCAGGGCGTCTCGGCTTTCGTTGAGACGGTCCTGTGATTTCACATGGCGAGATGTTGGGATCAAAGCTCACACCGGTCGGGTGAGCGTCAAGCGGACCCGAGTCTATGCGCAAGAATGTGACAAATGAATCATTATATGGAAGAGACAAACAACGGAAGACCTGCAGGAGTTGTCGTTCCGTCTCGCTGTCAGTCAGAGCTCTGTGCAGCTGCTTCAGGTTCTCCTGCAGCGCCCCCTGGCTGCTGCGCTGCTTGTTCAGCTCGGCGATCACCTGCTCGCCCAGCTGTCCCTGTCGCCGATCAGCCGCGCTCTGACGCTCCTCGCCGGCTCTCAGCGCCGCCTCGCTCTCGACGAGTTTCTTCGACGCCTTGGTCAGCCTCTCCCGTAACGCCGTCGTCTCCGCCTCCAACTCAGATGCTCTTTGGCGGGCACACTGCAGCTCGGCCTCCAGGGAACCTTGAGCGAGTTCCAGCCGGACATTGCTCCTTCGGGCCTCCTCCAAGGCCTCGTTTAGTCTCTCGTGTTCCGCGTGTGCGTTAGCCTGGGAGCCATCCAGCTTATCCTTGGGCAGAATAATCAAAGTGTCAGTCGAGAGCAGGGATGGGCAACTGGTACCACAAGATCAAGTAACTCAGTAGTAGTTGGCACTTGGTATTATTTAATGGCATTTTTGTCAAACATCTGGTTAGGAAGTCACACACCTTGAGTGAATTGGACTCAACTTGGAGAGTGAGCAGAGCGGACCGCAGCTGAGTCACCTCCTCCTCCTCCAGGCCCGCCTTGTCTCTCTCGGCTTCCCGGTGAAGGAAAAACGAGGTCTGCGATTCACGCAGTCGCTCCTGCATCTCCCGATGTTCTGCAAATAATAATAGTTGAATTTTGTCGCTCTTGTGCGTCCTTCACCTCCCCTTACCGTCTTTGAACTGCTTCAGGGACTTGTGCAGTTTGGTCACCTCGCCGGCTGATTTGTCCTGGAGTGTTGACACCTGCTCGCTGAGCATGACCAGCTGAGCCTTGGACTCATCCTAAATACAACAAAGAGACCTTGTGTAAGGCCAGTGGTGCCTTGACTCAACTTTATAAAGTGTCAGAGGCTTACAATAATAATGTCTCTCTAAATAATAAGTCCCTGTGTCAGGTTTTACAGACATACTCTTTCTCTCTGTGTGTCCCTGAGTTCCCTCTGGAAGTCCTGCAGGCTGTCCTGGATGAAGTCCAAGTCCAGTTCCTCATCATCAGCACAGGAAGTGGAGATGCTGGTCAAGCCGTCTCCCGCCGAGCCTGCGGCGAGCCTGTGTAAACCTCTTGACAGCCGCATGTAAACTAACAAGCAACAAGACAAACCTTGAAGAGGAAGCCTCCTCCTGGGAGATGTCAGGCGGAGACGGCGCAGCGCCGAGCCCACCGCCGACACTTTGCGCTCAAGCTCGCGCCGCCGGCTCTCGCTCACCGCCAAGCGACGCTCCAGATCCAGGGCGGCGGCCTCGGCGCCGTCCAGCCGGGCGCTCGCCTCTCCGGTTTGGAGGGCGGCGTCCTCCAGGCTTCGCTGCAGCCGGGCGGCCTGGTCGCGACGCTTCTGGTCGGCCAGCCGCTGCCGGGCTTGCTGGACCTGCAGGAGCTCCGAGGCCTGACGCTCCGCCTCCTCCAGTTCCAATACGCGTCTCTGCAGGGATGACGCCTGCTCAAGTAGAAGAGAGATGCAAAGTTGACTTGTGTTTAACATTTAAGACATCTCATCCACCCTGGGTCAAAGGTCAAAGGTGAGCATGACCTGATTGGTGGCTGCATCTCTGGCTGCCTCGGACTCCAACACTTTCTGCTTGAGACCGAACGCCTGGCGTCGCGCCTCCTCCCGCTGCTGCTCCTCCTGACACAGTTGCGCCTGCAGCTGCTTCAGCTCTTGCTCCTGACGCTGCTTCTCACCTTCCAGGACCTTCAGCTGAGACCAACGTGATTTATTTTCTTCGACTAACTTCTGGTATATTTCACTTCATATCTAATTTTCCAACCTGTCTGCGCAGCTCCTGATTCCGTCGGCGCGCCTGCAGCCGTGACTTCTCGATCTCTCGCATGCTGCTCCTCAAGGTGGACGCCTCCTGCTGCACGGCGGCGCTGCGCTCTTCCAAGACGGACAACTGCTGCTCACACCCCTCCAACGCTCGCCTCAAGCTGATGGCCAAGGGAACATGTGACCAAAAGAATGGTCGTCAGTGAAATTATAGTGTGGCTCGTTGGTCTAGGGGTATGATTCTCGCTTCGGGTGCGAGAGGTCCCGGGTTCAAATCCCGGACGAGCCCTTCTTTAAAACTTTACCTGCTGTTGTCGCTCTCCGCCCGCTTGATGGAAGCTCTGAGCTCCTGGTTGGAGGTGTGAATTGCTTCCTTCTCACTGGTTTCGTCCTCCAGTAATCGCCGCAGGTTGAGGGCCTCCTTGCGCTGCTTCTCCCAACCCTGAGAGCTCTCCTGGAGGGACTGTCGGGCTTCGGCCAGTTGCTCCTCGGTGTGCTGCAGCTGAGCTTGAAGAGCCTCCACCTTATGCGTGATGGATGGAGAACATTATAAACGCATCAAGTAGACAACATTGTTTCTCACAATTAAACCCGACTCAGCATATCAAACTCTTTCGTCTTCATTTCTAAATATTGTCAGAACCGATAATAAATTTAGAGGAGAAAAACTGGATTCAATTTTCATTCGTCCCTACGGGAGAAAATTACCTTCCACTGTTTATTGCTTAATTTAGTGGAAGAAGTCCAAAAATGTTGAAGCAGCTACTAGAGGAAAAAGATGAGACTGGCGATAAAAAAACAAAAGTCACAAGAAGTTGAGTTCAAGTCCAAATGGGTGAATGAGCTCATGTAAACAGAGCAGAGTGAGCACATGACCTATATTAGTATATATTTTTTTATATTTATATTTTCCTCGAGGGAGGATGGGGGCTTATCAGGGCCGGGGCTAAGAGCCATTTGGGCACACGGCCAGCTTGCGTCTCCTCGCTGAGCTCACAGTGTCAAGAATCCGCAGAGCTGCGTGATAAACAGCAGCGCACCCCCCTGAACTTCGGGACGTGTGGGGGAGGATGAGGAGGCCACACAGGATGATTCTTTCATAAACGCATCTGAGGAATAACAAGCTGATCCCACCAATTAGCCTTTATGAGGGACATTGGAAAAATGCAGCTCCCCCAAAGTCACTTAGCGACATTAATATAAATCATTAGTAGCAGTACGCCTAAAAAAGCCGGTCTGAAAAAAAAAAACATAAAATCGGACATTTGACTGAGAACTTGTTGGCGTTTTTGTCATTGCTCGTGGGCGGAGCTTGGCAGCCATGTTGGACGCCTCGCCATTAAACAGAAAAGTCTCCCCGAGCCCACAAACGTCTCGTGTGTGATGAAGGTCCTGCCCTGAAGAGGTTCGTCCAACCGGCAGAAATGTATCACACGCCCTCGAGGGCCGAGGGTGTGAGGGTCCGTTCATCGGCGCTCTCAGCTTCTAATTTTTTTTCTCCACCCCCCCTCTTCTACAGGATGAGATGGGGCAGTGTAGTGTTATATGTGCGAGAGAAGGGGGGAGAGGTGGGAGTGGGGTTGAGGGTCCCGCTGGAGCCAGCCTTTTGCTGTTACAAGGGGGAGAAAATAAACACCCGGCCGGCCCCCCCCTTCACTGCTGGCTTATTTACACAAGGGGTTAACGCAAACTTTGATTTCATAATACGGTACCAGGGACCCGCGATCCCACCAACCCTCTGATACCGTCCAGCTTCTCATGCTCTGTCACACGTAAAAGAAGGAAGAACTATTTTCTTTTGAACTATGATTCGATGTAGAAAAAAAAAATAAAAAAATCACGGGTACGGGAACATTTTTGTCAAGAAAAAACAATGGTAGAATATATAATAAAGAGGTCTTTACTGAATGCTGCGCATCCAGACAGATCAAGAGAATTTCCTGACCTGCTGCTGGGCTGCCTGCTGCTGTTGGCTCAGCTCACGCAGCTTCTCGCGTCCACTCTGCTCGGCGGCCTCGTGCGAATGAAGCCACGCCTCCAAGTCGGCACGCAGCTGAAGTGTCTCGCGCCGCAGGACGGAGATTTCATTCTGGAAGAAAAGGTGTACACGTTAAATGGAGGAAAAGCTTCTCAAATGGAGGGATGGAAGGTTGGTGATGGTGACCTTGTCCTGCTCCTGTGCAAAGAACGCTTCCTTCCGCGTAAGCTCCAGATGACTGGTTACCGATTTTAGATCTTGTTGGAGGATAGCAAGTTCCTCCACCAGGGATGTCTTCTCCGTGTCTTTCTGGGACAAAGCCTGACCATAGACACACAATTTGGCTTTGGGTACGGCAGGACCTCAATGACCTCATGTGGCTCGTTGGTCTAGGGGTATGATTCTCGCTTTGGGTGCGAGAGGTCCCGGGTTCAAATCCCGGACGAGCCCTCCGACGAAACTCTCTTTGGTTCTGCTTACCTGCTGATTCTCGTTGTGGGCCTTCATAATGCTCCTCTTGCAGTCCTGCTGGACTCTGAGCATCTCCTCCTTGGCTTTTTGCACCTCGTCCCGACTGCGCTCTGCCAGTTGTTGGTTGAGTGAGCGCAGCTGCTCCAGCTGCCTCATCAACTCTGTAAGCTTCTGCTCCTGTACGGTAGATGAGCATCTGTGACGGCTCATCTTCATCCTACCGCAGCATCAGTTTCATCAAGGTCAAACCTGCTGTCTGCTTGCATCTTCCAGCTGCTCTCGGTGAAGCTCGTCGCTGTTCTTCAGGCTCTGCAGGGTCTTCCGCTCCGCTTGGACCAGCTTCTCTTCTAGGTCGCTGCGCTCCTGCGCGACCTGAGCAAGCTCACGCTCCGCATCCAAACGCACTCGGGCAACATCACCTGCATGTGAACGTGGTGGTAATCAGATACATTCTCACGGATAAGGACAAAATGAGAAAAATGTTGGGGGGGGGGATCTACACACGTGTCAAGGCTTCATTAGCCGACAGCAATCTGCAATTCTCGGCCTCCACGCGGCTACGCTCGACCTCCAGGGACGAGGCCAGCTCCTGGCTCTGGAACACGCTGGTCTCCGAGGACTGCTTCTCAGCTCTGCAAGTTCAAGTGTGGTCAGAAGCCACGTTCTAACTCAACTCAATATTTATTGTTGCCTTCATACCTGAGTGCCAGCAGCTCCCGGGCAAGGTCGCAGCTTTTGCGCTCGGCCGAGCAGAGTCGGACCTCCAGGGCGGCCTTGTCTTTGGCCAGACCGTCTCTGTCTGCGGTAACTTTCTCCAGAACCTTCTCCTGCTCGTCCAGCTGCCTCCTGCTCTCGCAAAGCTCCTCCGATGTGCTCTGCACCTGTCTGCTCACCTACAACACATATAACAAAGTACTTGCTGACTTTCGGCCTAATTGACGTAGAGATGGTGAAATGTAGATCCAGGACCCCAAAAAAAAACTCATACGTCCAAGAACCTTTAGGTTGGGATACATGAATAAATCCATGAGAAAAAACAGAGGGGGAAAAAGTGCCGCAATGGCTGAGTTCATAACGCGTACCTCAGCACCCTCTCGTGTTTATATTTTTTTCCAGCGCGGCGGAAGGTTTAAAAAAGCAATAATCAGCGTAATTTGATTTCCATCCAGGCTAAATTGAAGTCAAACTAAATATTAGCGCAGCACGTCTCCCGGCTCAGCCTGGATGACACCCAAGCTTTTTCGCATTTATTTTCACAGCTCGCTTATCTCAAAGTGTTTGGACGGAATTTGTCCATTTGTTTGGTTTGTTAAAAACTACCTGAGCTCAAACGCGGAGGTCCTGCTCAAGCCATAATAAAGCAGGAAAGGATTCTTGTCATTCTTCAGAGAGCAAAGAATGAGAAGACTTTGGCGGCGCAAATTTACGAGGCTCTCAAGTTAAAAAAAGCACTCTGAACCTCCATTTATCTTCCTCGCATTTGTGCATTATTCTTTCTCCCCGCTGACACATAAAAAACTATTAATAGCACTTTAGGCCGAAGAAAATATCAGTTTTAAGGAGACAGTAATGATACTAAAAGTTATATACTGGCCTTCATATCTGCGGTAGCTTAGATTCTTGACAAAAATATGACATTCATTTTATCACCTGTCTAACTCGAGGCTGAATTTTTCAAATTGTGGCGTAATCCTAAAATGGCCGCTCCAAACCAAAGATTTCCAGCATCTTTTCCGATCTTCAGCCCTTACCTGCGACCGCTGCTGCAGGTTGCGAGCGTTTTCCTTCTGCAGTCGCTCCAGGTCCTCTTCCGTCTTGCGCCGCAGGTCCCATAGGTGGCGCTGCGAGCTCTCCAGGGCTTCCTTCTCCATCAGAGTGTCTGTCGTCTCCCGTTGTAGCTGGGCCACCTCCTCCCGAGCCAACGCCCGCTCAGCTTCCGCCTCCCGATGGCGGTCGCCGAGCTCCGCCTTCTCAGCTTCCGCCTGAAACGGAGTGACGCAATAGGTGACAAAAATGAAGGGTCCTGAAAAGCACTCTCTTCGTTGAGATGACTGCTAACCTGCAGGAGCAATCGGTTGAGCTCCACCTTGTCCTTGGCCAGGCCCTCACTCAGAGCCGCCATCTTGGCCAAGGAGTCCTTCAATCCGGCTTCCTGGTGCCGCAGCTTGGCCAACAGCGCTTCCTGCTCCACGCCGCGACACTCCGCCTGTGTAACGATGCGTCACGGCGGTCAGAAAAAAAGATACGGACCAGGTGGCGGTGGTCCAACCTTGCTGAGAGCCAGAGCCAGGCTAGCCTTGTCCTCCTCCAGAACCTCCTTCTCCAAGCCAGACTGGCTCAACGCCTCCCTCGCCGCCACCAACTCCCGTCGGACGTCCGAGTGCTTCCCCTCCAGCTCCTCCAGGCTCTGCTCGCTGGAACGTAAGCACATTTTCTCACGCCGTTGCGTCATTGCACAACAAGGGGGGAAACAGCACCCCCGAGCAATAATCCATCTGGCCTTTGAAAGATGGAGCGCCAAAGGCCGCCATCCAGAGGAACTGAGCTGGATCCCTCTCGGATCCCCCGAAAAACGTCTATTTAATTTCAAACCCATCCTGCAAATAAAGGCCTATTAGGTATGTAATGATCTGTGTGTGTGCGTCGCACCTTCTCTGGACGTTGGAACGTAGCCGTCCCAACTGCAGCTCAACATCTCTCCGCTGCCGTCGCAGGGCCTCCAACTCGCCCCGCTGGGTGTTGCACTCCTTTCGGGTTTCTGCTAAGAGCTGCTCCACATGGCACTTCTCTCTGGGTACACAAAGACGACGGGTTTACAGAATAAAAACGTTGGTTTGATCCGATCTGTTTTTTTTTTTTTTTTTAGTTCTTCTATGTTCTCAGTCCTTATAGTCCATGTGACTCCTTATCTTTGTCGTGATGACTGATACCTGGAGACATCGTCCAGCGAGGAACGGTATCTATCCTTCTCCTGCACAGTTTCCTCCAAAGCCTTTTGGACCTCTTGACTTTCCTTTGCGACTTCCTGGATCCTCACCTCCAGCTCCGTCCTGGCCGAGTGGCTCTGCTGCAGTCGAGTACGCAGCGAGTTCGCCTCGTTCAGAGAGGCCTCCAGGCGAACACGGAGGTCCTGGAAGATTGGGTATCATTTCAAGAGAACTATTTGCGATAGAGGGCACCAGAAAAAGGGAAGCAGACTTGAGTTTGTTGCTTGTGCTTGTCGAGGGCAGCCTGCACAGCCTTCAGGGTTGCGATCTTCCGTGGAGAAAAATCAAGAAGACCTCCACCATCAACCTCTCTGGACACTAGCTGGGGACCCATGTGGACATTGTTAGACTATTTGTACACATTGAACACTTTTTCTTCTGACCTGGTGGACCTCATGGAGTACTTTCTGAAGGGTTTGATTCTCGGCCTGGAGGACTTCCAGTTCTCCTTTGTCCTCGCTTCTGCTCGTCTCCTAAGCGGGAGACCATGCAGGTCAAACAAACTGTAAACTTAAGCCTGACATTTTCCAGACGGCAGCTGCTCAACCATCAAAGCTTTGAGACCAGCAAATTTGATCTCACCATCCTGTCCAGGCTGGCGTCCTTCTCGCTGTTTTGGCTGCGGAGGTGCGTCAATGCATCTGTCAGCTCCATGATCCTGAATTAGACATCAGAATAACAAAATAAATAGGATATCTTGTTTGGCTTTGGTCTCCTTTGCGTTCGGTACCTGGATTTGAGTTCCACTTTCTCGGCATCCCAGCGCCCCTGAAGCTGCATGGCCTCTCGGAGTTTGTCCTTTAGCTGCCGCTCCAGCGCCGACACCTCCGTGCCACCGGGGGAGCTCTCCTGCGTGGCCTCCAGATGACGACAGGCCACGCGGAGCTGCTGGCCGACGGCGACGCACTCTCCTCGCATGTCGGACAGCGTCCTATTGCAGTGGACCCCCACATACTAGCAGTTTGGCATCCACCAATTTTTCTTTCTAATTAAAAAAAGTTTTTCTGCGAAGTCAACCTTCATTTTGGGGGGAAAACTGTTCTTGGAGGTTCCATTTTTATTTATTTTTATTAATTCGGGGGGTTTAAAAATAGTCTTAAAATATTTGTTTTATGTACTGCTCCTTGTGAAGTCATGTGAATTACCGGATGACAACAAAATAAATAGTAAAAACAATTTTCCGTGTGCTTTTTGTTGACTGCACACTCACCTGTCAGCAAAGGTCCTGAGTTGCGTGAAGGAGTTCCTCAGGGAAGCGGCCTGGCGCCACAAGCTTCTGACGCGAGCCTGCTCCCGACTCAGGCGGCAAGACGACGCCTGCCAAGGGGTGAGCGTATATGTGTGTGTGTGTGTGTGCAGCAAGTGGGAGAGAGGTTAGCGAGAGATGGCACCTCTCATGTTATTGTGATTCCAAACAGACGCTGTCCTGGAAGTGTGCTGGCACACACACAAGTCATTGGATTTCCCTGAATAAACACACGTCGGACATTTACGGCAACAAAGCGGGCCTCTTACTCCCGCCCCTCGCCACTTGGAATGTTTTCACAGGAAAAAACAACGAAAGAAATCATACGAGAGTGAACGTTGGCTATGATTGACCTAACTAAAGTTAACCCTTGAGTGATCCTGGGGACATTTTGGAGTTTGTACACAAGTTTTGAGTTCCACATTTTGCCACCAGATGGTGCTACGTGTCTCCTATTCGAAGAATGCAACAATTGTTCTATTTTTTAATTTCTACTGTTTTCTGCAAGGGCAGTATTCAAAATACTATAAAAATAATAAGTTGCTCACCTCTTGCTGGTGGCGCAGGCGCGTATCGCACAGCTCCCCGTCCTGACGGGCCTTCTGCAGGCTCTCGACCAGGCCCTGGTTGAGGGCGTCGGCCTCCTCCAGCTGTTCTCGAAGTACACAGTTGACTTGGCTCAGGCTGCCGCATCTGGAAACACGGCAACACCAACTTAGCACATCTGCGTTAGCTTAGCTCGAGTCACACACGCGCGTCCTGTTCCATGCGCCAATGCTATCTGCTTTGTATTACCTAATGATGTTTGTGATGGATTTACGCCGCATTCGATGCAACTGGGATTTCGGAAATATCCAATTTGGAGATGACAGGGTGTGACGTCAAAGACCTCCAGGCGACCGCTAACAAAAAAACACGGCTGAGGACCTCGGTAAGATTTGGAGTGTTTGTTTTGCTTGAAAATTCACACGAGCGTTGTGAGCTACA
The DNA here is from genome assembly GCF_901709675.1 of Syngnathus acus. Classification (NCBI taxonomy): domain Eukaryota; kingdom Metazoa; phylum Chordata; class Actinopteri; order Syngnathiformes; family Syngnathidae; genus Syngnathus; species Syngnathus acus. The sequence continues at coordinate 2,950,601 of NC_051090.1, read as the reverse complement.
AGTGGGACATTTCCAAATCTCCCAGCAGCTTCAAATGTAGCATGAGTGCAATCCACACTTACAAAGCAATAATGACAGTGTCGTGTTTGGAATAAGGAATGGAAAGTTACTCGTAGCTCTGCCCACCTTCTCTGTTCCTCTTCCAGCTGGGCAACCTTGCTCCGGATGCTGATGCTGAGATCTTGCACTTGACGTTGGGCCGAGTCTTTGTGGGCCTGCAACTACCCACCCGTACAAACAGGGGTTGGTTTTGTGTGTCCACAAGACAAACATATTGGTACACACCAACAGTCGCATCTTCTCCAAATCAGAGGTCTTCTCCAAGACTTGTCCTTCCAGCTGGCCACACCTGCTTTTGTACTGGAGGACCTTGTAGAAAAAAAACAGGACCAGATTGAGGAGTGGACTGAACAAAAACTCTTTTCAGTATTCATTTCCCATCCTTCATTTTTATTATTCAACCTGTTTTATGGCTGAGGACAAAAGGCCTTTTTGTACACTGACCTTATGGAATTAATGTTACGAGCGGCTCCATCACTACTTAGCTCACCTTGGTCTGCAGCCTCTGGACCAGCTGGGCCTGCTTCTGCTGGGCCTCCTGGAAGAGCAGCAGCCTCCGTTTGTACTCTCGCTCCTGGACGGCCTGTTGCCACGGCGACGCGCCGTCCCGGTCCGACTCTGCTGGCGACGGCATGCTCAGCATTCGATCCAGCTGGATGCAGAGAGAATTCTTTTAAGTTTGGATGAGCTACAAAGTGTTTTAAGATGCTCCATGTTCATTAGGGTTTGAGTTAGTGGAATTGGGTTTTATATGGTTAGAAATAGTATAAATAGTGTCAGGGCAGTTGACGTGGCCAGGTTGAAAAGTTGAAACATTCTGGCAAGCTTGGATTTGACTTTGATTCAGAATGATACACGGCACGACGGGTAATAAGCTGTTGGAGTGTGTCGACGTTACGCACGTACTATTTATGTAGCGCGCAAGCCTTGATGTCATTTCAGGATTCGAAACGGTTGCCATGGTTGCTTTTGATACCACACCCTGGGCGTATGCGCGCATTTCCACCGTCATCGTTGCCTTCAGAAACATGCTTTGAATTATCTTATTTCTTGATATGTATGATTTGTGCCCCTCCTCGCTTTTGTCTCCTGACTTGAAGGAAACGCTTTGAAGCTGTTGCCAGCGAGCAAGCGGAGGCTGGCTCCGGAGGCCCCCGTGAAGCCTTTGGTGTTGGCGCCAAACCGAGGATGGCCGAGGTTGGGTTTTCGTGACGCTTCTTGCGAGCAGCTGATCGAAGCTCTCGGGCCGCATCCGCCACATCTGGCGGCCCGGCGTGCAAAGTTTTAGCGCAGCTGCCGCCATTTTTTCTCTTCGAGCCGAGGGGCTTAATAAAGAGAATTAATGAAGCGTGCTATCTGGAAGATTCCTAAACACAGCTGGGGCGGATGTCAACGCTGGAATCACGCTGAGAGCGCTTGCTGGGAAAGCTGCGAACAGTTTGTTTTATCCAAAAGGAGACTGAGGGCCACTGCAGAAAAGCGGAGACTGTGGAGTGGTTTTTATCCAAGGGGCCCAGCTTTGACCTTCTTGCGGCCTCACTATTTGATCAATATTTAGCCATACAAAGTGTAATGTGTGCGTCAAAATCAACCTAGCAAAGACGTCTGGTTGCTAATTGGGACCTATATGTATCCCCTGAGGTAAACATAAGTGTCAAACTAATGAACCGGCTTTTACGGTCCGGTCCGAGCAGACAGACTGAGCGCAGTGTTGTCACAAATGGCAACTTTGTGTGGCAGGTGAAAAAAAATAAAAAATTCTTCATCATGACGGCGGTCCTCTGCAGTGTAGACATCACAAGGGGTGCCTTCATGAACCCTCTTTATTGACAGTTACAAATGATTGCGATAACTTAATTCCTCCACTTTCAGATTGAAGTGAAACATTTTCCATCTTTTTCTTACCTTTTCAGTGAGGCTGCATGGTTGGACTTGCTCCTTGCAGATCGTCTGAGTCAAAGAACCCTCATTCTTGGGGTTCTCCTCCATTTTGGTTGCCTGACCTACCAACAGAAAAGCAAATCGCACAAATATTCACTTTTTTTTTTTTACACAAAGCGCTTATTGGATTATTTGTTTTTCCAACCGTCAGGCGACTCGGCCACCAGGTTCCGGGTGATGATGTGGCGGATGCGTGCTGACACCGGAGCCGGTGCAACTCCAGAGTCTGCTTCATGGCTCTCAGAGTCAAGCAGAGACTCCTCCAACTTCTGCAAGTCATTGATAAGTAATAATAAGGATTTTAGACATTTTGTCTCATATATGCTAGTTGCCTTGTCTAGGTTGGCTCAATGGAATACTACTAATTAATCTGATATTTTAAGATCAGTCAGAATGACAATTTCAATTATTTTCTGTTTTATTATATACGTATGTTAATTTTTGATAAACTAGCTTAGCAGCTAACCACGTGCTCTTGAGTTTTATAAAAATAGATTTACAAACCTGTTATGTAATTACAGTAATAGTAAAACTAGTACTCAAAATGTAACTTTTCTTATTTGTAAAGGAATTAATTACTTAGCAACAGCTCACCAATATTTTTTTAAATATTCTTCAGGTGTCTTGCGATCTGTATCAAGGTTGCGCCAAAGACAGCAAAGTAAATGATAAACATCAAATTGTTAATTATTAGCGTTGAAAACGAAACATTAGAATTAAACAACTATACAAAATTGTAAAACAAGCGGCTATTGTTTAAAATAGATAAAAAACTGACTTAAAATTTGATTTTCGATGATTCTCGAAACGGATCAAAGACGGAGGCCGAAACCGGAAGTCAGCGGAATATATTTCCGCTGCCGTCTAATAAACTTTTAAAACAAATTATTTAGTTCGAAAGTTAATATTTAATTGATGTGGTTGTTTAATCGAGTAATTTAAATATTGTTTTAAATCAAATACTCCTACGCTAAATTACGGACAGCGCCAACATCATGCGGTTTACATGTGCAATCTTTTACGTAACAGTAGATAATTAAAATCTGTCAAAAATATACAAATATTTTTTCTGAGAATTTCAACGATTAAATAATAAAATAATCAATAGAAATAAATCAAATTTACCAACCTGAATGACAAGGTCTAGTGTAGGTGAAAGTGTGCCGTCCTCCTCCTGCGAGGAACTCATTCCAAATAAAAAAGTGGAGTAGAAATATTCGAAGTAAAAGGACAAAAGTTGCTGGTCAAACTTTTTAGTCGACTGCAAAGCTTTTGCCGTCCCTGCGACCACTGATCAGGTCGTGTGGTTGCCATGGCAACCACACACAAGTCCTGGGTGGGGGTCGTTGCCAAGGAAACTGAGTGTTGTTTGACTATTTCCCTGGCAGCCTCAGCGAGGACTGGATTCCTCAAGGGTTAATGATCACAATACCAGGTGATGCCATTTTATTATTTTATTCCTCAATCAAAACATAAGTACACAAGCAGAATAAAATCACAGTCATATGAGAATAAACGTGTGGTTTATCAAAAAGCACCATCTAGTCTTTTCTTAATTAGAAGGCAGAATTATTTTAAGTTATTTTTCAAGTCATTTTAAGAGAAAAAAGTACAATTGTATTTTACAATAATAAAGTCATCGCGGTATACACTAATATTAAGTTACAATATTAAATCAATAAAAAAATAAAATATTTTTTAAAAGGCAATCTTAATCTTGTAAGACAAAAAGCTTATTTTTAGAGATTTATTTTCCAAAAGTTTATACTATAAGAAAAACCTAACCGTTTTGAAAATTAAAATTGCCTTTCCCCCATCACATTTTTTCTTTTAAAAATGCATATTTAAAAAAAATACCTTCTTGTACGACTGAGGCTTATTTATTCTCACAACTGTGACTTCTTTCTCAAAAAAAAATTTTCCCAAAAAAAGCGAACATTCAAATTCTTGTATTTCATGTCAAATTGTGCGTAGGTTCTTTTTAACACATTAGCTCGATGTTTTTTTGCATTCAAACATGTCCAGCACATCACGTGACATCACCTACGTGGCGTCGGCGGGGAAGACCCGAGGCCAGTTGGTGGGGTCCAGGAAAATGGTGGAGACGCCGCTGTAGAACCAGAGTCTGGGCAGGAAGCCCTCCACCTCCCAGGTGTCCGAGGCGCGGTTGTACACTTCCACCTCCACGCCGTAATCGCCTTCCATCCCTTTCCAGTGGCCGCCCGTCACGTACAACCTCCCGTCCAGCGACACCAGGCCGCCGTTCTCATGTAGCATGTGGAGCAGCTGGATCTACAAAAGAACATTTCCGATGAGATCATCGCAATTTCATAGCGGAGCTTCCCGGTCGGGAAATAAGATGGCACCTTCTGCCACAAGTTGGCGTCGGGGTCGTAGGAGTAAACTTTCTTGGTGTTGTCGGCCAGCAGGTAGATGTTTCCTTCCATGCACACCGAGCGAGGAGACGAAAGGTACTTGGGGATGAATGGCGAGCAGATATTCATCCAGCTATCTAGGACAAAAAAATAAGCACGAATGGACAAAAGTGTTAGGACACAGTAAAAGCCCTTTTGACGTGTCCTCACCTATGACGGGGTTGTAGCATTGCATGGTCAAGGCGTTGTACTTGACGGCGCAGGAGCCAATCACGTAGAGCTTCCCCTGGCACGCCGTACACGTGAAATTGGTCATGTACTTGACGGCGGGACACGTGGAGGTCCACGTGTCGTGGTACGGGTCGTAACGTTCCACTTCTACCCGAGCTAATGTCGTACCTGAAAACACACGAGGGAAAAAAAGAGCATGATTGGACAGCCTTGTTGTCAAAAGTATTGGGACACTTAAAAGTTAGTTCGTCTCTCTTGCCTCCAATGACGTAAATCTCTCCGTTAAGCGTGGCTGACGAGTGATTGGTGCGAGGTCTGAGCATGGGCGCCACCGTGACCCAGCGTCCTTCCTTGGTGATGTACTTCCATGTCTCCGTGGTGGACCAGGTGTTGGTGTTGGAGCCCCGAGAGCCTCCTGCGGGGGAGACGTTTTGTTTGAGCCTCAAAATGGCTGACAGCGAGACGGGCGCATGCTTCACCTGTGACGTAGACGTCATTATTCAACGACACCATGGAGAAGCCCCATTTGTTGGGGTTGGGGAAATTTGGGAGCTCATGCCACTGTTCTGGAAAGACAACAAACATGGGCAAAAGTATTAGGACACATACATGGAAAGAAATATTGAGTTGAGGATTGTTTGTACTTGTCTTGGTGTTATAGAAGGCACAGTTTTTAAGCTGAGCTCTGCTCTCTCTCGCTCTGGCTCGCTCGCCATCCTCGTCGTCCGAATCGTCGTCGGAGTCGTCGTCCAGGGAGCGACCCCCCATGACGAAGAGCACCTCCTGCAGATTGGGCTGTGGACTCTGACCGTCCACTTGACTCATGCACTTCGGGGCCAAATGCATCTTCTAATAATAAATAAATAAATCTGAGGAAGTTGTTTGTTTGTTTCTACAAAAGTAAAGTGCATTATAAATAAATCTATTATTCATTTCAAGTAAATATTTCCGAACCTCTATGTGGACCTTCTCCACGGCCTCCCTGCAGCCGTCCGAGGCCTGCACCAGAGCATCCTGCAACAGTGTCCCCTTCAGGTAGTCCGGGTCAAGCAGCTCCAGTCTGCACAGGCCCAGCAGCTCCGGCATTTGGTCCAACCGAGCCTCCCGCCGGTGCCCGACCCACCTAAGAACGGCCTCCACTCTAGCGTGCTCGCATCGGATCTGCAGGCCATCGTGGCTCAAGCAGGAGACCAAGCGATCCTTCTCCTGGAGTAGGAACTCCTCGCTCAGCTGGACAGCCTCAAAGTTCTCTAAAAGAAAAGCCCGTGCCTTGGCCACCACCTCAGGGCAGCCGTGGATTTCTCCAAACTCCAGTATGCCCAAGCAGTTGGTAGCGTCAATCTGGTGCTGGAGGTAACGTGTGCACACGGCGCGGACAGTCTGGAACTGTAACCTACTGGAGGTCCGGATCAGGCCCTCCACGTTACTCTGGTTGATGGTCAGTTTGCCCGTGTAAGCAAAGTCCAACAAGCAGCCCAGTATTTCCGGGTCCACTTCTTGGAGCTCCACGCGGGCCGCAATGCTCTCGGCGAAGTCCCCCGAGAACATGGAGCTGAAGTAGGCGCTGCAGAGGGCCAGGACACCGCGGTGGCACGGGAAGTCACGACCTCCGGCGCTCAGCGTTACGTCCACCATCTTGGGCTGAGAGCACAGGGCACGGAGGCCCTCCAGGATGGTCTGCGGGTGCGACGGCAGGCAGAAGTCAAGGTCGTCCACGTTGCGTACCATTTTCAACGGCAAGTCAATAAAGGAAGAAGAAGAAACTCACAGATGCAGCAAGTCATTCACCTGAAAATGAAACAATTATATTGATTGTTACCAGAACATCTATGCTATTTTCTTTTAGCTAAATGTTAGCACTATAGGTGACAAACAGTTTCCTCAAAGTTTCCATTTCTTATCAATTTATAAATAAGTTGAATTATGTTTTATGGATGTAGAAAGTATCCCCGCAATTTACGATACGTTTATCCGACATGTGACTCCACCTGGTTGTGTCAACACCACCATTAAAACACAAACTCAGGCCTCAATGTGAATTAAATAAAATGGTAAATAGACTCACCGGGGCGACTCATCCTGCGATAGGACCGGACTATTTGCTTGTGAAGTGGGAACGTTATGCCCAGTCACCGTGTTGTGCTGCCTTTGGGTTATTTTGGGCTCCGACTGACAAGTGACGCTAAAGGCTGAAGTCACATTCTAAATAACATGCAGCTGCTACCACAACACACACAAACACACACACATTGCAGGGCAAGCTCATATGACCAATAAGAGGAGCCCAGCTAGCTTATGTGCACTTTGACTCATTTATTTCCTCTCAGCATGAAAAACAATCTGCTAAATTAAGTGTAAGCACACAAGCTTCTAGATCAGGTTCAATAACAAAAAAGCTTTTTCATTGCAACATAGAAAGCTAAAAGCCCAAACCCATGTTTAATGTATAAAAATTGATTTGGCGCCATCTGGTGGCATCAATAACGAATGACATGGCCATTTTGGTTTGAATCTCACAATTAGGCATTTTTTAGAATATTTTCAGTAACTCCGATTGTAGCACTTGTGGGTTCAGAATATTGTATATGGTTTGTGTTTTGGAGGAGAAATGTTGCTGGTGGGTCTGGAATTTATCACCCATTAGGAGTTTCGCAATACCTCAGTTTGGATGACGCCCTCGAGAAAGATGGCTACAATTCTAGATCGAATGTATTGTGTGAATTACAAAAGCTCAAGCAACTACTCAAAATCGAAAATTTCCGCCTCCTTCTCCTTCCAAAAGGCAAAGCTCCGGTCGATGTATTGGCATATCTCCTCGTTGCTGAAAGAGGAGATGTCGGTCCCGGCGTGGAGCGAGTTCTCATCCGGGGTGGGGGTCTGCACGATGACTTTAGGGAGTGGTCGAATCTCCGGAAGCTGGCGCGTCTCCGCTTTAGTCTCCGCCTCCGCTTTGCCCTCCTCAGACCTGGCTGTCGCCTCCCCGAAAAACTTGAGCTTAAGATCTTCGAAGCCGTCCTTCCACTCGCGGTCGCCGGCCTCGATGTCCTGGATGACAGCCTTGTGGAAGTCGCGCACCAGCTCCCAGGGGAAGCTGCCTACGTGGTCAAAGACCTCGAAGCACAACAGGTGCCTCATCTTGCGCTCATCCACCGGCAAGTCCAGCTCGAGGATGTGGAAGTAGCCCAGCATGAAAAGGTCCAGGGTCAGCTTGTCGTACTCCATCGCCACGCCGTCCATCCGTGGGAGGAACTGCTCCGGGGAGTAGAGGGTCTGCTGTCTGTGGAGCCTAAAAGAAATAATCCAAAAAGACGTTTCTGAGTCTCAATGTTGGATTTGTTTTCGTCGGAAATGACACAATTTCCGAGCCTACCGTCGTATTTGTCGCGAAGGCACGCTGGAGATCATCCTCCTCCAGTTGCCCAGCATTTTGTTGACAGCGCTCCTCTGCTTAAAAAAGTGGCCCAAGGAGCTGTTCATCATCTTGTCCCGACTGCTCTCCTCGATGCTCTTCTTCCTCTCGGCAGCCTCTTTGCTCTTGAGCGTCACGGCGTAGGCCGACTTCTTCCAGTGTCCCAGGAAGAGCACCACGATGCGCTCCTTCCTGAGGCTGGTGTTCTCGACCACTCCCGGGGGCTTCTCCTCAGGTTCTGGAGTCAAGGCGGAGAAGACCTCGTCCTCCTCGGCGGGCTCGTCCTGCGTCTCAAAATTAGACTTGAGCGTCCTCACCGACACGCCGAAGCGCTGGATCTCGTCCTCGATTCTCTGGCGGCGCCCCCTGGTGGAGGCTTGCCGGTCAGGCGCCTGCGAGAAGACACTGGCCAGCTGGCTGTCGGGCATCTTGCAGTGCGGCTGCTCGGCGAGGTCGCTCATGAGGAGAGACATGCTCTTGACGATGCCCGAGATTCGACCGCACCAGCCGGGCAGCAGAGGCGGACGTCCGGCCGGGTCGGCGAAGCGAGCGTGGGCGCTGATGTTGACGATGGGCGCCGGCAGGATGTGGCGCAGCTCGTCGGCCAGCCGCGCCAGCTCCAGCTCGTAGCCTTCGCCGGCGTGGCGGCGGAGAGTCACGCTGGCGATCTGCTGCTCCAGGTAAACCAGGTCGTGCTCGGTCAGGAGCTCGCCCGACGGGCCCAGGATGGCGTTGTGGGCCTGCGAGTAGCGCCAGTTGACTTTGGACAAGCTCCGGCCGTTCTCCTGGAGCAGATAACCCTCAATTGAGACAAGTGGACGATTTTTAAAGGTACTTCAATCTCTTGTAAGGTCTTCCAACCTTCCAACTTTGGTCCTCCTCATCCAACAGTCGAGCTTGAAGCTGCCTCACCATCACCTGCCGCTTCCACTCGGCGATGGGCTGGCCCTTCTCGTCGTGGCTGGGCACCAGATAGTCCATGTCCGCCAGGTTGGCCTCCTCGGCGGGCAACACCACCATCTTGCTCTGCGGTGGGAAGTTCAAATACTTTGGAAATGTGTCAATGGAATCTAAAATGGCGGCGGGCCGGGCTTACGGCTTGTCCGGTGAAAACGCCCGAAATGGACGACTGCTTGAGTGACATAATGGGCTTCATGTCGCCGAGGAGCTTCCTGTCGGCGAGGAGGTCGGGTGGCGACCTCTTTGGCTGATGTAAACCTTTAATCACTGAACACGCAAATGATCTTTGGCGTCTCGTCAGTTCCTCATATTCGCCGAACCTTTGATGAACTTACCAGAAGTGGCCGTTTGGATTTTCTCAATGTGTGGGACGATGCTCTTGCAAGGCAGAGGGTACCTGGCCGCCGCCGCCGTCTCCTCTGTCTCGGGTTGCTGATTTGACGAGAAGAGGTGACGTTATTTTGAGGGTTTCGTTGAAGTTTGCAGATGACAAACAACCTTTAAGGTGTCCATGATGGTCACGGCCGTTTTTGTGTCGTCTTGTGGTTCGGCGGCCTGGTTGTATCAGGAAAAACAACATCCAATTATCCATAAATGAAAAAGTGAGGACTGGAGCAACTCGGTGGAATATATTTGAGAGTGGAGAGAGCGGCTTGATTTTTTTCCCCCACAATACTAAATCCTTTTATATACGTACTTGATTTATTTCTTATTTTTTTTAATCGTTCAATTTGGCCTAGTTGTAAACACTCTTCTCCGTCATGTGTCAAATTTACAAGACATATTGTATTTATTTTCACTTTACAGGCACTTCAAAAAAACTTTCTTCATCCCTCCACCAAGAGGAAATTCCCTCACAAAATGCATGTCGTTTTTGCTTTGAATTATCTTGACACATCTACAACAAACAAAACTATTGACATGATGAATGAAGAAAACAAAATCATTCTCAGATGACAAGACCTAAAGGAAAAGCATGCATGGCGGTCGTGTTGAAAAATTGACAATGTCCTCATGTGCTCTGCCGACAACAAACCGTATCACATTCTGCCTTGCGAGTGCATCGGCAACTCCGCATCAAAGTCGAAAAATCGAGGGGGCTGGTCCTCGCCGCTTCCTCTCACGCGGCGCTACGGCTTCCCCGAAGTTGCGCAATCCCCAAGAGATAAACAAGGAGAAGAAGAAGAAGGGAGGAGGAAGAAGAGGAAGAGGAGGAGGTGGTGCTTCCTGGGTGACCCTTCTCGTAACAGTTCAACGTCTCTGTGCGAGCCTTTAATTGGACCCAGTGGCAGCAAGCATTTGGTTTTCATCAACGCCACCTCTCAGCTGCTCCGCACGCACGCACGCACTCACGCACGCTATCAAAGACCCCGATCACGACACATCGGGAGTTCACAACCTCGCGCGGCGTTCCATTTTGCTCCTGCCAGCGTTTGCAACAACACACACACACACACACACAAGGCTGCGGATGTAAGTACACATCCTCTCACGAGTTCACACACTCGGGTTTCCCGGTAGTCCATTTCTCTGGACGGATCGAAAATCAATCACAAGGGGCATTGAGTGCAAATGACAACTATGTGAACCACTACAGTGAACCCTGATGTTTTCTCGCAGTAGTAATATCTTTGCAGAGGATAAAGAATACATGACTATTGCGAAATTATCTGTCTACATGAGTTGCTCCACAGGTTGTGTTTCAATATGCTTAAAGAGGTTAGGAGAGCACGACACAGAAAGAAATGGACCGACCTTGATGTCAGCGGTTCAGCATGGCTGCGCGTTGAAGATGTGGCAGCGGCACGGCTGCTTCAACACCGGCGCCGTCTGCGTTGTGGCCGAGGGCCCGTCAACAATAAAGCCGGTGGAGGACGGCGTGAATAATTGAAGGTGGGGAAGGATTGGGTGGCTAATGTAGCTAATGCGAAAGGAGCGCTGGCACGGAGCGGGTATCAACGGAAGCTTTCGAAAAGAGATATTTTATCCCGTCGCATCCTCCTGATTTTTTTTTTTTTTTTTTCCACCGGCGCTTGCGGGAGTGGAAAGACAAATGACACCGTCAAGCCTGGATGCTTCAACAACAACAACAACAAGCCACCAACGAGTCGGGTGTGTAACACTTGTGGTTGGCTGCTCCCAATTCATTCTGTCTCCATTGCTTTACTTTCTTATTTACCGATTCGGCTGATATCAAATTCCGCACGTGATACTTCTCCAGCTGCCCGTCTAGGCACCAAACTAGTTGGGATGAAACAACTGCTTTTGCCTGATATTTCTGCCAAATTGTTTACATTTCTAATTTCTAACTTTGCCACCAATTCAACTTGCCTCCTTTAATCAGCTTTTTTTCCCTAAATGAGCAGCTGTATTGACAGGAAGTTGGCAAACTCATTGGGCCTGAATCAACTGCGCCCTCTAGTGGCCATTCATTGCTCCGTTCACTTCCGGCTTTCAACCGCAGCCCGTCTAGGCGACAAATACCAGCCCTCTTTCACGCAAGGTAAAGAGCCTGAAGACACCTGGAGAGATGTAATTAAAGCTCAGGTGATCTTCAGTAATAGGAGGCTCCAGCGCAAGAGTCTTCCTTGAATCTTGCTCCTTAGTTGGATTGAGTTGCCGGTTCCAGGCGGTGAAAAGCGTGAAACCAGAGCCCGTGGATCTCGTAACAGAGCTGGCTTCAGTTTATTTGGGGCCTTCCACCTGAGAGGAACGGGGGGGAAAGCTGATAGGAGCCCTCGCCCGGCGCTAATTACCCCGCCATTGTTCTGGGGGTGGCGAGGCACGGATCCCGATGAGCAATTGCAGGCAGCGCTGCTTCTTCTTAACTTATCGCCGACTCCCGTTGGTGGTGCGGGTGGTCCGCCGAGACACCTGGGAGGCTTTAAGGTCTGTCTGCGGACAGCATTCCCTGATTACTACGCCGCCCTTTGATCGCATTTCGGGGGGGGCGGGGTCGTAAATCACCGAGACGAAACTGACTGGGCTTTTAAACTTTTTTTTGCTTTTCTTTGTTTATTATTCAAGACCATTATAAAAAGGACATTGGAATTGCTGCGTGCGGTTGCAATGAATTCCACGGATCCCTTGATCCATAAATTTGCTCTTTTATAACACAGCTCACAAAAAGATAAAGGGATATTTTGGGTCAGAATTTCTGGATCAACCTAAAATGCACCTTTAGAGTATCCGTGAACTTGATTTGATCTCCTCTAAACTTGTGTTATGTTCCTAATTTTCTTCAACTAGCAATGGCATTCAACACTTTGAAGCTTCTTTTTTTTTTTTTTGAAATGAATTGTTCACTATCTGCCAAACTTCTGTTTGCTGAGAAGCGAGATGAGTTCACAGCCACCGCACAACGCCCATTTCTCAAATTTTTGAACGCAAGTCAAAGCAAAAAAAAAAGCTAAATCCAAAGTTTGGGCACTTGCTGTTTTTCGCTAGCAGAAAACTGTTTGGAAATGTTGTTCAGGGACACAATGGAAGCCCCGAAACAAAAGTCCCCTTGGTTGAAATTGTAGGCAACACCAGCGCTTTCATTTCCCAGCCAACAAAGCTGAGTGACCTCAGTGTCACAAATGGAGAAAATGATGCGAGATGCTTCCAGATGTTTTGCTTTTACCCCACAAGCCTCCCTTCCTTCCTCCCTCCCCGCCACCGCCGACCACACCAAGAAGCAGATGGTCAGCGCTGAAGCAGAGAGAACTTACATGTTTGTGGTTCGCTCGCAGGTATCTGGCGCACTGCTGGTGTCCGTTGTAGTGGGCCAGCTGGGCAGGGGTGAACCCGTCCAGATCTCTGTCAGATGGGTCGGCCTGGCTGGCCAGCAGCCGTTCGCAGCACTGAAATATGCAAAGATGATTTACAGCTACTGACGATTTTCTTTTTCTTTAATTAGCAATTGTGCCCTCCTCAGGCTTTTTTGGAAGAGCTGAGCATTTTAGCTGTGTTTTCCAGTCCAGTGTCTTTTATGCTTCTTTTTGTACTGTGTTGCCACATTTAGTACCAAATTATTTGGGTCATAGAGTTGAAAAGGGCACAAGGGTAGAGGCCAACCTCGATCTCTCCATTTTCGGCAGCATCGTGCAGCGGCGTCCCACCCCACAAATCCTTCAGGATCTTTGCCCCGGCACAAAGCAGCCGCTCCAAGACGCAAGCGTGCCCCCTGCTGGCGGCAAAGTGCAGCGCAGTGGCACCGTCCCGGTCCTGGCAAGATGGCTCCACGCTGGTGTGGCTCAACTGGCATGGCAAGAAAAAAATGGAAGGAGGTTGATATTTTGAACGAGGGACGTTACCTCGACTTCGACCCACCAGCCAGGCCACCACGTGGACGTGGCCCATGTGTGCGGCGGCGTGCAGGCAGCTCATTCCATCGTGCGCTCTCACGTGCACGTCTGCACCGCAACGCTCTACCAGGTACTCGGCAACGGTCACGTGACCCTCCTGGCACGCCAAGTAGAGCGGTGTGGCGCCTGTAGACATCTGCCGGCTCACGCACCTGAAATGATGACACAGATGTTCCATTCATGTCGTAGCAGATTTCCAAAATTGATGCTGACCGCGGCGCGTGGCAAACGAGCAGCTCCACGCAGCCGAGGTCTCCGTTGAAAGCGGCGTAGTGAGCTGCCACGGCGCCGCACTCGGTTTCCGCTTCTTCCAACGTCGAGCCGCCGGCGGACAGCAGCCAGCGGACCGCCTCCACGCAGCCGAAGCGGGCGGCCAGGTGAAGGGCCGTGGCTCCGGCGGCATCCCGGTCCTACAACAACAATTAAAATTAAAAAAATATGACTAGATGTAAAACTAGACCACACTTCAATGTATCGTAGCTCACCCCAACGTTGCATCCCGCCTCATCCAGCAGCCACCTCAGCTCCCTCACGTGTCCCGTGGCTGCCGCGTCGTGAGCCGGCGTGGCCCCGTTGGCGGCCCGGGCGTCCGCCGGCAGCCCGTGCTCACTCACCAGAAAGCGGAGGCACTCCAGGCGGCCGCAACGAGCGGCGTGGTGTGCGGGTCCGGCGCCTTGAGTGTCCACGGCGTGCGAGAGAAGACCACGCGTCGCCAGCTCCCGTAGGGCGTCCACGTCGCCCGCCCGGGCCGCTCGGATGGCCTGGTGGAGAACCATGGTTAGTTATGGAACCGTGGAGCTTCTCGTAGGGTAAACGTGTCACCGTCTCCGCCTACCTTGGTGGAAAAGTGACACCTGAGAGGCAGCCAGCTGGCCGGCGTGAGTGCAGAGGGGAGTCGAGCCAGCCGCTCGGAAAGGTAACGAAAGATTGCCGAGTTGACCACATGCTGACCCGTGGCAGGACAATGATACGCATTTTCATAAACAGACAACCTACGTGTTTTATTGCACAGTATTTATTGAACAACTTGTTATTCCATTTAAATAAAACGATTTTGATTTCTATAGAGCTGATTCAGAATTTCTCGGATAAGAGTCATTGCGGATTGCCTGCCTGTGATCACGAGGCTTTATTGGCTGCGCTCCAGTCGCTTGACGGCCTCCAGGAGGTCTTCCACGACAACGTCCACGTCCTCTCTGCTGGTCCTGCGGCCCACGCTCAGCCGCAGGGCGTTGGACGCCACCTCGGGGGCCACGCCGCAGCTCAAGAGGATGGGGGAAGGCCTGGCGAACCGCAAAAAAAATTGTTGGCCTCTAATTGAGTCTTGAAAATTGCAAAAATGTTCTAGCTGTTCACTAGCCTAGCCCCTCAGCTACGTCACCTGTCTCCGTGGTCCGAGTGGCAGGCGGCGCCCACACTGGCCAGCAGCTTCTCGCAGTGGGACAAAACTCGCCAGCCTGAGGCAGAACGAGACTGGTCCGTTTTTTTTTGTTTTTGTTTCTACACAGCTCAGGAGGCTATCAATAGGACACCTTGTAAGCTCGGGCCCAGGATGGACACGTTGCAAGTGTTAGGCAGACGATCGGAACCGTGGAAATGGCTGTTGAAGTGCAGCTTGTCTTTGAAAGCGACCTGTAAACATAAAATAAAATTCGGTGGTGGGGTGGGGCAAAACTTTTTCAATGTCGTCATCGTTTGCTCATTCTGAAAGCAACTCGGAAATCGGAATTTTGTATTCAAACTAACCTTGAGGCGTTCCTCCAGGTACTCCCTTACATCCAGCATGTGAGTCTCGTCGTCTGAGAGGCGAGCTGTCACCAATTCGGCAGCCTAGTAGACATAAAAAAAAGTCACAAATATAAAATCATGCAATAAGAAATATCAACATTGCCGCATAGAAAAAAAAATACACATCATTGAAGAAAATATGCCAATAATTAAAAATCCTTTGTTTGGAAATCAGCAGTGAATGAACAATACTGAAGATAAAAAAAAAAAGTTGCCAGAACTGTTTTTAATATTATTATGATTCATATTATTCCTTAAAACATACCTTTCCCAATCCAGCAATCATTGGTGTGTTTTCTGTGCTGCCATGTTACAAAAACATAAAAGTTAGTTTACCACTCAGTGCAAAAACAAAAAATATTTTGATGTTGCAGTAGTTATTTAAGAACTGATATTTGAAAACAAAGTAAAGGCATCACAGTTCTCCTGTATTAATTTATTGTTTTGGCTTTGTCATTGATAAAAGTTAAAAAAATGACATACCCAGGTCGAAAGTTCCTCTCCTGCCCGCCGCCAAACAGCATGGGAAAGAGTGGCGTTTTCACCCCGAGGCCGTTTACAAACAGCGCACCGATGCGGGGCCCGTAAAACTATTAAAAGAATCATAATAATCAACTCAAAACTGATTATCAGCTGCCTTTATGAGAAATGCTGCCTACCTTGTGACCCACAATGGTGAGGAAATCAACACCCAGGTCCTTGACGTCCACTGGGATCTTCCCCAGGGCTTGAGCGGCGTCCGTGTGGATGAGGACACGCACACGCTCGTCCTGTTGCTTCACTGACCGGATGCGCTGCGAGATCTCGCGGATGGGCTGACACACAAATTTGAAGAAACAATCACATAGCTATGACTTTTAATTCTTGGAATGCTGCTTGAAAGCAAAATGGCCGACCTCCTATGTATTTTTGGACATGGGTTCTTAAGGCTTTTTTTGTGTGTGACACACTCGCCCAGTCATTAGTGTAACTTTTTTTACCACGATGATGCCCGTCTCATTGTTGGCCAGCATGATGGACACCAGGCAGGTATTGGGGCGCAGGGCTGCAACCACATCGTCAGCCTCCACGCGACCCGTCTCCTTGGAAACCGGCACAAAGGTCAACTCTGCAATAAAAAAGTCTCTTAAGTGTCATGAAAAGAAAAAAATCGAGGCAATTGGACTCTTTTCGGTCGTGGAATCCATTTCCCCTTTAATCCAAGAGCAGTTTAGTTTGAAAGTACAAATTCTATTTCATTGTTGCTATCCTCATACCTGCTTTCCCTTCCTTCTTCAGGTGCTCGGCCACCAGTTTAACAGAGTCGTGCTCCACATTGGAGGTAATGATGTGCGGAAGGATTCCAGCACCTCCCTCTCTGCCACCACAATGGTGGCACCGGAAATGCTCAATGGCGGTGTGCAGCACCATGTTGTTGGCCTGGAATGAGTTTTGATTTTTATCATTTGATTTTTTTCAGATGTCAGTGGGGAATTTATTGATATTACCTCAGTTCCACCCGAAGTGAAAACGATGTCCTCAGAGTTGCTTCCGACCATTCTCGCCACGTTCTCCCTAGATTGACTAATGATGGCCTGCGCTTTCTTGCCTTGAAAAAATAGAAATAAATTTGTAGAAGTCCTGAATGTTCTTCAGCTAAACAGTTTGAAATTGTTCCAATAAAAATACATATTCGGGAAAAGTAGCCTCACCTGCAACATAGCTGCTGCTCGGGTTTCCCCAGGCGTCCCGCATGGCCTCGTATGTGGCCTGGATCACTTCAGGTCCCACCGGCGTCGTAGCATTGTAGTCCATGTATATTCTAAATAAGTATGATAATTAGGATAAGCATTGTGGTTGACTCATGTAGCCATTTTGACAGTCCTACCTGTCATGGCTCTTTTCAGCGTTACTGAACTCTCTTCCGTGTCCTGGGAATGTGTCGCCATTGGATTGATTGGACATCTTCTGGGGATGAAACATTTTTCAGTATCCATCCATGATGAGTGATGGATGCTAAAAAGCTGAACTGAAGTCATTATTAAAGAGATATTTGAATTAAAACAGATTACAAACATTCTTGTTTAGGGGAAAGGACACATTTAAGTCATTTTTATTATTTCAATATGGAACTTTAATCTCACGGCACGACTGCACTGTAAAAAAAAAAATCGATAAAACGGGGGGCAATCGGTGAACCCCGATAAGTAAACCCGATAGTTACCCCTCCAATATGGCGACTGTAAACGTGCGTGCGTAGCCGTTACGTAATCCGAGCGCGCCCCGTTCAAGATGCATTTAGGGGAGGAAGTTGAGCCAAAATATCACTAAGCATAAAATTAAAATATAAAAGGAAACAATTATTTTAACAACGAGTCAACATAAAATCACATTAGAAATGTGTTTACATTATAGATAAATGGAAAATACGTGTTTATTTTTTATTTTTATCAAACGTGTCGAACAGTCGTTGATGATGACCCATAGTGAAACTGAAACAAATAATTTGTTTCAGAATTGTTCTATTAAAAAGACAAAGCCAAGATATGAATTAAAAGAGGCACAAGTAATTAATTAGCGAAAAACGTCATATTTTAAACGAGTTTCACCGGTCGCTACAGTTGCTGACGTGCCGCGAGTTTTACTTATACCTGCTAGCATAATTACAGCCATGCAATAGCAGTACAATATGTTCACAATTTAAAAGTTTTCGGTGCTCAACTTCATCTCTCACCTTGTCAAGTGATGTCAAGTTGTCCCGGAGATAGTTTTACTGCGTCTCACTCGCGTCAATCATCTGCTAGGAAAGCGAAAGCAGTGAGGACACCAGAAGACGCTGCTGTTATCGGGTTGCCAGGTTTGATGAAATCAGTAAAGCAGTCGTTCCGTTGTTACCACCACAGACATGTTCATTTAATCAATGTGTTTGGTTTGAAAGTATTTTAAAAGTCGTCAAAATATACCGAATGGGCAGTATATCAAATCTTTGCTAAAATCAGAATATCCAGGATTCAGATAACGATTTACGACAGTGGCGGTTGATTTCCAGATCTGGCAACTTGTCTCAATGATATTGATAAGTGACTAAAAAATCGTTCATTTTTTACAAATGTCTTAAAATAACATTTAACGGAGTGTTATTCTTTCTGTACTTGGCAGTAAATTGTTTCACACAGTCACCCACGTATAATGATATAACCAACGCCATGTATGTGTTGCATCATTATTTTTATTTTGATTTCATATATGACAATGTGTTCCAGTGCAAACATACACGCACAAACATTTGGACGCTTAAACTCCGACGCTCGGAAAAAGACACACACTGAACTCTACAGCCCATTTACAGTAAGATCTCGGCCGCTTGATGATATGATACACACCTTTCACAGCAATTGTGTTTATTATATACATTGCAATGTCGTTTTTTAAAAAAACAAAAAAAGAAATAAACGTGGAAGCACAAAAATTGCTATTTGTCATTCAGAGCAGAGGGCGATAGAAAATGGATGACGGCTAAAGGGTGCATATTACAACAGTGGTGCCGCAACACACGCTGAAGGTCATATGGGAGCGCACGTACGTACACACAAGCACTTCAGTAGTGGTAGCAGTTTAAAAATGTGGTTTATACATTCAGTGTTGAGTGACTGAAACAACTTTGGTTGGATCCAGTGTGACACGCATGAAAAGCCCTGATGAAGCACTTATGTTGAAGAGGAACATGCAAAGTTGTAAAATGTCAATAAGTTGCATATGAATGAACATGTACACGATTGTAGGCCTTGGACAGTGATTCTATTGTTATTTAATTTTTATGGACAATTAATGTTAGGTGGAAGTTGGTGTAAATGGTTTAAAATGTCAATTGTAAAATGTTAATTGTGGTATAATGAAAAGAAACACTTTTGTGAGTGTGCATGCAGGTTGGCTGATCTGATGCACACTCAAAACATGTGAAAATGTGATTAAATGTTTAAAAGAAAAATCTTACATTTACGTTTGGGCGGGGGCAGTGGACTTGAGTAGAATACAGCAGAACCTCCTGAGTCCGTTAAAAATGGGACAATGTAATAAATGTTAAATTATTTATAATAATAAAACTAAAAATAATAAAATATAAACATAACATTTAATTCAAAATTATTTCATTTGTAATAAATATTTAAATATCGAACAAATCATTTTCCACTTTGGAGATTCTGCTATATTCCAAATATTAAAGTGTAGACATAACACATGATGATGTGGTGATAAAGAGTACAAATAGCAGCGTGAAGGTTGTTCGATAGAACGCAACCAAGAGGCACTACACGTCATCCATATGCACTTAATACAAGATATATATAGTTGAAGATTTTATACTATTTCCTACTTGCCTGACAACGTAAAGTTGTGGAGGAGATTCATTCAAGTAAAGTGTGGTTGTGTGATTATTTGCAAAGCAACATGGGAGGGAGCGTCTTACAAAGTGCCGCGTGCAGAAATTGCACCACTTTATAAATATACTGTAAACGTCTTTGTCAATAAATAAATACATGCAGACAGAAATAAATTAGACAAAAATAAAGGGAGCGGTTTGAAATTGTGAGGATGACCGTGGCGTCGCTGTTGTGTCGTGCGAGTGCAGATATGCAAACATGATAGGCAGCGTGTGAGACAGTTTGTCAGAGAAATGGCAAAAAAAAAAAAGAGTTATCTGTTAAAGACATTTTTTCCGCATACAGAGACAAAAGTATTAGGACATGTTTATCAATTAATCGGTCAGGGGGTTGAAGGAAGTTGATTTTCCCAAAAAGCATGCTGGACAGTAAAAAGGAAAATTATCTTCATTAATGGTGCAATATGTTTTCCAAATTAAACGTTCATTTCCTATTGGTGTCCCAATACTTCTGCTAAAATTGCCTCCCCTCCCTTTAAAGATTGGTAGATGTCCCAATACTTTTGCAAAAACCTCAAATCATCTTTTCTGCATGTCCCGACACATTTGTCCGAATTTTATTTTCCGCTGCTTATCTGTCGGAATCTCGTTGTCCAAATGTTCTTGTTTCCAGGCTGTGCCAATACTTTTGAAAAACTTGTCATTTGATCACAATACTTTTGTTCACACTGCAAATTTCTTACCTCCCACTCCAGTTTCCTCACGATACCCAAATAGTACCTTTGCCCAAACTTCAATTTTCTTTCTTTCTTCCTCGCACGCACACAGGCATGTACTATTGTATGTATAAGGCCGGATGCGCCACTGACACGACGACTACATGACATCACCACACATATGGAGTCTGACTACTGGACTGATTAGAAAAGTCTTGACACGAGATGGCGTCGAGGAACGCTAGCAGAGCGGAGGAAAGGGGGGGGGGGGCGGGGGCGGTGGTCTATGTACACCTCAAGTCTTTTCCATCACATCCTCATCTGTCCCACTCGTCTTCTGGACAACTTGGATCTGAGGGACAAGGGGTGGAATTAGCATTTTAGCATTTCATCTGGTATGCTAGCATTCTATCATCTTTTAAAAATCTGTGAGTTGTAAGCCACAATACCTGATAGTCCCCGCCAGGAGAGGATTGAAGGCATACAGCCAGTCGTGCATGTCTTTGTCACTTGTGGCTTGAAGCAATATTCCGCGGTGCTCCGTGCACACGGCAAACGTGTTGGGGGTCTGTCGAAGAGAAATAAAAGATTGAAAGGTGGCGAGGTGTCGATGGCTAATCAATACGAGATGACGGGTCGCACCTTGAGCATGGCCTGCTGGTCTTCGCTGTATTCGACCTGCGCCGAGGAGAGGTTGAGAATGGCGCGCTCGACGGCGTCGCGCTCCGTGTTGTAGATGTAGACGTACGGCCGGCGCACCACCACGTAACGCTTCACCCAGCCGTTGGTGTGCGGCTCCAGGAAGTGCAGGTAACCCTTTTTGGACACAATAGGGCTGCGACGCCAGAACCACGTTTGTTTTTTTTAGATTTCTACACGCATATAATGTTCTCTTCTATTTCGCAACTCACCTGACTCGGATCTCTTGGATGTCGGGGACAAATCGACGTATGCGAGGTTTCCCTTCCGTGGTTGCGCCCACGCACTTCTTGGCTTCGCCGTCCGGCTGCGCTTCGGGACTCGGACTGACGGCGCGAGAGCGAGGAGCGGGAGGTCTGCAATAAAAAAAAAAAAGTCACGTATTTCCATCGTATTTATTTTAGCGTATGCCGCAAATCTACAAAATGAACATGACTGACCTGAGAGCAGCGTTGTCATAGCAACCCTCCACCAGGGAAGGGCAGGTGGACGAGGGCGTGATGGTGTTGAGGGCAGAGATGGAGGCCGAGTCTCTCAGCGTGGTGACGGACATCTCTGAGATCTGCAAGAAACACGTGTAGGTGTCTTATGTGAGGATCATCGTGACAGGAAGTGGCCGCGGTGTGGAACAGGAAGTACCTTGCTTTCACTGGCGCTGACGCACACGTGAGTGTATTCCCTGTCGAAGGAGTGAGTGAGCAGCCGCAGACACTGCGTGGAAAAAAAAAAAGAGCAAGACTGGATTGGACAGCAAGAGAGTGAGAACAGGTGTTTTGATGAATTCATGTGTGCTTTTATAAATGTGTGTTAGCGTGACAATGTTCAATTGGGAGTGTAGGGAACCTTGGTGGCGAGCTCCCGTTGCCTCTCAGTGGTGATGTCTGATGCGGCGCAGACTTCCAGATCAACCCGGGTGGGCGGAGACGGCTCGCCTGGTTCCTCCACCAGTTGCTGAGCCCCCTGACCGGCCAGCAGTAGGGTGGACTCCAGCTTCTCCCGCAGCAGCAGGAAATGTTTGGTCTTTTCCACCTGACAATATAAGTTTATCTTAATATTGTTGTATATTCAGGATTTAATTTATTCTTCAATTATTTACATTTCTTTCTTTGAATAAAGTGGCTTACTTCTTGAAGCAAGCTGAGCTTGTCTAGCTCCCATTGATGCTCGAGGATGAGGCTGTCGCTGCGAGGCCGCCAACCGGCCAGGTTCTCCTCGCCGCGGACGTACGCCACCGACGTGTCCAGCACTCGCCGCCTGCGCCGCTGCATGCCCGGACTCCCCGCGTCCGCCAAGTGGCACAGGCTCAACTCGTACACGCCTGTCACTCGGTTTCTGATGATGATTATGATGATGTGAGTTGATGATGATGAGGTGACAGGTTGTTTCAAACTCACCCATCGGCCGCTCTCAAGCTTCCGGTGCCGAAAAGGTTCCGAATGGAACGCGAGGCGGACAGTTTGGTGTCGCGAGAGTAGAAGACCATGCAGACATCTTTGGTCACCACGGCCGGCTGTGTGCATTTCTCCAGCTAAAAAAAAAAAAAAAAAGCAGACGTTAGCACCCTGTCAACACACGAGTCCACCATTCACAGCACCGTCACCTCCAAGTAAGCCGAGAGTGTCATGTAGATCTTCTCGCCATAGGGGGTGACTCTGTTGAGGAGCAAGGAGTTGTGCATGGAGCTGTCCCACGCCGCCTCGAAGCGGTAGAACGTCCTGAAGGCGATCAAGCAATATGAGACACTGACAGACGCTATGCTAAAGTTACTGCACGTGGCGAGGAAACGATGACATCATGCCGATTGACTGAGATGAAGCACAAATGAAGTAGAGGAGCATGGAAAGCCTTTTGAGTCATTTGTCCAAATCCTGCTTCGGGTCCCTGTACGAGTGGACTAGTTGTCCTCACTAGTGAGACAACTATGCAGTAGAATTAATGTATGTTATTATAAATAATGATTTTTTTCTGGAGCCACTTTTGTATGCAATTATATCTTACTAATAACTGCGCTCTACTAGTAACATTATGAGCCACAACTCGTGGGTATGGGTCACGCACTAGTAGCCTCCTCATCGAAGCGCTCAAATGGCTTTCCATTAAGCTCTTTGAGAATTTATTCGCTATCCATGTACTCGTGCCAACCTTTCCCTCACAAGAAGACAATTTGGGCGTACCTTTAGGGTGGCTACTTGTTACCAGTGAGGCAAACTATGCACTAGTTGTATCCTACTCGTGATACCCGAGGTGTTAACCGGTAGCACTTTCAGTAGTAGTTGTAGCAGCACACCGTTGCCAGTTTTCCCTTCACTAGGAGTACATGGATCTAAATGCTCAAAGGTTTTCCAGAGACGAGTGCGAGTGAGGCAGAGGATCAATACCTCGGATCAAGTCCCCGACGGGAGATGCTGTGAGGGGGAAGAGATGACAGAGGAAGAGGAAGAGTGAGAGAGGAAGAGGTCGCGTGACAGGAAGTGGGCTGCGCTAAACTACTACAAACTATTACGCTACTACCAAGTGGTAAAAGCAACACACACCTCCGACCCCGCCCCTTGCAAAGCCGGCCATGCAGATCATCAAAGTATGAAGAGAACAAACGAGAAACAGCAACACAAGTGGAGCTGATGAAGAAATGATCATGAGGGCACGTATGAACAGATGAAGCGTAAAATACAATACAGTGAACCCACGGGATATTGTGCTTTCATATTATGTGTTAGCATTAAGCTAGCAGACTTTTGATGGCCAAAATGACATCATTTGGTTGAATTTATAGGTGTGCCAAGTGAGATCACACGATAAACGGAGGTTCACTGTATATAGATGAAAAGTAAAATGAAATATACCTAGGCATGTCCGAATCAAGAAACTGTCTGCAAAAAGCAAATCAATAAAAATAAAAACATTCCATTAGTGGATTGGAGAGAGAAAAACATTAGCGGCCATTCAAATATTTTGTGTTAGTTCCTCAATGCATTGTAAGCTACTAAAGAGCAGCCGGTGCTGGTCAGGCGAGGCGGGTAGCTTGGCAAAGAAATGGAATCTCCCGCCAAAAAATATGAAGTTAGCTTGTATTCAGTATGGTCAACACAATGTATACATTTTATATTTGTCTATAACATGGATGTCAAATATAAATTCCAATCGCATGCTAGGTTAGAGGCGCAAAAGTAATGATGATAATAATGGGCTGATGAAATGCGTCTTTTCACACACCCCTCTTTAAATGTTAAAAAAAACATACAAAACCTCAGATAACTCTTTTTTTCTGAACATATATGTCTATTTTTTGTCGTGACACTACGAAATTATTGTATGTAAAGTAAAACAAAAACATGCATGGAATATTGTTTTTCCTAAAATATGACTAATAATTTCAAAAAAATAATTCTAAGATTGTTTGTTTACAAAATTTCGCATCATTTTAAGCCAAATAGGAAATATAAAACAAGTGACGAAAACATTTAAACAAGTGCAAGCCCTTTAAATCTGCATCAAGCAGATTCATTTTGCAGTTCGCCGACATGACGCGTGACGATGAACGGGATGACAGGCGTGATACGACAAAACGTGAAACGACAAACGTTAAAGCTCGCACAGCTAGCTTGACGTCAAATCACGGTGACCATTTTGCATTCAAAGAGCTTTTCGTAGCCTCTCTCTGTGATGTTGTGGTCGTGGCCTCTAACGCCAAGTGTACCTGTCGTCGTGCAAGGGCCTGACGTAGCCGGCAGACAAAATGTTGAGGGACAGAATGTTGGGGTCCACGATACTTTCGTCACATTCAGGGGTGTTGCGGAGTCGCCCTGGTGTGGAAAACAAGCGCACCAATAAGACAAAAAAAAAAAAGGTATACGCACAACTGTACGATGCAGCTACAACGTACCCACAACGAGCTCTCGCACATCTCTCCATTCGATATCGCCGCCAGACTCGTGCACGATAGTGACAGTGATTCTCCTCTGGAGACCCTGCGGAGCAACCACAAAATTTGTTTTTCTGAGTATTGAACTTCTCAGTGGAGGGAAGCAAAGAAACCAACCTGGTGCAAGAGGAAAGTGCCATGACAAGGCATTCCTCCTCTGTGGTCCACCACAGCAGGGAGGTAGCTGAAAAGCAAACATCAACATTTTATTTTGAAAGCCCACAACATTTTATTGCGAAGAGATCCTAACAGATCCTTACTCTCCGTTGGCTTCCAGCTCACAGATCTCAAAGAAAACCATCAGGTCGTACTTGCAGTGGCACGGTCCGACTTGCGGGCGAGCCACCGCCGTCAGCTTGGTGGCCGGAACTAAACAGGAAATAGGATAGGTTAGACAGGAAGTAGAACGGGCTTGACAGGAAGTAATGCCAGCTAGTCCTACATGGGAAAAAGAGAGGGAAGAAGACAGGTAGAGCGGTCATGGAAAGATGACAACAAAACAATATCACACTTCATTCTCATGACTTGATGACTTTCCTGGAAAAGTAATTGAAAAAAGTCTGGATGGTCCAAACGAGGAAGAACAGGGGAGACGAATCACACCCGACACCAAAAGAGCCAGAATCCAAGCGACCAATCCTGACACATTAAACAAACCCTCTTTTCATGTCACTTCACTTATTTGTTCCTTTTTCTGAAAAATGAAACTGGATCTTTTTTAGCTGTTATTTTTTGCAGGAGACCAAAACAAAGATCGGAAACCAAAGTGAGTGACATTGAAAAAAAAAAAAAGTGTCAGGATTGTATGGGATTATCATGAACCAACCGGGCGTCTGCGCTTTAACAACAGAACAAATGGCGGCGGGCACGGCGGCCCACGCGGGCTCATTCGCTTCCATCAGAAAAGAAGCGGCCAGGCCCGCGGCGGAGAGGGCGTGGCCCGACAGAGAGTCCACCAGCGCCCCGTTGAGCGCGTCGGGCACCAGGTGTCGGATCAGTTCCAGCGCTTTCTCCTGGTTTTGCTCCGGGTCCGCTGCTCACAGCCAATGACACCAACATGACCGACACGCGGCTGACATCCACAACACAAAAGAGTCAGCGCTGTGTTTGGGTTTCTTTACCTGGTTTAGACAGAGGCATCACACGGGGGAACTGTCTCCTACAGGGCCGCAGTGGACTATGGAAAAGGAGGAGGGTGTTATAGAAGTATTTAATAAAGTGTGTTTACAATGATCATTTTCATTTGTATTATATGTTAGCATAAAGTAGCATGTTGGGCTACCTGATGACATCTTTACAGAGAGGAAGGAAAGCTTGTTTCTGGTAGTGTCCAAACACCTCAAACACGATGGGCTGAGTGCTGATGTAGTCCACGAACGATTTGGTCACTTCAACGGCGATCTGAAAAGAAAGACGAGCTAGCGATGAACTGAACCAAGCTACGATGACACTTCAGCATCATTATCATCGGTTGTTACATTCTGTACGTGGTAAAAGCCCAGCGGGGGTCCACGGCCCGGGTTCTTCAAGGGTTCCGTGGAGAAGGCTTCATCGTGTCGGTGGATGAAACTGTGCACAAGAAAATATACAGAATGTAACAGATTTAGATTTATATAGATATTATAGAGCAGCATTTGTTTTTTTAAACTTTTTTTTAGTTTCAGGGCTAAAGAAAGTTGAAATATTTCAACCTTTTCTTGGAGATAATATAACTTTTACTCAGAACAGACTTTTTTTTTTTTAAAGTAAAGGTGGAGGCATGTCTTACTTGAACTGGCAGAAGATGTCAGCATACTCAGCGGCGATGTTGGATGCTTGTAGCAGAGTCACACGGAAGGTGAAAATGTTCCCAATCTTCAGATGCTCCGCCGTCACGTCCACTTGGCCGTCCGGTCCCGACTTCACTGCTACGTCGTCCATATCACCACCGGCTGTCATCAATGCAAACAAACATACATTAGACAACAGCATGGATTCTTAATTATCGTGGAGTCCCTCAAAGCTCTGTCCTCGATCCACTTTTATTTTCATTGCTCCCTTTGGATCAATTGTTTTCCCCAATAATTCCTCACCACTCAGCCCCCTGCCTTTTACTGTATTTGAGTTGTGCTCCACTCTACAATACGACTCTCACATGTGTTATTGTTGACTTCATCGGCCGAAGGTCCCGTCTCAGCACTCTGCCCCTCGCCCTCCACAATACGAAGCTCCTCCTGGGATCCTCCAGTGCGGGAAAGTCCGGCTGTGCAGGACTCTGACTGAAACTGCGTGAAAAATAACAAGCAAAGGTTATTTGTCATTTGCAGAACAAACATCTCTAGACTGAGATTTTGTGCGGCATCAAAGGTTTTCCGGCACATAAAACCCACCAAAAAGGTTTCACTGTATGCTATGCTATCACCTAATTGCTAACAATATACTGTAATGTGTTGTTTACTTACCTTTTCGTATTGTTGATCTTCAAAGGAGATCTTGGCAGTGCCAGACTGTCGCACCCCTGAGCCGTAGTCGGGCGCTTCCTCATCGGCTGGAGGGCGGAAACGACGCCATTTACAGCCAATCCCACTTTTAGCCCGTTGCTGAGTCTTACCCGATATGGCCTGCACCGCCACGCGGAGGAAGCCCTTCACGTCGCCCTTCTCGCTCACGACGGCCACGCGGTGAACCAAGGGAACGCGGTACAGCAGGTTGCTCAAGTACACGAATGACCTGAACGGGAAATGGAAAAAGGAGGACAAAATGAAAGCGTCAAACGGGACAAGACGAGAAAAATCACAATACAAAAAACACTGAGCTGCAAAGCAACCAAACACAAGCTGGGACTGCTCTTGAGCGATGGCCATGGCTGCCCTTTACTTTTGCTTTCACTCTTCATATTTTAAGATATATTTTTTTTCAACTTGTATTAAGTCAGGGGTTATCAAACTGTGGTGCGTCCAGTGGGTGGGCCAAATCATAATGTAGTGCAACACTGGTAGAGTAATTACTTATGTATTTGTTTTTTATATTTTACCAAATAAAATGGATGTGTTATTTCAATTATTGACACGCCAAGACATATTAAAGTAATTTGAACAGCCTGATTTTGTGTGTGTAGGAAATTGCCTAAAATTTTTATGAAATGTTTTCTACATGTCGTTTGTCATATAATAGGACTGCACCACATGTCCATGTGCTAATTTGAGTGGGTAGACATTTAAGGGGTGTTAAAACAGAGAGACGGCGGGGGGCAGGCTTATGACAAGATTGGTGAGGTGTTAAGAAAGGCATGCTCAGGACAAAAAAACAAAATGAAATAATGCTTTTTTTTTTTTGGACGGTCAAATGACACAGAAAATCATCATCATCATCATACGGGGGGGGAGGGCGGGGAAAACACGGCTCAGCCACACAGCCGACCAATCAAATTAAAAGGACACCTCGGGGAGGGCCGCGAGGAGGTCACGGACAAAACAAAAATGAAAGGCCTTGTGCTCTGGCATGCCTAAAAAGAGACGGCTGAGGTCGAAACCAGCTCTTTCAACTTGAGACGTCAACTTCCTGTCTCGTCGTGATTAGACATGTCAGACGTGAGAAAGGACACACGCACGACCACGCGACACAAGCAGGTCGACGTTGCTTGGTATGATCCCTACAATTGTTAGCGATGAATATGGGGACAGGATATACGGTCGTTATAAAAATAAAAAGCCCAGAAATGTCTACTCCAGCATCAGGAAAGATTTCAGGAAATTAAAACCGAAGACCAAACAAGCAACTGCGACTAGTAAATCAAGTTACTGGATTATTAATTCTACGTCATGCACACTTTATCCCGCCTGTCATTGGCGTCTCAGCGTGAAAGAGCTAGTTTCGCCCGTCAGCGCGCGCTCTCTCCCCGTAAACCTCACCAACCTTCCCACTACACTGAATAATGGCGAGCGGTCGTAAAAGGGATCCTGGCCTTCGCTGGAGCCTCGGCACAGTTCTCGCTCCTCCTCCTCCTCCTCATCCTCATCATCATCCTCCTCCCCCACCAGCTCCGAGCTCGGCTCATCCAAAAAGATATCATCGTCCAGCTCCTCCGATTGGTCGTCCTCGCCGCCGCGAGCCTCCCGCTGAGGGGAGTCGGTGGTCTCGGAGGCGGAGGGGGTGGGGGACGGGGTGGGGTCGCTCATGCGCTCACTCATGCACGTGTTGAAAAGAGGATTTCTGGGGGAAGCGGGTTAGTAGAGAGAAAACACACTGAATATGGATCGGCCCCGCCTGTTAGTGGACGCGCACCGGGACCGGATGCAATAGATGATTGCCAGATGATGAGCCTTGTCCAACGTAGGTAAAAAAAAAACATTTTTAAGGGCTCGTGTTTCGAGCGTACCTGCCCACCAGTCGGAACCACGGGAAGCGGTCGTAAAAAGGGTCGCGGCCCGTCGTGGCGCTTTCACTGTCATCTGCGGTGACATTGGAACGCGTTGAGGAGACAACGGCAGTGGCGGGGGGGACCTCGGCGGCACGGTCGTACATCTCCCGCATCAGATCAAGTCTTTGCCTGCAAAGTTTGTTTTGTTCAATAATACTGTCTGGCAACTTATTCTTACTCCTATTGAGGGTCATTTTAAAACCTGAGTTTTTCGAGTGTCCAGTAGTGAGTGGCTCCATTCTTCTGGTCCTGCACCTCCACAGCCACGATGGTTTGCGGGAAGATTCGCCTCTCGCGGTCTTTGCCGGGATCGGGCGGCAGCAGGTCCGGCGGGAGCGGCGAATAGAGGGTGTCGGTCAACAGCACGAACTGGAACTGAACCTGCCGGGCATAAAGGTATGACTTGTTACCGTCATGGCGGTTAAGGGGACGGCGGGGGGGATTTTACCTTCTTTTTGAGCTCCACGCTGATGGCGTTGGCCTCCTTGAGGAAGATGGCGTTGCCCCACAGGAGGTCCCGCAGGGAGGTGAACTGGTAGCAGCGCCACCTGCGAAAGCTCCACTCGGCTAGCTCTCTTTCACGCTCGCTCCACTGGACTGTGAGACGGCACCGAGGTCAAAGTTCAGCTTTTACCCTCGCGACATACAAGCGTCCATTTAGTGCGTTACCTTCTTCTTCTGGCTCCTCCTCTTCCTCGGGAGCTTCTGGGTGATAAAGATCCACCTGCTTCTGAAGAGCCTCCAGCTTGCTCTCATAATCCTGACAAATGAAGTGACCACAAATTCATTCGTAATTCAAAAAATACGTTTGCAGTTGTAGACGTACCAGTCTTTGCTGCTCCAGCAGGTTGTTAGCCTCCTCTCTCTCTTTGCGATATTGATCCTCCAGCTCTTGCAGCCTAATCACAACCATTTTTAGTTTCAGACGTTCATTTGTACACCCGCGCTCCTCAGTGGTTTACCTCTGCTCCATCTCTTGCTTCATGTCGATGCCTTGCTTGTCCAGCAACTCCCTCTGAGCAAAGGCCCAGTCGACGGGCTCCGCGGGGGTCTCCACGCACGGGGTCCTCTCCCTCTCGGCCCGTGCCTGCACGGGGTGGTTGAAACGGAACACGTGGCTCTTGCCCAGGATGATACGATTTCCTAAATGTCACAGAGGCACCAAATGTACGATATAGTGACATTTATAAGAATCCATTCTTCAGACAATGAGAAGAGATCACATTTTCCTAACCTGATTTAAGGACTGTGGCCTCCGTCACTCTCTTGCCGTTGACGTAGGTCTCGGCTCCTTCGCAGGGCTCCAGGACAACGGCTACTCGGCAACAAAGACGGCAACGAGGTGAGACGACAAACCACCGGGTGCAAACCTGAAGATCACTCACTTTCTCCTTGCGGGCCGGTGGAGCTGGTGAAAGTGCAGTGCTCATCCTTGATGAAGTGGCCGCTTAGAACGATGTCCTGGCGGCTTGCGGCGTCCACGCGGCCCACCCTGGAAAATATTTTCTTGATGACTTAGCAAAGAGGAGCAATTGCAATATATAAAATAGCAATACACAAAGGGTTCCTCGTTCATCTTACCTGGTGATTCCATCTTTGATGTAGTAGAGCAAGCACTCGGACATGAGAGGGTCCTCGTTCAGGTTCACCAGATGGGGCGTCTGAGGGGAAACATAAAAAGATTTAAGTCGATTTCTGTCTGTCTCTTTATGATCCCTTTAAGAATTATGAACATTATGCAAACACTGCATATCACAGCGCCCACACAAAGCCAACTCGTAAAGAAAAGAAAAACATGCAGATAAAGCGAGTTTTATCTCGTCTTCAAATCTATCGGACAGTTTCAGGTCCAGATAAAACTTAATAAAGGCCAGAGACTGAAAAGCACCCGCACACTTCTCAACGACAAACCTCGTTGGGGGAAAACAGGCCGACAGTGTCAATAAAAACAGCCTGGGGCTTTCTGTGGGTGTCTGACGGCTTCGGGGACGGATAAAGAGGCTGTTTATT
The DNA here is from genome assembly GCF_901709675.1 of Syngnathus acus. Classification (NCBI taxonomy): domain Eukaryota; kingdom Metazoa; phylum Chordata; class Actinopteri; order Syngnathiformes; family Syngnathidae; genus Syngnathus; species Syngnathus acus. The sequence goes on along the minus strand of NC_051090.1, from coordinate 2,919,382 downwards.
CTTCAAATGCGTCAAAGCACTTTGAGGTGTCAACTCAGTGGATGTCTGATTACCTTCTTGGGGGAGAAGACACCGACTGTGCCGCCGTCCTCGCGCATGGCCACGCCCATTTCGGCTAGAAGGGCCTCTCTGTGGATGAAGGGCACGGCTTGAGTTAGCCGCAACATGCTAAGTGTGTGAGTCTGTTGTCGGCGACGGGAAGTCGGAGCTCACCGTTCCATTCGAATGGCTTCAGTCCGACGAAGTTTCTCTTCCCACGTCTCGTTGAGCTCTGCGATGATTTTCTCAGTTTCCTAATGTTTAGAAAAGTTGATAAGATGACCTAAAATGTCCGCTTCAAAGCAAAATGGCTGACATTCGGCGCCTTTTGACTTATTGAGCCTTTTTTTCTAGACAAATCTTGAATTTGATGTTTTTAATTCCACCACCACACTCACCTTCAGACGCTCGATGGCCTCCTCGTTGGCCGGGCTGAACATGATGCGGTCGTGCAGGCTGGCGATGGAGCCGGCGCGGCTAGAAAGCACTGACAGTGATGGCGACGGACTCATGCCCGTCATGGCGTTGGTCACTGGAGCGTGAGAGACGGAAAAAGACAGCGAACCTTTTGATTGATAAATGATCAATTCCTGTATGATTGCTTTTTCTGTGTGACAAGCAAGCCATCCAGCAACAACAGCAAAAAAAGATGGAACACTTGAACCGCCAAGCTAAAAATAAACAAGCTGCAGAAAGCATTTTGCTCGTTGGCCATTTCAGATAAGGGAGGATTACAATTATCACAAATGAAATATAACAGCGAGGCCATTTCTGTGACTAATTAGCAGTACCTCTCATTTCAGTTGTGCTGCAATTGTTTAGCTCAGCTGTAATTGTTTTTTTATTTATACAGCTCAAAGTTCTTGACATGTTTACTTTCCACAAAATCTTTGTCAAAAACCAATGTTATGGTAAACACAACCCATGATCTACAGCTAAAGAACAAGAAAAGGTTCAATATGGGGAATTCTACTTTGAAACCGGCGCTACTGAACCATAAATTCCAACATCAAGAGCATGCGCATTATCTCTGCTGCACTGTGACGTTGCAAATTGTGTGAGGGTCATTAAAGGACACTCAGGGGCTGGGCAAAACACAAAATGAAGCTCTGACGTTGGAATGCAATGCAAAGCTGGCAGAAGAGAGAGAAACCAACAACAACACACGTTTCAAACCCTCAATCTCAGCAGCAGTGCCTCGAAATGCTTGGAGAGAGACACACAGGGAGAGAATAAGACAAGTAGCACAGGCTAATGACGTCCATTTGGCATTGCTTACAACGCTGCCGCTTACATCATCCGACATTACGGTAAACCTTGTGCCGCAACATGGCGGCCGGCACTGAGCTGTACTGGAAGTGGATGCGGCGTGATTAAGAGTAAAAAGCGGAAGTGCGTCCTTGCGAGTCTTGTTGTGTGCTCTGTTTAGCACATTTTACATTAGCGAGAAGCTAGCGGACTTGTTTTGGATGCAATGTTTGCTCACTGTCGATGATGTCCCCCAGGCCCTGGGCTAAGAGCAGGTCTTTGAGGCGGGACACCTCCTCCTTCAACTCGCGCACCAGCCGGTTGTTGGGGTCCTCGTTGATGACGGCGTTGCAGCGGATTTGTTTGGCGCGGTCGGCATACCTGGCAACAGGAACACGTATTAGTTTAATTTGTTTATAGAATGATAGAGCATTTGTCTCTCTTAGTAAATTACATTTAGCTTCTGCTCCACTTTTACACGGCGTTCCCCAGGGTTCAACTTTGGGCCCTCTTTTCTTTGTACTTGGTTATTTTCTCATTTCACTTTAATGCAAATGACTCTCAAATGTAAAAATGTTTGATCAGGATTTTAATTAAATTTATTTTGACTAACTGTCAAAAATATTTGATTTGGATTAGATGTGGTAAAAGTCGGCGTGCTGGTTCAACCTGAGTGTGCTGAGAGTCTCGTCATAGTTGATGTCCGCCGGGCTCAGAGCAGCCACCATGGCTGTGCGAGAGTTGCCGCCTGATGCAAAGCGGAAAACGTGACATTACCTCACTTTAAATAAGAAAAGGCGCTGATGAACGGTTAACTGATCCCTACCGAGATTCTCTCGGAGCAGCCAAGTCAGCACCGAATCGCGATAAGGAATGAAATTTTCCACTTTCTTCTTCTTTTTGTTCTGCAAGTAAGTTTAGGCTCGGTTATTACTTTTACCGGGTAGCTTCTTAATATAGTTAGCAGAAAATAATTTAATTGGTGTACCTTGTTTGATCCAGAGTCCTGAAATGAAGCAGTGAGAACATCAGAATGATTAACACACATGAATAAAAGTGAACAGTTTGTACTTGAGATGATTTATGTATAATTCTCACCACTTCTGCCAAAGCGGAGATGACTTTTCCCAATGTGGTTAGAGATTTGTTGATGTTGGCTCCTTCCTGTGACCCAGCACAACAATAATTTGAATGTGTTTAGATCGAAGGCGAGACATTAGGGAGGGAAAAAATGTCCTACCTTCAGCCTGGTCCCTTTGGCTCCAGTGGAATCAGCTCTCTCGCTGCCTGCTAAATCCACCAAACTGATTTTACTAACCTGAAAAGTTGAGGAGACTCCGGTTCAGAAAAGATGAAAAAGGCTTCTTGGTATTATCAAAAGGTTGCCATCAGTTAACCTTCTCAGAGGTGTTTTCGCTGTCGGCGTCGTGGCGTTTCTGTGTGAAGATGATGTTAAAAACGGCATGCGAGCGACTGCTGGTCTCGTTCATGTTGGTAGCAGCCACCGTCCTGTCAGGAGAAAGAAAGTCGCTTGAGTTTGTTAGCAGAAAGCTTTCTACCATCACTGACCTACCTGGCTTTGTTGCCAGAGTCCATCAAGTCCTGAATGTCATTGTAGGAGGTGACGGCCAGCTTGGACAGATCCTCCACGTAGGGCCCCATCAGCGGATGCTCGCGTACCCGCAGGTTGCCTTTGTTCTTGGGGTTGAGAAGGTCGCGCACACGCTCGCAGTAGATTTCCATGTAGCTCACCTACGAAGAGGCAGCGAGTCAGCACCGAGCCAAAAAAAAAATAAAAATCACAGAAATCGTAGAGGACATGCATCCAAAACAAAGAGAGAGAAAATATGGTTGGGATCTTACCTCCACAGAGTAGGACATGCTGTTGTCTGCGTTGTCATTGATTTTGGTAAAGAGGTCTTCACAAAGCTGGAAGCAAAAAAAAAAGATTTGTAAAAATCAAATCCTCTTATCAAATCACAATAAAGGGCTTGTTTACAAACGTTGCCATCGGAAATAGCTCCATCTCTGACGTGTGTGGGATGTCGCAGAGTAAATATTTACATGAGTCATCACTTCGCTACACGTGCGTACCAGCGGGATGATGCCTTGTTGATCTTTGACGTCCTGCTTGCCCATCATGGTGTAGGACTTGCCAGCGCCCGTCTGGCCGTACGCAAAGATGCAAACGTTGTAACCCTCGAAGGCGTGCAGCAGCATTTCTTCGCCGATGTCTTTGTAGACCAGCATTTGAGAAGCGTAGTTCACATCCTCGGGCTGCCGGTGGAAATGAAAACATATTTGTGAAGATGAGCAGTTAACAGCTCTGAGGTGTGTGTGTGCGTGCGTTACCGAGGTGTGTGACCAGTAGGAGTAATCGAAATTGAAGCTCTTGTTGTCTTTGGCCTGCTTAGGGTTGATGATGGCTGGGAGACAGAAAGATAAGGAGAGCATGTTCGGAAAAATACGATCCATTCAGACATTTTCTAGAAGCCTAACAAAAAAAGGTAACAAAAATCCAAACACGTAAAACCTATTTTAAATCAAAATCGAAAAAAATAACATGTCAATGATATCTAAATAAAAAATACATTTTAAATAGAATATTATTTTACCATATTTATGATTAGACCTTTTCATTAAATTAAAAAATGAAATGTAATTAAAAAAAAAAATTTGTAAAACAAAACATTCATATTTGTAATGATATTTTTGCAAATTGTATTTATCAAGCATTGGATGCACTATATGGGTCAGGGGGAAAAAAAGGAGGGGCGGAAACCCTCCAGTAAAACCTCTTACAGGCCTGTCAATTTAGAAGATGAACGTCGTAGCACCTCACTGGCCATTGAGGACGTGACCTAGAGCGGAGGATGTTCTAATGACCCGCTGCGCTGACGTCATTCCCTTCGCAGCGCTCTGCCGGTGACGCCACTCTGAGCGGCGCTATTAGCACGCCGAGCACGTCCTTCCGTGGAGCAGGCATTCATTTTTTTCTTTTCAACAGCGGGCGTGGCAGCAGCCGAGTGCGCCTCGCTAGCAACAGTTGTTACCCAAACTAATGACACCCGATGCAAGAGCTTCATGTCAAACGTATTGTTCACTTTTTCAAATTCAGCTTTACTTGGCAGCATGCCCCAAGTTTGTCATTTTGGTTCTTTGGGTGAGCTCTCCAACAAGAGGCCTCAGTTTAGTGCTTTGCATTTGAATTCATCTCAGCGTGGGAGAATCCCCCCCCCCCCTCTCTCAACTCAATAAAAAAAAAAAAGATGTCTGCCATTCTCCTGCCATGTGGGAAGCAGCCTCTGGACCAGCATGGCAAGAAAGACGACAGGAAGACAATGAGACGTTTATATGCCGACACTGCCACTGCAGAAGGAATGAACTCGCTCACATCCTTTAGAGACACACACACACACACACTCTCACAAAACATGTCTATGGATGAGTCTTTGCGTGAACACCAAGCTGCATCGCAATGAACTTACAACATTGTGGGCTATGACTTCATATTACAGTTATGTTTTGGAATTAAACGAAACAAAAATCAAAAAAAGTCACACAGCTGAGAAGTTTAGTCAGCCGTGACGCGACACAAGGGAGGGCAAGGGTTTAAATTAGGCCAAACGTTAAATATTTCACTGGGCTTCATCTATTATTGACGTGTGGCTTTAGCTCGGCAAGCAGACGACATATCCAGTGTCTCTTCCCAAGGCAAAGTGACGTGCACGTTTTGGTACTGACAACATGTACGAGTTAGTCATCAAATGCTGGTTTAATTCAGGAGCACATTATGTTGCCTCTGTGATGCTTTCGTAATAAGAGCGACATTTTAATTTGATTGTTTTTAGTACAGGCAGCACGGTCGAGGGGGTAGCACTCCTGGAGAAAGATGCGCCAAAGCACTACTTTTACTTGACAAAGTCCGATCTACTGTCAACACTTGAACTCTTTTCTACTGCCTTGCTTGATGGTTTGTCTGCCATCTTGTGTCCTTTTAGGGTGTTTTGTAAAGTGCACCAAAACGGAAAGTATAGGTGAGTTATTCAGGTTAGGTTACCAAAAAAAAAAAATGCAATAAAATCCAAAGGTAGCAAATCATAATATAATATCCGGAGAAAACCAACGCGGGCGCGGAGAGAACATGCACGCAATATTTTTATTTATTATTTATGAAAAGCGGTGCTGCTTCGATCGATCAGCCACCAGTCGTATCCGGACGATTTCCGTGGAGAAGTACGTGATCAAAAATAACTAATTTCCTTCCCTAAGTAGGATGTCATTAAGGTGAAATCCCACACCGACCGCGACAACTCAACTCGAAATGCACATTACAGTTACTGAACACAGTTGCTGTTCCGTCCTGAAACGAACCCTAGATTGAAATATGGGTGTGGTTACTACTCACTGGTGGTGTTTCCCGACATCTGGATGATGCATTTGCTGTCTTTGTTCATCTCCCGAGAGTTGAAAGGGCGGACTCGGACCGCCACCTTCACAGAGGCCCCTGACATGGTGCACTGCTTTTATTAGCACCCGGGGTGTGCCTGTTTCTTGCTGACTTATTTGGACCGGCGCAGCTCTGTGGAGGGAATCAAACAGGGAGCCCTGGTTAGTTTTACTGTATGTCAATAAATGTTTGAAATAAACAAAATAATAATAACACAACAGACTAACTCGGTTTACTGACTCAGCGGTTCAGTGAACCCCTGATGACTTAAGGGACTCCAGTAAATCGGATTTCTTTAGCGCATGATTCGTTTTAGAAAGCACATTTGAAGATGTCCTGGCGGTCCTGATAGAATGCAACCTTTGAGGCGGATGTTTGGGACAATGGCGGAGCATGCATGGTCAGCTGCTGCCATGGCGATGATAAAGTAACCAACAAAAGAAGCACAGGCCCAGCTCAAATATACGTCCCGGGATAAGAGCCACACATTCCCGGACCGTGTGGAACTTAAAAGCCACAATGTGTGTCGGGAAAAAGCATGACTCATCCCAATCCAATTAATGACGATCCTTATCAATAGCAGGCAGGATGACGCAATTAAATGAGTCTACAGGAAGCATTCAGGAAAATTGGCAATCGGCAACTGAGTATCTTAAGATGCCGTCTTGCAAATGTCACATGACCAAACGAAAACAGATGAGCTGTGATTGGTCGTTACCTGAGCATCTGTGATGTCATTGTCAGGGGACAGTAAGTGGCAAAATGGCCGAACCCTGAGACGGATTTTGCTGCTTAATTCATATTCCACAATCACAATAATAGAATGTTGTGTTTAGAATTGTGGAATAGAACTTGACTTCCCTTTAAATACTGGTAATATGGTTATGTTTAGTCAATCACATGTTCATTTAAAGTCAACAACATGCGTCACCATTTTATGTCTCTGATTAGGCCCAAATAAAGTTGAGCAATTTGCATAGTTAAGTAGTCGTTTTCATATTCATTATATGTGAGGAGCTACAATTCTAATGAGGTTGGCGAGTGAAATGATGCCTGGACAAAAGTAAATGGACACCGCTAGGGTGTTTTCTGTCGAGAAGGCGTCCGTTTACTTTCCGCTAAGTTCCGCTCTATTCTGGTTTTATTTCACCAAAAGGGCACACTTGGACGGCTACTCCCTTGATGCTGGCTAAAATGACATCTAGTGAGATATGCTGTCACGTCACGCTGGATTTTTTTTTTTTTTTGCTGAGTCATCACAGTTGTTGCCTCTGCCAAGCAGCACCTAAATGAACATCATGTGCCAAGCATTCAGACTGTTAAGAGTGGCATCTTGTTTATGTCAGTCACTTGGTGCTTAGCATAGCCTCCACACACACACAAACAAAGATTCTGTGTATTTTCTAAACTTAAAAATGATATTTAAGTCTGATTTTTGTCTTTGTTTTGCCCCCTGTCATGACGATGCAGGACAGTCAGGGCGGTCACCGTGTCGCTGGTGACAAAAGGCTACAACACCTCATGTCCCTCCCAACAAATTGTAATCATTTGAAGAGAAAATAACACAATTATTTTAAAACAAATAAGCAGTCACCAGCAAATGTCATTTATAAAAGAAATGACATGTTGATTCATGTAATTCGGTAGACAATATTATTTCAATTTAACTCTCTAAACTGTGAACATGACATTATGTTAATATAATACATATTATACAATAACAGGTAAACATGACAAGTGTCCCGGGGGAGGCGGTGGCAGCCTCCTCAATGGCCGCACCCTGAGCCCACGCGTCCTTCGGTGGGATTTAAAAAGCACAAACAGAAGCACCAAAACGTACACGAAGCGCGGAATAAAAGTGAAATATTGATCAAATCGTACATACGTGATGTTAGCACCGAGTGTGGGGCTCCGTCGTATTTTCAAATGGATCCTTTCCGCCTACGAGCAGCCTCCATCAAGACGGAAGGACTCGGTGTCCTCTATCGACCCGGGAAAGGAGGTGCCTTCGCGGGGTAGGTGGTGGCCGTGTGGGCCGCCGTCAAGATGACTTGGGTCTGGGTGGTGGCGTCCAAAATGGTTGTGTCGGAGGAGGATGCTGTGGCGAACCTCAGGGCGGTGACGTCACCGCCGAGGGAGGTAACAGCATCAATGCGGTGGTAGGAAGAGCGCGGAGGGGGAAGAGGGGGGGGGGTAGAAGGAAGAGCGCGGAGGGAGGTTTTTTGGGGCTTGGTTGGGAGGGGGGGAGCAGGAAGTGCACCTTGGCGATGCTGACGTCATAGCAAAACGTACTGTTGTGTTTATTAATTTCATTTATAGGCCTAGTTGGAAGCTAGCTAGATATATAAATAGATAGGTACGTTGATAGAGATATATTTATATGGCTTGTCAGATTAAAAGAAAACACTTTGAGGGAAAAGAGTTTATTGTAGAGTTGAGTGACATTTGAACTGAAATGTGGATCAAAACATTACTTGACAAACGGACCACTCGCACACTTCCACGTTCATCACAGAGATGAGGAATAACAAACACGATAAATAGCACAATTTCCTCCATCTTCTCGGAGTGGCTTTTTGTTGGAGATTCATCAAAATCGACACGAAAATTAAGGATGACACTCGATGTAAAGAGACCATCACAAATTGAAGAAATTTGCAACAGTGGCAAACGAAACATACTTCACAGCAGGCAAATGTGTTATAACACTGAGAAAAATTCTGTTAAAACCGTTTTGAAAACATTTGTGTGGCAAAAATTCTGTTAAAACTGTATTTGAGGCAATCACAATAAATATTGAGTTCTTTTCCCTGCATCAAACATCTTAATGTGTGCACAGGTGCTTGTTGTGATGAGCTAAATCATACAATAGGTGAAAGCATTTTTACATGGGCGAAAACCTTGTCAAAACACGGCACCGTTTGTTGCAAGTGGGACAAAAATACAGTACTTGAATGTACAGACTTAAGTTTGCATCCGGCACTGGTATCTTAACATTGTACAATGAGTAAATAAGTGATTTTCAAACTGGGTCTGGAGGTTTCCTTTAACAGATTCAGTTCGTGGGTTAAAAGATGATGTAAAAAGACTAACGCCGACCCCCATCTGGAGTCACTGAGGCACGAGTTCCTTCAGAGAGGCTAACGCCGAATGGATGCGCACGTGAAGCCTGTTCTCAAAGTCGTAGCCCGTGAAATCCTCCTGGAAATACAAATGGAGAAAATAAATATCAATCGGGTTAGCCTGTAATGCTAAGTGTGTGTGCTAACCATTTTTACCTTTGCTTGGAGTAGGAACGATCTTCCCTTCCCCACTGTCTGATTGGTGGGAACACAAAAGAAATGTGTCATCAAAAACACGTACCTTAAAATTATTATTTTTAATCAGATTTAGTGTTTTGGATGTATAATTGGAAAAGAAAATTGGACATACTTCTGAATTAAATTTAAATATACCAGCACAGTCTAGAACATAAATTAAAATATATATATAAAAAAAAATAATAATAATTAAGAGGCAGATGAGGACTGGACTGACCTCAGGTTTAGCTAACAGCATGCAGCCCAGCTCGTAGACGGCGTACGGCTGAACGTACGAATTGGTCTGACGTCCGTGCTCGTCTCTGGCTGCCATCTGGAAGGACTGCGCAAAAATATTCCACAGTAAACACCACATGGGGTGATTGTCAGAGGCTGTTAGATTACCTGAACGGCGTCTCTGATGTTGCCGTGACACTTGTGGATGGCGCCCAGCAGGAGATGTTTCAATCCTCGACACGACGCCTCGTCAAGACGCTGCAACACTGAACCCACAGCGTTACTCTTCACTTGCACAGCTTTGTTGACACAAACATGTCGCAACAGGGTCACTTTCGTACCTTGGTTCATGACCTGCAGCTTGGACGACGAGCAGTTGGGAAGCGCTTTCCACAAGTACAACACCTCAATGACGCCCAGGATGCAAAGCTCCCTGCTGAGTGAGATCTTCCTCAAACGCTCCGCCTGTACCCACACATCAAAGACACATCCCGAATCAACGACACTCATCCAAAACACACCACAGCTCCATCACCAAAACAACAGACACACATCTAATCCTCATCCAAGACACAATACTCCAAAGAGAGCGATTGTCTTTTTTTAGAAGGCATACCCGTTTGACAGCAAACTGCTCAATCTGGTTGTTTTTCCTCTTGAACAGCTTCTGCACATCTTTGAAGACACCGCTAGCGCCGTCCAGGTCGCCCGAGGCGCCCTGACACACTACGGAAAAAGACCAAAGAGATGCCACGATGCTAATGTCAGTAATGCTAATGTCGTCTTCTTACCTCCGGTCAGGTAAGCGTAATAACACTGCGACCATCTTGACTCATTCTTCAGCCTCTCGAAGGCCAGGTGGGCGTCTTCGAAGTTCATCTCGATCATGCTGCACCAGCCTGATGAGACAGATGGAAACGATTCATCACCGCAAATCCCTGACGAGCAGCGCCAGACCCGACGAGCCGCAACGTACCAATCTCATACAGACACACGTGCTGGAGTTCTCTTTGGTCTGAAGCCAGTTCCAGTGCATCGTTGAAGCACGCCAGAGCGCTGTTGATGTGACACTAAGGATACACAAAATCACGATCCTGAACGCATCACCGAAACGTTTGGGCCTAAGGCAGTCCTACCTCCAGTCTGTGTACGCGCCCCTTGAAGAAGATGAAGAGGGAGGAGTTTGGGTAGACCAGCGACTTCCTGTGCAGGATCTCTTTGGCTTCAGTCAGGCCAGCGTGAGAATCACACCCGTCGAGTGCAAAGAAGGGCAGCACTACCGTGTGGTACCACAAGAGGGCCAAACTGATGCCGCAAAAGAAAAACTTTAGTCACAATTGGAGAGTTTGTGTTAGTTTTTGTACTTACGTAGCTAAAGGTGCCTTCATGTCCTTGCTCTCGCTGGCGTAGGCAAGTGCGGCGAGGCCTTGCAGGCGGTCTCCGGGGAAGCCCAGCAGGTTGATGATCTTGAGAAGGTGAGGGGGCACCATGGAGATGCACAGGTGGAACAGGCCGTAGCCGAAGCTCACCGAGCCCTTCAGGCGGTCCAGGGCCTCGGACGTCACACCGCTCTCCACCTCATTGTGGTTGGCATTGTCGGGCACGGCGGCGGCGGCGGTCTCGGCGGTGGTCTGCTGGCAGGCGTCCTGCAGCTGGCTGATGTCGCTGTGACATTTGTTGTACATCTTCCACGCTTTGCGGAGTATCCATCCACCTTTTATGTACGCTGTTAAACCACATTTGTCATATTTATGGAACAGAAATCAAAAGAAAGACAATAACTAACTTGCTAACAACAAAATAGTCCACACCACAGAAGTGGAAGAAAGTACGAAGCTGACCTGAGAGTTCCTGCTTGACAAACGACAGCACGGCCAAGTAAACCTGACAGTCGGCCACAATGATCTGTCTTTGCAGGCGGTCTACCACCACCACTCCGGACCGCTGAGAGTCCATCTGTACATACGCAGAACATTCGAGAACTGTCTTTGGCAATAATGCATACAATGAAATCAAGTGTTTGATAATAAACCGACACTCTTCTTAATCTTGTTCCTGATGGTCTCCAGCACGCCGACGCTGTCGCTCTCACACAGCTTCTCGGTGGTCTTCAGGTCATCGCAGGCCGTCTGCATTTTCTCCTCTTCGAATGTCATCATGGCATTCTGAAAACGTAATTTACACACACCTCAAGGGACCTTATCAGCATAATGTCACATGTACTCCAAATATTTGCACACAAGCGTATCACTCACCAAGAAGCTGACAAAACTTGCCCCGAAGCTCATCAGCGGACTCTGACTCCTGCAGAAGACAACACGAGTGAAAATACACCACAAACTGCATGCAAAGCTGAAATGTGCCATGATGACTATTAAACCAGGTGGCATAAAGGTAAGGCATCTGGAAGGTACCTTTATTAATTAATATATACACAAAAACATCTAAAAATGCCTCAGCGTCAAGTCCATTTTACGAGGCTGGCGATGTGACGTCATGAAGTTGACTTCACCGCATATTTGTTAACACGCCCATACCCGCACAATCACGTATTTCTATAGGCGAGCACGGGAACGTTACCGGTATCTCCTAAATAGCTCATCGCTCTCCTTGAAGCCGTTGTTGAGGAGCATGTTGATGCCTTGCAGCGCCATCTCCGCATCATCGATGTGCTCGGCCTTCTCCTCCTCCACCTGCTGCTGAGGCTGCTTCTGCTGATCCGGGCCCGCCATCGCTGCTCGTGTGAAGATGAGGAGGATGAGGTTGATGGAGACAGTTGTTAAAAGAAAACCTGCTGCTCACGTTCACTCTATTCATCCATTGTTTTTCTCGAGCTAGCCATCCATCCAGCAATCGCTTTCCCCGCCTTGTCCTCCCGGGTTGTGCGGCATCCGGTACATTACGTAATGAAAACAATCACGTGATTCGGCGAGATTTGCGTTCTGACGTCACTAGAAAGGGAACCAATGCTGTTGAAACATTGAACATTTAAGAGTTTGACGAAGATGTTTTATTCAATATTATTATGATTTTACGTTTATCTGGTTCATTTTTCAAGTGTAATTTGTATTCTTTTTTCTCTCGTTTGTTAACTTTCTTGTATTTCACTTACATTGGCATTTCATCAAAGAAAATTAGGTTGATTATTAGCTTGTTACCCAGCCAGCTAAGTAACTCATTAGCTAGGTTGCTAGATGGTCGGACAGATAGCTGCGTAACTTTGTAGCGTGTAAAAAATAGTAAAAACGTCCTCTTAGTTGAACATAATAACACATAATAATGTTCTTCTTGTTTGGAGTGTTTTGACAGTTGTCACATGGTGGTGGTAATTCTCCGAACCATTTAGACTGCAGGCAGGGGCGGGCCGACCCCTGAGCATTCCACATGATCCGGTTTAGTCATTAAACAGACATTTTGAGTTTGTTATTCATATTCACAGGCATTGAATGCAGACATGGAGCTGGGATCCACTGTGTCGGCGGTGAAGAGCACCAGAGTGCTTCTGGGGAACCAACAAGTCGGATCTGCCATCATCCTCATACGGGATGGGAAAATCCATCAAGTGCTTTCCGCTGAGGAATTTACAGAGGACGTGGAGGTAAGATCAAACTGTTTTGTTAGATTTCTCGTTGTCACAAGCTACTGGGTCACAAATTAGGTTGCACGCTACATAGAAGCAAGTTAATGAGCTCGAATAAAGTTACAACGAGATAGCTCTCTCGGTTCTGCATTAAGTAGATAGCAAATTTGCTAACTCAACAGGTAGCTGGCCAGTGAAACCTGCAGCCTTGTTTGCAGGTGTTGGATGCAGGCGATAGCGTAGTGATGCCGGGAATCGTGGACTGTCACGTTCACGTCAACGAGCCCGGACGCACCTCCTGGGAAGGATTTTGGACGGCCACCAGGGCGGCGGCAGCAGGAGGAGTCACCACCATCGTGGACATGCCCCTGTGAGTGACCTACCCATGGATCTAGCAAAGTATCACGTGAAATGATTTTGTTACTCTTTTAACTATTAACTTCCATCAACCCTGTACATTACCCATTTATTCCAGAAATAGCATCCCGCCAACCACCACGCTGGCTAATTTACAGGAGAAGTTGCGCGAGGCTACGGGTAAATGCTTCGTGGACACTGCCTTTTGGGGTGGTGTGATTCCCGGCAATCAGGTAAGGCGGTGTATCAAATAACAATGCCGCTCCTTCTCTCACTACCCGTGGACATAGGGCCCTATTGTTAGAAACGGGCGTTTGCGCCGTTGTGGGAGTGAACACAGCTGATTTGCACATGGCGGAAGCATAAAGCGACTCGCTGGAGTCCATTCAGGCATGCAGAAAATCAACACGTGTGAAATACATTTATAAGGAACTCCACAACACTAACAAAACTCTCCTCTGCTTAAAGCTAGAACTTCAGCCCATGATCCAGGCCGGAGTGGCTGGCTTCAAGTGCTTCCTGATCCACAGCGGCGTGGATGAGTTCCCTCACGTGAGCCACGGAGACCTTCAGGCTGCCATGGAGCAGCTGAGAGGAACAGGAAGTGTCCTACTGGTACACGAATACACCACAGCAGGGCACATTAATAATCATTGCTGTTTTACATATCATTAGCATTATTAGTTTCAGTTAGCTTTAGCGCACCTCTGTTTTGCATACAGTTAGCATCTGACCACATTCTGCGTCTATTTTACTCAGATTGAGCGTTTTATGAAAAAAGATGATGGAAGATCGACACGTGGGATCTTTTTTTTTGTCTCTTTTAGTTTCATGCTGAGAAGGAAGTTCAACAGACCAGTGAGAGCAATGGCGGTAATTTTCTATTTACTGTAACACTTATTGCAGTCTCCCCCATCAGGTATATGGACTGATTATGTTATGTCCACATCAGATCCTCAACAATATGACACCTTCCTGCAGTCTAGACCTGACATCATGGAAGTGGAGGCTATCCGCAGTGTGGTACAGCTCTGCACCGAGTACCAGTGAGATCATCATCACCATGACAACCAGAAATAATCAACTCCCAGTTAGCGATATTTCAGGGACGTTGTTTTATGTCCGCTGTGTTTTTGTGCTTCAGGGTACGCTGCCATGTGGTCCACTTGTCTTCAGCTCAGGCGCTGCCTCTCATCCAAGAGGCCAAAAAGGGCGGGGCCCCCCTGACGGTGGAGACCACCCACCACTATCTGAACCTGAGTGCAGAGGGCGTACCAGCGGGGGCCACGCAGTTCAAGTGTTGCCCACCCATCCGATCAGCTCACAACCAGGTCAACGGCAGTTCTGTCACTTATTTTGAAATCTGTTTAGATATTAAAAGTCTTTGTGTCTGTACCGCCATCGTAAATGATACTTGCAGGATCAGTTGTGGGCGGCGCTGAAGGAGGGCCACATTGACATGGTGGTGTCGGACCACTCCCCCTGCACGCCTGACCTTAAGAAACTGGACCTTGGAGATTTTACTCAAGCCTGGGGAGGAATTTCATCTCTCCAGTTTGGTAATACCGGCAACAAAAATCTTGTCGTAAACTCCTCTATGGTCATAAATCACAATTTATGACTTGTTTGATATTGGTTAGGCTTGCCTCTGTTCTGGAGCGCAGCCAGTCAGAAGGGCTTTCAGTTTGGGGACGCCGTACGCCTCCTGTGCAAAAACACGGCCCAGCTCTGTGGCCTCGGCCAGCAGAAGGGCAGCCTGGCACCGGGTTACGACGCTGACCTGGTCATCTGGGACCCTGAGAGAGAATTTGAGGTTTGCAGCAAAAAAAAAAAAAGTCCAAGTAGCTACAAGGCTGGTAAAAACTTTGTTTCATCCTGGTATAGATTAAAGAAGAAGGCATACATCATAAGAACAAGGTAGGAAACAAACTTGAAGCAGGATTCATTCTGAAATTTGATCTTTGTGCTCTGTATGCGTAGCTAACTCCGTACCTGGGGGTGCCTCTCCGAGGCGTGGTGAGGTCCACCATCGTGAGGGGACAGCTGGTGTACCGCGACGGCTCCTTCAGCACAGAGCCCCTGGGGAAGACCCTTCTTCTCACCCCGAGAACCATCCCTCAGGATGACGCATGAAGACGAGGACATGAAACCAAGTATTTTTAAAATATGATTATAGCCACAAAAATATATAACCAGACAGTAGAAGCACTATATTAGATGTAGTTACTTCTGACGTTCATGTTCTGGCTGTCATGAGATGGTGAGAGTCCAAGTTAGAATATGCTACTTTTTAACCTTTCAAAGATAAAAGTATTAACATAAATATATGATGGAATATGTACCCATTTTACTATGTAAAATAAATGTATAGCGGTAATATAACAGCTTGTCTCCTGATTTGCACATTTTTAAATATTCAAACTTTGTAGTAAATATTTTACAGAAATATTTATTCAGCAATTATGTATCAAACCAAGTCTGCAATTTACACTATGATAGAGATTTTAAATTGATCTTGACATATCATTACGTATCACCGAATGTCATTTGTTACAACTTGATTGGATGATACAATGCCGCTAAAAAAAGTGAAGAGTCATTCGTTAATATTTAACTTCAGCCAAGGACTGGCAGACAAACAAAGTTGGAAAACTAGTCTGGTCGGAGTTCGCACAGCTCTCCGCACAGATTTAGCCATGTCCTCCTTGGCGGTTCCACCTCCGGAACGTCTGCGGACTCCCATGACGGTTCCTCGGCGCCACATGTTCGGACCCGGACCCTCCAACGTTCCGCCACGCATCTTGCAGGCCGGAGCCAATCCCGTAATCGGACACATGCATCCAGAAACCTTTGAGGTAACACCCAATTGTCTTTTTATTTTGACTGTGAAAAATGGGTGTGTATTTACAAAACAATCTTTTAAAATGAAAATGAATGAGATGTGTTGCTTTGCAGATAATGGCCGACATCCGCAGCGGAGTACAGTATATGTTCCAGACTCTGAACCCGGTGACTTTGGTAGTGAGTGGCACGGGCCACGCCGCCATGGAATGCGGCATCTTCAACGCCGTGGAGGCCGGCGACAGCGTGCTGGTAGCAGTTAACGGCATCTGGGGAGAGCGGGCGGCGGACATGGCAGGGAGGATTGGTAACACTAGCTTCTTAGCAATTACATTTCCTTTCTGACTTTTTTTTTTTATGAGTATCAACAGACTGAAATTTCATTGACTCAACAGGTGCTGTGGTTCACACCATTATTGCGCCCCCTGGTGGAGTCTTCACCAATGCAGAAATCGAACAGGTAAGCGGACACTGACGCTAACATGCTAACAAATCAATATCGATTGATTGTTGTGCCACGCTAGGCGCTAATCAAACACAGGCCTGGACTGCTTTTCCTGACACACGGAGAATCGTCCACTGGCGTCCTGCACCCGCTGGACGGCATCGGACAGCTCTGTCACAAGTAAAAATGATAAAAATAAAAATAGCAATGTGAAGCAATGATGATGATTGCGTTTGTGCCTCAACAGGTACGACTGTTTGTTGCTGGTGGACTCTGTGGCGTCAGTAGGTGGCGCTCCAGTGCGCATGGACCAACAAGGTATATAAAGTTAATATGCTCGATCACATACAAAAATATTGTACATCAAGGCAATGGGACACTTCTCTTTATGTTTAGAGATCGACATCCTGTACACGGGTTCGCAGAAAGTTCTGAATGCCCCACCAGGAACCGCACCCATCTCCTTTAGTGAGCGAGCATGGTAAAGCCTCAAAAACAAGCCGCAATTACTCATACAACGCCAGTCAACTACAAAAAAAACAACTTCCGTGTAGAAATGCAGCATTTTGCCCACAGTCGGAAAATATTCGAGCGCAGAACAAAGCCGGTGTCGTTCTTCTTGGACCTAAGATGGCTGTCTAACTACTGGGGATGCGACGGCAAAGCCACCCGAGTGTAAGGACTCCATTAAAAGGGTTTCAAAGCAGAAATCTTGTCGTGAACTAATCATCTTCGCAGGTACCACCACACGGGTCCCGTCTCTGCATTTTACTCCCTCAGGGAGAGCCTGGCCATCCTCGTGGAGGAGGTGAGGCTAACTCATCATTTGGTGGCTCAAAAGTACAAAGTAAATATTTATTTGTATCTAATCGTCTGCTGCTCGGTAGGGTCTGGAACATTCCTGGAAGAAACACAGGGAAGTGGCTGAGTATTTCCACACCGGTTTGGAGCGTATGGGACTTAAGCTCTTTGTGGAGGATCAGGTGAAATGTTTGGTTGGTCATTTATTGCAGCGGACGACAAGTCGGGTCACTCATCACTAATTGTAATAATTTCTAATACGAATTTTCCAAGGCGTTGAGGTTGCCGACGGTGACGACAATCGTGGTTCCGGATGGATACGACTGGAAGGAGATCACAGCCTATGTCATGAAAACGCACAACTTGGAGATCTCCGGGGGGCTCGGACCTTCTGCCGGCATGGTAGTGTGCAACCTACGTCTCTATTTATCTGTCTTGCTGGCAGCCTGCCTAACCCTTAATGCGCTAATCACGTGCCTCGCTAGCTAGCAACGTGAAAACTGCTGTCACCTACTTCTTTGGCAACCAATCAACATTCCTATCTTAGCTAGCATGTCACTTAGCAACCTAACATGTTGGCTGTTGCAGGTGCTGCGTGTCGGTCTGATGGGATGCAACAGCAGCATTTCGAGTGCGGACATGGTGCTGGAGGCGCTGAAGGACGCGCTGGCACACTGTCACAAGAGCAAAGTCTAATATTAGCATCATAAAAAAAAATTACACTGTCACTGACAAGTGCCATATGAGATCTTGTTATTATAATAAAGTTTTTTATAAATTAAATTGTTTCCATGGTTTCAGTATATGCGATGCCTGCACAAATTATCTGAATCAATAAAAATGACAACTTTTAAAAAAATAAAATTAAAAAATGACAAATTTCGCCTCACGGCTTCCGTCGGACGTGATGACGTCACTGGAAAAGGCGGGGTCTCTCGCTTCAAACAGGAAGTAGTTTGCTTTTAATGTACTTTGAGAAGTTTGTTTTCCTTCAATGTTCAGTTGACCACTAAATATTGTTAATTTATTTCCGTTTAGCGCGCTAGTTGCAAGCAGTTAGTCTTTTGAAAAACTAAGATATTAAGCGCTAGATTGCTTCGCTTTAAACGTAAGCGATAAGTTAGCTTGGTGGTTGCTAGCCGGTAGCTAATTCACCTTTTTACCCAAGTATGTATAAATAGTCTATTAAAGTTATATGGTTAATATTGGAAAACATTTATGAGCTGTAATGGAGGCGTGTTTGGGCTCGTTGCTGAATTCGGACCTCAGGTAGAGTCATGCTAATAGTTTTGTAACTTGTCATGTCTCCTATTTCATGCACTTGTTTGTCCACAAATTCTCCAGCTCAGTGCTGTCAGCGTGCGAGCCTGAGCTCCAGGAGTTGATGCGGCAGATCGACATCATGATGAGCATGCAGAGGAGCGAGTGGGAGACACAGATACGGGACCTCCAGCAGCAGCTGAAGGGCGGCCAGGAGGACATTTCCACATCCAGGGTGATCATCCAACGCAAAGACCTGGAGGTGAATCATACGTGGTGGGTACTATTATGTTCCTGAAACTCTGACATTTGTCTTTTGCTTTGCCGTTGTAGATTGGAGTTCTCCGCAAGCAGGTGGAGGACATCCAAGCCGGGCGACATGACTTGGCAACCAAGTACGAGAAGCAGCTGGGAAAAGTTAGTGAGGAGGTGAGCAGTTGTGATGTGCTGTCACTGTCCAAAAATCGAAAAGAACACTTTCACTTTATCCCACTTCACCGGGTTCCGCGTGAAATCCCTCAGCTGGACAAATTAAAGAGGAATTATCAGAAGCTTGAGCGCCGACACATAAAGAAGGGCAGCACTGAGGAATCCAAAGATGAGGACGTGTCTGAAGTCAGGGTGCTAAAGGAGAAGCTTGAGGTATTACACAGAACATCGATATGATAGATTTATTCTGGAATATGCTTTCCATACAACTGTCTTTCTGTCCCTTTGCTGCCACGGTGATGTGACTGCTTCCAATTCTGGCTGCAGGAGTACAGTCAGAGGTTGGTGGTCTACCAGACGCAGCTAGCAGAGTTGGAGGCCCACAAGAACAGTCTAAATGAGGAGCTTGCACACGTCAAAGTAAACGCATTAGTTTGTACCTTTGTGGTATCCAAACATGATAATTAATCTTACAATAGAGAAAATGATCTTTGTCCAGGCACAGCGTGCGTCCGAGCGCCTACACGCCGACTGCTGCATGGATGCTCAGCGAATGCGTTCTCAGCTGGATAAAGTTCACCATGACCTACACGTGCAGGAAATGGAACTGGAACGCTTCCGAGCCCTGGCAAACACGAGGCTGTCGAACGACCGTTGGCAGCGACAGGTAAGGAAGAGCGGCGGAAAAATATCGGCGCGACCAATCGACTTGTGTTTCGGCCGACAGGATAAGACGGAGGAGATCGAAAGGCTTCACAAAGACGTCAGCACGCTCAAACACATGCTGCACGACAAAGAGCGAGCGATAAGGTGGGTAGTCTGCATCCAAAGGTGTTGATGAGTGAGATCACGTGTGTATCTATAATGTGTGTGTCGTTGATTCAGCTCATTGGAGGAGTGCTTGACATCTCACGACGCGGGGAAGCTTCGCGAGGATCTGCAGAGGGCCTCCGCGGAGCTCGACCGCGCTCGCACGTGTGAGGCTCACCTCAACGCGCAAGTGACCCGACTCAAAGAGAGGTATGTGTGTGTGTGTTTTGGATTGTCGATAAGAATGATTTTGTGACCGTCTGCACGTGTGCTCAGATTGGAAGAAACCAGCGTCCAGCACGCAAAGGTCCAACAAGAAGCCAGGGTGCTAAAAGACGCCTTTGATACTTCAGTAGCAGAAGTGAAAAGGGTTGGACATCTCTTTTTTTTTTTTTTCCCTCCCACTGGTGACACATCATACTGGAAGTGACATCCTCATATTAAATATTCCACATTTCTTATTTACCATATCAATTGAATATTTAGGTATATAATAATAATTAAAAAAAATGTGTAACTATACATTTGACATTAAATTTCATTCAAAAATTTACATGTTTCACAATATTTGTATATTTATTTGAGAATTGTTACATATTTACATACCGTAGTTCCATAAGCATATTTTTAAAACCTATACAATATTTCATGCACATTCTCAGTTGCGAGAGGAGCTGTCGAGGGCGGAGCAGCGGCACAGCGGAGACACGGATGACGTGAGGAAGCAGGTCGGTCGTTATCCGTGCTATTTCCTATTCTATGGCTTTCATCACACTTCTCTTTTCTATGCTGATTGTTTTCTTCTCGCAGGCTGAGGCGTCGTCTGCAGCATCGTTGGCCTCCCACAGGGAAAGCAGCGTAACGGAGCAGCCCCAGCTGAGGCCGGAGCTCACGCAGACGACGCGCCCGAGGCCCGCCGGGGACGGGCCGACCTCGCAAGGACACACCGCAGACGACCCTGCCAAGACGGTTGCGGAAAGGTTCGCCAAACATAATCCACTTCAGACTTACTTTGACTTAACACCACTTCCTTTGTCAGCAGCAGTGTCAGCGAGGGAACTTCCTTTGACGGCGACATCCAGCGTTTGTTCACTCAGCTTCGCTCGACGGGCTCCCGGCAGCCGCCCGGCGAGCAGTCGGCGCTGACCAAGCGCGCTCTGGAGGGACGAAGCTTCATCTCGCCTTCGCCGCCGGTGAGCTCCCACCCTCTGCACATTCTTGGACATCTCCCAAACACGTGGGGGGGACGTCATTCGCCTAAAAGCATATTTGCCATCCTCTCAAGATGATGGACGCTGACTGGACTTTGGTATTTGTTCAGGATGCTTCTCAGGTGGACGCCACCGTGTCGCATTACCTGGAAAAGGAGATGCTTCACTCCAAGGAGCTTCTGCACAAGATGGACACGCATATCCTCGGCATGGGCGACAGCCACGCTGCCACCGTGGCCAAGTGCCTCAATGCCAAGACATCGTGAAGGTGGAGCAAAAACTCTTTCTTTTAGTTTTTTTAAACACTTTGCACATTAAACATGTCTGAAAAGTGACAAGAATTCTGCTAGATCTCATTTTTTTGTTTTGCCAGGAAATTCCTAACAGATTTTTTTTTTTTTTTACCTTGTAGTTCTGTGGTAAAAATGAAAATTGTTTTCACTTCAAATATGAATGTAAATGGTGCTAAAATATATACGTGTGCCCCCTGAATTACATCTATTTTTATATAGGTAAAAAATACAGCATTAAAAAAGATCTGTCTCAAAAAATTACTGTCCCTAGGTTATTCCTTCATGTGCCACTAGAGGGGGCACCACGCACACACATTATAGAGGCTTACTGAACTCTCGTGAGATTTGCGTTTGTGACCTGGTGAGGTCATCAAGGCCACCTGAGCTGGGTGCATTGGTTCCGTGACCCCCCCCCCAGCAGCTGCACTCGCTGAGAGTGAATGTGTGTGTGCGAGATGTAAAGAAAACAGACTTCACAGCTGTATATTGCATTTGATGAAAAAAAAACAGTTTAAATTTTGTGCAAAATAAATTACGAGAAAGTTTTAGTCTTATGTGCAATAGATGGGCAATACTCAGGTACAATTATACACGCACTAACAAGCAATTGTAATTTTAGAAAGGAATGTCACTTTCCTTTGACTCTTGACTGACTCCAGAGTCCAGCACTTCCTCTGTGTGTGTTAGGGGGGGCCATGGCGTTCACAAAACACACAGTTGATTTACTGTGAATAACACCTCAATTTAAAGAGAGGATAAAAGCAGTTACTTGTCGAGCAATATGAATCCTGCCTAGCAACAACAACAAAAAATGTACCCAAATTTTAGTGCTCTCTGCTGACACCTCTATTTTGTCGCCCAAGGGAGGTCACACACTTTATCTGCTCTTTACTGGCCATCTGGGAGGGGGCGGGGCTTAGTACCGGAAAACTCCACAGGCTTTGTTTTGCTTTTGCCTCATTTTTGCATCCCAACATTTTTACTGAATAAATCATATTGCGGTAAGAAGTTAAATTGCAGTTTATGGAAGAGAAAAAAAGTAATATTCGAAAAACAAAATCAAATTAATAAGAATTATCAAATGAAATTATAAAATAAAATGATATATTTACAATACCGATACATCCTTCTATTTTCTTCAATACGTTATCGAAGGCTTTCTGCTGAACTGGCTAACGAAGGGTCAAATAAGTGTGTCTGTTTTGAACACACTTCAACCTGCATTTCAGTCTTTGTCTCGATCTCCATATGCTGCGTGCGTGCGTGTGTGCGTGCATGTGACAGGTGCACATCGAAGTGCTGCGGGGCAGGACACGTTCTTTTGTGTGCGGAAACATCTGCCGTTTTGCTTAAACGCTTCACATGAATCTTTCCATATGGACTCAGTGGGCATTTATTCAAAAATCCCTGTGCTTAGCTTAAGTCTTAGCGTTATTCTTTGCGGAGGATAAAGAATATCTTTTTATTTCATCAAAAGTGTAACAGGTATTATAATCAGGATTGGTGATCACAATGTGAGTACACATGCTGGGTTAGTGGTCATGAATTTGGGTGACCATGTGGGGTGTCCCCCCCCCCCACCCCCCCTTCCGCCCCATCAGCAAACTGCAAGCTAGGTCAGACGCCATGGTCATGGTAATTTGAGGAATGTGTCCATTTCCTCCTTTGCGGGGTGTGTGTGTGTGTGTGGGGTGTTGGTCAAACAAAAGAAGCTTCTCCCACCTCAGCTCACATCACCATCAGCACACAGCAGCTCACATTGTGCTCAGCCAACTCCACCAAAGTGGCACCCGCACTTGTAATAGCTTTAGGAAAAGAAAAGAAAAAAAAAGTTTATTTATACCACATCAGCTGGTTTGTGCGTTGTGTTTTTATGTTGCAGGTGAAAACAAAGAAAATACCTTTGTGTTTGGTGTACACACAAACTACTACTTTCCAATCACAACAATCAAACAACAAGACAAAAAGGTGGTGTTAAAGTCCCCTGGAACGAAACATAAACTTTTTTTATGGGTCTATTCATGATTGACTTTTTTTTTTTTTTACCAAATTTGGTCTTTTAGGAGGCCAATGGCAGACTTACTTTGTATATGAAGACAAGAGTTAGTATAATAAAAATAAAATATACATTAAAAACATTCCTCCCAAATTTCATGCTACTAAGGGAAACAGTGTTTGAGGCGGAATTTTTCCCAACAGTCCAATTTAAGTTCATCTTAAAGGATCCCAAACCACAATGGCTGACTTCCTGTGTGTTTTCAGGCAATAGTTCTTGGAACCTTATCGGTCTACTCATGACACTCCAAATTTAGTGTTTTTCTATTCTTGTCTCACTTTATGTAAGTAAGCTAGCACAAATACCGTATTTGAACTCCTATCAAAATTCTTCTTCTAGAAAACGACAAAGACGACATTGTGCTGATTAGCCTAAGCAGCATTTTAGCGCCGTTGGGTTTTTTTTGGGTTTTTTTGCGGCTTATCTGGAGACTAGTGTCAGTTGAACTGCCATGCAAATGAGCAGGTGGACGTTTGGCTGCCATAGATAAAGCAAACCTGGGCGGGCCACGAGACGGGCGGGCGGGCGGGCAGGCGCTAACAAGCGCTGTTTTGTTTACAAGCTGCCGACATATTAACCCGCCCGCCACCCTCCAATGGATGGACAGCTGATCCCGAAAAGCTGGAATGATGGTTACTTGGGGGGGGGGTTGAGGGCAGCAGATGGCAGGTCTGCCCCCATCATGTCTGCTTTTTGGGGGGAGAACAATGCATCTCTCACAGCTTCTGCTCAAAGGAGGGAAGATTGTTTGGGGGCGGGGGGGTTGAGTTTGTGGACAGCTGGCAGGCAACGTGCCTCGTAGACCAACAACCACCCCCCCAAGCCATTCAGCCAGCACACCAGGACCCTCACTCCACAATTACCCGGCACGAGCCCCGGCTTAAATATTTACCCTCAATCCTAGACTAGTTTTGAAACTTGTTCCATCATCTTACAAATGCAGAGGAATACTGTACTAACATTTCCAACTGCCCTGAAGGTCACAATAGCTCAAGGTCATTTTGCAGGAATAGTGCAATTTCTGATAGTCCCTGAATGCAACATTAGACCCTTGGAAAGCTAGGTGGATACATATATAGCTAGACAACCCCCCCCCTCCTGCTCACGCCATCATCAGCACCACCACCCCTTGCCCACCGCCCTCGTGCCACCCCCCCTCCTCCTTCCTTTTCCTCTCCCCCCTCCTCCTGGTGCGTTTGATCCCCGGGGGACGTGAAGCCTCAGCATTCCTCTCATTCCTCCCTCGCAACAATCAGCCTGTGAGCCTTTTATGAGCCACACTCAGTCTGCTCACACTCACTTGCGCGCGTGGACTGCATTTGCGCACTCCGGGAGCTTTTCGGAGGTTTTTTTTTTTTTACTCCCGGACTTTGAAGTGTTCTTCTTTGTGTGATGAGACTAAAATTTGGTGAGTTTTGAGTGTTTTCTAGATTTTTTTTCCCCCCGTTTTATGGAATGTGCTGCACAATGGCGCAATAAGTGTACGTGGGGCAGAATTCTTGGCCGTTGGGTCGTGTAGAGCTTTGTGTTAAAATGTGTAAAAATATTGGAAGGCTGTTTTTGACCTTTTAAGTTAATTATCAGTCAGGAGTAAGAAAAAAAACTAAAGTGTAAAAGTGCATTGTTTTGAATTTTACATGATGGTTTTGTTTTTACATTTTTATTTTTTATTGGTGGTCCAAAAAAAAAAAAAAGAAATTAGCATTGTTTGTTTTAATTCATCTTCAGTCTTATAGCCTTTCAACAATAATGTTACAAAAAAATACATTTTATGTGTTATTTACAAGACTGATGTTGCAGTTGTGGAGCAATCAGCAAATACTATTTGAGGAATTATGACATTTCATATTCAACTGATTTATGTGGCTGATGAGCAACAACATGGGATTGGCTCAATTACTCGGCCAGCACCATAAAGCATATTAAGCGTTGACCAACAGCTGCTGTCTCTTTTCAGAAATCTTCTTGAGACTTTTTTTGCGGGACAACTCATGAACAGCATGCCTACCAAATTTCAGGCACTTCTAATTCAGTTCTACCAAATCCAATTTCCCTCGCACGCTGAAGCCCTAATAAACGATCGAGGGGTTGACAAGTGTCTTTTCCTTCAGATTCCTTGTGATCCGTGCTGTTCCTCAAGTCCCCCCCCCATCCAGGCCGCCCCCTCGCCTTCTCGGACATGAGAACCGCCGAGGCTGCCCCCGGGACGGTCCTGCACCGCCTCATCCAGGAGCAGCTCCGCTTCGGGAACCTAGCAGACACCCGCGCCCTGCTGGCCATCCAGCAGCAGGCCTTGCGCGGTAGCGGCGGCGGTCGAGGGAGTCCTCGTTCTTCTCAGGAGAACCTAACCCGAGACGAGTGCCAGTACCTGCACATGTCCACCCGGCAGGACCCCCAAGGCCAGGAATACCAGGGAAGCTGCGTTCATCCGGAAAAGCCTTTGAGGATATCCTACCACGGGGAGGAGCTTCCCACCTACGAGGAGGCCAAAGTGCATTCGCAGTACCTAAAAGGGGAGCTGGACTCTGGCGTGGACATGCACTGGGATGCCAAGCGGGAGCACGCCCGCTCCCTCAGCGAGCGCCTCATGCGACTCACCCTGGAAGGGAACCCGGGGCCTCGAATGATGCCGGCCATGAGCACCTCTCAGAGTTTTCCGCAGTTGTACACCGCCATTCCTCAAGGGGACCCGCGGGGACCCCCGCCTGGGTATCCACCCCAGGACCAGGAGGTGTACTTCCTTGACCCGAACACGCCTCCACCCTTCTATTCTCAGCGCAGGTATAGTCGACTCGGCTCGGCTGGTTTAAAGTCTGCGGTCGATTCATTTCATTCCACCCATCAGGAACGGAAGTGAAAGGTCCGGAGACGAGGGTGACGCCCTGAGACGGGAGAACTGGAGACTGAGGCGGGAAGTGGACATCTACGCTGAGAAGGCCGCACGCCTGCATAAGGTAAATGAGGGGGATTTCCTTCTTTTGTCCCTCCTTTACTTTCTTTCTTTCCTTCCTCGCATTATCCGACTTGTTTGATTGACGCTCCGATGTCTCCTCCAAGCTGGAGAATGAGATCGCCAGGATCTCAGAGGCGTACGAGACTCTAATGAAGGGCTCGTCCAAGCGTGAAGCGCTGGAGAAGACCATGAGGAACAAGCTGGAGGCCCAGATCAAAAGGATGCACGACTTCAACCGGGATCTCAAAGGTACGGCGCGACTCGGTGACTTGATACCAGAACTTCAAACCCTAACCATGTGTGTTGCTTTCCAGAACAAGTGTGCGCGGCCGCCAAGCGGAGAGCAGACAAGGAAACCGAATGCTCCGAACAAAAGCAACACGTTTTCCTCAAGCTACTCGAACAAAGTGAGTCCATGTACACACACACACGCACACTTGTTTGTGGACTGGACACAAGTCGGACAATAGTAGGGCGCTGATTTCACCGTCTCGCTGGCGCTCGCTTATATTTTCAGCTTCTTGTTTGCTTGGCGTTCCGTGGAGGCATTCCACAGCTTTTGGCAGTACAAAGCTATGCCTTGTGTATGTACGTGTGTGCGCATGTAAGTGGATCAGAGGAAGTCTGCATTCCCCTGGCAGGCATGCAGTCACAGCACAGGGGGGTGCTTGTGTAATCAACCCCCTTTCCAAGTGACACATCATTTTCTGTTTTATTGAGAAGTTACCGAAAAACAAGTACAAAAGCTGCAGTGTCTCGATTTATCCTCAACTTTATTTATAAGACGCTTTAAAGGAAAACCACAGCTGTCATCCACACAGCCTGGAAGAAATAAAATGAAAACAACAAGGGGCCCGAAATTGAACCCTGTGGAACAACCAAATGAAAGATTTTTAACTCTGTGTAAATGTGTGTCCAGATGAGGAGCAGCAACGTGAGCGTGAACGTCTGGAGAGGTCCCTCCAGAACTTGCGGGTGTCAGCGGAGGAGAGCCAGCGTGGACGCGAGCTCCTGGAGAAGGCTCTGCTCTCAGCGCACGGCCGAAACCGCCAACTGGAGGACGAACTGCGCAGGAAGCGAGCCTACGTGCAGAAGGTGGAACGCCTCCAGAGCTCGCTGGGTCAGCTGCAGGCGGCGTGCGAGAAGCGAGAAGAGCTGGAGATGCGACTGCGCACCCGCCTTGAGCAGGAACTCAAAAGCATGCGTGTGCAACAGGTGAGGATATTTCCTGATGATGCAAGTCTCTGGGTAGAATTAAAATTCATCAGGGGGAACTAACTTGACCCACGTTGCCTTCAGAACCAGACCTCAGGCTCCGTGGCTTCGGAGCTAAGCTCCTCGCTGTCGCAACAGCAGCTGAGGGAGCGTGAGGAACGTATCCTGGCCTTGGAAGCGGACATCACCAAATGGGAACAGAAGTACCTTGAGGAGAGCACCATGAGACAGTTTGCCATGGACGCCGCCGCCACAGCTGCAGCGCAAAGGTACGTGACAAAATCGCAGCTGCCCAAAAACATCCCACTTTTTTTTTTAAAACAGTTTTTGATACTTTACAGAGATACCACCATCATCAACACCTCACCCCGACATTCACCCGACAGCAGTTTTAACGAGGACCTGCCTCTGACCAATCACAGACGTCAGGAGATGGAGAACAGGTACACAAAATGTTCTCAAATAGAGAACCGAATCAATCCCCAATAACGATTCGGGTCACTCCAGGTCTCCGGAAAAATCCAACAGAATTCCACCAACTGATTTTCCAAGTTAGAAATTAAATTCATCCCTGTTGACTTCACAATGGGTCCATTCAATACTTTGACACACTTTTGGAGCTTGCAGACTTCCCCTAAAATTGGAAAGATACCCAGTGCTTTGGTTCCGGCTGATATTTGGTGTTCCGCGTCATCCGTCAGATATCATCATTGTGTGACAAGAATACAAGATGGCCTTTGTGTTTTGAAAAGAATGCCTCAAGTTATTTATCGACTAACGCGAGCGTCCGTGTGCGTCGCTCCAGAATCCGAGCCCTTCACACACAGCTCCTGGAGAAGGATGCCATGATTAAAGTCCTCCAGCAGCGCTCCAGATGGGAGCAATCCAACCTTCGTCCGGCCGCGTCCGTCCCGTCCATCGCCACGGCGACCGTCAGTACCGAAACGAAAGGTGAGCTAACGCGAGATCGTATCGAGGGACAACTGGCCACCGGACGAAAAAACCCAGACGGCCCCTCCTGGTTCTCAAATAGACGAGGCGTTTTGAAGCTGGAATGCGTGTCATGGCCCGCCTCCAGAATAGCCCCGTTCCAGAATAGTCATGGGAAGAAGCGAGCGTGTAAATGTGGATGTAAGCAAAGCTAATTAAGCTACTCCTTTCTTTGTCCGCATCCGCAGGAAAGCGCTTCTCGGATGACCAGACAGGTGGTGCCATGCTACGACGCAAGAGCCGGGACTCCAGCACGCAATGTGACCAACTAGAACCAAAGTCAAATTTAGCAATGGCCGCCCCTGGTGAGTTTTTGTTTCTTAATAAACGTAGATTGTTGTCTTCAGTCGTTGTCGTGACGATGACGTTTGTCGGGCGCAGGTAATTCAGAAGAAGCCGAGCTGGGAGGAGTCCGACGGGCCTCGGAGAGCATCGACAACGACTCCGAGATGGTGGAGATCCTCATTTGAGGGATGTTGCTGTATCTTATTTATTATTTCTTTTTGTCATCGCTGCTTATTTGCATCGTGTCGCCCTTTAAGCTAAATGTTTTTGTAATTTAAAAGAATGGAAGTTGTCGGTGGAGGCGCGCCGTGTCTTCTGTGTGACAGAACAATGTATATTTAACTTTTATTTATCTTTGGGGATGGAACGTTTACAAAACTCTCAACGCGGAGCGGCTTTAGAAAATCCAAACGGAGCGTTTGTCGCCGAACGCCGATGATACGAAAACATTATTTTGCTACACTCGACATTTCAGGCGTGAGCGAAGGGAAGGACTTGGGTTTGTTTTTCAGCTTTGGATTAGTTTTTATTCGGACTCCATTTTGAACGTTAGGGTTATGTTGAATTTAGGCTTCACACGGGTCGGACCTTCCAACTCCGAAGCTAATATTTGCGGCCTTGTAGCGTCAATTCCCCCTGGCCTTGCCTCGCCCCTGCGCTGGAAGCTAATCTTCTCACATTCCTGGCTGAGGGAGTGAGAAAAAAAAGGCTATCTAAAGCGGGGAATGTGAAGTCCCTCAGCCCTCGTTAAAACGTTGCGCATTCCCCCGCTTTAGATAGACTTTGCTTTCCGCCATCAGCCAAACTCCAACTTTGCCTGGAATGTGTTTTCGTATTAAACTGGAATGCCCACTCTGGAAGGGGGGAAATACCGCCTCGGTACACTAATCCAGTTTGGAACTGTCGCCGTTGGTGTCAGTGGGGATTACCCAAACGTAAATTCTGACATTAAATGGCTCGTTCCACTTCACGCTTTCCCATCCATCGCACACAATATGAATCGATGCATTTGCTGGTCAGTGCAGCGGAACAGATTGACGAAAATGGCTCTCTCGGAATGTGTTTACATGGAAGTGAAGTTAATATATAATTGTTTTTCTTTTTTCGTTCATAAGTTTGTGTTGTTTTCTGGTGCCAAAGATGTTCTCTGATTTGGTTTTGTTCTCTTATTAATGTTATAACAGGTGACATAGATACACAAAAACTTTCTGATCCAGTATGGACATTGCTGTGAAGTTGTTGTTTTTTGTGAAGTATATGACTTCATATTTTTACCCCACTGAGAGATTAAAGATATTAATATATGTCCAGCAAATGGCTTTCTCTTTTATTTTGATAGCAATTCTAAAATGAAAGAAATTGATTTGACCAAAAAAACAAAAAAAACTTTCAAGTAAAAACAAAAATAATGATCCGACCCAAAAAATATATAATTTTTTCAAACTATTTACATAATTTTCCAAATAAAAACAAAAAAATTTATCTGACCAAAAAAAAAAACCTATTTGCATTTTTACGCTCCAAACAGCACAATTTTTTTTATCAGTTCTCCGTTTCCTTTAAACAAACCCTGAAGATGTCCATCTCCCAATGCTGAGATCTGCCTTATCAGGCATCTTCCATCTTGGCATGTGCAGCTGTGCCGCATAAAAGAAAAAAATTCTCAATGTCAATATTTATGCCTTCCTCGTTGGCCCGCTCGGTGAGACAGCGATGGCATTCCGTGGATGCCATTCGTTCTCTCACCGCTGCTGTCTTTACTTGTTGAAAATAGCCATGGAGAATCTCTTCCCAAACGGGGCAGGTGTCTTTGAGATTTACCGTCGCCCTTTTTTGGCCCATTTCTCACTTGCATACTCCAAATTTCTGATTAATTCCTGCAAGCATCACCCTCCCTCACTCGCCCGGCGATGAACTGAGAGGAATGTTCCGAGTCGGAGCGCTGAGTGACGGAACATTGCTCCCAGGAATTAAGATCTCGTGTCATTCCATCCACACACACGCACACACACATCTGGATTCCTGCTGGGATTGCCGTGACCTAGCATCCCAAGTCTAGGCGCATCCATTTTCTAAGATCTGGAATTCCCCCAGGATGGTCGCTTTCAATCAAAATGGCAAAATTCCTCTTCAATTTCAGGCTTGGGTCGAATTGTGAGCCCCAAGATGGCTGCCTTGTTCAATTTCAGGCATGGATCCTCGAAGTAGCTACGCATGGCATTTTTTTTGCGAAGTTCCCTCGAGACGCTATGCTCCATCAACGTCAAACAGTTGAAAAATCCATGTCGAACTCTGTGCTTTGCTCTCATTTTCATGGAAATTCCACAACTTCCTGCCTACAGCTTCCATGGAATGTCAACCCCCGCCTCATAGCACCCCACCACTCAACTTTTCCACGAAGCTTCTGATTTTTTGGAATGTTTCTCCTATGAATGAATTCCTGAAAACGCACCATTTTTCCAAGTGCTTGTGACATTTTAAAACTGTGTGTATTTTAGCGGGCACTAACTTGCCTAAAAAACACTTGCCCATTGGGCTGCTTGACTTTGCCCTAATTGACCTTTCTTTATCCTCCTAACTATTTTCTGCAGTATGTCGAGAATGCACTGAAATCAACATGCTGACAGTGTGTGTGTGTTTAAGTATGTCAAGTGTGTTTATGTGTGTGGACTCGTGTATGTGAAAGAGTGCAGCTGTGCAGAATTGTCCGATCATGCCTGAGCATGCAGAACGAGTTTATGCAGCCACATGTACGCTGCATGTAAATAACGAAGGCCCTAAATTGAATAACGGAAATAATGCTGGACCGACGGCAAGTCTGGCTTTTGTTAGCGTGACCAGCTGGGGGGTGGCTTTGTAGCTATGCGATAACACAGAGGCCTACTCGGAGGCAGCGGTTCATCCACGACATTGCAAATCGGTAAACGATAAAAGCAAAGAGAAGTATTGAAACGCTCAAGAAACTTTTTCCCTCAACAATTGTTATTGTGTTGTTTGATGCTCGCTGAGCTGAGGTCATGAATGGCATCACAATGACAGGTGCAGGCAATAAAATGCAACTTTTCGAGGTGAAAAGGGCACAACGCTATTCACCTCATTCCCAAATGTCAGTCTAGCGCCATCTCGCGTATATCTGCGGTATCACAACCAGGAGTCATAATCGAGTGGCGGGAAATTCAGCAGGGACCGCCAGCCCGCACTGACTAAATAATTGTCATTTTCACTTAATAGAATAGAAAATACCTTAATTGATGGATAAAAAAGTAAACATATTTAAATAACGTAAATAACGGTAAACATTCTTGTGGAGGTCAGAGGAGATTCTCGCTCTCCCATTGGTCGACACTTTGGTCTTCTTTTCGCTGATTGGTTGAGGGAAGCAGAAGGGCGGCTCTTGGTTGTTAAGGTTGGTCGACGCATTTCTCACGCTTCCATTTGGCAATGCCCCGGTTTTCTCTTCCCTCATTCGTTAAAACTAGTTAGAGGGGCCGGCTCTCAATCTAAGGTTGCGATTGGTTGATACATGTTCCCCGCTCCCATTGGTCGACCTCTCGGAATTCTCTTCCCCGATTGGTTGAAAGAGTCAAGGGGGCCGGCTCTCTATCAAGCGTTCTTCCGGCTTACATGTTGTCGCGAACGAAGAAAAAAAGGAAAAGAAAAGACGAATGGAAAAATTGTAATCCAGAAAAGGAGCGTTGCTTATCAACTCAGTGATACGGTAAACACATGTGGACACTCGGATACGCCTTTGCTTGTGTAGGGTGACCTGTTTTAGGCAGTCGTTCGCCATAAAAGTTCATTTGGACGTGAGTGATAAACAGGCGGCAGCAAGACCTAGCGAGTCTCACGTTAGCTTGTTGCTAATAAGCTCGCTCGGATAAAAATGTATTCCTTCTACTATGTGATGTTATCGAAGCAAAAGCGTCGAATATTTCCACTGGAAGTCTCACTGGGCTAACATCGCGTTTGTGTTCTCTTCCCAAAGCGGCGAAAATGACGTCGCCACACTTGATAAATGGTGATGAAACTTGAGGTTAGACGAGTGTTTCGAGCGATAAACGCAAGCAAAAATACTCTTTAATTTACGTATCGATTTGCTTCTGTTAACCGGGTGTCTTATCATGTTGGCCGCTGACCATAACTATGTTCAGTTTTCGTGCCCTCGCTCATTCCGCTAAAGGGTTAATTTTTCGAGTCTTTCATTGTTGAGGTGCTCGTACTTCGGTTGGCACCGCCGCGCATGCGCACATTTTCTTTTCAAGCGTTTTCACACGCGTGTATTTACGTACTTTTTCTTTTTTTAAGTGGTCGACTTAAGAAAATAAAAATCCGAATGAGCTCCCAACAATTCCCACGACACGGGCAGCCCGCCTCGAGTCCCGGGGGACCTCCCCTGATGCCCGCCGGTGGAAACCTGGTGGCTGTCAGTCAACCGTCAAATTTGCAAGGTGAGCGAAATAACCATCACTTTTCCAATGATTAATAAGTGATGCCCAAAAACCAGGGAGGGAGCGAGACATTAAATTTGAGTCGGTACAAGGGAGTGATTTGAATAATTATTATTTAATGAGTACCGAGAGTCATCATTTAACTAGATTAGTTGTATCACAAGTCCAACAGGGGGGAAAAACGCTCCATTCCTTTCTGTTTGTTTATGCTAGTCTATAAATAAATATGATCGTTTAATAGCCGGCGCTGAGGCTGTGGACAGCGACCAGCAGGAGCACCCGCCAGCGGGAGGCGGAACGACGGTGGTCTTCCGGGACGACAAGCAGGAGACCATGGTGGTGCGACCGTACCCGCAGGTGCAGACGCACGGGCAGCCACAGCCCGCCCCGCAGGCGCTGCCCATCCAACCTGGTGGACCGCCTATGGCCTTGCCTGCTCCGCCGGTGCATCTGCCGCAAGGCCAGCCCACGGTCCTCACTGACGGACAGATGAAGGTACCGTATCCAAGAGTTGACAACCAACATTAATGTCTTTCTTAAATAACAAATCTAAGCCAAAGTGAAAATAATCACCCCTAGGTTCTGAAGTCCCCCATGCCGAGCCGCTTGATAGCCCCTGCGCCAGCATCCAACCAGGGCCACATCACCATTCCCCCCAAGGTCCCGGCCCACATGACAGCCACCCCGGAGAGCAGCAGCGCTACCACGCTTTCTATTCCCGTGGCCACCATCAGCGGACAGCAGGTGTCGTGTCACGTCTGCACCAAGTTTTCATTTCATGTTTCCCAGCCCAAAATCCCAAATGACTTTGGTGGCCTTTCTTTGTGCGTCAGGGTCACTCTAGCAACTTGCACCACCTTATGTCGGCCAACATCCAGATCATTCGAGGTAGCGGCCCAACGCTGCAGATCGGGACACCTGCCGTGCCGCCGCAGACTTTTACGTCGCATCTGCCACGAGGTATTTTACATGCTAGTTTGATTGTGACAACCAATAAGTGTTAGTTTTAACTCCCAAATATTTTCCCTCACAGGTGCAGCTGCAGCCGCGGTCATGTCCAGCTCCAAAACAGTCCTCCGACCGGCCACTGGAGCAGGCGCAGGCCCGGGCCAGCCCACCGTGCAGCACATCATCCACCAGACTATTCAGGTACTAAACACACATATTGTGCACTCAATCATTTTATGTGTGTGTGTGTAAGACGTCGTTGTCTCCACAGTCTCGTCCGGCTGTGACGACGTCCACGTCTGTGCTTCCCACCGCGGTGGCCCCCATTTCAGCCACGAGGACCCAGTCTCCCGTCATCAGTCCCACGGCCACGCACTCTGCAGAAGTTGCTCACGGGTAAGATGACCACCTTATTTCAACATTCAACTCGCATTGGACAATCGCTTTAAAGTATGGGATCTGTTTTCTTCCAGGCGTCCCGGCTTGACCATTCACCCGCCGCCAGCCAGCATCAGCATCCAGAGGCCTCAGACATCACGCGACACAGCCACGCGCATCACGCTGCCCTCGCACCCGGCCATCGGCGCTCAGAAACCTCAGCCACCGCACACCATGACGCAGGTTAATCGACTCGGCGGCAAAGGAAAGATTTTTTTGCTTTTGTGAGACAGAAAATGTAAATACCCCCCCCGTTTTGACCTCATAGAAGCCCATCTTCAGTACCGTCACGCCAGTGGCAGCCGCCACCGTGGCGCCCATCGTGGCCACCAACACCGTGCCCTCCACTACCTCGATTGGTACGCAGGCGCAAGAAAGACACTCCTGCCAAAAAGATAGCGGATGAACTCCTAATGCACATTTGTGTGTTGCGTTCAGGTTCCGTGCCCCACACCCAAATGAGCAGCAACACTATCGTCACCATGACGATGGCCTCCCACTCGTCGCACGCCACCGCCGTCACCACCTCGGCCATCCCCGTCGGTGAGTTTTCCTATTTTTGCCTTTCCCGCTTTCCTTCACTTTGGCCTCACCTCGCTGTCGCTCGCAGCCAAAGTGGTGCCTCAGCCTATCGCCCACTCGTCGTCTCGCGTGCAGCCCGACTACCCCGGGGAGAGAGCCAACCTCATTCCCATTCAGGGCCATCGCTCGTCGCCCAACCCCGTCACCATGGAGCCGAGAAGCGACAACAGGTGGGATAAGATATTTTGCTAAACGACATCTTTGATGTAATGTTCCATATATACATTATTTGATCTTGATACGACAACCTTTGGGTGACCTTTTTTGACCTTTGATTTTCAAGGCCTCCCGTTCCGGTCCAGTTCCAGTATTTCCTGCCGACGTACTCGTCGTCGTATCCCCTGACTCACACCTACACCCCCATCAGCAGCTCTGTGTCCACCATCCGACAATATCCTGGTAGGAAACAGGTTTTGTTAACCAATAAATTCATTGGTTTTCTTTTTCAGGCAATTAAATTGGCGATAAAAAAAATGGGATCATTTTTTCACATTTTAACCTGAGTTTCTCCTCCTTTTCAAGTGACTCCCCAAGCTCCAAGTTCCGCGCTGCCCGCGCAGGCCGGCGTGGGTGTGGCCACCACCGTGCACCTCAACCACATGCAGCTTATGGCGGTGGACCGCATCGGCCTGCCGTCGGCGCAGATCAGCACCCAGGGCATCCAGCCGGCGCCCATCGCCACGCAGGGCATCCAACCGGCGCCCATCGGTGTGCAAGGCCTCCACCCGGGTACGGCGTCCATCGGTGCGCCTGGCCTCCAGCAGGGTGCTGGCCAGCAGCAGCAACCGCCCGCCGAAGCAAAATCCGGTACCATATTCCCTTGACGATACATATGAGTAGTTCACGATAAATTCCCTTTTTTTCTCTTGAATCTAACCTCAGCCGAAGGAAAAGTAGTACAATCATTGCTTTCAAGGATTACTCAACCGTTTTAACCCCATCCAGGTGTGGTCTTGGCTGACGGCTTTGTGGCTAACCCGATCGGCAGCACCGCTCAACCGGTCGGCACCATGGTGCAGGCTCACGGACAGGCAGGGGCGCCCACCCAGGGGTCCTCGCCGAGACCCTGCATCCTACGCAAGAAGCCCACCACCGAAAGGTGAGAGGCGATCCGAATCATTGATCAATTAAAAAAAAAAATTCAAGGGGCAGTACATTAAATATCTCATTTTCAGGCTCGACACTTCGAACATGTTGTCTTTACATCCATATATTTCTAACTTCTTGTTTTGTTTTCAGTTGTGTTCGCAAGACCCTCATTCCTGCTCAGCCCAGTGAACCGAGCAACGTCCGAATGGAGAGTGGCATGAGAGGCGCGAGTTCCCCCCGACCCGCAGGGTGAGCATCCCTCACATGGATCGCTTCGAAACATATCAACCTGACGAAAGTTAACGTTGAGTGTGATTGTGGGCTGTGGCCAAGGGGGGTTTAGTAAAGCTAAAAATAGATGTGTGCTAAGTGGCTAATGCTATATCTCATTTCGAAGGGTATTCAAAACAGTTCTTGAGTGCACTTTGACCTTTCACCCCCTCAGAGTCAAACCCAAAGCCGAGGTGCACATGGCGGTGGCCCCTCCCGTCATGGCCGCCGTGGATGCGCTGCCCCCGCCACAGGGCGGCGAGAAGCAAGCGATAGTGGCATCGGGGGCCCCGCACCTCGCCCAGGCCCTGCCCGCCATTCTGGCCACGCCGGGGCCCGCACCGCCCTCTCAGCCCTCTGCCGTCCTTTCGGCCCTTCCTGCGGCCATGGCGGTGACTCCGCCTACTCCCGCTTCCATGGCCAACACGGTGGCGTCGCCCACGCCACCGGCCCCCAGCAGCACCGCCGCCTGCATCGCCAGCTGCCCCGACGCCAAGGTCAAGCACGACCCGGACAGCGTAAACACCTCGCACCCAGGTGAGGAGGCGACACTCGTACTCTTCTCGCACAAATCTATTACCGATGCTGGTCATGCTTGAGGTTTACAACTTTTTTTTTTTTGCTTTTTTCTTCACAGACGCCAACCCTGTCCTGAACACCTCCGCCCTCAACGTGCCCCCCACGGGAGACCTCATCCCAGGGGCCTCCCCGAGGAAGAAGCCTCGCAAGCAGCAGCACATCATCTCCATCGAGGAGAGTGAGATGATGGAGACCAACAGCACAGACGAGGAGAAGGCGCCCGGGAGGCCCATCACAGGCAGGGCTGAGCGCAGAGAGTCTCCCCCCAGGGAATATGTCGGTACGTAGACGGGTGAAGTATTTACGTACTTTTGACTGGTTTTGCATATTCAAATGCCACCTTTAAAAAAAAAAAAAAAAAAACAAAAAAAAAAAAAACATCTTCTCTCAGATGAGGAAGGGGTGCGCTACGTGCCCGTCAGGCCCCGGCCGCCCGTCACCCTCCTACGGCACTACCGTAACCCCTGGAAAGCCGCCTACCACCACTTCCAGAGGTACAGCGATATCCGTGTCAAAGGTTAGTTTTTTTCCAGACAGATGCAAAGTGTCACCGGGTTATCAATTCAATAGAATTTATATATTTTGTGTGCGTTTGTGTCCAGAGGAGAAGAAGGGCACCTTACAGGACATGGCCAACCAGCGAGGGGTGGCGTGCCGAGCGCAAGGCTGGAAGATTCACCTGTGTGCCGCACAGCTCCGACAGCTGGTGAGTGGCAGGGACAAGCTGTTTCCTGACCTTTATATTTTCTTTTTATTAAACTTGATAAGGCGACGTCTCCGCTACGTCAGTCATGTTTTTGACTGACCTTCCCGCTGGTCATTTTGTGTTTCCAGTCTAGTTTAGAGCACGATGTGTACAGCCGCCTGTCCTCCCTGCAAGAGGGCCTCATCCCCAAGAAGAGAGCGGGAGCAGACGACGACCTACACCGCATCAACGAACTCATACAGGTCCACCTTTAATCCCGTGGAAAAAGTTCACACATATTGCCACAATTTTAATTCCAATTCAGCGCATCCTTTCCCCACAGGGCAACATGCAGCGCTGCAAGCTGGTAATGGACCAGGTGACGGAGGCTCGGGACACCATGATGAAAGTTCTGGAGCACAAAGAGAAAGTTCTGAAGCTGCTAAATAAGAACAGTGCTGTCAAGAAGTCGTCCAAGCTCAAGCGCAAAGAGCGGGCGTGAGGACCCCCCCCCCCCAACTGTCCCTTTACCTGAACCCCCGCTCAGAATCTGGTGCTATGATCTGCTCTATACAATCACAAGCACCCAACGTGGGCAACACGAGGCTGGCGGGGACCTTTTTAGGAAGAGGTTCTCACTTTTTTAGTTTTGTTTTCATTTCCGAAGACCCCGAGAGACTATGTTTGCCAACATTGCTTCCACAGCGTCGCCTCGCCGTGGCGCAAAAGAGGCAAGGAGGAGTAAGAAACGGTAACGTGAAGACCAACCTCAAACGTGCTGTTTTATGTTTTGTTTTCGATCAGTGCCTTCGTTGTGTCTGCGGATGATTTGGCCGCCAGCATTTTGCAACGACGTGTGCTCTCGTCACTCGTTTCCCTCCATTTTGTAGCACCCGATCAGGTTCCGAGTTTTCCTTGGGGAGTTTGCAATTAAAAATAGTGCTTTTTGTCATCTTTGTTACAACTGTGAATATTATTCCTAACAATAGTAGAAAAGAATGAAAGAAGTGAAGTGAATGTGGATGTCACCTAAACATTGGCCTTTGCTTTAAGCATGCTAATTTGCAACACTGAAGACTTAGAATGGAAAAACTCATCCATCTCTGACCTCATCTTCAGACAAACACTGCTTAAGCAATGTCCATCTGAACAAAGTGGATTTTTTTTTGTTTTAATTGCAGACTCCCCTTTTAAATCAAGTCATGACTTTTCCTAAGTAGAAAAAAAATGGTTTACAATTTTCGTAATTGGCAATCATGTTTTTTTTTGTTATTAGTGAAGAAGGCCGAGAAGGAATTTCAAACGGAGCGTTCTTATGTTCACAAGGCAAAATTACTGTTTTAATGTGCTCTTTTCTTTTGTACACTCCTCCACCCTCAAATTGCAGACATTTTATGCCCTGCGATGTGTAAAAAAAAGATTTCACAGAGAGGGAGAGTTGTAGTGAGTCGGGATCATTCAGCCCAGACCTTGTACATTGTTTTTGTCTGTAAGTATAGTAAAGATGCTTCAACAGTGCACACTTGTGCTCAGGTGTCATTCTACAACCAAATTCTTTCGTCATTTATATTGATCATATACATCTTCTGTGTTTCAAATTCTCATATTCAACATTTTTTCCCCTATTTGTATTAATAGCACTGCCAGTTGAGTTTGGCCTCAGCCCGTCTTCTGACGCCCTCTAGTGGCGTATGACAGAATCACAGATTTAAATATGTCATGTCACAGTGGCTTAAACTTTTACAATCCAGCTAAAATTTGGTAAGTACAGTTCAGTTGTATTGAACTTTTAAGAACAATTTTTTATCAGATTTTACTAGAGCTTGAAAAGGCAAGTACTTTTTTTGTTTATCATCCATGTGTTGTCTATGTTGATTCATGTACTGTTGTCACTGGGTGGTTCTGCAGGAGCAAAGTCAAAGAGTCGTAAAAAAAAAGACTTCCTTTTTCAGCGTCGTTGAGGGAGCAACAGCTCACAGGAGAAAACAGTCTCAGGTAAGACTTGCCTCACATATTAAGAACGCTAAATGATTGATTGTGTTTTTAAATGCAAGTTCATCCTGTTTTGAAAGGACAAGATTTTTTGGCAACTTCAAAATAAAATCTATTGGTTCATGAATTCATTGCAAAGAAAAGATTACACTGGTGTGTTATGTAAAGATGCTACCATCCCGACAAAGACCAAACAAAATAAATTAAGATCATCTCAAATTGGCAAACTTGGGCTTGGGGTCCGAAAGAGGTCCCAGATGAGCATATGTAATTCTTAAAAAAAAAAAAAAAATGTCACGGGATGTGGTATTATAAGAAGTCATAAATATCTCTCGATTGACTTCATATAGTGGGTCGTGATAGAAAAGATATTTTAATGAAAGTCATTTTTTTCAGATTCCCACAGTGATGCATCTGTCCAAGGTAAAAGTTTTTCAATTTTTTTAGACGAACAGTAGGTAGAATTTCAAGAGGAAGAAAAAAAATATAATCCTTTTTTTTAATCTTTTTTTTATCAATTAGGGGGATTTTGTGTGGGTGGACACCGGGGCCGGCGTGCCCATCGGTGCCCAGGTGAAGGTGACTGACACGGGGCAGCTTCACCTCATCGATGACGAAGGAAAGGTAAAAATAAATAAACACCGTACGATAAAAATCTTGCCAACTTTTTGGTGATGTGCGTTAAACCGCCCAATTTCCAGGAGCACAAGCTCACCGAGCGTATCGAGGGTGGTCTCCGGCCCATGCACCCCACCTCGGTGCAGGGCGTGGACGACATGATTCGGCTGGGGGACCTGAACGAGGCCGGCCTCCTCAGGAACCTCCTGGTGCGCCACAAAGACGGACTCATCTACGTAAGTCTATCTCGCCCGGCTTTTATGAGGCCCTAATCACCTCGCTGGGAGAGTTTAATCACTTCCCTGGACTTTGCCCCGCTTCTCTTGGGGTTTTATCACTCCTCTCCATGGTGACCATTCCAGCTCTACCAGGAAAAGGAAACTGAAGTGAGATTGAGACTCGAGTTGTCACGTGTAGTTATGAACGCTGTAAATGTCAGTCACCATGACTCGTGGTGATGCAATGGGGGGGGCTCTCTCATGATAAAGTTGTTCTTCACAGAGGATAAAGAATATAGGCCTGCTCCAAGATATTAACCGGACCGCACCTTTATGCTTTCAGACCTATACGGGTTCCATCCTGGTAGCGGTGAACCCCTACCAGCTTTTGCCGCTCTACACGGCCGAGCACGTGCACCAGTACACGGACCGACGACTGGGCGAGCTACCGCCGCATGTCTTCGCCATCGCGGACAGCTGTTTCTTCAAAATGCGCCGCAATCGTAGAAACCAGTGCTGTGTCATCAGGTTTGGGGACTCTCCAGGTTTCTAGACCTGGATTCAACACCTCTGAAAATGTGTGTGTTGTGTCACCGCAGTGGTGAATCGGGGGCTGGCAAAACGGAGAGCACCAAACTCATGCTGCAGTTCCTAGCGGCGGTAAGCGGCCAGCATTCCTGGATTGAGCAGCAGATCCTGGAGGCCAATCCCATCTTGGAAGGTAACATACGCCACTGGTTTTCTTGGATCAAACCGAGGCATCTCTTTAGCTTCTCATTTTCTCGCAGCCTTCGGGAACGCGAAAACCATCCGCAATGACAACTCCAGCCGCTTCGGCAAGTACATTGATATCAGCTTCACCAAAGGGGGCGCCATCAAAGGGGCTCGCATCGAGCAGTACCTGCTGGAGAAGTCCAGGGTGTGTCGCCAGGTAAGCTCGCAAAACGAAATCCACCCAGGTTGTCCTGAAGTTGAAGACTGTTGACTTTCCAGGCAGACGAGGAGAGGAACTACCATATTTTCTACTACATGCTGATGGGAATGCCGGCCGAGCAAAAGAAGATCCTTTCGCTCGGGAGCGCCGCGCAATACGACTACTTGACGATGGTATGGATATTTGTATAAAAGCGGTGATTCGACTCCTGGATGAAAACACTTGTATGAACAGGGCAAGTGCACCAGCTGCGAAGGTCGTGACGATATTAAGGAATACGCTCACTTCCGATCTGCGCTGAAGATCCTCATGTTCAGCGAGAACGACACCTGGGAAATCTGCAAGCTGCTCGCCGCCATCCTGCACATCGGCAATGTCAACTTTGACGGTGAGATCTCAAACTTCCCGGTCTTGACTATTCTCAACTCTCACTCCCTTCCATCTCAGGAACCATCGTAAACAATATGGAGGGTTGCGAAGTCCTCTCGTCATTGCATTTCGACATGGTCAGCCAACTTTTGGAGGTGAGTAAAAATATTTGATAGCACATGCCAGCTGGATTTGCAACCCTCTTGTCCTCTAGGTGGATCCTAAAGTTCTTGAGAATAGTCTTACTCAGCGTTCCTTCATGACCATTCGGGAAAGCGTGAGCAAAGTTCTGACCGCAGCACAGGCCTTGGATGGCAGGGACGCCTTTGTTAAGGTAACCAAAGGTCACTCCTTGACCTGTAATAACCTTTCCAATGTGTGCTTGATTCTTCAGAGTTT
This sequence comes from Syngnathus acus, assembly GCF_901709675.1. Classification (NCBI taxonomy): domain Eukaryota; kingdom Metazoa; phylum Chordata; class Actinopteri; order Syngnathiformes; family Syngnathidae; genus Syngnathus; species Syngnathus acus. The sequence goes on along the minus strand of NC_051090.1, from coordinate 2,877,014 downwards.
TGGTCTAACATAGGTTTTAGAGTTTGGGGATCTCCATTTTGTTTTGTTGATAATATACTGTATGAGTGTGAATGAATCACGTGTGTGTGTGTTGTGTACATGTGTGTGAAGCTTTTGTGCTTCGGTGGACACACTTTATGACAGAAGTCATTTTCTTTACGGTCGGCCAGGCTATTTACGGCCGGCTTTTTATTTGGGTGGTGGACAAAATCAATGCTGCCATTCATAAGCCGGACGAGGAGTCGGACGAGGTCACTCAGTCTATCGGCCTCCTTGACATCTTTGGCTTCGAGAACTTCAGCACAAACAGGTCAGTGTTCCCCCTTCTCAAGAATCCGAGTCGTCTGCCATGATCTATGATCCTGTTGTTTTTGTAACTTCAAATAAATAGCTAAAGCTGTATTTGTGTTAAAAAAAGAAAAAAAAAAAAGTACAAATTAGTGACTGGACTTTACTTCTCACCACTGCAGCTTTGAGCAGCTCTGCATCAACTACGCCAACGAGCAGCTCCAGCAGTTTTTCGTCAAGCACGTGTTCAAGATGGAGCAGGACGAGTATGCCCGAGAAAGCATCGTGTGGGAGCACATCGACTACAAAGACAACCAGGAAACATTGGATGTGCTCGCCCATAAGACCCTCAACATTCTAGCGCTCATTGATGAAGAAAGCAACTTCCCCAAGGTTCTCCAAATGTCTCATTTTTTGAAATCCAAACATTGCAGGTTCCAACTGTTTTTGTGTTTAATCCATCAGGGTACAGATACCACCATGCTCCAAAAAATGAATCAGGTCCACGGGAAGGGGAACATCTACATCCCCCCCAAGAATAACTACGAGACTCAATTTGGAGTGAATCATTTCGCCGGCATGGTCTACTACGACTCCAAAGGTAAGACTAAAAACTGCAAAATCCAAAGATGGAAAAACTAAGTTGTTTCTTAAATAAGGTTTCCTGGAGAAGAACCGCGACGCCCTGAGCCCAGACTTCATCCAACTGGTGGAAACATCCAGTAATAAATTACTCAAGATGGTCTTTCACAACGACATTTCCTCCAACAGCACCAAGATGACAGCCAATGCCAAGCTGACCATCAACACACCCACAAACTCACTAAGGGTCAGTTAACATGAACTGTCATGCTAACTTAGCCCCGTTTGAAAACAGAATCCAAAGCCGCTCATCTTTTGTGCGTCAACAGCAAGCCAACGAGGGCAAAAAGCGAGTTCCCACGCTGACTGGTCAGTTCCGCCAATCCTTAGAGTCTCTGATGAAAACTCTGATGGCGTGTCAGCCGTATTTCATCCGGTGCATCAAACCCAACGACTACAAGAAGCCCATGGTCAGAACGAAGCAATTTAACGATACAAAACATGGACCCTTTCAGATTTTTTTTTGGTGTGTATTCAGCTGTTTGACAGAGATCTGTGCCTGCGTCAGCTGCGCTACTCGGGCATGATGGAGACCATCAACATCCGCAAAGCGGGTTATCCGGTGCGCTATACGTTTGACGAGTTCCTGGACCGCTACAGGGTTCTTCTCAAGACCTACATCTGTGACCCACATAAGGTCCGTGGACTTGTTGGAAACCCTGGATGTGATTTTAGCTTCTCAAATGATTCTTTTCCCGATTGTCCGTGGACAGGAAAGCAAAGAGAAATGCTGCGAAAGTATCTGCGAGTCTCTGCTGGTCGGAGAGGGTGATTGGAAGACGGGAAAGACAAAGATCTTTCTGAAGGTGAGCTGACTTTGAACGAAAAATATGATAACTAAGGAAAAAGTTTAAATTCATAAAAACAATGGCGCTTAGGAATTTCATGACACCATGCTGGAAGTGGAGCGTATGAAAGAACTCAACGTCAAGGCACTTTTGATCCAGAAGGTTCTACGAGGCTACAAATACAGGTAAAAGGGAGAAGTCATCAATCAAAAGTATTCTGATCGTTATTATTGATGAGCTGTTTTTATGACTCTTCGCAGGAAACAGTTTGTCAAGAAAAGATCAGGTGCTCTCGTCATCCAGAAGCACTGGCGAGGACACAAAGGGAGACAAGTGTACCGTGTGGTGAGTTCAATAACGTCTCTAAACTTTTGATTGTCCGCCTGTTTAACATTTGACTACTTTTTGCACAACTTAATGTTCGCTTCCATATCCTCTTTTGTGACTGTCACTCTTCATCTGATATATTTTAGGTCCAGAAGGGCTTTGCCAGGCTCCAGGCACAGGTTCGCTCCCGCCAGCTGCACCTCCAGTACAAGAGAAAGCGGCAGGCGGCCATCTTGCTGCAGGCACAGGCGCGGGGCTACTTGGCCCGAAAGGACTGGAAACGCAAGCGGGACGCCGTGGTCTTCCTGCAGGCGCACACCAGAGGTCTTCTGGCCAGGAAGACTGTCAAGAACATGAGGAGAAACGTAAGACTAACATCTGACACAAACGTGGATTACGGTTATAAACGTTTGTTTGTTTCCATCCAGGATCTGTCAGCAAAAGAAAAAGAAGCCGAGCGTCTGGCCATGTTGGCGCGTCAGAAGCATCTTGAGGATGTGCTCAGGCAGAAGGAGATGGAGGCCCAAGCGCAGTCCGAGTCCACGATGGATCAGCAAGTGGACGACATGTTTTGCTTCCTGCCCGTCATCGTGGGAGGCCAAGAGGGGCAGGCGCCCGATGGGTTTGAGGTGAGGCTCCACAAAACTCCCCCGAGTCTTACTTTGATGTCAAAACAATTTTTGATGTGCTTTCAAGGCCTTGGAAAGCAAGCGGGTTCTCCTGGAGGAGATTGACATTGACAGCATTGAGGACGAAGACCTGTCCGTAGAGGACCAGGACGATCTGGACGATTATCCTTTCTCCAAATTGGCGTCGATGTTTTTCCAGGGCGGTGCGTCGCCTTCGCACATCCGCCAGAGATTGAGACGCCCGCTGCTCTACCACGAGGATGAAGGAGACGTGCAGGTGCTTCCAAATTCACTAACTGGGCATTCGAGACTGGTCGGGAAGTCGGTAGTTTAGCAACGGCTAACAAGTTAGCAGCAACTTTTTTAGCCCCCTTCCTTCACGTCCTTGTGTGGTTTTCCAGGCCTCGTTGACAGTTTGGTGGATCATCCTGCGATTCATGGGAGATCTTCCTGAGCCTAAAAAGTCTTTCCAAGTCCAGGGAAGCTCGTCACAGGATCGCTTTGTCACTCAGGCCGTCATCAACAGAGAGAACAGACGTCTCAGCCACATGGTCGGGCTGGATCAGGTGAAAGACATTTGAAATGCAGTAGTACGCACGGTGTGTTACATCTGTATTTGTTTTTGTTTCAGCGTGTGCTCCGAAACAAAAACACCCCGCCGTCTTCTCCTGTTCTGGAGGAGTCCACTCCAAACAGAAAGCAATCCATCTTCACGGACCTCCTGTCCAGAAACAAGAAGGCCGCTCCAGGTGAAATAACCCCAAATTCCAAGGTCTACACCGTCCCTGAAGGGACTCCTCGCAACAGGAAGGGCTCCACCTTCACAGATCTTCTGTCTCGGACTCGGAAAACCTCCAGCGTTCAGGAAAACGGAATCCCCAAATCCTCGTCCAGCTTCCGGAAACCCTCTATCATCGCGGAAGAGGTTATATTCTGAATGTTCAACTGTTTTAAGACTTTTTCAGGAAATGACTTCAACCTGACTTCAACTGCACTTTTAGTCTGAGGATCAGCCAGATGTATCCAAGGCTCCTGCCCTAGAGACGGTGAAGGAGGACGGTGGCGACGTCTTGATCGGCGAGGGTCCCTCCCTGGACCGGCCCCTCTCGTCTCTGGAGAAGCTGCACATCATCGTGTTCTACGCCATAGTCCGACGTGACCTCAGGGATGAGATCTATTGCCAGATCTGCAAGCAGCTGCAGGACAACAACAACCGCAATAGCTACTTCCGAGGATGGATCTTGCTCTCGCTCTGTCTCGGCGTCTTCCCGCCGAGCGAACAGATTATTAGGGTGAGGAGGCCATTTTGAATCTCAGACACCATTTTGACACTCGGAAGCTTTATCAAATCGTCTTATCTTTTGTTCGTAAAAGACAAGCGCGTGGAAGCTAACCTATCGGTGGCTAGCTAACGAGCTAGAGAATAAGAGAAAATAGCATAAGCACTCGACAATGTCAACTTTCAAATATAGTGTTAAAGAATTTTTATCCACAAGTGACAAGCAAATGGCAGTCGGTGAGCTAGCCTTTAAAACTGCCTCATTTTTGACATTGTCTTTCCACACAATGTGCGTTATGCCTGACAGTACATCCAGAGTTTCATCCGCTCTGCCCCGAGCGGTTATGCATCCTACTGTGCTGAGAGGCTGCGTCGAACACTCCTCAACGGCGCAAGAGGGGAGCCACCTGCCTGGCTGGAGCTTCAGGTACCGCCATCGATTTAGTTCCTCGGAGCAGGGTCATTCAATTCTCTGATATGACAGGCAACCAGGACGAAGAAGCCCATGGTGGTGTCAGTCACGCTCATGGACGGACGCGCCATCACCCTTTCCGTGGATTCGGCGTCCACGTCCAAGGAGCTCTGCCAGCTCCTCGCCAACAAAGTCAAGTTAAAAGACACCTTTGGCTTTTCCCTCTATGTTGCTCTGTATGAAAAGGTATTATTCATACATAGTATTTTTAATTCAATTCATTAATTTTAATTAAAATGTCATAGTAGTTTGTAATAGTAAGGTCTTTTCGATAAGGTGTGGGCCCTGGGCGGTGGGTGTGAGCACGTGATGGACGCCATCTCCCAGTGCGAGCAGGAGGTGAAGCGGCGCGGCGGACAGGAGCAGCACGCACCCTGGCGCCTGTTCTTCCGCAAGGAGATCTTCACGCCGTGGCACGACTGCGCCGAAGACGACGTCAGCACCGATCTTATCTACCGCCAGGTCGTCCATGGCCTGAAGTTCGGGGAGTACCAAATGGAGAAGGTGAGCTTGGACTTGGCTTGTACCAATCTGTAAACAATTTTTATGTTCCATTCTGAAATGATTTTAGGAAGATGACTTTGTCCAACTCGCCGCCAAGCATCTTTATATCCAGCATGGCTCGGATAACGGCAGCGAGTTGGTGAAGGAGGCGGTGCAGGCGTGCATAACCAACTCCCTGCTGGAGGCCACATCCGAAGGCAAATGGGTGCAGATGGTTAGCACGGCCCACGCTCAGGTGAGTTACGTCCCTCTACTGTCACTCGTGAGCCTCTGCTGGCTCTGATGTTGGGCTTCTTTTGTGCAAGGGTTCCTACTTGAGTTCTCAGCAAAATGTGAATTCGGTGAAGGCAGAGATGGTTGATTACGCCCGTGAGACGTGGCCCATCTTCTTCTCTAGGTTCTATGAGATGGTCAAGCTGTCAGGTAGGACTTGAGTCCATAAGGTACTGCTCAAGAGAATATTGGAGGCGACGTCCCGACGACTCCACTCTTCATCTATCAAAGTGGAACTGATGCAAATGGATTCTTCCTTGTTTCCAGGTCCTCCACTGCCAAAGAACAAATTCATCGTGGCTATCAACTGGACTGGCATCACCTTCCTGGATGAGCGAGAAAAGAGGCTGCTGGAGCTCTCCTTCCCGGAAGTATCTGGCGTTAACTCCACGAGGTCGAGATGAGAAAGCAGGAAGGGATTTTGAGGGTACCTGTACCTAAAAGCATCTTCTCTTCTCCAGAGGTGCTAAAGGCCCAGTGGTGTCTTTGCTGACTTTGAAAGGAGACTTCACGCTGAGTGGATCCACGGCCGAGAACATGGCTGAGCTGGTCACCATGTTCCTCAGCGGACTGACGGAGCGCTCGCAGTATGCCGTGACCCTGACGGACATGGACAAGCAAGGTTTGTCGCGGCGTCCCAGTGGTCATGTCTAACCCCTAACCACCTCCGTCCTTCTGACAGATGACCCGACGTTCCTCAGCTTCAAGAAAGGCGAGCTCATCGTCATCCTCAAAGACAACGAGTTCTCGCAGCAACGCGGCTGGATAAATGGGAAAAATGATAGCACGGGAAAAACAGGGGCCGTCCCCATGGAGGCCATCCTAATTCTGCCCACGCTCAACAAACCCACAAACAAAGTCATGGTACAGAGACAGGTCCATGCGGTGTATCTTCTCTGAGCTGGTTTCAATTTCGGTCTTCCGTCTCTTCATCAGAGCCTGCTCAGCCTGTCGCCCAACCAGCGGCAGAGTATCCTGGCCAATCAGAAAGAGACGGGCACGGTGGAGCGACTTGCTCCGTCTACCTTGAGGGAGTTTTCCCTCGAGTACTTCAGGTATCATTACCTCCTCTGTCGCAACCTCGACGTGTCTGAGGAAGATCTAGAAAAGATCTACCAATCTACAGGCAGCCGACAAAGGACGTGAACCGGCAGGTGATGTCACGGAACGCAGCTCCCGAGAGACTGTGGTTGAACTCCCGCGAGCCCATCAGACAGCCGCTCCTCAAGAAGCTGGCGGGCAACTCCGAGTTGAGCCACAAAGCCTGTCTGGCCTTCACCGATATCCTCTCGACGATGCCGTTTCGCATCTCCAAAAATGGCCTCGCCAGAATCCAAATGTTTCTTCCTTGACTCCTCGTCCACCCATCCTCAAGTACATGGGCGACTACCCCACCAAGCAGATGCAGAGTCCCCTGGAACTCACCGACCAGATCTTTGGGCCCGCCGCGGAAAAAGAGATTCTCCGAGATGAGATCTACTGCCAAATTATGAAGCAGATGAGCAGCAATAACAACCGGTAAGGCGCAGTCACGTTCTCGTGATGGTCGTATCACGTCGTGACGCCATTTTCAGGTTCAGCTTGGAACAAGGGTGGCAGCTGCTGTGGTTGTGCTGTGGCCTCTTTCCTCCAACTCAGTCGCTTCTGAAGCACGCTCGGCGATTCCTGGAGTCGCGGCGCACGCAGCCGCTGGCTTCCGACTGCCTGCAACGACTGCAGAGCTCTTTGAGGTCAGGAGAAGCCCGGGTGGTTCAAAACGCGGCCGTGTAAAATATCGCTGGACTCTCGTTTTGATGACTAAACATTTTTTGGGTTCCGGAGCAGAATGGAGCCCAGGAAGCTTCCGCCACACCAGGTGGAATTGGACGCGATCCAGCAGAACAGCACGCAGATCTTCCACAAAGTCCACTTCCCCAATGACACGGGGGAGGTACGACAACCTGGTGTGTCACCCTTTAGGTTGGACGCACCTCACTGTGTGTGTCCCCCACCCCCCCCCCCCCCCCCCCCCCCCCCCCAGATCTTCGAGGTGGCGACCAGCACCAAAATCAGAGATCTCATTCGGAACATTTCCAACAAACTTCAACTGACGACGGCCGACGGCTTCAGCATTTTTATCAAGACGCACGACAAGGTCCTTTTGATAGCTTTCTTTTGACAAAGAATTTCTCGTGACTCTCGTCTCACATTGTAGGTCCTCAGTCTGAATGACGCCGACTACTTCTTTGACAGTCTGAGGCAGATCACAGACTGGTCCAAGCAGAACAAACGTATTAAAGACGGTAATTCTCACAACAGTCTGATGACATTCTGTGCGGACATTTTTGTTTTAGCCTATTTGTGGCTTGTGCAGTTAGTCAAGTCAACATGCCCTACCTGGTCTTCTTTATGAGGAAGTTGTGGTTCAATGTGATCCCTGGCAGAGATCTGGAGGCAGACCTCATCTTTCACTTCCCTCAGGTGCACAACCAACAAGTCTCAGAATCGGACTGTATAGTTGGTGCTGATGTTTTTTTTTTTATCTCTCCAGGAAGTCCCCAAGTACCTGCGGGGCTACCACGTGTGCACCAAGGACGACATGATCCACATCGCCTCCCTGCTCTTCCGCATTAAAGTGGGTAACGACAAGAGTCAGTTTGTGAGCATCCCCAAGATGCTGAAAGAACTCGTACCCGGTGACCAGCTCAAGGCTTTTTCTGAGAACGAGTGGAAGAAGGTACGACAATCTAAAAGCTTTTGCGAACCAAAACAGCAGCACATATTTGTTTTGTCCACCTCAGAAAATCGTAGAGTCGTTTAACAAGCAACCGGGAATGACCGCCGACGAAGCCAAGGTGGCGTTCCTCAAGGTGGTCTGTCGCTGGCCGACGTTCGGCTGCGCCTTCTTCGAAGTGAAGGTGATCCTTTCTCCTCCGTTCAAATCGCCGCGACAACCATGAAGACGTCGTCTCCTTTTCCATCATTTCAGCAAACCTCGGAGTCAAATTTCCCGGACATTGTGCGCATCGCCATCAGCAAGCAAGGACTCACCATCATACACCCCAAAACCAAAGTCAGACGGACGCTTTTGATGAACGTTGATGGATGTCATCCGTGTTGTTAAGCCGTTTCTTCTCCCACGCAGGAAGTGTTGGCAAAGCACCCGTTTACCAGCATCGCCAGCTGGTGCAGCGGGAGCACGTATTTCCACATGACCATCGGCAGCTTGGTGAAGGGCAACAAATTCTTGTGCGAAACGTCACTGGTGAGCACCTTCACGACTTCCCAATTTGCAAATGAGGGCTTAGACTCAGGAAGTGTGTTGTCAAAAAAAAAAGGGCTACAAGATGGACGACCTCATCACTTCCTACGTCAATATGTACTACATGCAAGAGAGGCCAGTGCAGAGCAGGAACCAACGCTTCAACTGATGTCCACCAACTACGTATGGAGACAAATCATTCTCAAAAATGGAATATATAAACTCTACCGATGCTAGTGCTGGAAATATTTATTCAAGTTCCTTCCAATCATATTTACCTTTAGTCATTTGCTTGATCTGATTTGATTCTTCATAAATAAATATTCATTGTATGCTACACGGGCAAGATGTTTTCCCACAAATGTATCCTCCATTTTGCTCCAGAAGCTTTCAAGTGGGAGATTGTAAGCAGGTGAACTCGCAATAGATAAATAAATATTACAATAATATATATATATATATATATATAATAAATAAATAAATAAAATCCCCGCGATAGACTGAAGCTGAACTGCAAAGTAGCGAAGGCACACTGGATATAACAGGGGTTAAAAGATTATATATTTGTGCAAGAAAAAATCTAAAAATCAACTTACGACTCTGCTAAAAATCTGCAAAAAAGTTAAATACAACAAAAACAAATCTGACCAAAATATCCCACAATAGGTGATCAACTGTGTCTGCCATCAGAACAGGACAGCTGACCCGCTTTAGATTAGCAAACAACAACAAAGACCGTGAAGAACCCCTAAGAAACATCTCTCAATGCATTCAATTTCACAAGACGCTGTTTCTTTTTTTTTTTTTCTAGCGTGATGAGGGAGGGCTTTGGGTATACGCACGGCAGACTGAGCGTCTCCCCCCGACAAAGCCTTTAGTTGAAGGGGACGACGAGGGCAGGGGGGGGGGCGCTATTCTTTGTCCCAATTAGCGCTCGATTAACAGGGTAGCGATGTCAAGGCGTAGATAGTGGCCTCATTGACGGCGTCCATTTGCATGAAGACCAGGACAAAGAGCAGAAAGGCCTGATGTGTAAGGACAGCTGTGCTATGAAAGAAATATTTCTCCGCTATCCACATCTGTGCCGCCGGCTATGTGACTGATTATTTTTGGGGCCGTTGTGAGTCGGCGTGCCCCCGGGAGGCAGGGGGACCAACAAGGGCCTCTGTTTCTTGAGTGTCCAACCCCCCCTCCCTCGACCCCTTCCCATGTCCACTTCTCCTTCCCACCAGCAGCACTCTTGTTTTGCTCTCCTCTGCGGAACCTGAAGACAGCAACTTGGAGCGATCAGCTCACTCATAAACGTGTCAGTTGACTCTCCATCAGCGAAGGGGGGGGGGGGGTTCTTGATGGTTTCCATGGAGCAACGGTCCGACGAGCGGGTCCCCGACCGGGCGAGGCATGCCATTCTTCCCCACTTAGTCTGACTCGAGGCTATTGTGGAGCGCAACAAGTGGCTCTCTGAGGAGGAAGAAAGGGGAGGGTTCAGGGTTCAAACCCCAGCCTCCCGTCGGGACTCCCTCTCTCTGTTGTCCAATTTGTACAGCCACAAAAAGAGCCGCCGTCTCATCCATGAGAACATCTTGTGGGAGGGAAGGTTAAGGAGAAGCACGACCTGTTTGTCCCACCCTGACGTTTTTTTCCTTCAGGCTTTCTCGGTGAAGATCAGGTGAGCCACTTTTTCTTACACTGTTGAAGATATCAACTTCTATTGCCTAAAAGCTATTGATGGTATGTTTTTGCAGTACACAATAATCCAATCCATTCAAATGTTCTCCACACTGGTCAACTTGAAATTTTCATCAATTTGATGTCAATTGTGGAAATGCTTCACGACCGATAGTTCTGGGACCAAGCCCTTTGTGATTTTGTCATTGGATTAGTGACGTGCTAATGTTCGCTCTTTCAGCTGCCTCTAATTACTTTTCCCGATTTGAGCTTCTGAAAGCCCGATGCCCCTCATTGAAAGCCGTCACACGCAAATGCACACGCAATCCCCAAGGCACCAAAGTCAGGGCGGCTGCAATTGGTATTTCCTCCTCCCGACACTCCTTTTGAATATCTGCGAGTTTGTGACTGCCCCAAAAAAAATATTCACTTTCCATCCCACTGTGGGGATGAAAGGGAAATAAATACAGTGAGGTAGGGCGGGAGGGGGGGCTCCCAGGGGACAGGAGTCGAGGGTGATTAAACGCGAGGTGTGTCCCAAAAAGATAACACAACATCCCAAACGGAATGTGTTAGTCAAACGTAACTCCGTCTGAGATCGATGCAACTTGGGGAATATCCACCCAGGTTCACTTCAGGGTTACCACGTATGATTGACGATTTAGACACATTCAGCACTTTGCTTTCCAAAGTTCTCGTTTTGTGTCTTGACTGTGCAAGCTAACTTTTGGCCCCAAAAAATATTTGCACCCCGGATAGTTTGTCAAGTACAGATTAGGATCCCAGTTGCAAGGCAGATGTGTTGACCGCGAGTCCACCTTGGTGTCCTTGGTGTAGAATCATAAGCGATAATCTCTTAGCCATCTCTCGGTTATCAGCAGAAGAGACAGGAAACGCCGCACAGCAGGGGGGGGAGTTTGTCACAGGCCGGTCCACACTGCCCAACAATAGATGCTAGTGTCGCTAGTGGTTTAAAAAAAAAAAAAAAAAAGAAATCTGATAATGACTTCTTGCTCAAACATCAAGACTTCCTCTGCAGAGCCCCAAAATCGATTTTTGAAAAAACTTCTTTGACAGACGCCAAAGATGGAGTACGCCACCACGGAGCTGCCGTCCAATCAGACGTTACCAAACTGCACGGTGGAGTCGGCGACGGAGAACGTCCTCTTCGGGAGCTTCTACATCCTGATCTTCTTCCTGGCGCTCAACGGCAACAGCCTGGCGCTGTGGATCTTCTCCCACCAGCGCGGCACGTCGTCCCCGGCCAATATCTTCCTGACTCACCTGGCTGTGGCGGACCTGTCTTACGTGGTCATCCTCCCCCTGAGGGCCACCTATCACCTCACGGGGGGTCACTGGCCCTTTGGCGAGGTGCCCTGCCGCTTGGCGGGCTTCCTTTTTTACGTCAACATGTACGCTAGCTTGTACTTCCTGGCGTGCGTGGCGGGCGACCGCTACCTGGCGGTGGTCCACGCCGTCCGCTCGCTCAAGGTGCGGCGTACCCGCTATGCCCACATCATCAGTTTCAGTTTGTGGGCGTTGGTCACCATCGCCATGGCGCCCCTGCTGGTGACCCACCAGACACTGGAGGTGGACGGCACGACCGTTTGCTTGCAGCTCTACCGAGAGAAAGCGTCCCGCAAGGCGCTGGTTTCCCTTGCTGTGGCTTTCACGCCGCCCTTCCTCGTTACGTTGTCCTGCTACCTGCTCATCATCCGCAGCCTGCACCGAGGGTCTCGGTTGGAGCCCAGCCTAAAACTGAGGGCGCTGCGCACCATCGGTTTGGTCATGCTCATTTACGTGGTGTGCTTTCTCCCTTACCACGCCAGCCGCGCCACCTTCATCCTGGGCTACGGCTACCCGGATGCGTCGTGCCGGACACGCCGAGGCCTGAGCCTGGCCAACCGGCTCACCTCGCTCCTGACGTGCCTCAACGGCGCCATGGATCCACTCATCTATTTGTTCGGAGCGGAAAAGTTCCGTGGCACCTTGATACGACTGCTGTGCAAAGGCAAGGCGGCGGGGGCATCCGGGGCGACCAGCGTCGAGTTGAAGGGGACCCACGAGAGCTCTGTGAGTGCCAAGTCAGAATTTTGAACTGGATCTGCCAAATGAGTCCCAAACATTGTTTCTGTGACTTCCATGCAGCAACCAACCAGCTTTTTCCCAAAAGAACTTCTGTTCAAAAAGTTGTTTGCCAGTTATCGCAGAAAGAGATAGAAAGGCGGAGCAAGAGAGGGCTGGCGAGGTCACTGATTTTGCAAAATTAGCTTGGATTCCTCGGGGCCAGGCCAGATAATTGAGTTTTGGGTATTTTCCGATTATTTTTTTTCCAGAAATTATTTTCCACATTTCACACTGTTCTCTGTAACGAAATATATGGAATCAGCTTTTTCTGGAAATTAAAGAAAAAACAAAGTTTCTGAAATGACCTTGGTCACCCCGTGGGCCCCCCCCGAGGGAAAAAAAAAATCCTAGCTCCGCCAGTGGTGTATAAGTCAACAAATTCTCGTAAAATTTGGACTTCAAATTTGTTGCTTCAGCTTTTTTTTCTTCAGTACGGCCCTCACTTTTTTTGTCTAAAATATGGAAACAAGAGGGAAAAAAATACTGTATTTGTAAAATAATGGTACACTGTTGTAAGTATGTTAACCAAAATGCTACAGCAAAGCTAACACAATGACATTTTTATACTCTTATTGCTTTTTTTTGCTTCCAAATCATTGTAAATAATAAATATGGAGAATTGTGAGCTTTTGCCAACAATAAACATTATGACAAAAATGTGTAAATCAATCTCTGAGCCATATTAGTACATTTATAAACAGATTATTTTTGCCCTCACGGTTTACTGTAAAGTAGCTATTTAAAAACGAGGCAGCGGTTGTCATTCGCACATCAACTTTTTATGTCACGTGACTCCGCTTGTGGTTTTCTTCAGCCATGTATTTTCCTCCTTCTTGTTCTGCAATGCTTCCTGTCCATTGCGTGAAAAGGGCAAGCGGTGCTTCCTGAATATTGTTAACACCCAACTTTGCATTTATAATCATTCAAGCTGATCATCAGATAACAGTAACTTCAATGTAGAAAATCAGGTTGATTAATTTAAACAGTTGCTGTTTCACATGAGACTTTTTTTTATTCAACTTCTTTCAGATATATGCTGAACTATTGGCACTTCCTTTTTTTTTTTGTCAGTTCCTGATTTTCATTGTAACACATAACAAACATTCCATCAAAATACAAGCTAAAATTCACAATCGAAAAATCTCCAAATGACAAAAACTTCATTTTGTGCAACTATTTGCATTTATGAATGTGTGACATATCCGGCATGTGTGTGCGATGTGTGTGCGTGTGTGTGGGGGGCGGACGGTTTTGTGTGTCTGCTTGAAATGAGGAAGTGAGAATGAACGAGCACTGAAAGATGAATCTCCCCAAAAAAAGAAAAACATTCGGCATTTAATGCCAACTAGTTTAGATTCAAAAGAGGCCAGAGCAGTCAGGATGCACAACCAGCACGCTTGGTGTCATGGCTATATCACTCGTTCCAAGACAGAAGATCTACTCTCAAAAGCAGCCAAAGATGGAAGCTTCCTCATTCGGGACAGCGAGTCCATACAAGGAGCATTTGCTCTGTGTGTTTTGTAAGTACACTACACATTATATTCCTTTTTGTACTCTTTCACATTGTTGCACTTTAATGATGACAACCACAGATTCCAGAACCAGGTTTACACGTACAGAATCCTGCCCAATGAAGACAAGAAACTGTCAGTCCAGGTGGGTCAAGGTTTCTAAACGTACTTTTGTTGGAGAGTGTTATTAACTCTGCCGGCCCAGTTAAAATGGATCTTTGACGTCTATACCCGTCAATGGGAGTGAATGACTTGACAGAACACTTTAAAAGACGAAGGTGCAAAAAATGTTGTGTTCTTCTATCTTCTCTCCAGGCATCAGAAGGAGTTCCTATTAGGTTCTTTTCCATGCTTCCGGAGCTGGTGGAAGCCTACCATGACCCTAATATGGGACTCGTCACTCATCTGCAGTATGCCGTCCAAAGAGAGGAGGAGCGTTACGAGGAACCGGGTTAGGACACATTCAAGTAAAAATTGAAGTCCAACGTAAGATCTGAAAAGAGCTGCTTTGTTCTCCAGAGTCCAACAATCCTCCACCACAGCTTCCTCCCAGGAACTTCATGGCCAACGACTTGAAGGACGGAGACACCAGGTCTTCTGACCAGGTGGAAAAAAGCCTATCAGACACCTTCTTGATGAGGCTCCAACACATGGACATGACTACGTATGATGGTTTTTAAATCCAAACTTAAACGGCTAGCTCTTGTGTTTAAACGTTTTGACGTCAATTTTCAGGATACCAGAAGAACAGCAAGCCCTCATTTCGGACTACTTCAGGACTTCCATCTGTCTCGATGCTGAGCAAGTCCAGAGTGGGAACACCAGCCTTCCTGGACTCAAGAAGCTCACCGGGGCAATCTGCAAGAACCTCAACAGGTACACTAATCTTCAAATCGGAGGAACCTGAAACTTCCACACGGGAACTTCTTCTGAGACAAATGTATTTCTAAATATTAAGACATATCTTTTGGGTGGCAGTGAAATTTCCCGGATCCTACCAGCTCTTGAGATTTGCCACAGAGCGTTGGACCAGCAGCTCTCATCAGGCATCGGGAAGCTTCCAAAACAAGTAAGTGGCAGGCTCCTTTTGTATCCCGCTTAGGTCGACAACCATTTTTTTTTTTCAGATTCCAGCAGATCCAAACCTATTTGTCTCCTTGAGGCTGGAGCAACTGACCAAACTGCTCTACTCCATCGAGGATCGGGTAATCACAGATGTTCGGTCCGACGTGAACCTTGAGCTTTAAAACTCCTGCTCCTTTTCCATTTAGGCTATTAACGCGGTCTTCAACTCTGTCGGCTATGAAGGAGGTCACAGAAAGTCTCTCATCCCTCCTGTTGTCTTTGAGGTACCCCTGACACCTTCTGGCAAATATTTGCTTTGTCATTCATTTGATCATCGACTCTCCCCCGTAAGGTCAAGCAAGAATCTCTGGGGATCCCCACCAAGTTGTTTATAAAAGTTGACGTGGAAGGCGGGAAGCTTCACTTCAAAAAAGCAAAAGATGGACCTGACGATAAATACTTTGCACACAACAAAAGTAAGGATCTGTTTGTTTTTGGTGGCTCCTGGCTCACACTGACAATCGACCCGATTCCTTGGCCCTGGATTTTGTTCCCCAGTTAGACAGCTGGTGAAGTCCCAGAAGATGCACGCCAAGCTGGTCATCGTGGTGGAGACGGAGAAAGAGAAGATCTTACGCAAGGAGTATGTCTTTGACAACACCAAGGTCAGACACACAATTTTCAAAACGGAAAGAAATCCAAGAAGCTCACTTTTTCTTCCGACATCAGAAACGAGAAGGCTTCTGTCAGCTTCTTCAACAAATGAAGAATAAACATTCCGAAAAGCCAGAACCGGATATGATCACGGTTTTTGTCGGCACCTGGAACATGGGTAAGAATCTCCACTCCGGATCGTAGGTAAGAAATTCCGGTGTTCAGTTTTTCTGACGTCCCCTCAGGAAACGCCGGTCCACCTCGCAACATCACTTCCTGGTTTCAGTGTAAAGGTCAAGGGAAGACGCAAGACGACACGGCCGATCACATCCCGCACGATATTTACGTCATCGGGACGCAGGAGGACCCTCTGGGCGAAAGGGAGTGGGCCGACACGGCGAAAGCCGTCTTGAGGGACTTCACCAATATCAGCTTCAAACAGGTCAGCGCGTCAGGAGACGACATTCACGCCACGTCCGTCCTAACGAGGCTTCCGATCTCCTAGGTGGTGATCCAAACGCTGTGGAACATTCGGATTCTGGTCCTGGCCAAGCCGGAACACGAAAACAGGATCTCGCATGTTTTCTCCGATAGTGTCAAGACGGGGATTGCCAACACTTTGGGTAGGCGGAGTTAAATGTTCCTGTGCTGGTGAAGTCACTGGATTTGGTTTTCACTCAGGTAACAAAGGAGCAGTGGGCGTGTCCTTCATGTTCAACGGAACGTCCTTCGGGTTTGTCAACAGCCATCTGACGTCGGGGAGCGAGAAAAAGCTCAGGTGGGCACGACTTGTGGATTTTTTTTTGCCCGTAGCGTCAAATTTCAACTGGTACCTTTTCCTGTCTTTGCAGGCGTAACCAAAACTACTTGAACATTTTACGATTCCTCACTCTGGGAGACAAGAAGCTCAATCCGTTTGATATCACCCATCAATTCACGCACCTTTTCTGGCTCGGTGATCTCAACTATCGTGTGGATTTTCCAAATGCGGTAAATTGCAAAGAAGAATATTTGTAGCTGTCTTTAGCGCTCGTTGTGATCTGTGTGTTTTGTGCCGTCATTTTGTCAGGAAGCTGAGAATGTCGTATCAAAGATCAAACTGCAGCAGTACCAGGAACTCCTGTGCAGAGACCAGCTCAACATGGAGATCAACGATGACAAAGTCTTCCTGCATTTTGGTACGTCTTGATTGAGCAAAGTCAGTCTTTTAAAGATTCTAACGACTTTTTTTTGGATGGTAGCTGAGGAGGAGATCACATTTGCGCCCACGTATCGTTTTGAGCGCTACACTCGTGACAAGTACGCCTACACAAAGGCCAAAACCACAGGGGTACGTTAGGGTTTTCTCAATTGCAGTTTTTGTGTTTTTCACAAAGAACTACTTTCATGTCATTGTTTACATTGAAATCTCGCAGACTAAATATAATTTGCCGTCATGGTGCGATCGTGTCCTGTGGAAGTCGTACCCTCTTGTCCATGTGATCTGTCAAGCCTACGGTGAGTCGTGTGAATTTTTTTTCAGCCCCCCATATTTTCCAAAATAATATAACATATATATAAAATATAATAAAATTATTTGGGAAAATTTTAAATACATATTTTATATTTGATACATATATATATTATATTATTTGGAATTTTTTCCGAAATAATATATATTTAAAATATAATAAAATTATTTTGGAAAATTTATAATATATATTATTTTATTATATTTTATACATCTCTATATATTATATTATTTGGAAAATGTATTTATTTATTCAAAAAATAGGAACATTTTATAAGTAACATTCTGATCCCCGTGTTTGTTGTGATTGGCAAGGCTGCACAAACGACATTATGACCAGCGACCACTCCCCGGTGTTCGCCTCCTTTGAAGTGGGCGTGGCCTCACAGTTTGTCTCCAAGCGAGGTTTGTTCACGCTCTGGATGACTTTCCACTCTCCAAAACAGCTGAGTTGTGTATTTTCCTTTTCCTTTCTCCAGATCCAAACAGTGCGCCCCAAGGCGGCATCCAGATCATGAACTGCAAGGCCACCCTGCTGACAAAGTCCAAGACCAAGTTCTTCATCGAATACCACTCCAGCTGCTTGGAGAGTAAGACCACAAAAACCCGAATGGCATCGGCTTTAAAATCAGAACCTCCCCAAAACTGAACATTCACTGAATTCCTCCAGAAACTGTCAGAACCTACGAAGGCGAGAACACGGAGCATTCCGACGGCTCCATCAAAGTGTGGTTTGGGAATCAGGTTGAGGTAAGGATTCCGCTACAGGAACGTGAATCCGTCCCAGAACCGAGTGACTCTTGTCTATATCCAGCTTACGCCAATCATCTCGGATGCCGAGTACCTTCTTGACCAGCACATCCTCATCTGCGTCAAGTCCACGGACTCGGACGAGTCATACGGTAAAGATGGCAGAAAATGAAATGAAGTACAAAGTAGATTTTTTTTCCATTTGTTCCAAGGTGAGGGTTGCGTGGCCTTACGAGCCGCCCAGTTCTGCTACACCGAGTTCCAAGTGGCGCTCACGCACCACGGCGAGAAATCCGGCGTCTTGACCGGCGGCATTCAGCTCCACGCCTCCGAAGGCAAACCCACCGAGAAGTTATACGGTGAGTCCGATCGCTTCATTTCCTTGGAAACCTTGGCTTCATCTATTTTTTTGTCTCTCAGACTTTGTCAAAGTGGAGCGAGATGACTCCAAAGGCAAAACCGGCGACCGGACCATGGCCGGCCATGACATAGCTAACCCGAGCTACATGGAGGTGACCTACAGGAGCGGCAACGTGATTGACAAAGGCTGGAGTTACAGCATGCCACCGAGGAGCCTCCCCATCGGTGGCCAAGCCGGGATGGACACAAAGAAGAGTCCCACCGGAAAACCTTTGAAGCCAGCGTAAGTGGCTGCTTTCACGGTTCACGACAACATGGTGGAAATGTGGATTGTGTCTCTCAGGGATATCCAGGCAGCAGAGATGTTCGACAATCCACTTTATGGCTCCATGACAACATCACAAAGTCAGTCCAAGGACCAGGATGCCGCACAGAAGAAAGCCGTCATTCAGCCAGATCCCATTGTTGGAGCGAAGCCCCCGGATGGAGAACATGAACGCCCCCCGGTGCCCACCCCTCGCAATCGTTCCTTCACCATCTCCGAGTCGAAGCCTCCTCTTCCGGCCCCTGTCGCCCAGCACAAGAAGCCAGTGTTTCCAACACGCTCGCAGGGTTGTGTGGTCAACAGCCGACCGCCTCTGCCCACTAAAAGGAACCCTGGACCTCCAGATCCACAGACCCGCAAACCCAGAGACTACAGGGACAGCTCTGAACTCCCAGGCAAGCACAGACCGCCAACGAGGCCCGGCCAGACGCAGGTCCAAAAAGACGGTAAGGAGGTGGTTTCCACACTTCACAAAACAGTTGTTGGCTTGGTTCGTTTTCTTCCAGTTTGCTTGTCTTCCTTTCTTTTCAGTGCATCCCAACGTTGCCAAGATGGGCCATTCCGTGATGTGAGTCCTGGTTGCACTTCTCAACTCTTCCTTCATTGTGATCTATTCCCGTGCTGCATTTCTTTTGAGCTGAATAATATTATTAATTACTATCATTCTAATGTATTGCACGATTCTACAGCAGCCAATGAATGTTTGCAGTCCTATATTGCACATATTGGATGTTTGATGCCACTTTGATCATTTCTCCAATAAACATAAAATCTGGACTTACATTGTAGTATTAGTGTGTTTTATTGCGCATCAAACCGATGAAATAAATGTTTCAATAAATGAAGGAGCCCATTTTATAAATAGCGCCCATTTGACTTCAGAATCATTTAGTAACAAATGTGCACGTTAGCTGACTATGTATGCGTTTCATCGCATTCCGTATCAAATGGCGCCACCCAGCGGACGTTTGGAAAACTGCCTTTATCAGTACGGTCCGTCGCGGTGAAATGACGTCATGGTACGTCTGCCTACATCATCGACGTCAGCCCAAACGCCGCAAAAATCAAAACGGCGCAGCAATGGTGAGGAAAAACCGGCTCGAATGAATGAATTTGTCACCGTTTTAAGCATTTTGGCGATATTAAGTGAAACTTATTGTTGCGACGAAGACCATGTTTTGTTTATTTGTGTGCTAACTGCGTCTTCTCCAGTGTTAGCTTGTTACCAGGCTAACGTGGTTGTGTCGTTTTGTGCTCTATTTTTATGTTCAGCTTTTCTACTCGTTTTTCAAATCGCTCGTGGGCAAAGACGTGGTGGTGGAGCTTAAAAACGACCTCAGGTAAAATTTGATGTTGTATTGATTAAAAGTGATAACCAACAACGTTGTGTGAACCAATCGATTGCAACTATCGCGGACGCACCGCTTTACTTATTATTCCATTTGTTTTGTATTTAGCATATGTGGAACTCTTCATTCAGTTGACCAGGTATGAATACCATTTATTTGCGTATGCATTTTTTTGAGAAATGTGTGTTGTGAAAAGTCCCTGCAGAGAACACAATAGTGCACCGGTGTCAAACTCAAGGCCCGGAGGGCAGATACGGCCCGCCACATCATTTTATGGGACCCGTGCATCAAATTCGTGTCATTATTAGAGTTGCAAATTGTCTTCACTTTTAATAATGTCTCTCTTTTTTTTTTAAATAGTTTTACTCATCTGATTTGAAAACGAGTTGTCAGTTTGTTTTGTAGCTTTTACTGTATATAATATGAGGTGCTCATACATTTATTTGGGTTGACAGTTATAATGGCCCTCCAAAAGAAGCTATGACTACAATGCGGCCCACGAAAAAAATGAGTTTGACACCTCTGCAATAGTGTGTCAAATTGCACGCAATTAAAAAAAAAAAAAAAAAAGATTGTTGCTGACCTGAACTTTTGACATGCTCTTTTCTTTCCTGTTGCAGTACCTCAACATCAAGCTGACAGACATCAGTGTCACGGATCCAGAAAAATATCCACACATGGTAAGTAATATGACGTCATCCCAGCTATACATCATAATGTTCAATCAATCAATCAAAATAAAATGTGTGACAATTGGCCTTCCAGTAGACTCTGACATGTGACTGTTCCACAATATTGTATGATTCCGACTGACAGGAAATCTTGTGATGGTTACTTTCAGTTGTCAGTGAAAAACTGCTTCATCCGCGGCTCGGTGGTGCGCTACGTGCAGCTGCCCGCCGACGAGGTGGACACGCAGCTACTTCAAGACGCCACACGCAAAGAAGCCATGCAGCAAAAGCAGTGACCGCAGGTGTGGGTGGGACATGGGGTGGTTAGGGTCTTTATTAATCATGGTTCAGTTGTCACAAAGATTTGAGTTGTTTTGTGTTCTCTTAAAAAGAGAGACAAAGTTGATCTTTGTTAGTCAACTCCATATTTGATATTAAGAATACATCTTAAAAAGGTTGAAAAATGCTGACTATTAATGTTTTAATAATTCCTGAAAGGGTTTGGTTAAGCACAGCAGATTTCATACCTTTCTTAGTTTGTTTACTGTTCAAAAAAAAAAAAGCAAATGGCAAACCTTTGTATGAAAACAGGTATTTTTTTAAAGTTGTGTTTTGATGTCTTTTTTGTTGTTTTTACTGTGACTTTATGCTTGGCCTCATGATACCAAGTGTAAATGTTCAAATATTCATTTCTGGGAAATAAAAAAGCAAAATCTCATGGCAAATCTGTATGGTTAATCATATTTTTTTCCAGACTTATGAGCATAAAATCATATTTGATGTAAAAAGTTTTTGTCAGAATCTTGCCAAAGAAATTGTAAAAAGTAGCTCGATTTGCGTTCAAATAAATGCAATGCACATCCAACCCGGAACGTTCGTCAATGCCCCCATTACCGGTGCACCCTTAACACTGACGGACACACGTCACAGCTTCAACCGTCGGGTAAACGTGCGTCTGGGTAGACCAGCCGGTTGTCAGCACAATTCATCCACGTGGAAGTCACGAACACCAAAATAAGGACGCCGGCACATTGCGCGGAATGCTCTTGCGCACGAGGCCGGCGTACAGTCACATCCAGGAAACTCCAAATGGTCTTACACAGGTAAGACATTTTTGGTCTCTTTTTCTTCTCGAGTGTTCTGTCATAATATTTCATAGTTATGTACCCTTAGCTTAAAAGTTGACCTCGTGAAACTCGTTTTGAGCAAGATGTGACTTTTTTCCGCTGCCCATGCACTGCTTTTGATGGGAAAGTTGCCCCCACTAGCTTAGCCGCTACGTAGGCACGTTGAGTGGCGGAAAAGTGCAACAAAAGTCACGTGTGTGCCGCCTTTTCGACTGACAAGTGGAGATCAATTAAAGGCAATAATGTTCTGGGGAACAAAATGCCTAAAATGCCACTCTTGTCTTTTTCTACTGTTTCGTATCAAATGCAATTAAATACACGTTTCCAGAGTAAAAAATATTCACGCCAATCTTCCCATTTATTTAAAATAATTTTTAATCTTGCACAAGGGCGCTTTGTAAACCTTCTTAGTTAATGGCATATTTTGGGATGGAAAGTAATTTTATTTATAGAAGTTTTTTTTTTTTTAATTTTTAGGTAAAGAAATATTTTTTCTCACAATAAAAAAGTTTGTCCACTCCTGTTTATACATAGAAATCAAATACCTTTATTTTACATTCATACATCAAAGGACATTGTACAATAGTTTTTAAATTCCGTTAAAAAATTCCAATCCAAAAAGATTTACAGTGATGCATTTTGCATGTTTTTAAAGTTAGTGACAAGCAATGAAAAACACAAACACACACAGGGAGGAGTTGGGGCGAGGGGGGCGGTTGTACCTTAATTGCGTTGGCGTGGAGAAAAGGCACATTGAATCCACAGTGTATATATGTACAAAGTGACAACTACACAACTGTACGTCGGGAGGGATAACAATGACCAAAAAATAACAAATTAAATCCAAGTCTTCACTTATGAAAACCAAAATTCAATATCAATCCCCCAAAAAGAAGAAAAACACCTATACAAATACATCAAAATTTAATTAAACATCAAAGATGATTGGCTCCGCCTGCAGAGAACAATCCCACAAATATGTATAAATACACAATATGTCACAATATTTATAACCGTACCCCTCGAGTGGCTCATGCATAAGCAGTTGTTGGACAAATCTTTTTTTTCCATTTTTTCTATTATTTTTTTAACTCATTTCACAATGGTGCTTAAAAATGAAGACTACTGCCGTCATTTTTAAAATATATATTACCACCCGTCAGTCAATGTTTCCAGAAAAGTAAGTTCTCTGATATAAAATACTGTATTTTTTTTTTTTTTTTATCTTCTCCTTAAAAATCACCTTTTTTTTAATACATTCCATTCTTCGACAAAATAAAGCTTTATACTCGTACTTTCGAAGCTTAGAAACATACATACACATACTTATTATATAGATCTGTACGTATAGAAACCATAAAGTGACTCGACGTTCACATGTAGTGGAAACCCGTTTTTTTTTTTCATTAGCGGAACATTGCTATTTTGATTTGTCCGAACACAGTGTGGCACTAGCGTCTTAAATGATTGTACACATCAAAAGGTGGTGGGGGATCGCTTTAGGTGGACGTCTCGAGTGATGCTACCAAAAATTGAACACGATCCAAATAAAAAAACCCCGAATAAATCTGCTACCTGCATTCACTGCACAAAAATCATTGGAAAGTAAAATTTGTTCTAAAAATAAATAATAGAATGAAGCAATAACATTTTTGGCCTATGTAGAGCCCTCGAGAGCTTCTACTATTGTGCAAAATTTCAAATTGCACAGACAAACAAAAACAAACCCTCATTGCACTAGTTCGTCTGTAATCGGAGTAGGCTACTCTTTTCAATGACATCGATTTTGATAACTTCTGTAGAATGTGACACCATTTTTTAGCCCACGTGGAAATCTCAACCTTTGCTACCGCCAAATAAAATCAGAATGCAACAACTCCACCTTTTGTTGTAGCGCACAATAAAAAAAAAAAAAAAAGTCCACTTCAATTAGTCCCGTGAACAAAGTGTGGCACGAGCGTTTTTGGATGATTGTACACGTCAAAGGGAGCTGCTCGGGTTTCAAATCAAGCTGTCCGCCATTTTAACAGGCCTTGGTGAGGTCTGTGGGCATCGTGTCGGTAGAAATGCGGTACTGGATTTTGGTGTTGGTGATGGCGCCGTGCTTCTGCCGCAGGTGGAGACGAAGCTGACTCTTGTGGCGGAAGTGCAAGTTGCATTTCTCACACTGCAGGGGGAAAAAAACGGTTAAGGTTTTTGAAAGCATGTAATAAGAAAAATAAATGGGGACATACGTGGTAGGGCTTCTCGCCGGTATGTATGCGCAGGTGGCTCTTAAGGGTCTGCAGGTGGCGGAAGCGCGTTCCGCAGATCTCGCAAGGGTACGGCTTCTCGCCTGTGTGGATTAACACGTGGGCTCGGAGGTGGGCAACCTGCCGGGAGAAAAAAAACACAGCAAGTTAGGCAAAATAATTTGGTTTTTTTGCTCAAAATATTTGGTTTTCAGGCATGTTGAGGCCCACCAAATTTTGATTTATTCATAAAAAAAAATAATCGGACCTGTACAAAGCGAGCGCCGCACGTTTCACATTTGTATGGCTTCTCTCCTGAGTGGATGCGAGTGTGAGTCTTGAGGTTGGCTGGTCGGTTGAACTGAGCACCGCAGATGTTGCAGCGATATGGCTTCTCGCCTGCAAACACAACAGGTGGTGAGTCCAACAACAACAAATCTGAAAAACACATTAGAAAGGCCAATAGACTTTTGATTAACTCGTTCGTGTCAGAGGGAGTGATCGTGAACACAGCCAGGGAGGGAAAGCGAAAGTGTGCACACCCGTATGGACGGTCTTGTGGCTGGCGAGGTTGCCTTTGTAACGGAAGGCGGCCTGGCATCGGTCGCACTTGTAGGGCTTGTCGCTGTGGACTTGGAGCACGTGCTGCTTCAGAGCTTCCTCCTCGGCAAACTTGGAGTCGCACTCGTTGCAGAAGTAGGTGCCGTTTTCTGTTGGGGAGGAAGTGCCGATAAAGAATGAAACGTGTGGAGCGACTCCATCCGAAAGAAAATCCAAATGAATTCATCAATAAAAAGGGAATCGTTTGATCAGACCTACCACAACTGGAGTCGGAGTATTCCGAGTGCATTTCGGCCATGTCCTCGCCCAGCCTTGACCGGGAGGGGCAGACCTCGGAGTGCTGGGGCGACTGGGCGCCGCACGATGAGCAGTTGAGGCGCTTGAGGTAGCGCGTTGGCTGTTGGGCCTCTGCGCTTCTCACTGACCCGTCCAGCGCACTTGAGAGGAAACACATGAATATCAGTCGAAAAGAGGCAAACACAATGGCTACGTTGGCGCGACAACAGAGCGTTTATTAAACATCAACCCTTTGCATAGTTTAGCTCACGTAGCATCTTGCCAAACGTTGACTGAGCCATTAAAGCTAAAATTGCAATTTACCCCACTTTCCTGAAATGGCACGAGAAGTGGTAAGACAAGTCCAAGAAGCTTTTGAATTGACGTGACGTGATGATTGAGGGAACCAGGGGTTTTCCCTCAACCAAAAAGTGTGCCGTTGCCACGATTCACATAAGACAACAACAAAGACAACTTGCTAACTTTTAGACCGTACGAAACAAAGAATAAAGCGTGGCAGGTCACAAAGGAAGTCGGAAACTTTTTGAAGTCGGATTAAAGCAACCGGATTCTTCTTGGCTGTTCAACAACCAATCGTAGTGCAGTTGCAATTTTTAGACCGTCCTAGTTTGAAGTTAATGACAAAGACTGTGGATTGTTCAAATTCGAAGGACAAGTCCAACTGCCACAAAAATAGAACTGAAGAAACCGGACTCTTTGTTTTCGAAAAGTTGAAAATCCACATTTCTACTTTTGCGGATTACCACAATCTTGGTGACTGAGAATCGACACCAGCAACTAAAATGTCTTTCCTCACCTGCTGATGATGTTGTTGAGTCGACTGGTCTGCGGCATGGGATGATCCTCGACGCTCTTCCTTGCGCTTTGCACCTCCAAATTGTCCCCGGCGTGGAGATACGGCTGCAGGCCGACACGCTGAGGCGAGCACAGTCCGGGGTTCCGCAGGCCAGCCTCGTCCTCCCTGGCGCTCTGGTTGAGCACGATGAATTTGTACTTCTTCCAGTTGCGAGCTTTGGGGTCCTGCGTTCCCGCCCCCGCCTGCTGCGCCCCGGCCTGCGACAGTCCGGCGTTCTTGCTACTGCTGGACTCTGTCGGGGAGTTGGGTTGGCAGTCTGACTTGAGGGGGCTCTGTGGGCTGCTCATGAGACTCTTACGCCCAGCGGAGGAGATCCCAAGAGGGTAGTGGTGATGGATCATGTCCTCCTCGCTTGGCGGGACGTGCTCTTTGTCTTTTTGGGGTTCAAGGGTCAAGACAGGGTAGACCCGCTTCCTCCCGCCCAGGCCCAGCGGTAGGCCGAGCCCCTCGTGGCTTTCCTTTTTCACCTCGTCCTCCCGCCCGAACTCCCTGGGGGCGAAGTTTGCGGCGTGCAGGATGCCGGAGGAGCCCACCGCCCGGGCGTACTCGGCCCTGCTGATGGCGGCGGCGTCGTGCGGGTGCTTGTGGTGGATCCCGCTCCGTGACAGGTCGCTGAAGGCGTTCTTAGCATCGGTCAGCTTGCAGAGAGGGAAAGGGAATCCCGTCATGGGGAACTGCCCGTAGAGGTGGTAGTTGCCGGGGGCGGTGACGCCGTTGAGCATGCCGGAGCTGTACGCTGGCCGCGCATCCCTGAAAGGCGCCACGCGGCCGTGCAAGGCGTCCACCATATCGTGAGGGCGGTATGCGTGGACGTCCTGGGGCAGAACCAGAGGGCTCACCAGGAATTCGTCTCTGGGGAGCTTGACGGTCGGATCGCTGCAAGAGAAGAGACGAAATGTGAAGGTGCGGTTTTCGGTTCACTTTGAATCATTTTAGAATTGGCAGCGTTTGAACTCTTTTGAAAAGATCACAAGATGGCAGCAAGTCAATGCCTGGAAGTAATAAGTACTGCACTGTGAGATCCTGGAGCACAGAGAAAAACAACCGGAAACATGCCAGGTCCACATGAAAAGACACACAAAGACTTCTTCTCCAACCTGGACTTGATGAAGCGGTGGCAGGTGTCCACCACGTGATCCATCTGCAGGTAGACGGCCGTGTTCATGATGGCCATGATCAGACTCTCCCTGAGCGCTAGCCTGGAGGTGTACATGAACTCTAGCAGGATGGCAAAGCCCTCCGGGTCCACCTTGGGGTCCAGGCTGATGGCATTGAGGTTGCACTTGTGCGAGTCGGTGAAGATGGTGTAGAAGAGCCCGCTGTGTGGAGGCAAAGACGAGAAGATCAGTCATCCTTTTTGACAGCACCAGACAAGACTACCGTTGCTACATACCTGCAAGCCATGAGGACGGTTTTGTGCGCCCTGAACTGTTGCCTGCTGACCAGGATGGTCACGTCGGTGAGGATGTCCCGACTGCGGAGGCGGTTCAGGTTGAGCAGGACGTCGCTGGCGTGACGCGTGAACTGGATGCAGCTGTCGGCCAAGCAAGACATCCTGCCGACTTCTGGAGGGGGGGGGGGGGGTACGCGCAGAAAATACACATTTACACTTTAGTTGCATGTCAGACTTGGTTAAACTGCATTTTGAAGGAGCCATTTGCATTTCCTCTGAGTGCCGTTAGAGGGCGCAATTTAGCCGACTACGCCGGTTTGGGACATTTAAATTTTGACACCCTATTTATTTATTTTTTTTCTCCTCAACCGCAGCTTTGAGGGCAACGCGGGTTGACAAGAAGAGGACAACAAATTATTTAAATGAATTATAATAAGGGGAGGGGGGAAAAGTGCACGGCGTGAAAACGACTGAGCTGCGCACGGCAAAAAGTGCGTGACAAAGCGACAGTAGTAGGCAATAAATAAACTTAATAAAAAGACGGATTTTTTTCAGGCGGGTAGCAAAAATACAGATAAAACATGCGCATGCACGAAAATAACATTCTTTGCATTTAATTGATCAAATGCAACTTTTAAAGACATTTTTACTTTTTGAAACCAAGCACAAGAGCCCATTCTTAAGCGTTATACAAGTTAAAAACTGAGATTTAACAGTTTGACAGTTAAAGATGCATGCTCAAGTGATGTTTGGTCGCGGGTTAAACTCAAAACTACATTTGTTTTCCTCATGCACTTTTTCCATATTTTGTATTCGACTTAACTGTACTTCATTCGTTTACTGTACTTTCTTATTTATTTTGCCCCAGCATGCATACATACTTAGCTGCAAATTCAATCCCTCAAGCGTTACAACAACGGGGAAAAAAAAAAGCATGCAACGTGCACACGCAACCCCACTTTGCGCAAACGCAAAGAGACAAGTTGACAACTCCACCTCGGAAACGCACGCACAATACAACACTATTATGCACATTTACGCAACAATGTCACGTTGACTGCTCGCATCTCTACAATAATGCATAGCAAATACATCATTTAGTTTGACCAGAAAACCCCGAAAACATCCCGTTAAAGTTGGTGATGCGTGACAACCGGGAGCACCGGAGGGGGCGGCTCCGGCCCTAGCTGCAGCCGCCTGACGCGCGCATTATCTCGGCTCGAGAAGCCGCGGAGGACCGAGGGTGGTGGTGGAGGGGGTTGCGAAGCTTTTGCGGATGAAAGCCTCGGGAAGAGACTGAAGCAAGGGGAATGGGAAGGTGCGGTGAGGTGGTGAAAGGGGGAAGGAAGGTTCAGGCTTGTCGGATGTCTGACAGCCGGAGAGCCGCAGCCGCTGCTGCTGCTGAACAAGTACGCGCACAGACAAATTCACACTCAATACGGTGACATTGGCAGCATAAATCCCCGTGAAATAATTACGAGGGAAGATGAGAGGGAGGAGAAAAGAGGGGAGGGATAATGTAAAAAATGAAATTTGTCAAAAATCACCTGGTAGCGCTTTCCTAGAAACTTCTTGCATCACCACTTCTAAGAAGCCCAGTTCTAAGAATCAGACGAGCTCAATTCTCGGAATTTGAGCCCGGGATCGTACCAACGTCTCCGGCCAGGGGGGAGAGGCCGCTAATCCCCCTCCGGCTTCAACTCCCTATTCCTTCCCTCTTCTCTTCTATATTGCCACCCCAAATCAATTTTCACGTCTACCTAAAATATCAAATTGACATGCAAGTCACTTTAATCGACTATTTTATGGTAAAATAACCAACACGGGACAAGCGTGCTATCCCGGACTCCCCCCGTGCAAGGTTGGTGGAGTCCAAAGTGTGTGACGTCACACGTCTCTGAGCCCCGCCCCTCCGCGGAGCTTCTGAGAAGTGGCTTGGAGTCGTCACCTAGAAGGGAGAGAGTCCACTTAAGGAGCCCGAACGTCGGCATCACCGGGGGGTGGGGGGCGGTGTTGGTGCCCGTGGACAGCACATTTGATGCTTCTTTATATAACTTACATTTGTGATAAGATGGTTGGTTAGTTGCGGTAGTGTTTGGAGTTAAACTCGATGCATGTTATTGTCGTCGGCTGGAGAAGCGGCAAGTGGCATACTTGTTGAATGTCCGTGAACGCGTCATCGTTGACAAAATAGTGACAGCGGAGACGCAACTTCAAAGTTGATGCGCGTTCAGAAAACTGGGAAAAAATAATTGAGAGTAAACGTGACAGTCGCGGTAAGGGAGTAAATGCTTTTACTATTAAACAAGTATTTGTGCATTATTAGGAATTACTTTAGTTCTGTATACATTTACAGTATTATTTTTCATGAATTTATTATGAATATGCAAATTAAATGTTTTATTTAAATTTTCATGGTATCCTCATTTGCTTTTATTGTATTTCTGTCCTATACTTGAAATAGACTAATACCTTTAAATATCATTGTTTATATTATTTGAGGTTCATTATAAATATTTAGGTTATATTTTTAATTTTAAGTATTTTCTTTAGATTTTATATTTACTTTTTTTAT
This sequence comes from Syngnathus acus, assembly GCF_901709675.1. Classification (NCBI taxonomy): domain Eukaryota; kingdom Metazoa; phylum Chordata; class Actinopteri; order Syngnathiformes; family Syngnathidae; genus Syngnathus; species Syngnathus acus. The sequence goes on along the minus strand of NC_051090.1, from coordinate 2,847,541 downwards.
TGTATTTGATTCAGATTCATTATTTTTTACATTTTATTCAAACTTCTTTATCTGCCTTTTCATTTATTTTAGTTCATACAGTCTTATAGTTTATAGTAAAGTTGTATGTATATTTTGAATTAGAATTTTATTTGTCATTTTCTGTATTTAAATGCTTTTTATTGTGTTAAACATATTTAAATGTAGAATATATATTTAAAAAAATCTTCATTTTCTTTTAATCGACGCAACAGCACGTTGAATTGGCTTGCATGGGACAAAATGATCAAGTGTGATAAGAACATCTAATGGAGGGTGTGTGCTGTTTATCACACAATGAATCGATTCAGTAGAAATAACATCAATTGAACTTGTTTGTGTTCAAAAGGACACCATCAGCATCAGCGCCAAGATGTTGAGTGACAGTAACGCTTCGCGTGTAGAACGTGGCCGCTGACTCACCGTGGAAAGTTTGTTTGTGGTGATTCCAAAACAGGGATTTCCCGTTCTTGTCGGTTCTCATGCACAGAAGTGACAATTTGTGCACTTGCAAGCCACAAAAACGCCATAACATTATGTTACTTTGATTCAGAAATACATCGCTTGCCGTAATGCACACCATCGAGAAATTGTACATTGGGATATGACATTTGAGACACCGAGAACTCGAGTGGGCTAACTCCAGTTGTCGGAGAATGATTTAAAGTTTTACGTCAGCAAGAAAAATCTGGAGGATTTAGACCTCGGCGATTTATACAGATGACTTTTTCTCAAATTATTACTTATTAATTATTATTTTTTAATGTACACCATGCGATTTGATTAAAAAACAAGTAAAATATATTCTAAAAATATTTGTATTTTTAAATTAATTGAATTTAAATTCATTTAAAACATTTGTACACTTTTAAAGTAAAATATATCCTAAAAATATTTGTATTTTTAAATTTGATCTTTACACATTTCTTGCCCCATCCCCCTTGTTTTGCACATTTTCGGCCTTGAAAACAATTAACGTCTGACCAGACGAAAGCTCTCGATCGATAGGCGCCGTTAAACGGACGTGAGCAGCCCTCCGCCGCTCATCAAGCGTCCCGACGTGACGTGACCCAAATCAACGCCGCCTGCAGTTTCCTTTTCTGTTTTAACCCATTTGTACTGTGACACTCGCCGTCGTAACGTATCTGACGTTGCTTTTCCCCCTTTGAGGAACGCCGGAGCATCCGCCCATCTGCATCCGCTGTTATCCTGCCTCCCGCAAAAAAACAAAAAAACAAAAACAAAAAAAAATAATCACTGCATGTGTAAACAAACCATAAGAGAGCCGGCCAAAAAAAAAAAAAATCAAATAATTAAGAGTGCAAACAAAGAGCAGCGTCAACTTTATTTCCATCCACTCGGGGGAAGTTGGAGGCGCTGCTCTCCCGGCATGCTAATGCATAATGCACCGCAAGTGTGGCGGCATTTGCCAGATTTTCATTTGCTCAAGGATGACGACGACGCTTCAGTTGCGCTTTCTTGCCAAGATGAGGAAAAACACTTTCAAGGGACATTTAGCATTGTTTGCTAGAAACCGACTAAAGCATTGAAACAAACCAGCCCAGCAGGTGGGACAATATGTACAAAATGGCGATGGGCCTTGATGGCCTTTGACCTCTCTGATTGGCTAAAAAATCAGTGCACGAGATAGAAGTCAGGTATGTGACACGGCTTCCATCTTTGTTTGGGCAAGACTCGGTCTGCCCATTCCACGTCGCGGAGGAATAAATGCGTAAAAAGTCCGGCTTCACTTTTTTTTTTTTACACGGGTGGCGGGTGACAAAAGCCCGAGGCCCGGAGGTTGCCTCACTTGCAAAGTGCTTCACTTTTGTCTGAGGTTTTCGCAGCAAAATTGTGCCGACTTGAGTGTTCATTGTCAGCAAAGAGTTTTTTTTTTTTTTTTTCTTTTTTTCTGAGCGGCATGATGCAACACGGCTGTAACACCCAAACACACACGGAGATGTTGGGGCTGTTAGCGACATAGTTACTCCTCCTCTTTCTTGTTCTTCTCTTTTCAAACTCTTTTCTTATTGTTAACTTTCACTTCTTTTTTATTTTTTTTTAAAAAGCCCTGACAGGCCAACAGGCATGTCCACGATCATGTTTTGTTGCATATATATATATATATATATTGCCATCTCTGATGACAATGAGGATTAATTACCAGTAAAAATTATTTCTTTTAGTTTACACAGAAATTCCCCGATGCCGCATGAAAGCTTTTCTTTGTGCCCGCAGGCAACCCGCATTTTTTTTTTTTTTTCCAAAGTAGCATACGTGCAGGTATGACTGCAAATCATATGTGCAACACTCATTCATCTGAATCAATTTTATTGCTTTCTATCGTTTTTTAAGAAATACTTTCGAACAGCCAACGTTCGAGAAGTTAGGGTGTGTTTTTGTTTTGGCACTACTTGGCTCTTATTTAAATTCTTAGGGAAAAACAAAGCGTGTGGAATCAAGACTTTTAGCACCAGGCAGGAATGTGACCTGCAAATTTGGAATTTCCCACACGGCGAGCCTCCTCGCTCGGTTGGAATGCCACCTGCAGGATAAACCTTTCATAAGATAACCAAGCGGCGTTTATTTCTTCGAACCCCGCCCATTTTCACCAACCTTTCTCATATCTTGGCTCAAGTTGGCCTATCAAGTAAATTTGTGATGGTATCTTTTTTTTCGTGTGCCTTCATTATCATAACGCCGTATTGTTCCCGCAGAAGGAATTATTGCATAGTACATTACTAGATTTCAATCCCACACGGGCACACCGGAGGGATTGACCAGGATCAACTCAATCCCTAAACCGCTCTCCACCGATATGATGCGTGCATATGTCCACTTGACATCCTGAATCATCTAATGTAGCGATTCTCAGTGTGGTACACGTACCATGACTGCGCCCTCTAGTGGTAGTACACTTTTCTAAACGGTTTCTGAATTCAAGAAGTCTTAATATATCCAACTGTGCATAATGTAGCATTTGATTATTATTATTTTTTTTATATACATGACAGTATTTTTAAGTACAGTTCAGTTGTATTTAACTTTAAAGTTCAAAATATTTGGATTTAATCTGTTAGAACTGCTTGGTGTATTTAAGTGCAGTGTTCATGTTTATAATCAAATTAAATGTACCTTTTAGGAACGAAACTAGTGAGTTTTATGGTGTGTAATATTTTTTTAGGCAAGTCGCTACTTGTATTTATTCACTCATTTGACTTTCAGGTGTCAGTTGTGCAGACGCTTTGCATGAGCCTTCATTTTAATTTATGGCCCTTTCATATCATATTTTACTGGTATTATTATTTTAAGTTTAAGTATTATTTTAAGTTTGCATATACACACTTTTCCATATGTATTTACTCAAGCCCCCGTTTAGCCCCAGCAGAGAAAAAAAATCAAACCTCCCCAAAAATCAAGAAAAGCAATCAGCTTGACCGAATTCCCAACCAACTAACATACAGATGAAGTTTGTTGGTTATGTTGATTGGTGGGTCACCAAGCAACGAAGCATTTTTCCTGTGGAACCAGAAGAAGACATCTTACCTTTTTTTCTCTGGAGGGAGTGAGGCATGCTGGCAAGTCCAATCTTCAATCTTGGATAAATCCAGAACCTTTTTTCTTGTCTTCTCCTAAATATGGAGACGTGAGACGGACAAAGCTGTCTTGAAGTCCTCCAGAAAGATGGGTGGGATGCGAAAATCCGAGATAGAGATCGTAGCTTTCACTTGCTCGGCTTTCCCGTGAATGTTACAAGCACCGATATTTTTATTATTTGTAATTTTTTTTCCAGAAAAGAGATTAAAGTAATCTCCAATCCCATTAGGACACACTCAGACTAGCTGTGCCTTTAACATGGCAAGTGAGTGAGCGCCCAGAGATGATGAGCCATCTGCCATGGAGACACATTGTTTGATAAACACAGCCTTTATACAACAAACATTTGAGTGCATTAATCTAGCTAAACTCAGCTCAATCTGGGGAAGCAGATATTGCTCTTTATAACTTGTCCGCAGGGGGAAAGCCAAGGAGTGCCATCGCGTTATTACATCACGCCAGATGTCGCATCTACAACCTGGGGAAGGTCACGCCCACCAAGAGGGAATTCCAAACACAATTGCGGGAGAAATATGTTGAACACGACATCGATTAACCGAACCGATCCTTTTTTTTTGCTAGCGTCGTTTTAACCGCACACTTGATGTCGAATTGCCCGTGCAGATAATCTCGCCCAAAGAGAAGACATGCTACCGTCCAGCGAGGGATAATCTGACGGATGAGTGGACTAATATGGGGCCCATCCCGTTTTAAGACAAATTAGTCCAACACATTTCCATCACTGCGGAGGGCCTAACGAAGCTGAGCCCTCGGGGGACGTTGGCGGGAAAATTCCCTGTCAGATCCATGGTCATCCCGGGATAAACGGGGCGGATTAAATTTGTGATTGGGACATTGATTTGAAAGCCAACGACAGGTCAGGAAAACTTGGTTTTTCCTTCTACGTTAACATTTTATACACTGCAAAGAGAGCAAAAAAAAATAAAAATCACATACCTTTATCTTTTTACAAAAAATCTATTTGCCACTACTCACAAAAATGGGAACGCCAAGGTGTTGGTGTCATTTACACAAAACAGCAACATGGAGGGAGGGGCGAGCAAAAAAAAGACTATTAAAGGATATCGAGCAATACCAAAAAGACTTTATGAAGAGGACAACCAAATCTATGCATCACTACCCCTCCGTTTTTACGCCATTAGAAGCTTACATGAATGACCTTAATCATCAGGCGGGCTATTTGGCTTTTTATTGGCCGAGTGCTGCAGTGGCACTGGCAGGCATCAAAAAAAAAACAAAAAAAAACAAGCGGGAGGGCAAGGTCGGTTGTCCCAGTATAATCCATATCATCCCGTTACACAGGCGAAGCGCTAGCTCGCTAGCTAGCCTGCTGCATTTTGTTTTTGATGTTGATAATGATGGCGGGATTACTCTGTCATCTGATGTCGTTTGAAAGGAAGGGAAAAGGAAGATTCTTTCAAAGAAGGATCAACTGGGAGATGCGCCATGTTGTGAGGTCACCGAGGCCTGATGTGTTTATTTACACCAAACTCAACTTTTGTGAGGGCCGCTAAAAAGTACAGCCAATTTGATTTTCTCTTTATTAAGAACAGTTCGGAACATTTGCCGTTCTTCAGAATGTAATGATTGGTGAGACGTCGTTGAGTCATGTCGTCTGATTTCTTAAGCGACTTTGTCCAAAGATTTGAGTCGCATTTTGAAATTGCAATTACCGTAATTTTCGGACTATAAGTCGCACCGGAGTATAAGTCGCACCAGCCATAAAATGCCCAAAAAAGTGAAAAAAAAACATATATATATATATAAATCGCTCCTGAGTATAAGTCGCCCCCCCACCCAAACTATGAAAAAAAACCGCGACTTATAGTCCGAAAATTACGGTATTTACAAACATTTTAGTAGAATATGGGGAAAAAGAGGGGATTACTGTGTCCAATATTTTAGTTTGGTCAAATTGCATCAACTTAAATTCTGTCAAAATTCCTTGAAAATATTTGGTTGAATTTTGAAAATGTTTTCTTTCTTTTACAAATAACTTCCTGTGTGTAATCCATTTATTTTTAAAATGTCACGCTCTAGATAGAATTCTAAACCCTTTGACAAATAATTTTGGATATCCAATGCAAAAACTTTCATTCCGCTTCAGCAGTGTATTTTCCCACTAAAAAATGGACAAAATTCCTCACCACACAATCACTAAAAGTGCCACATTTTCCACGTGCCTGAATGTTGTTGTTTTTCTTCATGGCACATCAGCACAACCGATTTGGGGGCAACAATGACAAAACGAGGAGCGCTTTGAAGGTTTGCAGCATGACAATCCCGCATCCACGTTTAACTAATGCGTTAGCTCCGGGCGGGGATTGTTTGATTTACATGCTCAAACACAAGAATTAGAATTCATTAGCACAATCTAGGGTCTCCATCAAGACGCTGACTTGTTTGATGAGTGGCTTTGGGACATTGTTTTTTTTTTTCCGTCGTCATTCTGCCTGCTTGCTGCCGACTTTTGTTGCTTGCTTATTAGGCGTGACTGGCCCGCTAACGTGGCTGCTGTGCTTGCAGACTAATCTGCGCTATCTACACTCTTAATTAAGGCAGCGTATGTGCTTCCCAGACACGCTTGTTGTTCCTGCTTGCTATAAAAGTCTTGTTTTTCTCAGCTTGCCACCATTCCTTGTGAATCAAACCAAAAAAAAAACATCACTGGAATAATCTTTTCATATTACATTGATGCAAAATGTTGGTTAGCGCTGACCTGTCACTAGGCCACATAGACACAGAAAAAAAAACACTGAACGTGTGACAGTCTTTTAGAAATATTTTTCTTTGTCTAACATTTTTGTTTTGGTCTGTTTCAAAAAGCCTAAATGAACCCGCATGAATGGGTTGATGCTATTTTGTTTTGAACTCAAAATGCCACGGCATTGCTAACTTGTATCCGCATAACGACCCCGTGCAAAAAACAAAATACTTGCCCCCTAAACCTAATAAGCAGCATCCTCTGAAATCAAGAGTTTTTCTTTTTAAAGCCTTTCAGAAGCTAATATCTCTTGCCGGTTTCGTTTCTGCTGCAGAACCCGAATGCAACGTCGCTTGACTCAAGTCGTGAATCAAACGGGCCACCTCTGATTCCTGGAAACTGTTGATTTGGTGGAAGCCAGTGCGAGTTGAATCGTCGAGGATTTGAAAGGTGAGCGTTCCATCAAACGTTGAAAGAGGAAGTGAGGGGTGCAGCTGCTGTCTTCTACGTTTGAGGTTTAACTCATCGCAAGGGGGGGAAGTGGTGTCTGTGTGTGGGCAGTGGTACAACCTGCGAATCAAACAGGATATCCGTCCTGGAACAAATTGTCATCCACTACTTGTTTGTCGACTATTAATGCATTGTAGGCAGTCTACAATTATTTTAACTCACTGTTACTAGATCAATTTGAAATAAAATTGTGCTTCGTTCAATTATGGCAACGATGCTATAAGGCTAACGATAGAGCGTAAAAGATATTAGACGCCGAAGCGATTCTCTCCGGCTTGGTGCTAAAATGGTGACATTGCGATAAAAACCTATCTGGAGAGAGACTTATCTGTGGCGGTGGACCCTGAAAGCGTAACCCCACTCCCGTACTTGTGTGAAATTGAAAGGCATCATCTCAAGGAAAGGCGAGACATCAAAGCTCCCGATGTCCTCTAACGCAGCATGCTAATTGCTCCTTGATTGCGAACTTGAGTTCTTGTTCCGGGGTGTCTGTTTGAAATCGGCTTTTCTGGCACACGGGTGATGGGGCGTGACTAGCGGCTCCGTTTGGAAATTAGGAACTAAAACGTCACACGTTACAAATGAGATTAGCTTTAGCAACCTGCGGACGAGGAGGCTAAGATGCGAAAAGAGCTAAACTACTTTGGGGTTTTTTAATCAGCGTGTTGCATCTGTGTGTGCTGTTTTTGCTTCCTGATGGGGAGAAAGGAAAAACAACAGAATATTTGATTGCTGGCAGCACAATGCGATCAGATGCAGTCGAGCGACAAGACGATTTTGTTCGTTTCCGTGACAGAGCGACGATTCCCTTGGAAATGTTCGGTGCTGGTTTTCATAAAAGATAACATCAATATGTATTTGCATGTTTTTAGACACACGACACAATGTCAGTATTGTAAAAACACTCAACTATCAAGATAAGCAGAGGGGGAAGCAGTTAGCATTTATTTGCATGAAGTCATGAATGTGATCTAAACAGACTTATACTTAGTAAACTGGACAACGTGCATCTAGAACAGGGGGGAAAAAAGTAATTTGCATGATTAAATGGCATATAAGAGCCTGAAAACACAGTTATTATCTATATAGGCGATAAAAATATTTCAATATATTTTTTCATTAATTTTTGTGTTCTAGAAAAGTGATGACCATGCGTGGAGGGGCAGTGCCCCTATTGTAGCAGTCACCACTGATTTTGATTAAATAGTTTTGCAAATAATAATAAAAACATGTAGTGAAGTGTTTAAACTGTGTATAATGTTATAATGGCTTTTAATTATAATTTTTTTACGTTAATGTTACTGTATTTTAATGGTGTTCGTGACGATATTTAATTGTACATTTAATTTTCGTTTTAAGTTGTATGTGTTCTAGAACATTTCCCACTGCTATAAGTAGTTTGATTCAACTTTTTTTTTCTTCAAGACAAACATACTTCCACTTTAGAAAAGAGGGCGTCGGCGCTGAGCTGGCCGGGTGACGGTGCGAAGAAGCGGGGTGTCCCTGCTGGCTGTCCCCGCTGGCCTGCTGCCTTACATGGGCAAACCTCAGCTTGGAATTTCACCGCGTGACGTCACTGGCCACAAAACTCTCCCATAATTGAGGATCAAGAAGTTTGGGCTGTTTTTTTCCCCGAGGATTCTGACCGTCTTCCTATCTTTTTGATTTCCTCGAAAGCCCCAACTAAAAGGTAAACCGAACCGAGCCGAGCCTGAACCGGGCGCGGTTGCGTTGAGCTGACGCGAGAGTTTGAGGAAATGTTTGACGTGCGGTTGGCAACAGAAGCTGCTTCGTCTTTGGGGCTCTGTGTTAGCGGCGGTAAGAATGCGTGAGTGTGGCCGAGGTTCGGACGTGGATGACGGGGGGAGGAGGGCGTGGGCACACCATGGGGCCGACGCTCCAATACTCGTTTAACTAGCATGACGAGTCGGGCCAACTCTCGGCTAACTAGTCACTAGCTAACGGAAAAAAAAGCCAAGTGAAGTTGGGGAAAGTTTTTTTCCCCCTCTCTCTTCAAACTTTGGGCGTCTCTTGCTGTGTTTGTGTCTGTTTTTAGTCGAGTGGCAGGCAGCTCGTCTCTACGAAGGACGAACCTTTGAGCCATTGAGAAGAAAATGTCTCGAAATGTTTAACTTTTGGGGAGAGACAACCATAAGAGCAATGCGAGCTTGTTAGCCTGTTGGTTAGCCGTTTGAAGTAAACCCAGCCCCTTGAGTTGAAGACGCAGATTCGTCAGACTGTCACAGGGGCTTTAAATGTGATTATTATTGATTATAACCAGTTCAGGAATGACTACTTTTAGTTGTCTACTGTTAGAAAACACCAATGGGTCTATTATTATTTTGGAGTTTTCTCAGCATATATAGATTATACCAGTCCATAAATGGTTGTCACATTTTTTATGCTAAATTCTCCTATAGTGTTTTTTTTTTTTTAATCTATGTACCACTAACATAATGAAGTATCCATCAAAAACAAGACAGCAGCTTTATTCCTAAAACCTTGATGTTATTGTCACCCATTGTACCGTATTTATTGTACAATTTAAATAAACATTGAATCGAAATAAGTATTCTAAAAACAAAATGATGTTGGAGATGAAACGCAGAGAAAATCAGCAGGCCTTACCGAAATCCAGATAACGATCCTGATCTTTTCAATCAGGATCGTTATCTGAATTTCAGAACCAGATTTGGATACTCCAATGAAACATTCTTAATGGATCTATGGGATCCTTAGATTGAGGATGGTCATACCTGTAGAAGCTGAAACTTCCTCACAAAGTTCTTAAGTCTCAAGACGACGACTCACGCAGAGCCGCCGCCGCCGTACCCCCATTAAAATGTGCCTGAGTGACTGCGACGAACCCACCAGGAGGGTCCGCGGCTCAAAGCGTCTTTCAACTTTAACATCATCAACACTGTCAAACGTGTCCTCTTTATTTTTTAAAAGAGCGCCGCCGCTTTTAATGCAGTCAGAAACGGTTCTGAGCGACGCAGATGTATGCGGTTTGATAGCGGCTGCTCTCAAGGGGTGTCGGGGCGCTGGGCGGGTGGAGGAGGTGGGCTTCATATTATTGATTTGAAATTCACACTATGTGTGTGTCCTCTTTCCTTTTAACAACTACAATCGAGCTCTTTTTCCTCTTCGTTTATTCAGACGCGGAGTCAAAGCGCATTGACATCGCGATAATGTACGCTTCTTGATCGCCACTTGTGTAAAATCACATTGCAATTATTGTGAGTTATCTGCCTTTGTCCCTAATTTTTTTTTTTGATAATGCACTGCAGCAGTCTGTTTGGAAAAACAGCGTAAAAATAGTTGTTGTGGAACAGGCAGAGTATTTAAAAAAAAAAAAAAATGGTTTCAGGACCTTGTTAGAATGGCCTTGTGTTGAAAGGCTTTTTTTTTTTTTTTTTACCAACGTATTCATCAAAACATCAGTGCTTCAAAGGTTCATCAACAAATTATATCTGACAAAATGGAGGGCAAGCAAAGTGTTTGACCGCCATTTTTGTTGTCTATGCAATTGTGATAAGGAATTTATTAACCAACCAGGTACAAAGGTTTCTATAGATATTTTTACATCCTTGCCTGTTGTAAAAGTGTAAAAAACACTTAGTACTGTTAAATGTAAAAGTTGCCACGCCTTTAGCTCACCTTACACATCTTTGCGTGGTTATCCTGAGAAAAAACATGCCTTAAAAATGAATGTTGGTTTGGCCACATGGTGCTGCCCCCCCCAAAAAAGTCCAATTTACAACAAGAATAATGACACATAGCAATTCCAAAAGGGACACATTTAAATAAAACGTGCCAAGGAAGTGACTCATTGACGTTTATTGAGAGGAAAGAATTAAGCGCCTTTGTTAATCAAAGTAGCAGATTGTGCGAATGTCTGAAAAAAAAAAAAAAAAAGAGGGTCCATTTACTCTGAAGATTACATTGTAGTGATTAAAAAGGTATAATTAAAGTCTGATGACTCCCCAGGAGTGCCGCAGGGGTCAGCGGTGATGAAGGTGATATTAACAGCAGCCAAGAAGAGAATATTACTATGAGAGACAAGTCCTCTTGACTAGTCTGCGATTTTACTGGCAATTCGTAGCATGAAAGACAGAAAATTACAAGATGTCGCATAATTACATGACCGGCTGAAAAATACAAGTTATATTTTATAATATTTTACCCTGTTGAGCGGTTCGTCTGAATTTGGATACGTCGAATTTGTACTTGAGATTTTAAGCGTTGTTGTTTTGGAGCTTTAACAATAGAAATATTATTTCCCCCTGGCCTCCGATTAGCACCCACCCGACAGATATGTCGCAACACGCCGCGTGCGCAAGCGCGCCAAGAATGTGCGCCGGGTGACTCTTGTGCACACTGACGAGCGCTACGTGCACCGCTATCAATCACCGCGTTGAACGTCTTGGCTTCTTTAAAGTCTCCGTGTGAAACTCAGTAGGAGATTGTAACAAGCCAATGACCTCAGGTTGAGGTCATCGATGATGTCATAACATTGTCTCCTTTAGGATTGGATAGCGTTCAGATTTAGAAAATGGGCTCGTGATATCATTTTCCATGGATTCAACTTTTCTACATGTTTGATTTAGCACGCAGGTTTATGAACTTTCTGGTAATCTCCCCCCGGATACAAACTCCCTTTTGGAGCGTCCGCTCGCAATCATTTGTGATGTATACGGTAAACACGCGCACATGATGTATCCTGCAACGTTGAGCAATAAAAGCCGCAGACAAATTCCTGTTACGCAAGAGCAGATTACAAGTTTCTTGGATATTAATTTTCTCTGTGAAAAAAAAAAGAAAGAAGAAGAGAGCCACGGCGGTGGACAGGCGGAATGGAATGCGCAAGTACAATTTAAAAGTGGGATAAATATGCTGTGAAGAAGCATTTGTTTTTTTCTGGGGCACGTCTTTCATTCAAACATCAATTGGACAAACTGCCGCCCTGTAATGAAAAAACACTTTGTTGTTTTATTTACTACTGACTGCGCCATTTTAACTACCATGAGTTTGTCTGATTCGGATTTCAAACAAACAGTCTAGAAAAATGGGCACAATTTTGATGTTCATTGGTGGCATTCAATTTTTAGACTTTGCTGGATTCTAAGTTTGATTATCATTTCAAAGTTTCTCCAAATTTTTGAGAAACAAAATTCCCAGATTGTGGTGAAATTCAAGAACTCACGAAAAACTTTGAAGAACTCCAACACAAAATTGAACAGGAAGTCGGCCATTTTGGGATGAATTCCAAAGACATGGACATGTCAATCATAATTGAAGGCCTTGTACGAAGCACATTAAAACCAAATCGTTTTTCAATTAAAGGCTTTGCCTTATGAACCAAGGCTTTTGGGCTCTCAGCTTCCAATATTTTGATTTGTAAGCTATGCACCGCAGTACTGGCTCTCTCTTGACATTCCCAGCAAAACTAAACCAAAAGTGACATTGCCCCTCCATTGCTGACTTCATAGTTTCTCCATATTTGGAAATGTTTGCCTCCTTGCGATGCTCGACAGCGATCGGCAGAGAAGGGGATGTGAGTCACTTGGGCTGCACACGACTTGCTCTGCCATTCCTTTCCCTGATCCAAACCAATCGTGAGTATCTTCTTTTCATTGATGAATAGACGCCGCGGTCTGCTGTGTGTTAAGGCTTTTAATAGTTGCCGCCAGAACACGACAAACTCATTTCGCTACCATTTTTCTAGCTGTCCCTCCGGCCTGTTAGGATGAATGTGTGCTGACCTTTTTCCTTCCGTCCTTGCTTTCTTACTTCCATCTCGCACGTTCACACTTCAAACATCAGATGGCTCGGTGGAGAACATCGGGGGGGGGGGGGTATGGGAGTGCGATATATCGTTAAATGAGTGGCTGCGAGGGCCGAGACGTTCTTATCTTGTCGGTTGGGGACGAGGAGCTTCCAAATGATCCTTTGAAGCCGATCGGGCACCTGCTGCCGCCATCATATCCATCGAGTCGTGCCTCCAGGGCGGCAATGTCGCATTCCGAGGGGCTTGTTTTTTTTAGCCGTAAGTGGGAAAAAATTGTCACGAGACAATGACAATTTGGAAAAAGAAAATTTCTCCTTTCAAGGGTGAAAAGGATTGTTTGTGAGAATCGTGTTGTTTATCCTGCTCATTTCGCTAAAATACAATTTTAAACCCCAAATGCATTTTTAATTTTTTAATCTTATTTTTACATGATATAGATTGTTTTTAACTGAAAAGCCCAAAAGTTGTGTGGCAGGTTAGTTTTGGGCGGAAAAACAATTGCGTCACCTTTTTCCATTCCAAGGCAAATGTGGTCGGTGTGAGTTAATTATCACATACTTTTGACGGCAGTTCAGTTAAAATGAATTTTTACTTGGTATGTGTGTGTAACTGGTTTGGAATTCTAGATTTTGTTTTCCTCCAGGCCAACTAGTTCATATTTTGAAAGTCGGCGGCTAAACGAAAGCATTCTCTTGAAATCGCTGCATCAATTCCAATTTTTAGCAAGGTTCTTTTAATTAACAGCAATTTGTCTGGAAATTCAAAATTCCCACTACATCATCCACAAACTTAATCTGGCCTCACTCGTCCTTAATTTCAAGACGTTGGCAAGTCGTCTGAAAAGAAATCTCAACAAGTCAACAAATTAATACACGATTAACGGGAGCAATTACACCGCCGCCGATCTCGCCTCAGCTCAAGCACAGATTATCTGTATGTCATTAATCACTTTAAAGGTTGTGATTACTTTCTGTTTTTCCCGCTTAAAGTCATTGCTAGCCCTTCCCAAACAGCTATTTACCGTTGAGGCTTTTCGGGTGCCGATTTGGGATTATACGCACACGTGCCGCCATACGCGGGTGGCGTATTTCCATTTATTCCTCTTGGGCTTTAAGCACTTTTGAAGGATTTTTGGATTTACTCTGTTAACCCGCAAGCCGGTTGGGCTGATTTAATAAACTCAGAGGCTTCATGCTAGTGCTACCTGTGGCCTCTGTTTTGTGCCTTTACCCTCGTTTGTGTTGCTATTTACAAAATGCTAGTCGTTGTTGTTATGTTGCTATGTGGTCGGGCAGAGAAGATGAAATGAAATATGATCCACACGTCTTGAGACCGCTTTTGGGGAGTTTTGTAATAGATGGTATTTTTTTTTGTAATTTTCTATTACCAAAATGCAACACAATTTGGCATATATTAAAGTTCGGTTGTATTTTTTATTTTTATATTTAGGAGCATGAAGTCAATCTTACAGGAACAAAAAAGTAAATAGTCTGAAGAAGTTAAAAAAAAAAAGTTATCTTCTAATATTAAACTTGAAATAAAACCAAAGTTACAAGAATATTTGTAATTTTTGTCAAACTTTTTTTATTGAATATTTTTGTCACAAAGGATGCTCAAGTTTTGGCATTTTTGATTCCAAAAATTGTAATTTAACAATGAGTTTTTTTTTTTTTTTTACAGTCGCTTTGCCATGTGTCACTTAGCGCTTGCAGTCAAAATGAAAAAAAGTTCATATCAGCCAAGTCCTCTGGTGCACATTTCCACTTCCTGTCAACGAGCATTTTCAACCAGTCAAGGAAATGCTTCGTCATGAAGCCAACCGTCCCGGACAGCCCAACTCGCGCTGTGCCAAAAATGACATTTCCTGCCTCCTCCTCCCCTCTCGTTTAGCTCGGGATGCCGCTAAGTGATTAAACTGAGATTAGGCAGCCGGGCCGCTGCGGGCTAATGGGAACACACTTTGCGCTGTGTGTGACTGATACACTCTCCGATGCCAGCCGCTAAACACTCTCAAATGACTGTGGCGGCCTGTTGCCAAAAGAGCGTCATTTGGAATAACAAAAATTATACACAAATGTTCGGATGATAGAAACTGAAAAAGAATTGAACGACACGCTATAATTTCCTGTGAACATAAAACATTTTTGGTCTGTTTTTTTTTTTTGCGCTGACTCGAAATGTGTCAACATCCGTCACCGTTTTGACACGGCAGCAAACAAGACGAGCGTACGTATTTCAATCGGTTCAGCGTCGGTGGAATTAATTGGCGTCAAGTCCTCCGTGGTTCCCGAATGCAATTACCTACTGACCCAAATCATTTTCTTATGTGTGTGTGTGTGTGTGTGGTGCTATGTTACACCCAAGACCAAAGTCCTCACATGGTGTCTATACATCATGGCGGTGCACCGCTTTATGTCTCGTGTTAGCCGGCGCTTGTGATGTAAGGCAAGCATTTATCACCGGAAAATGTTTCATCCGACGATTATTCTTCCACCGGATGTAAAGTCTGTAAAAGTTGGATTGCATGAATGCAGTGTCTTACTCCTTTCCTCACTGGATTAAACCTGGCCTGGGGAACTCAGGCATTCTTTTTAACTTCAAGAGATTGTGTATGTATCTGTTAAGAAGAAGCTAACGCTAAAAGCTAAAAAGTCAAATATTTCAAGTATCATGAAAATGTCCCATTGCTTCGTGTCGCCAAAATTCTAGAGCTGTCTGAAGGCATCTATTATGGAAGACTGGCTTGTCAATCTCGATTCATTTGTTTTTAGTTTGTGGCGCCTTTATGATTAACCTAATTTTCATTCCTCTGTGGCCTAAAACAAAACAAAACAAACAAAAAGTCAGCCGAACTGAATGGAAAGCATTTCTTGGTGGCGCGTTCTGACGCCGCGTTGTTAATGCTGTCACAAGTGTGTGACAGCCGAGTGCGGAGCTTCTTCTCATGTCGCGTCTAATCGCATCTTTTAGCAGCTTGTCACAGAAAATGTTTCAGTGACGGATTAACCAATTGTATACGCTGCACCGCATATGTTGCATAATTGCCGTTGATGTCAGTTGAGTTCAGTTGTCTTCGCGTAAATTGAGGCGTCTGGCCGTATCTGGGCCTTGGGTTTGACTCCTATGTTCGAAACGAAAGACATTTGTTGTTGTTGTTTGGATTCGTCTGCTCTGTGCCTTGTGTCATTGACAAAGTGGATGTAAGCGTTCTCGTTGGCTGCAACGAGGCTAAAAATACACGAGCGCAGTGTTCGCCAATCTATGTCTTTTTCATTGGCTCTGCTCGAACATTTCCAGGCCCAATAAGACTTGTGCACAACCTTAGGGAGAACGTATCCGCCAAGGTGCCATGGCCTATTTGGGAACAAAAAAAAAGGCAAACAAACATCAAATGTAGTTTGCAAAAATAGCAGAAAAAGGAAGACGACAAAAAAAGCATCATTGCTCTTAGTAATGAATTTTTTGGTCAAGGCTTTCGAACGATTGTCCTCTTTCAATTCTCGAGCAGAACAAGAAAGACCCTTGTACATTGTATTTACTCGGTGACTCGATAAAAATAAACTGCAGCAATACATTTTTTGGGTGTTTAAAAAAAAGCCTTGTGCTGTACTTCAAAATTACTTGTTCTTGATTATAGCCCAAAAAAAAAAAAAAAGGTGAAGACATGAGTGGATCGCTTTTAATAAGAAAGCATCCAAGGTCCAATTGGAGTCCCGCTGATGACGAAGATGCGTTTCGTTCAGAACTAGTCAATCCATGTGCCTTGGCACATTATCCAAATGGAGCACCAAAAACTTTTTTGCTTGTTTTTGCTATGCTTGTCAAAAAAAAAAAAAGAACACTACTGTTTTGTTTCCCAACACGCAAACAAGCAAAAAGTTAAGGAAAAAGTCTCGCTTGTCAGAAAATTATACTTGCAAAAAAAAAAAGTGCGAAGGAGGCGGCCTGGATCACATCCAAACTGGCGCCCACCAGTAATTACGATGCGAGTACAAAGAAGAAGAGGATGCACGCCGTCCTAAAGGGAAAAAGGGGGAGTGTAGGTGTATTAATTCCTATTCCCGCCTCGCCTTACACAAAAAAAAGAAGACCCACCCTCCCTTTTTCCTTCATTTTAAAGAAAGAGGAAAAAACAACTGTCACGTTGACTGACGCCCATCGTGCGGAGCATCCGCGTTACATCCCATCGTCGTTCCCTGAAGTATACGCCGCCGAGCGGGGAAACTGACACTGTCAATTTACGGCAACAAAAGGCTTCCTCAGCGAGAGCATCGCGCATCTTTTTGGGGGGCCCTGGAGACAAAAAGAAAAATAAATAAAGAAATCACTCCGCCCCCACTTTTACCTGCATCCAAAGAGAATGTAGGACATTTCGCTGCGCCAGAAATAGCAATTTTGCTCGCAATTATCTGTTTCAATTTATCCCCTCCAGTCAAAAGTTGCTTTTTAACTTTGTTTGCGTTGCACTTTAATGCTAACTCGGCTAAGAAAAAGCGCCGAGGCGAACGCACGGGAGGCAAACTTTGGCCACCTGAGATTGGACAACACTGATGAACAAACGACGTCTTTTCTATACTCGTGTTGTTCCCCAGCGTGATACTGAATTTTTTTTTTCTTTGTCTTACAGGTGCCGCATTGTGTAATAACTCGCCTGGTGGTAAAAGTTTTGGTGAGTTTTTATTTCTTTCCTTCTTTTGTTTACAATATTTTGATTGGGTTCTCAGTAAATCCCAAGTAATTTGTCATTTTAAATTTTTTTGTAAGAAGCTCCTGACTGAACAGGTGCGAACAGTTTTTATTCTTTATTCTTCTTTGCGAAAAGAAATGACACAACTAAAGTGATGCCGTGCCCTCTTTGTAATATTTGTTTGTACATATTGTGAGTGTAGGACATCATGATGTATATTTGATGTCATATTTTGGTAACATTTAAGGGGCATGATTTTTTCATTGTCATCCATTATTCACTGCATCTTTTCGCTTTTCATAAATGGCCTTCACGAAACTTTCGACCCTTGGTGCGCTGTGATGATAATTTCTTTTAATTTATGCAAAAACAACAAACACAGAATTCTACAGTCTGTTTTAAAAAATATTAGCTGTGAGCATTGTAAAATACAAATAAAATATCTCAGAAAACAAAACGAATTGTCATCAAGGTGAAGGTATTTTTCAAGTTGTAAAACGTTACAATTATTTTAGCAACTAAAAAAAATTGTACAACATAATCTTTATGAAAAGATGAAAATAAAAACATTGGTGTGCGCAAAAAATAATTAATTTGATTAATTAGTACATGATTTAATTTGACGATTGCACAAAACATTCAAATGTAATTTGCACATTTCTAATGCATTTGTTTCAAACGTATGGAAAAGGTTTTCCCTGTACAAAATAATCCAAATTCAGAAAAGTGTCAAAATGAGTCCACTCCTGTTAATATGCAATTGTAAAAGTCACAAACCACTCTCCCCTTAACTTTGCCAGCAAATATGATAAAAAAAAAAAAGAAGTACAAAACCACCACTGATGAAAGATGAAAGCTATGGCACAAAGTGGCTGTGAATGCCTTCATTACAATACAATCTTGTCTCCCCCCCTTCATTTCACACACTTTGATAACCATCTATGTTCCTCCTCGAAAATACCGCTGCACCTCTTCTTGTAAAGACTGAGAAAAAAAATGTGTGCAATTATGTCGTTAGGGTTAAACATGGTCGACTGTCATTGCATTCACCTCGCACTCGCTGACCCAGCTAAGTTAAAAGAAGAAAGAAAAAAAAACATTAAGCGAAACGCAAGTGGCTGAGAGTTTCATTTGACAGCCACGGTAATAACAAGCTCGGTCCTGAGCTGTTTTAATGTGTTGAAAATATCCGCAGGAGCATCTCTGCATTCCCGCGGTTGCTCCTACGAAAAAAAAAAAAAAGTGGAGCTGGAAAAACGTGCCAGCGATGGATGCTTGTCGGTTTTGCCTCCTGGGATTCCTCACGATGGGCTGGATTTCTTCAAGTTACCGTCCAAACCCCGCTGCCCACTTGAATTTCAAGTTGACGATATTTAAGCGTTTGGGCTTGTTTGTTGACTTGTGAATGTCTGTGATTATGGAATTGTGTGATTGCTGGGTAAACATCTTTTCATCGATGTACTTTTAAGTCCCGCTTCCATTCAAGCTGCCGTTCTCTTTGTAATCTTCTCCTACCTGTGAATTTACGCTTATGTTCCCTAGCGGGCCCTGAAATTTCACCCAATAAACGTCGTGAAGTATATCAAATTGTCACAGTGGATGCTCTAAATTGAAATAGCTCTGAAAGATGAATTTGTGCAATATTTCTCAAAAGATGTCGCAAACATTACTTATGGCGAAGTGCTGTGAAGAACGTTTTACAAATACCGCCACACTTAGGCAACTCCAAATCATGCAAAATCCCTAAAAAGCTCACGAAACTCCTTCCAAATCGTCTAAAAATCACACAAAAATGTCTTTGTGAGGCGTCTTCAAATCTTGTAATGCCTTTTTTGCAAAACATCTGTCAATTCCACCACACCTCTGACAATAACAATTTCAAAGCAAGCTCTCCGAATCTCCATGAAATCTCAGAAAATCTTGTGCACAACCTGATTATCTCAAGAGGCCTTTTCAACATTTTCAAAACGACTACAAATCTAACAAACGTTACAAATGATTCGAGTTTGTGGCTCACTCCGAAATGAACACATTTATTGAATTCAATCTTAGTAGACTTAAGATAGTCGTCCGCCGTTCAACGTCCTTTGTTTGGAAAGGGGCAAAATCCGACAGCCCGATTGTCTTCAGGCACAAGGTCATGGGAAACCCCTGCAAATCTTGTAAAACCAGTAAAAAAAAAATCCCCAGAGACATTTTTCCGTCGACTTGAACTCTGTGAACGTCAAATTGTCACACAAGTGACAGGTAAGAATGCTTAAATGTGATTTTTCACTTTGCCCGTGGCCAAGGACAGACTGGGCCCCAAATTGAGTTCAGGAATTTGAGATGTTGAGACATTTTTTTTTGTTCCTCCTGCCGTTGACAGAGATTTTAGATCTCAGAGACTTTAAAATGTCAAATTGACACTTTATTAAATATAAAAGAAAACTAAATTATGGCTCACTGGACTAGATTGCATTGGACTTGAGGTTTCACTCTACAATAAACCATGACATCATCAAAAGACCACGACCCGACGAGACGAGGCGGTCCTGAGCGTCTGTTAACGAACTAACAAACGTGCCACTATTTGACACGATGCCTCCGGTGTTTTTGCGTTCACCAGCGTCTGTTTAACAAAAGCGCCCTGATTGCTCTGTTGCCGGCACCGTTTGGGATTTGGCGCCTCATTAGCATCACATTTGGCACGTTTGGGATGAGTGAGGCGGGCGGGCGGGCGCTAATGTGCCGCCATGTCACTGGGGTAATCATCGTGTTGATTTTGTGTTTACTCCTTTTAGATTTGCTTGCGTTATGCGGCAAAAAGGTGGATTTGGAACTCATTCGGAACCACTCTTCCGAAGATTTGATATCAATATTTGATTTTTTTTTTTTTTTTTTTTTGCTCCACGCCATGGTAAGCCTTGTTCTACTTCAAGCGCGACGGCATGTTTTTGCGCGCGAGGATCAGGCCTGTTTTGAGCACAAAGTGCGGAGCTTAGGTGCGGGAATCATCATCAACATCTTCCTCCTCCTCCTTGCTGAGGAAATGGAAGAGGTGCGTAAAAAGGGGTAAATAAGACACGCTTAAGGATGGACAGATGTGATTAAGATAGGCCGCCGTGATTAAGAGGCTGATATAGATAGCGCTCGGATAAACAGCCTGAGCCGGGAGTCAATTAAAGTCCAAAGCCGGCCAAAAACAACGAGTTTAACTTTTCAATTAATCTCCTTTCACAATGCTGCGGAGTGAGCAGCGAAGCCAAACAGCTGGAAGCTTCCAGGCCTAAGACAAAACTCTGACCTCAACCTCCAGATGCTTTTAGGCAAACAAGATTTTTTTTTGTTTTTCTTCTGTCATCTCTTTGACACAACGCATCGGAGCAATAATTAGTTTCTCACAGAACCGGGATTTAAATGCAACTGTGTGTGCTTTGGTGAGCCACATGCTGCTTCACCCAATTCAAAGCTAAATATCATTTCATGCGTCGGCCTATTCTGCTAAAGCATGGCAGAAGACCGGAGTTGTTTTGTTGCAGCGCGAACCGGTGTCGGATTGTTTGAGGGGCGGATTAAACCCGGTTAAACCTTGCGTCGGGCCCGCAGCGATAGACATCTCTGCGAGTGCTCGCCTTCTGCGGATAACAAGTTAAACACATTTTAACATCCGTCATGGCAGAAAAGCAGCCGAGTAAAAATCCACAGGAAGCTCGCTGGTTCATGCAAAGGTGAGCTCAAGTATTCAGGTGGGTTTAATACTGATGCAACGTTACCATACAAGACACTGATCAAATAAATGTAATAAAATTACTTTTTTTTTTTTTCGAGCTCCTTTGGTTGCCCTCCAAAATCAGATGCTTGTGAAGTTGAAAAAGAAAAAAAAAAAAGGCACCCAGTGGTAAGCTTAGCCACATGCTATTGTGTGCAAAAAGCAGTATGAGGAAACCTTGGCGCACTGTGACATGATGGAAGTTTTTTTTCTTCAAGCTGCCTCGAGCTGCTCATTGTTATGTGTCGGCCGTATTCTTTCTCCGAGAAGGGCTGGAGAAAAGCAGCCATGCGGCTGCCAACTTTTCCCAAGCACAAGTTCAAGTATGCGGTAATAAGTCGAGACGAGCGGATAAATCAACCTCGCTGGCTTTCATCGAGCCACGTTGAGATAACGCGGACGCACGCCATTGCTATGCAGAAGATGAGCGAGGCGTCTCAAGACGGTTATATTGATGCGCGGTGGCCTTTCTTTGTCTTCTACGGTTGGCATTCTCTTCCTCAGGTCATTCATTTTCTCTTCTAGTCCAGGTCTTACTTCCAAGTTTATCTTTTCTTCCATCGATTGCTTTTTCTTCTTTGTTCATTTGTCTTTACCCCCGTTTGGGTCTCTTTTTTGTTTTTGATGCTCTTAAAGTCATCTGTAGACAAAGTGCCATCGAGCAGCCGCCTTGCCAGGGAGGAAAAGGATTACACGCCCGAGCCAAAACAAGTTTGCACAGACACCGGAAACAATACCAAAGCTATTGTTGTCTCCAAACATTGGCTCTATCAACTCTCTAATTGCCAGTGATAATAGTTTGTGTCATTAAGCAAAACCGGAATGGCTTTTTAGCAGCATACGGCTGAGAAGAAATCCAGAAATCCACACTAATCCGCCAGTCTTGTATCGTACACTCACCACGGGGATTATACGTTCCCACTTTCCCCATGTTTACCTCCTTTAGCTTAGCATTGAGCCCAGTTCCCTTTCAGCAAACGTTGTTGTTGAGCTGCGTAGCATCTGGTCAGCGGTAGTCGTTCAAAAAAAGAAACTTGTTTTTCACTACTTTGGCTTAAAAACTGTAAATAAACAGTAAAGCTGACCCCGCCGTAGATAAGAAGCAATGAAGGAGATTTTCTTTTTGTGTTTACAGATGTTCCGCGCGTAACGGCGCGCTACCAATCAGTTTCGTACAAAGCTTGCTTCCAAGGTCACGTTCGGTACGAAACAAGAGCAGGTTTGTACAGTATATGAAGAAACAAATCATAATAATACAAACTGCTAGCTGCAAACAAAAATTCTCTTACACGCTACGGTAAATATGGTAAAACTTCAAACGGACATAGTAATCGTCTCACATTTCATTCTGCTTTATTGATAAACACTTTTATCCCTAGCGGATTCGCTTTCCTTAAGCGGTCCACTGTGCTTTGATGCGCTGCACAACATTTGAGCGTTTGACTTGTTTCGCTCCGAGCTATCATCATCAGTTGGTCTTTGCATCCCAAAAATGTCAATGGGCTGTTTTGCCCCCCGCCCACTGAATTTTCTTTGCCTCAAGAGGACTGAAAATTAAATTCAAAAGTGTTAATCCGGAGATGACAGCGGTGACAATGACAGGACATTATTTAAAAATTGCTAGCAGCTACGTGTGTTAAGGCGAGTTGGGGTGGAGGGGCAAATAAGCAAAACAGTACTTTGGTTCGGGAAGAGGTTTCTGGCAAAGACGAAAAACAGTAAAGCCTATCTGGAAGGGAACAACATTGCCTTGAATTGATTAAATGTCACATCAAACCAACGTTAATTACTCTCATGGTGTTGTCCTGAAGCTTGTTATTAGCGCATTTCATAATAATAATAATTCAATAAATTTGTATAGCGCTTTTCAAAAACCCAAAGACGCATTTATTCTTCGAGCTACCTGGATGCTAACCTCTTTGAAAATTCAGCCCTTGAAAATGGTTTAATATGGCAAGATGAAATTTGGTAGGCAGGTCTGTCATGATTAGATGCACAAAGAAAAAAAAAGCTTTGGAAGCCATCCCTGAATATACAAAGTGGCTGTTGAGTTTTAGGGTCAATCTTGCCACGCGAAAAGCTCCATATTTTTTGTTTTGCTGAAGAAGTTTGATGACTCCTAAAAACAAGTAAAGAACTGGAACTGGTCGAAGTTGAGCGTAACCCCGAGTAAAACTTTCTAAAAAGTCTTGTTTTGAAGGCAAAAAGTGTCAGGTTATGAATTTGTGTCACGAGAGGTGTGGCCTTAATTTTCCAACCTTTCATGTTTTCTGCACCTGAATGTTTGGCATGCTAATCAGGCGACTCATATTGATTTGCAGATGCCTTGGTTTGTTTGTTGTCGGCGTGGCGTTCGCGCCTTTAAAAGAAGAGCGCAATCCTCGGCGGAGGCTCGCGGGTTTGCGACGCGATATATTTACAGCTGTCACTCAGCGACCTCCCGAGACGCGAGCGAGATCGACTCCCGAGACGCGGCGCACTTATCAAGGAGCGAGCCGAGCAAGCCCGTCCCGTTTTTCTTTTTGATTCCTCCCCCGCCGATGCCGGCTGTCAGTCAGCGTTAAAGTCACGTTCGGCGTATTTACAGGAACTAGTTTTGCTACGCGCCGTCATTAGGGAGCAAAGGCCAACTTGCGTCAACAACATTGCGAGCGTTTTGTCAACAGGTTTTTGCGGTGACGATCATTTTAGTTTTTTTGCGGTAGACAATAATTGAGTCAATTAACACTTCATTCATTGTAATATAATTGCTTTGTTCTGCTCTTCAGTTTTTATTTGCGTGCCACTTATGAGAAAATTACAAACCCATACAACTTTTTAGAAAACCTTTTCACATCTACTCGCATTTTTGTTTGACAAACTTCAGGCTTCCGATAAAAAGTTTTCAGTGTAGTTCCAAGCGAGAAAAGTAAAGTAGTATCACAAGTTTTGTTGTCGCGTTTGTTTTTTGGGACACTGTAAAAGGTGACGCTAGCCGGCGGCGTTTCTCGTCGGCGTTGTCGTGGCTGCTTTGCGTCAGCCGTCCGCTAATTCGGCTCACACCGGGGATGACTGCGTGCAGGTGTCGCAGGTGAAGCGTGTCACAGGTCGCCAGGCAGACTTGTGGTCACAGCTTCTCTCCCCCCTGAGGAGGTGTTGAAAAGTTACAGGAGCTCCATTCAAGTCGACACCCGTAGCGTCTAGTCACATTTATAATGCTATCGACAAATCAAAGGTTTGGAAATCTTAGCCAGCCTACTTGATTTTGTGGTTTTAAAAAAAAAAAGAAAAAAAAGAAATTAACTCATTCACTACCATTGACGGCTTAAGACGTCAAATATGCATTTTAACCGGGTCGGCAGCGAACGAGTTAGTTAATGATAGTTTTTATGCTTGTAGCCGAATTACTGCGACCTCTGACTGTGCGCAATCAAGCATGCGCTCTAATCCCCACCCTACATGTTGTATAGGGATAAGTACTTTTTAAAAAATATGTAATAAGAGTTAAGATGTCTTTTCTTACTTTCTCACATTGACATGCGACAGCATACAAATCCCACTTTATTTTTTATTTTTTAGGTCAGGACAAGAAATGTCCTCAGAATTCCCAAAACATTATAAAACAGGTTATACTAAGATGGAAGTGGCCACTGATTTTCTACTTGTCATTTTTATTGCTTTCAGGCAGTCTGTAAGGTTTGCAATGCAGTGTTTTCAGGAGTTATATTTCAGAACACCGTGTTTGACTTGGCCCGTGGTCTGACGCTGTTGTTGCCTCGCCTCGATTAAACTTTTAACACCCAAAAGGCGTCCTGAACAGCTCTCCGTGCTGTTGGTAAAACACCGCCAGTCAGTCAGCTTTTGAAGGCCCTTCTGAAAAATCTTTGCGAGCCACGACGACCACTTGACCTCTTTGCTCCCGGCGGTTGTTGTCAAAAGGCTTTGGGTGGTACGATGACTGGAAATAAGGAGAAAGTGTGAGCGGGCGTTTGTATAATGTCGCGTTAACCCACTCAGCCATTCAGGCGTATCCGAGGCGGCCACCGCTGCCGTGGGCTCGCTCGCTGGGATGGGAGCGTTGAATTTTTTAGAGCTTCTGCTCGCCTGGCTGAGCGGCCTCCGCGCTTATTGCGTCACCGAGCGTGAGTGCTAATCCCGGTCACCCCTCCCAGCCCTGTTGAGGTGGTACGACAACGGTGTCTGTTTTAAGTGATGTTTTGATCGGTGCCTAGCCGAGCGAGGCAAGTCTACTCCCGGGACAGAAACGCAAGGTTTTTTTTGGGTGGGGGGGTTCGTCAGGATGGCAGCAGCCCATCTAAGCGGCATCTCGGAATCATCCCGCCAAAGAAGTTTGGCTGGCAGGTTCACGTCTCTCACTTGAAGACTTGCTCGAAAGCTCGTCATGCCCAAAAGAAAAATGTTTGACAGTGTAGCTGAGCATCCCTCTTTGATGGCTTCCGTGGTGGCCATGAAAAATTAATGCAGCAGAAAAACACCTGCAGCGAGTTCCTCAACGACAAGCAAGAGAGGGGAAAAAAATAGCCGAAGTTGGCAGCTAAAAGTGGCGGCGAGGCTAACTGGAATGAAAATGTGGATTTTTCTTGTTTGTTTGTCGATTCCCTTGTATGTCGTTGGGAGTAGCGGTGCTTAGTCATGAAGAATCCACGCCATCCAGGCTCACGCGCTCCGTCGTTTAATATAATCTTCCTCGGACATGCCTCCATTAGTTCGCCTCCAGATAAAGTGACTTTTAATGAGTCTGACCTCTAAAAGTGGGACGCCACCTAGCCTTGTGCTTACGAACACGAATCACGGGTTGGAAAATGTTCCATTGATAGGGGGATATTATTTAATGCAACATTGTGCTGTGCGTTAAGCCGGAAAACCAAGCGCAAAATCGGTAACTCTCGTCGGTGCGTATCGTCAGCTCAGCGTGTCTTAAGAACCAGATATTTCAGACAAGATAGACACTTGGGTTGTTCCTAATATTTTGTTTTTTATAGTTGAAACTAGGGTCGGCGATATGGCCTTCAAATAAAATCCATTTTTTTCTCCCTCGCAAAATCGGATTCTCTGTCATAACAGATTGTTTTACCCTTTAAGGAGAAAAATAAACAAATTCCGATTCGGTTATTTCAACTTGGGGATTTTTGTTTTTGCATTTCAATTATTTGCTTCACTTATTCTGCCCCGCCCCATCTCAGCCATAACTATCAGTTTCCACATCTAGACTATAGCATTTTCCACATTCCCCAAATTGCCACATTTTTCTGTAGTCCACATTTCCCACGACAAGATAAAAAGTCCCATTCCGTCATCACATCTCTTCTCTTAATGCCTTTTTATTTATTTTTTTTGGTCATTGTTTTCTTTTTGTTTGTTAAGCTACCGCTCCATCCCAGTAAGTCCCGTTAGCTGTTCTATGGGCACCATCACATCATTTGTTAGCTTTCTGGCACTGACAGATGTTTGGATGGCTGGCGTGCCCAACGCGCATGTTAGCACCCGGTAAGCACAAAACGACGACACGCTGTGATTGTACACGGCGCGATCAAAGCCCGGCGCCTTGTATTGTACGCGCCGCGCGGCGCGGCGTGTTGAATGTGCCTCGCGTCTCAGATCATTTTCCCCTTTCTTCGCTCGCCTCTTTTTGGTGAAAGGCGTGAAAGGACAGGTGGGTGTGAGACATCCCGCGTTAAGATATCAAACACGAGGAGCCGGGTTTTCAGCTAATATTAAAAGATGATTGTGCGTGGGCCTCAGCCGGAAGAATGGAAACCTCCCAAAATCAGTCGCTGTCGTGATAAGAAAACCGCACAAATAAGATGAGAAATGGAAGAAGAGGAGGACGACAGGAATTTTGCCGTATAAATAGATGAAATAATTGATGTGATTTTTTGGGGGGGGGTTAAAGAAAAAAGGCTTCTTGTTGATAAATATAAACAAACACGTTTTTGTCGATCAATTCAACCTCCACTGCTACAGTGTTAGGGCCGAATAACCTGGGAAGAAGTACCACTCTTCTTTTTTTGTTTTGTTAACACTGTCCTCGCTGGTATCCTTGAGTCTTTATCATCAATGTTCCAGTTTTGGAAAACATTTGTAATAGAGTTGTTATTGATGTTCCTCGATCTCCATCGTTTGTTAGCATGATCGTAGCGACAGTAACTTAGCAACGGGAGAGTTCAATTAAAGATGAATTACAAGATTTTTTTTTTGAGAACTGCAACCAAACACAAACCAACGCAAGTGGTTGCAGCAGAATTGCAGCATTTTTCAATATGTTTTTATTTCATTATTTTTACTGTTGTTGTTTTGGTGAGTTCGCTTTTGTCTCTCATTTGATTTGTGGGGCTTTGTAGCGCAAGAGAACAAGCAACAAAAGGTTTGGCACTTCAAAGTCATTTTGATTGTTTTCTTGTTCCAGGCTTTTTGGACACATTCAAAGGTGTCAAGATCACAAGATCATTTCTTGCTTCTCAACTTGTCTTCGCCACTGACTCGATAGTTAAAAAGTTCATTCAGGCATCACGCCTTCCTAATTACTGTTGGTGGGGGGACTTTTATGCTCCAAATTATATAACATTTAATTTTAATATGTGATTTTTGTTTTGGATTTTCTTTTCTGTCTGCTCACCAGAAGCATGTGGAACGCAGGCAACAGTGGCGACGGCGGTCAGGTGACCGCCAGGATGGAGACCACGCCGTCGCCGGGTAGCGCCAGCATCTCCGTGTCGCAGCAGCAGGTGCCCAAAAAGTTTGCCCCGGTGGTGGCGCCAAAGCCCAAGTTCAACCCGTACAAGCACGCCACTGACACCGATCCTGCAGGTAAACGCCACCTGGAAACTTCATCTGCTATCACATTTATGCTCATGCAAATGTGAGAGTTGCGCAATCGCATTAGTCCCGGTGTCACAGGCCAGATCCATAAAGGACACTCCGCAAATAAGAGTCACTTAAAGCGACCCATTAGGATTCCTTGTTGAGCGAGCAGCCCCTTGAAGCTAATTGCTCAATAAAGAGAGTGGAAGTGTTGCGATTAAGCCGCTCTTCCCGCTGCTTCTTCTCTCAATTAGCGCTGGCGGCTTCGAAGCCCGCTGATGTTAAAATGGACGCCGCCGCATGCACGGCACGGACAGGAAAAAGTCACAGATGTGTGACGTCTTGTTCCACTTTCTCTCATCTTCACCTACATAAGAATATTGTTGCACATCCGTTTTTTTTTTAAAAATGTTTTCTATACTTTGAAATCTGTGAGGGGAGGGCCCCCATGTGGCCCGTGGGCCGCTACTTGATTACCCCGGAGTTAAACCCTCAAATCTGTTGTAAGTCATCTTGAGTCGTCGTCTGGCTCACGCTTCCCTTCCCGCTGGGAATCGACACAAGTTCTCCGACAAAAAGATTTGGAGTCGGCGGACCCCGCTAATGGCCTCAGTGAAGCCCCCCAAGCAAGGCGAGACAAAGGCGGCAGTGAGGCGCGCTGCCAAATTGACTTGTCTCTTAATTTCTATGCTAAT